>NC_084835.1:110487447-111201447 GCF_033115175.1 Lepus europaeus | reverse complement strand
AATGGCTGCAAAGGTGTGAGGGTGTCACTGCTTCCTACAGGACCATGCTGACACAGGAATCTGCTCCTGCCAGGAAAATATCAGGTCACCAACGTGCTGGATTGAAGCACAAGACCTGGCCGTATGCTCAGAGGTTGCCTATGAAGGGAGATATTAACTGTTTTTGTTTGTTTGTTCTGTTTTGTTCTTAGTTTGGGGCTTTTGGATTTGTTTTCAGTGAAGCTGTCAATTCTGAGAGAAGCTGCGAGGGAGGTAGAATCTGCTCCTCCAGATGGAAGGATTGGGTGGACTGCGCGCCTGCCAGAGGGGCCGTGGGCGCGAGAAGGGAGGGTGCAGCTGAGAGGCTCTGGTTGTGGCAAAGGAAGGAGCTGATGGGCCAAGAGGACAGAGCTGGGATAGAAATTGCTAGTGCAAAGAGAAGCGAGGGGTCCCGAGCATTCTCACATAAGTAGGGGTCAGACCTACATTGAACTTGCAGCCAAGAAGGGGGTGTATATGGGGTCTCAAGAAGGACAACATTTTGTCTGGTAATGCAGAGAACCAGCATAGTTTGAAACTGGTAGATTAGTAAGATTGGAAAATGGCCTCAAACTCCTTGTCCCGAGTGCTGAGAGTTAAAAATCAACATGGAATAGAAATGTCTTTGCTTAGTAACTATGTGGCAGTGTTCTGTCTTTAAACTTCTGCATCTGACATCATTTATGGCCCTATCACAAAGCTTGTCATTCCCCCACCCCCTTGTTAGTGCACCTGCACTTCATGGGCTTTTCTGGAGACTTTTAATTCACCTGTGGAAATGAGACTTATGTAGCCGGACGTGCCCTCTACAATGCACAAACTCAGAGGAGAAGAGAAAGTAAAGACATAGTCTTGTAGATATTTATTAAAACTTAATTCTTTTATTTTTAATCTTTATGTTAGAATTAATTTGGGTACACATATTACAATTAAGAAGTGGGGGAGAAAGTTACCAGTAAAAAATTAAATACAGAGAGCTAAAAACTTTCTGTCAAGATAGAAACTGTTACATAACTTTCAAAGAATTAAAATGTCATAACTTCAGATTTTCTGAAGGGGGTTGTTAAAAAGAACTTCTATCTTAGATGCTACAGTAAACCATGTTGATTTGTTGGTAGTAAGATATGCTTAAAATGAAAGCTGAGTAAGTGACAAGACTGCTTGATGCATTCTTTATTTACTGAATGTAAGTGCAATGTTACTGTATAACACTTTTAAAGAAGGGAAAAAAAAAAAAACCTCCATTCTTGAAATGCCTAAATTTAGTTAGTATGGATTATACCAAACACACACAAAAGGATATCTTAGCTGTTCTCTAAACTCGAAGGTAAAATATACAGGAATAATTTAAATCCTGCAATAAACAGAGGAGATAAGATATAATAATAACTCTAAAGTAGCAGGGAAAATTAACTCATTTTAAAATTGGTATTTAGCAGGTATAATGAAGAAGATAGATTTGAACAATTAGGAAGTAATGAAGACTTTTTAAAAATTGCTATTTACAAAAGAATAAGTGAGAAAATGGTTAGGAAACATGGACATATATTAAGCAGTAATCTGAATGACAAATGCCCTAGGCTATTAAGGAAATTAGTCAAGAAACCTAATTAACTCACAATGATTTTTCAAACTGCACTTATAATAGATTGGAAACTGGCAAAATGGTACCCATTTTCTAAAAAAAATCAGGAAGAATGAGCTCACAAAATATTAGGTGATAATTTTCTTACTAATCATTAGTAAAATCATTAGTGAATCATTAGTAAAATCATAAGGTTAGAAACTCAGAGCATAGCAAAAGATTATGGCACCAAAACCATAATAGTTATGAGTATGTTAAAAAAAAAAAAAACAATGATAGGGTAGGCATTTGGCTTAGCTGTTAACTTGCCACTTGGGATGCCTGTATCCCATTTCCAACTTCTGGTCAAGTCAGCTCCTCTACTTCAGATTCAGAGTCCTGCTAATGCACTCCTTGGAGGCAGCAAGTGGCAGCTAAAGTACTTAAGTTCCTGTAACCCACATGGGAGATTCAAATAGAATTCTGGGCTCCTGCCTTCAGCAGGGTATAGTCCTGGTTGTTGTAGGAATTTGGGGAGTAAAGCAATGAACGGAAGATATCTGTTTCTCGCTCGCTTGCACGCTCTCTCTCTCTCTCTCTTTCAAATTAAGTGAAAATAAACATTTTTTAAATATGATAAGGCACAATAACAAAAACATGTTCACTCCTTTCCCACTACACCATTGAAATACAGAGAGAAGGAAAATAAAATTTGCATTAGCTATCGAATGTGTACAGTTTTATGATTTTAGAGTGAGTCTGAGCACTCAAATCTTTATTTGCCAAATCACTTATAATCAACTTGTTTAGCAGTGCAGCTATATAAATTGAAACTCATCTTTGGCAAGCTAAGACTGATAATTATCTTCATATAAAAGAGGTCTCTAGTAAAGGGTCACAGTAACTGACCAGTGGGCTAATTTCCATTAGTGTATACCCTATACTAATGATGTCAAGACCAAGCATTGTGACACTGGGTTATGTCTCAGTAGTGAGAGTAATTTTAGATTTAAATAGCTTTGTTCTGGGATATTGTGGTTAACATTGGTCTGAGCATAAAAAGGGTATTTCTAAAACCTCAAGGCCAGAGGGGACTCAGCTTTAAAGAGCAAAATTGCTAAGTATTTGAAAGTAAACAAAATCTTTAATGAAGATAAATGGGTGGATAAAAGCAGGTAATCAGTTGAAGAAGGATGTTCTTGAGCCAATGGCAATCCTAATGAGTTATTCACTTGGCTGATACCCAGGGCCTGGTGGGGGCTGTTTTCTCCTTTGCAGTTCTGGTTCTAGACCAGTGCTCATGTACACTGTACCAGGCCAAAAGGGGCATCAGATTGTGGTAGATTTGGTGGACTTCCCTCATTCTTGTTGAAAATGCACAATAACATTTGTCCAAATTCATGAGAGCAAGCCACCTTCCATGATATTAAATCACATTCTTGGGATGTTGTGGTTAGGTTCAAGATGAGAGTAGTTCTTTCTATCTCTGAACACTCAAATGAGGATGATGGTTTATCTCTCTCTTTCTGGCTCAAAGAAGAAGGAGGAGGAGGAGGAGGGGGAGAGGAGGAGGAGGGGGAGGAGGAGGACAAGGAGGAGGAAAATAGGTGTACTAATGAAAACTTTTCCTCTAATCTTGTGCAAACACGTTAGTATCATTATGTTTTCTGTTTTTCAGCTGTAAAATAAGGATTTTTTTTAAAAGACCTAATTACTACAGAAAGTGTAAAAATTAAATTTCCTGATCCATCCATGGTGAAGTTATTCACAAATTTTAAGTATTATATGCACTAGTTGTCATTCCCATTAGTCATACTTCTTCTTATGCATAGTCCCTCCAAAGTGTTAACATACACATGGGCCATCTGAGAAATGCTTATTGTATTTCCTAACACTGTGTTACTGTAATGGGCCCAAGAATATAGTGACAAGTAAAACATGTTTCTGCCCTCTGAATTTATATTTTAAAGTAACCATGGCCTATGGTATATTTCAAAATAACTAGAAAAGAAGAACTTGAAGGTTTCAACACACAGAAATTATCAATGTTTGAGAATATGAAAACACATATTACCTTGACATTAGACATTGAATATATGTAGTAATTACAAACCCACAAGTGAATACAAATGTTACATTCAATATATCTATTTATAATGAATTTTTAAGAAATAATTTATATTTTAAGGGATGATAATAGTTGTGTGTAAAAATATAAGTGTACATTGCAGATGCAGGCCACAGCATGATCATATTAACATTACAGGGCTTGGGCAGAACATCTGCAATTGGACTATTGCAATAATCCAGAGGAGATAAAGTGCTAAAATGATCTCTGGCAAAAGTCTACAAACTTTCACTGTACATGAAGTTTTATTGGAACACAGACATATTCACTTACATACCACCAATGGCTGTGTCAGTGGGCAATGTCAGAGCTGAAGAGTCACAACAGAAACTATTTAACTTGTAAAGGATAATATTGTTTATTATCTGGCAGGAACCAAAAAAGTTTGCCAACCACTGACCTAAAAGAAATAGACAGATGGAAGTGAAAGAGTTGGTATTTTAGAAATATCAAGGAGCCAAAATTGGCAGTTTGTGACTGACTGATGTGGAGAAGGAAGGAGAAGTCTAAGATTCTGCGTGAGTGACTGAGCAGGTGATAAATTAACAAGCTGGATCTAACACCCTGTCTTTATAAATGTTCAAGATCAAATAACCATACTATTTCCAAATATCACAGTTTAGTGTAGACTAAAAGTAACATACAATAGATTAAAACCACAAAAATGTCAACACATTAATAAAATAGACTAGAATTCTATTTTGAATCAAAATTTGAAATGAAGATTATTTTCCAAATAAAGATAAACATTCCAAATATATTAGAAAATCTTGTCCCTTCAAACTTGATTTTCTTCCATTTAAGTGACTCTACTACTTTGTGTCATTAACAATGCATTTTGGCCCAACCATTTCAAATTTCAATTTTTAATTTGTAAAATCATTAATTATATTGTCTCTAACATGTAAAAGTTCAAACATTAATTATTCTGGACCAGTATGATTTTCAATTAATTTGAAATAAGAAAAAAGAAAAAAAGATAGGTGAGGTGGCTGTGAATACATCTGAGAAATAAAATGTTAATATAAAGAACTATCTAGTTAATGAGTTATTCCTGAATTTGCAAGAAAAAATTCCAGCCTAGATGCTTAGAAGATATACATCCAGTCTACTCCAAAGCTGGACTGGATACACACCATATTTAAATTGTTATGCTTTCAAGAGGGCAAGAATGCAGAAGCCTCCTCAAGGCCTTCTCTCTGGGCTTCCTAATACTTCTGATGTGATGTCATGATGATTCGTCTCTTTGGAGAAGCTCAATACAATTACTGATTTGTTTCTCTTACTTTCATGTGTAGAATCAATCAACGCAGTTGTTCTGTCAACTGACCTACAAATGTATTGAAAAGATTGATATGGGTCAACTGAAATAGTATGCCTTGGTCAGCTGCTTTGATTTTTGATGTTCTAGAAACACTTTCTACTGAAAGTTTTTCCTTTGTCCTTTTTTTTTCTCATTTCCTGTTAGAAGATGGGAAAAGAGGAGGGTTTTTGTATTAAAATATCATTGTTTCCAAAGACAGTATAAGTTAATCAACAGAAAACATTGGAAGAGCAGAAATTACATCTACATAGTATGAGCTGCATTGTCTATTACTTCAGCATTTAGGCATTTGCATTTGAAACTCAGAGCACAGATATTGTGAGTCAGGATCAATTTTGCTTTAAATCAGTTGGGTAAGTCCAGAGCCAAGACACACCAGCAGCAGAGGCACCTGCTAAGGGAGATGATAAATTGAGTCCTTAAATCCTTGGCAGAGGACCTGACTTAGAGATAAGAGATAAGAAAATTAGTTTGCAATAGAATCTCTAATGATTAGTTGGGATAGAAATCTTCTGCAGTCTTGATTACATTTTTTTTTATTATCTAGACAATTTATTTGGTTCATCAGCATATTTTGCAACTTTCCCCCTTAGGTCCCTTCAGTAACATCTTTTGCTTGAGTGAGCAGTAAATAACAAGAAAACTAGGGACAATTAACTATTATTGTAGCCCTATGGCTAATGAAAATCGTCCATTGCACTTTGGGGAAAAATGTACTTATTAACATGCCTGTGGGGGGTAGGTTAATGTTGCTATTTTAACTTGACTTGGGAGAAACTGAAGTAGAGTAACTTACCCAAGGTTATGCAGTGGTCTGTGGAAGTCAGAATTACACAAGCAGAATTCTTCTCAGCAATGGCCCCAAGTCATGTTGTGAAGAAAGTCAAGAACAACTGCAGTGTTCTCTGGCCACACCCTAGGCTCTAAATACAGAATCCAGTTCTGCATTGTGAGCTTTTTAGCTGGCTAACTGAAAACAGAAGTGTTAGCAGGTAAAGCTAGAGCTCCCAAAGCTTTTCACCTGGATGCATTCATTCATTTTACTTTCATTCATTTTTTTATTTATATAAATGGAATAAATTTCATGTATCTCATGCATACAGCTTTAAGTACATAATGACACTTCCCACCCCATCTTCCCTCCCTTCCTCACTCCCACCCTTCTTTCTGCTTCCTTTCTTATTTTTCTTTTAATTTTTGTAATAATATACTTTTTTTCTTTGAGAACAAGTTTTATCATTAATCAAAGAAGCACCTTAAGGAAACAGGCAATGGAATTGGATACTTAGGCTTATCCAAAATGTATAAGACATAATATCTTCCACTTAATACACTAATATGAAATAAATCTTTGAGAATGAGTTTTGCTATTATCTCTCATGATACAACTTTCTGAGGACAGAGGTCCTGCATGGGAAGTTAGATCACAGTGACTCCTGTTGTTAATTTAACAATTAACACTATTATGTATAATGTCAGTAATTACCCAAGGCTCTTGGCATGAGCTGCCTAGGCTATGGAAGCCTTTCGAATCCACAAACTCCTTCAATATTTAGATAAGGCCATATGAAAAATGGAAGTTCTCTCCTTCCTTCAGAGAAATTTACATCCTTCTTTGATGACCACTTCTTTCCACTGGAGTCTCACCCATAGAAGTCCTTCATGTAGGACACTTTTTGCCACAGTGTCATGTCTTTCCATTCCTCAAATGCCTTTGTGGGCTTTTCAGCCATACCAGAATACCTTAAGGGCTGATTCTGAGTTTGGAGTGTTACTTTAAGTGATTGTCTTTCTATGAGTCTGCTGTATGGACTGCTTCCCGTATTGGAGGTTCACTCCCTTTTAATTCTATTATTATTACCAAACACTTAATCCTATTTGTATGATTGCTTTAACACTTATCCTATCTATATGATCATTTTAACCCTTTATCCTATTCTTAGTTCCACATCTTAGCTGTTGTGAATTGAGCAGCAATAAACATGGGGGTGCAGATAATTCTTTCATATGCTGATTTTATTTCCCTTTGGTAAATTCCCAGGAGTGGGGTGCCTGGGTCATATGTTAGGATTATATTCAGATTTTTTAGGTATCTCCAAACTGTCTTCCATAATGGCTCTACCAGTTTACATTCCCAGCGACAGCGGGTTGTTGATTTCAGTATGAAAACCATTCTAATTGGTATGAGGTGAAACCTCATTGCACTTTTAATTTGCATTTCCCTGATGGCTAGTGAGCCTTAGCATTTTTTCATGCGTCGGTTGGCCATCTGGATTTCCTCTTTTGAAAAATGTCAGTTTAAGTCCTTGGCCCATTTCTTAATTGGGTTGTTTGTTTTGTTGTTGTTGAGTTTCTTGATCTATTTATATATTGTGTTTATTAATCCTTTGTCAGTTGCATAATTTGCACATAATTTCTTCCATTCTGTCGGTTGCCTCTTCACTTTCCTGAGTGTTTCTTTTGCAGTACAGAAGCTTCTCAATTTGATGTCATCTCATTTGTTAATTTTGTCTTTGATTTTGAGGACCCACGAACACAACAAAACCTTCAGAGCTCAAAGAAAAAAGTTTAATTGTGAGCTCACACATAGTAGGGTTGGTGAGCATTCATTAAAATATTCTGTCATTTGTCTTTACTAATTCAGCTGCAATTTATTAACCTAGTAGTTGTGTTAACATAGCACAAATCTTAACAGAGTGGTGTGGTAATGAACATGGGTCAAGCACAGAAGCATTTTCCTTATATAAAATGAGACAATATTTCACCCATCATTAATGGTTAGCTTCTGGAAATTTCTAAGAAAGAATGTGATTCAGTTAAATTTTCATAATTGTTTCTAGCAATACTCTGGAAGGCAGAGTAGAATAGAAGTTGGAGGAGAAGTTAGGAAATAATATCTCTTTTCTGAGAGAGATGAGGACTTGGACCAGATCACTGGACATGGTGTGGCGAAATGAAGACAGATTATGAGAAGCATCACTACTCACAGGCAATGAGACTGGAATACAGGAGTGACTGGATATATAGGAAACCAAAAAGAGCAGAAGTCTGACAGGACTGCCAGTTTTCTGGCTTGGAAAACTGACTCGATGAAGTTGCAATTCAGTGAGAATGAAATCACAGGAGGGAAATCAGACTGGGGGTGAGGCTCAGCAGATGTAGGAATGGAAAATATTTTCATGTTGAAATATGTTGATTCAGAAATGCTGGAAGACATAATGGAAAACAATTTTCAATGCAAAGTTTTCTCTACAGGTCTAGACAACATGGCAAAATCTATACTAGCAAAAACATTTGAAAGTCATGATACAGGCAGCATCCATGCATCTTGACTGTCATTGATTCGTCCCTAACTGGTGTTTGATCCTGAATTAAGGGTATGATCCTTAGATGTAAAAACGAGACAGTCATTCTTTTTCTGTTTTACTCTATTTATCTTAAATGTTTCTTATGCCATGATATATTTTTATTGTATTAGCAAGTACTAGGAAAACATGCAGTTAAATATTAATTTCTGGCTAATAAACTTTGAAAGATTTGTATAAAACTATAAGAATAAGATGTGTAACTCATAGATGTTTCCCTTGTCTTTGGTTTGTTTCTAATGGTTCACTTGAGTATCTTTAACATTTGTCCTTTGCCTAATAGAAGATATTAAGATAAAGTAAGCTATAAAATGTTTGAAAAAAGCAAGTATTAAAATAGTCTTAATGGGGGCAGGTGTTTGACCTAGCATTTAAGGTGTCAATTAATGCTCCTGTGTCAAATCAGAGTATCTGCATCAGACTCCTTAGCTCTAGTTTCTGGCTCTAGTTTCCTGATAGTGCACATGCTCTGAGGCAGCAGAGATGGCTCGAGTGGCTGAGTTCCTGACCCCTACGTGGAGACACTGATTAAGTTTCCAAGCCAAGGCAGCCATTTGGTACTTAAGCCAGTGGATGGAAGCTCCCTCTCTCTGTCTGTCAGTCTCTGTCTCTCTATCTCTAAAATAAATTAGAAACATTTTGTCAATGCTTTTAATAATAAATGATTAGACTTTATACAAGTAAATCACTTAATATGGTCTCTTCACAGAATAAACGCTAAGTTTTACTTTTCTTACCTAATGTATTAGATCCAAGTACGGTGATACCTTCTGCAGAATACAACTAGATCTGTAACAATAATCAAATTATTAGTTATAAGAAAACAATTCCAATCATTCCCGTTCACTCTGCATTGGTTTGCCCTTAACAATGTGTTTAATGATTTCTTCTGGTCATTTTGTTTCCTTCCAATTAATGTGCCAAGAAACTTGAATGCAGTGACTGAGGCTTCCATTTTCAATTAGAGACCATGTATTTGCTAAAGAATGTATCTTCTGAAATAAACCCAAAGTTGATCACTGTTAATTATTTTGAAAAATAAAATAATTTTACTTGGGTTCTGGTAAATCCATGCCACATTATCCTAAAAGTCTTTCCTTAAAATGAAAAAATTTTCACTTTTTGTAGTACATATGAAAAGGAAAGAGCATTCAGTCCACTACATGCAGACTCACAGCGGCACCAAGTGGTGTTATATGGGAAATGTTTTTAGTTCAAGTTGAACATGTGAAAGATACAACCTGAGGCAGTTGTGATTGTGATGAGCATGGCCTGGAACTTCGCTCTAAATCAAGTGGAACTTTTAAATTATAATTACAACTAGTACCTCTGTAATAAAGGTTTTGTCTCTAGCCCAGACCAGACTCAAATAAAAAACTTCATAAGGAACTCATGAAGAGTATTTAAATGAACACTCATAATTTTGCTTGTGTTTTTGGAAAGAAGGTAGGAGGCAGCTGTCATGCAGCAGACTCAGAACTCTGCCGAGGCAACTACTGCCCACAAGGATCAGAGTGACCTATGGAAAAGCTCCTTGTTTTGTCCTGTATTATGATGTATTATCTGGGGGAAATGGTCTCCCTAGAGACAATCAGATAGCTCTCTTTATGCAAGTCCCAAAAACCTCTGTGGCTCCATTGGATACACAAGCCCTGTCCCAGGTGGAGGGTTTCCCAGCACACTTCAGCCACCAGCCATAGTTCTCATAAAGGAATGATCTGGTCAGCTCCTCCCTCCAGCTCTAGGCCCGGGATCCCCAGAACTCTCACTGGGTTACTTCCTCTCTCCAATGGAAGAGGCATACAGAGATTGCCTAATACATATATATTTTCTGTGGTACATGATAAAAGTAACATTTGTCCTCCAAGTTTTGGTCCTCTACTTGAATGTCACTCTTTATATTAGGAGGAGGGGGGCTCGTCTAGAGACCCAGTTGCCCATTGAAGGAATCTTGTCTAAACCCCCTACTCTGACATAAGCAGCAGCCCTGGAGAGCTATTAGAGAATTATTTCATTCTGAGGAGAGAAACTTCAAAGGCCCCAAATGAGGAAAGAAGTGTCCCTGAAAAATGTTGAAATGACAAATGGCAATATTTCCACCGACAAAAGATGAAGATGAAACAAACATTAGAACAGAAAACATGATTTTATTTTGCCACGTTCTCAGTGGAAGCTATCATCAAAGTCGTTAACTAAAGTGAAAACGATATCAGTGTAACAAGCACACTGGAACCACTTTAGACTTCTAACAACAAAAGTCATCTTTGAAATAACAAAAGCTTCCAAAGTAATGAAAAATATCAATGGAGAAAGTAAAACAAAATAGTCCAGTGTTGCACATGTGTCAGAGAACCTCAGCGCTGGAAGCCACGTGGGGATCCTCTGGGGAAACCCTTTCATGCTTCACCAAGAGGAGAATCAGAGCCCACAGGGCATCAGGTAATTTGTTCCAGGTCATGTAACTAAGTGGTGACTTTGAGATTGTTAGCATCCAAGTTCTCTGACTTTGTGGAGCCCATCTCTGTAGTCATCTGTCTGCAATTCCCTCCGTGCTCAGTTCCTGAGCTCTGGTCAGGGCTGAAACTCAAACGCACCACACACATGGGGTCTGGTGTTTGTCTTGCTCTCTTTGACCCATTCTGTGTTATGTTCACTGAAACACAGCTCACTACCATCCCCACAACTGTGCACACCTACGCCCTCTGCAGTAGGTCTATCTGGCACATGACAACAGAAATAGGGTCCAAGGCTACAAATTTCAAAACAACAACAGGCACAAAAGGATGAAGGGATGGCACAAGGATATTTTATCAAAGAATTAAACACTATGGGCAGGGAAATCCCAGAAGGTAAAATATATAATTACTTTTCAAATTTTGCCTAGTAAGACAGGTACAAAGGATGTGTTGAAAGGTCAGACACTCAGACAACGTGCTTTGTAAAAAAATGGCAAAAATAGCTCAATTTGCCTTCCATATATAAAGTTCTCAGAGTCTTCAAAAATAATAAAAAATGAAAAAAAAAATTCTGTGGAGTTTGTAGACATAAACAACCCCAGATCAAAGAGAAGAAAAGAAGTAGTGGGGCAGACTGTGGCACAGCAGGTAAAGCCAGCATCCATATCAGTGCAGGTTACTGTCCCAGCCACATCACTTCCAAACCAGCTCTCTGCTAACAGCCAGGCAGAAGAATCTAAAGATGGACCAAGAGCTTTGGCCTCTGCCACCCATGTGGGAGACCCAGATGAAGCTCCTGGTAACTGGCTTTGGACTGGCCCAGCCCTGCCCATTGCAGCCATCTGTGGAATGAACCAGTGGATGGAAGATCTCTCTCTGTCTCTCCCTCTATCTCTATAACTCTGACTTTCAAATAAATAAATAAATAAATAAATCTTTAAAAGAGAGAGAGAGAAGCAGCAACAAATATATTCACAGAAACATAATCAGAGAAAGATCATTCTCAAAACCCTAAGGTAGCATAGGGAAACTGGCATAGTCAACAGAAAGCCAGATGTATTACTTATAGAGTAGGATGGTTAATGTGCAAAGAGTCTGCTGTGAAAAGAATGAACTCACTGGAGTGAGCATAGATTGCCGATGGGATGCTCAGCCCACACTCTCTCCAGGTCCCCTCTGCCAGCTGCTCCCATGGCCTTTTGTCCACGTGGAACACTCACTCAGGACCCAGCTAAGAAGCTGCTTTCTTGAAATATAAACGTGTGTATGTTGTAGGAATCTCAAGTTTAACAAGTTTGAAAGGTTGTCTTGGTCTCCTTCTCACCTAAAACTTCTACTTCTTCTTCAGCAGCAAAAGCACCTCCTTCCTTTCCTTTGCTCTCACAAGCCCTTTGATAATTCCCTGTGCCCTCCCCACTCCCACTGTACCTAACTTCTGTCCACACAAGGACCTATGATTCTTCTTTAACTTACGTCTTGAAAACAGCCTCTTTTCTACACACAGCCTTCTGTCACTCAAATGTGAACAGCCCTCGTCTTTTGCCAATTCTATTAAATTAATATTCCCAGTGAGCTTCTTGTTTCTACTTTCACATTCTTTTATTTTTCTTCTATTTATCGATCCAAATTATCTTCAGAAATTGAATTTTAAGTCTGGCCTTCCCAAACTTAAAATGATAAATTTTAACATTTTAACAATCTTATATTTTTAACATTTAACACCTTTAAAAGGTGCCAACAACATTAGTAATTAATAAAAATATTTTATAGTGTAACACCACTTTTTAAAATATATATATTTATTTATCTATTCATTCACATAAGTGAAAGGCGGAGCAACAGAGGGAGAGACAGATAGAAATCACCCATCTAGCCGGGTCTGGGCCAGGCCATAGCCAGGAGCTAGGAACTCCACTTGTTCTCCCCTATGGGTGGTGGGGGCCCAAGTACTTGAACCATCTTCTTTTGCTTTCCTAAGCACATTAGCAGGGAGCTGGATGGGCAGTGGAGCTGCCAGGACACAAACTGGTGCCCAATTGGGATGGCAGCACCACAGGCAGTGATTTAACCCACTGTGCCAAGATGCTGGACCCTCTCAACACCACTTTTGTGACCAAAGTATGCCTTCCTTTTCAACTTCCTTTGCTACCACTGCCTATCTGTTTCAAAATCTCTACTCACAGTTCCTAGATGTTTCTCTTCTTTGTAACACAGTTCATCATCAGGAATCTGCCCATACTGTCTTGTCCTTGGGGCACAGCCTTCCTCATTCACATAGTCTTCCCCAACATTTAGATCTTGAACAGTACATCCTCAAAGTCGTCTACATTCATTGCCATTTTAAATAACCCTCCCCGATTTTCCTCTCCTATTCTTTACTCCCTTTCTTAATTGCTAGAAGAATTTATACTGTTTTGTATCCATTTTTTTCATTATCATAATAAGAAGAAATAGTAAGTAGATCATTGATAAACAGCAATCTATGACACACAATGATAGATAAGGAATACATTCTTACCTCTATTCCCTCTAAATGTCCTGTTCTGTTGTAATGATTGTTAAGAAGAGTGAATAGAGCTAATGAAAATAAGAATGATGGGAGGGAGTTTAATAACAAGTAACAAATTTGGGTTGATTTTTGGAAGTCATATTTACATATGGAATATTGGTGGATCAATCAGAGCAGAAGAACTTGCAGCTCAAGACACATGAAGGAGAACGTCAGAGTACGGGTGGGAACCAGAGTCCCCAACAGGTCAAGAGTCATCAGAATCTGGTAGAGAGGACAGAAAGTAGATGGAGCTCCACTGGCTCTGTGTGGCTCCAGGGCTTCCATCTTCCTCATGGTAAAATGACAGCAATTCAGAACTGTTCCCTAAATGAAAACAATAAAACTGAGAACTTCTTTGTGAAGGAATTTTTAAAATCTGCCTTGAAAGAAAAGAATCTTTAGGTAATGTGGTTAGAGCCCAGTGGCAGAACTCATCGTACTCTGCAATTTGACTGTGTTAAGACAGGCAGACAGGACCTGGGGCATGAAAAATGTAGCTTGTTTACCAGGCTCTTCTGCCTGCACTGAATGCAGGTTGACACACTTGCTCACAAAAAGCAGAAGACTCAATTAGCCACAGTTTTTGCGAGAGGCATACTGTGAAATTGTCCTACTTACAGAACAGAAGAGATGACATGAGCCAGCTGCATACGTCAGTAATCAAAATTACCATTATAGGGGCTCGCATTGTGGAGCAGCTGGTTAAGCTTCTGCCTGTGAAACGGGCATCCTGGATGAATTTAAGTCCCTGATGCTCCACTTCCAATCCAGTTCCCTGCTAGTGCACCTGGGAAAGGAACAGAAAATGGTTCAAGCATTTGGGCCCTGCCACAAATGTGGAAGACCCAGATGGAGTTCCAGGCTCTTGGCTTCAGCCTAGTCTAGCCTCTGCCATTTGGAGACTGAATCAGCAGATAAAAGATCTCTCTGTATAGATAGATACATAGATACATAGATACATAGATAGATAATTATCTAGATAGATATATATCTATATATTTATATATATAAATAGAGATAGGTAGAGATATATGTGTGCATATATATTGTACATATATTTATATATTTTTCTCTCTGTAACTCAGCCTTTCAAATAAATAAATATTTTTTTTAAACTTTTATTTAATGAATATAAATTTCCAAAGTACAGCTTATGGCTTACAATGGCTTCTCCCCCCCCCCCCCCGATAACTTCCCTCCCACCCGCAACCCTCCCCTTTCCCACTCCCCTTCCATTCACATCAAGATTCATTTTCAATTTTCTTTATGTACAGAAGATCAGTTTAGTATATATTAAGTAAAGATTTCAACAGTTTGCACCCACATAGCAACACAAAATGAAAAATACTGTTGGAGTACTGGTTATAGCATTAAATCACAATGCACAGCACATTAAGGACAGAGATCCTACATGATATTTTTTAAAAAATTGATTAATTTTCTATGCAATGTCCAATTTAAAACCAAGTGTTTTTTTTTTCATTTTCAATAATCTTTATATACCGAAGATCGATTCAGTATATACTAAGTAAGGATTTCATCAGTTTGCACCCACACATAAACACAAAGTGTAAAAATACTGTTTCAGTACTAGTTATAGCATTACTTCACATTGGACAACACATTAAGCACAGATCCCACATGAGACGTAAGTACACAGTGACTCCTGTTGTTGACTTAACAATTTGACACTCCTGTTCATGGCATCAGTAATCTCCCTAGGCTCTAGTCATGAGTTGCCAGGGCTATGGAAGCCTTTAGGGTTCGCCGACTTATTCTGACAGGGTCATAGTCAAAGTGGAAGTTCTCTCCTCCCTTCAGAGAAAGGTACCTCCTTCTTTGATGGCCCTGTTCTTTCCACTGGGATCTCACTAACAGAGATCTTTCATTTAGGTCTTTTTTTTTTTTTTTTTTTTGTTTTTCCAGAGTGTCTTGGCTTTCCATGCCTAAAATACTCTCATGGACTCTTCAGCCAGATCCGAATGCCTTAAGGGCTGATTCTTAGGCCAGAGTGCTGTTTAGGACATCTGCCATTCTATGAGTCTGCTGTGTATCCCACTTCCCGTGTTGGATCGTTCTCTCCCTTTTTGATTCTATCAATTAGTATTAGCAGACACTAGTTTTGTTTGTGTGATCCCTTTGACTCTTAGTCCTATCATTATGATCAATTGTGAACTGAAGTTGATCACTTTGACTAGTGAGATGGCATTGGTACATGCCACCTTGCTGGGATTGTATTGGAATCCCCTGGCACATTTCTAACTCCACCATTTGGGGCAAGTCCAATTGAGCATGTCCCAAATTGTATATCTCCGCCCTCTCTTTTTCCCACTCTTATATTTAAGAAGGATCACTTTTCAGTTAAAATTTAAACACCTAAGAATAATTGTGTATTAATTACAGAGTTCAAACAATAGTATTAGAACAAAAAATACTATAATGGATAAAGTATTGCATTGTACATCAACAGTCAGGACAAGAGCTGATCAAGTCACTGTTTCTCATAGTGTCCAATTCACTTCAACAGGTTTCTCCTTTGGTGCTCAGTTAGTTGTCACCAATCAGGGAGAACATATGATATTTGTCCCTTTGGGACTGGCTTATTTCACTCAGCATAATGTTTTCCAGATTGCTCCATCTTGTTGCAAATGACTGGATTTCATTGTTTTTGACTGCTGTATAGTATTCTATAGAGTACATGTCCCATAATTTCTTTTCCAGTCTACTGTTGATGGGCATTTGGTTGGTTCCAGGTCTTAGCTATTGTGAATTGAGCTGCTTCTGTTCTTCAAAAGAAACAGTCAGGAAAGTGAAGAGGCAACCGACTGAATGGGAAAAAATATTTGCAGCAACAGATTAAGGGTTGATAATCAGAATCTACAAGGAAATCAAGAAACTCCACAACATCAAAACAAACAACCCACTTAACAGATGGGCCAAGGACCTCAATAGACATTTTTCAAAAGAGGAAATCCAAATGGCCAACAGACACATGAAAAAATGTTCAAGATCACTAGCGCCGGCGCCGCGGCTCAATAGGTTAATCCTCCGCCTTAAGGCGCCGGCACACCGGGTTCTAGTCCCGGTCGGGGCACCGATCCTGTCCCAGTTGCCCCTCTTCCAGGCCAGCTCTCTGCTGTGGCCAGGGAGTGCAGTGGAGGATGGCCCAAGTCCTTGGGCCCTGCACCCCATGGGAGACCAGGAGAAGCACCTGGCTCCTGCCATTGGATCAGCGCGATGCGCCGGCAGCAGCGCGCCTACCGTGGCGGCCATTGGAGGGTGAACCAACGGCACAAAGGAAGACCTTTCTCTCTGTCTCTCTCTCTCACTGTCCACTCTGCCTGTCCAAAAAAAAAAAGAGATCACTAGCAATCAGGGAAATGCAAATCAAAACCACAATGAGGTTTCACCTCACCCCGGTTAGAATGGCTCACATTCAGAAATCTACCAACAATAGATGCTGGAGAGGATGTGGGGAAAAGGGGACACTAAGCCACTGTTGGTGGGAATGCAAACTGGTTAAGCCACTATGGAAGTCAGTCTGAAGATTCCTTAGAAACCTGAATATAACCCTACCATACAACCCAGCCATACCACTTCTTGGAATTTACCCAAAGGAAATTAAATTGGCAAACAAAAAAGCTGTCTGCACATTAATGTTTATTGCAAATAAATAAATCTATGAGATGTTAATAGACTATCAAAACATAGAAGAGACAGTGAAGAAAATCTTCAGTTTGCAGTATAAAGACTCAGGCTAACTTTCAGAGGAATTAACTCTGGAGGAAGAATTTCAGACAAAAATGTTAAAAATTTTAATTAGTATTTTCAGTTAATTTCAGAAGTTAGTACACATGCATGCACACAGAAAGGCAGAAATGTAAAAGTAATGGTCAAAAGGCTATAGAAAGAGTGTTCATGAAATTTAAAACATCATTGTAAAAAAATCAATAGGAGTGCTAGGAAGAAAAGTCTCTGAATTTAAGAATGGAAAACAGAGGTTGATCAATTCAGAGCACTTGATCAATGAGAATGCATTCCAGACAATGAGATAGGAAGAGAACAAATATTCAAATAATTGTATCATAATTCATCACTTTTAAATGACCTCGACTCCTATATCACTGAAAGTTCTTGCAATAAAATTATGTTATTGTATTTTCTATCACTTGAATTTTATTTTACAAGCATGTAGAGTTCTTTTAGATGTGTTTAGATACATATTTAATTATATAGTATTCATGTTCATATAGAACTAAATATTTGCAAAATCAGTTATAACATAAAAACAAATTTCGAGTGTGATTCTTTTTTTATTTTATTTTTTTGACAGGCAGAGTGGACAGTGAGAGAGAGAGACAGAGAGAAAGGTCTTCCTTTTTACCGTTGGTTCATCCCCCACACACACAATGGCCGCCACGGCCAGCGCACCGTGCCGATCTGAAGCCAGGAGCCAGGTGCTTCCTCCTGGTCTCCCATGCAGGTGCAGGGTCCAAGGACTTGGGCCGTCCTCCACTGCCTTCCCAGGCCACAGCAGAGAGCTGGACTGGAAGAGGGGCAACTGGGACAGAATCCGGCGCCCCAACCGGGACTAGAACACGGTGTGCCGGCGCCACAGGCGGAGGATTAGCCTAGTGAGCCAGGGCGCCAGCCCAAGTCTGATTCTTTTTTTTTTTTTTAACTTTTATTCAATGAATATAAATTTCCAGTGTACAGCTTATGGATTACAATGGCTTCCCCCTCCCATAACTTCCCTCCCACCCGCAACCCTCCCCTCTCCCGCTCCCTCTCCCCTTCCATTTGCATCAAGATTCATTTTCAATTCTCTTTATATACAGAAGATCAATTTAGTATAAAGATTTCAACAGTTTGCTCCCACATAGAAACACAAAGTGAAACATACTGTTTGAGTACTAGTTATAGCATTAAATCACAATGTACAGCACATTAAGGACAGAGATCCCACATGAGGAGCAAGTGCACAGTGGCTCCTGTTGTTGACCCAACAAGTCTGATTCTTAAACACATACAGTGTGTGTCTTTTAAAATCACATGTTTATTTTTTCAACCCAATATTTCTTATTGTTTCATCCAAAAATTTGGTACATGGACATTACTGCACACTTCTAAACTTTACCAAACAACACCATGGCCTCTGTTGATACTTTTTATGCTAGTATTGATGCTGACATGATTTCACATGTGTTTGAGAGGTAATACTCCAGCTTAGTTGGTGTCTGGGGTGTCTGCCTTTCTTAAGTCCGATAATTCTGCTGATTGCCCTGCAAGAAAAGAGAAAATCTCATTCCTCCAAACGTAATTATTTGCCTTTAATATCAAATTCCACTTCACTGTTCCTTTAAATAGTTTTAAATATTCACATTTTTTGTCAACTTCCAATAATACTGCAATCTTAAAAACTTATGACAACTCTACTCAACAAATACAAAACCAACAATAACTTGAATGAATTGCAATAATGAAGACACACATGATTAAATACATGCATGCATAACAATTACAACAAGACATATCTTAATTTCAGAAGTATGGAAGACAGACAAACATGGGACTTAATGTGAAATAGAATATAATATTCAGTTTTTCATTAATTTTTGTTATTTCTCTGTGTCCATCTGTCCAGTATTGGAAAAGGCAAAGTGTATTTATTATTCTCACTGTGTAGTACACCATTTCCTATATCAAATGACAGCATGTCTTCTTTTTCATTTAATCTTATTTTTAAAGTCTACTTTTTCTGATATTAATAGCTTGACATCTGCTTTTTGTTTAAATTACCCTGATATAACTTTGCCTATCATTTTACATTCACATTCTGTGTCACTTTATTTGAGATGTGCTAACTGAAATCACATTTGGTAAAATACTGTTATCATTTCCAACTTAAAAGATTTCTGTCTGTTACAAAATCTTTCCTAAAAGATTCTGTCTGTTTGATTGTTAAATTTACATAATGTGCCTTAATTTTCTCAGTTGATTTTAGTTCTCAGCAAACATATTATGCCACATTTCTCCATTCTTTCATTAAGCTTCTTTTTACTGCACCATGCACAATGCTTACACAACAATGGGTATGCATATGTGTATTTGTAAAAATTGGTAGTAAAGTGAATGAACACCAACCTCCTTACCCAATTTTTTTTTTTGAAGATTTATTTATTTATTTATTTGAAAGTCACAGCCACACAGAGAGAGGAGAGGCAGAGAGAGAGAGAGGTCTTCCATCTGCTGGTTCACTCCCCAAATGTCCGCAACGGCTGGAGCAGCGCCGATTCGAAGTAGGGAGCCAGGAGCTTCTTCTGGGTCTCCCACGTGGGTGCAGGGGCCCAAGGACTTGGGCTATCTTCTACTGCTTTCCCAGGCCATAGCAGAGAGCTGGACAGGAAGTGGAGTAGCTGGGTTTCGAACCAGCGCCCATATGGGATGCCCGTGCTTCAGGCCAGGGCGTTAACCCACTGCGCCACAGCACCGGCCCCCTTACCCAGTTTAAGAATAATAATATCACAGTTTTGAAGTTTCTAAGAACCTAACTCATCATATTCTTTTTTCTTGCCCCTGGTTTTACAGCTATCTTGTAGACATTTTACAAGAATTACTTTGTGTTTTCTCTATAGCACTACCACATGCATGTGTCTTTAAGCCGCATAATCATCTATCTATTGTTGAAATTTACACCAATACAATTTATACTTGTTATGTTCGCTCTGCATTATGTTTCATGTAGGGACCTATGATTCATTAATTTTTCCTAATATGTGGAATTGTACCAAGGCTGCACAAGTCCCAGAAGACAGAAGTAGCATATGAACATGCTGACAGTGCGAGGAGTTCCCCAGAGCAGAGCAAACTCACGGCTTTGATTCTCCTGTAGGAGGGCAACATCGCTTATCCTTTATAATGATTCATTGTTCTAACTTTTCCTTACATCTTTTCATCTTGGAATGAAGAATATCTCTGTGAGCACGACTTTGCATGTCTCTTGGGCAAATATGCAGAGTTCCTCCAGGGTTTCTAAGTGGGAGTGAAATATCTTAACTTTACTAAGTAATGACAGAGCATTTTTCACCAATGTCTGTTCCCACCAGCCATGTGTTAGAGTTGTTATTGATCTTTGTCAAGATTTGGTATAGTTATTTAATCTAGAGACAATAATAACTAATTTCTGTTTTGATTACCTTTCTTTTATTATTAAGATATCTTAAGTTCATTGACTTTTTTTCTTCTAAGTAGCTGTTAAAGCTTTTGTTTATTTTTCTAATGTACCACTTTCCTTTTTTTTTACAGATATTTTCATGGTAATGTTTTACATTTTGGATATTTATCTTTTTATGATTTAATGTGTTGAACTTTATAGTTCGGTTTCATAATTTTATAATGTATTTTAAATGTAGTTTAAAATAAATTTATTTTAATGTATTTGACTTTTTGTTTGCCTCTATTCTTTGCTTTGTATGTATGTTTTTAAAGAACTATTCCCCCAGGGCTGGCTCTGTCACACAGCTGGTTAACGCCCAGGCCTGAAGCGCCAGCATCCCATAGACCCGGCTGCTCCACTTCTGATCCAGCTCTCTGCTATGTCTGGGAAAGCAGTAGAAGATGGCCCAAGTCCTTGGGCCCCTGCACTCATGTGGGAGACCTAGAGAAGGCTCCTGGCTCCTGGCTTCGGAACGGCACAGCTCCAGCCGTCGCGGCCATCTGGGGAGTGAACCAGTGGATGGAAGACCTCTCTCTCTCTTTTTTTCTCTCTCTCTCTCTCTCTTTGCCTCTCCTCTCTCTGTGTAGCTCTTTCAAATAAATAAATAAATCTTTAAAAAAAACACGATTCCCCTTAATAATCTCATAAAACATTCTGCTATATGTTCTTATAAAACTTTCTAAAATTTACTTTTTAAAAAGTCATTAATTGTCAAAAATGGATTTCATTTATAAGTGTAAAGAAAATCAGTAGTCCCTGAACACCATCCCCAGTGGTCATTTCCCAACTGGTCTCATGCCGGTTCTATCCTGTTTCACATTCCCCTACATGAATGACTGTGCTCTGGGCTCTTTATTCTGTGCTGCTGAGCTTGCTGTCTGTTCCTGTGTACATACCACACTAGTGTTAGAGTTTTATAATAAGGTTTTTTTTTGTTTTGGGTTTTTTTTTTTGTTTTTTGTTTTGTTTTGTTTTTTTTTTTTTTTTTTTTTTTTTTGGACAGGCAGAGTGGACAGTGAGAGAGAGAGAGAGACAGAGAGAAAGGTCTTCCTTTTCCGTTGGTTCACCCCACAATGGCCACTTTTGTTGGTACGCTGCGACCGGCGCACCGCACTGATCCAAAGCCAGGAGCCAGGTGCTTCTCCTGGTCTCCCATGCAGGTGCAGGGCCCAGGCACTTGGGCCATCCTCCACTGCACTCCCGGGCCACAGCAGAAAGCTGGACTGGAAGAGGAGCAACTGGGACAGAATCCGGCGCTCCGACCTGGACTAGAACTCGGTGTAGCAGTGCCGCAGGCAGAGGATTAGCCTATTGAGCCTCAGCGCCAGCTATAATAATTTTTCATATCTGGTAAAGCCTGATCTTTTTCTTTAGAAAATGTCTTGGTTATTTTTGGGCTTTTGCATCTGCCAAGTTTCACTAAAAGTATTGTTGGAATTTGTATTAAATTACACTGTATCAATAGGATAGGCTGAGAGGAACTAACAAATTTTCAGCTCAATGTCTTCTTATTCATGACATGAAATATTTCTATTTATTTTGGTCATCTTTAATAAAATTCAAAAAACATTTTAACAATAACTTTATTTATCCTTTGATAATTATTGTTTCTAGAATTTTTTTCTAACTATTGCTTTTTTAGATGCATAAAAATTCTATTGACTCTTGAATACCAATGATAATTACCAATTGTATGCTGTGTACTACTATGCCAGATACTACTCCAATTCTTTCCTTTTCAATGACTCTATGAAGTAGTTCTTGTTAGCATAACCATTTTTCAGAGTATTAAACAGAATTACTGGGAGGGTTCATTAATTCACCCACGTTTTTAAGGACCAGACTGGAATCAGAACTCAAGCATCTGACCATATTCTAAGCTGTAACACACACCAGTGCTGGCTTTCATCTACCGTACTAAAATTCTGAAGTGATTCTAATGATTTTTTTCATAACTTCAATATAAGCATATAATAATATAACCTGGGAACAGTTTTTTTGTGTGTGTGTTAATTGTTCTGGCTAAACTCTATGGTTTATTATTGAATAAAAATGATAGAATTTCCCTCCATATTTGGTTTACGAAAAATTTCTTTCATGAATACTTGCTAAAGCTTAACAAATACCTTTTCTGCATCTATTTAAAGGATTTAATGACTACTTCTTTCTGTTTCAGCTGTTCACTCAGTTAAAATAGTACATTTTTTAATGCTGCACCAACCCTCCATTTCATGATCCAACACAGTCTTGTTGTATATGACCAGATGCAGAGCTAGGCATCTTAACTCCTGGTACCTAAGCTCTTTTCTCTAAGTGGTGGTGTTGATGTGCAAGCAGCCCTCTCATCAGGCTGCACATGGCAAGAAACACTTGGAGACTGTCCCTGTGTTCAGACCCACATTGGCTCAGCACATCTATTATGTCCTCTCATGGAGTCAAAAACAGAGCTCCCTTCAGGATGGATGATTCAGCAGTGCTTGATTAATTAGAATCCCATACCGCTCGTTGTTATTTTAATAACTTCACCCTCAGGCTGGTTTCAAGGGTCTTCACCATGAGAAATACTTCATGTTGTCACCATGATGTCCAGAGGAAGAGAACACACCAAATGCTTTTCTCCCTGATACAGAAAAAAGTTTTCCTAAAAGCTCCATCTCTCATGATCACACCCACTGTACCTTTTCCAAACTAGACAGAATGTCTTTTCATTAGGGTCTCGATCAGGGGCAGGCAAGCAAATGGATAAGGAACAAAATGTAAGGAAGTGCAATCCTTAAAGCAGATGTACAGTGTTTTCAAAGTCCATTCATGGGCCAGTGCCGTGGCTCACTTCGTTAATCTTCCACCTGTGGCACCGGAATCCTATATAGGCACTGGTTCTAGTCCCAGTTGCTCCTCTTTCAGTCCAGCTCTCTGCTGTGGCCTGGGAGGGCAGTGGAGGATGGCCCAAGTCCTTGGGCCCTGCACCCTCATGGGAGACCAGGAAGAAGCACCTGGCTCCTAGCTTCAGATCGGCGCAGTGCTGGCCATTGTGGCCATTTGGGGAGTGAACCAACGGAAGGAAGATCTTTCTCTCTGTCTCTCTCTCTCACTGTCTATAGCTCTACCTGTCAAATAAAAAAAAAAATTTAAAAAAATCAAAGTCCATTCATGTCTTAACATGAATCAGATTTCATTATTTTTTGAGGCTGGGTAATATTTAATTGTGTGCATACATGCTACATTTGGTTTGTTCTTTAACCAACTGATGGACATCTGGGTAGTTTCCACTTTAGGTCTATTTGTAACATTGCTACTACAAACAGTTATGAATAATTTTATACAGACTTATTTTCATTCCTCTTGGGTACATTCATAGTGGTGGAATTGTTAGATCACTAAGAACTCTGTGTGGGGCCAGAGTTGTGGCTTAGCTGGTAAGGCCACTGCCTGCAGTGCCAGCATACCCTGTGGGTGCCAGTTCGAGTCAGGCCTGCTCCACTTCTGATCCAGCTCTCTGCTATGGACTAGGAAAGCTTGGAAGATGGCCCAAGTGCTTGGCCTCCTGCACCCATGTGGGAGACCCGGAGGAAGCTTCTGATTCCTGGCTTCAGATTGGCACAGCTCCAGCCATTGCAGCCAGTTTGGGAATGAAACAGTAGATGGAAGACCTTCCCCCCCCACCCCGCCCCGCCTCTCCTTCTCTCTCTGTGTAACTCTGACTTCCAAATAAATAAATGAATCTTTGAAATAAAAATAAGAAAAAAACAAGGACTCTGTGTTAACTTTTTGAGGAACCACCAAACTGTTTTCCTCACAGCTGCACCATCTTTCACTCACACTAGTGATCTGTGAGGATTCTAGTTCCTCCACATACTTACTATTGTCTATTGTTATAGCCATCCTGTGGGTGTGGTATCGCACTGTGGTTTTAATCTGCATTTCCCTAATGACTAATGATGTTGTCCATCTTTTTATGTCTTCACTGGTCTTTTGCATTTTTGTTTTGGAGAAATTTGTAGTCACATAACCTTTCCCATTTTTAATTTGGGCTCTTTGTTGTATTATTATTGAACTTTATAAAGCAATTCTTAACACAAAATTTCTGATAGACTTCATCATCTCTATAGTGCATTATACATTTCCAGGATTAATAACACCTACCATTATGTAATTAGTTATAGCTTCCAAAGTAATTTGGCAACTCCCACCGTATATTACAACCATTCTGGTATGCCTTCCTGAACAGTGGAGGATGGAATGCTAAAAACTAAACTTCCCAGACCATTTGTAATTAGGTTCACATGTGTATGGGTTCCACCAAGCTGTTTTTACCACCAAGGTGAAAGGGAGGTGTCAACCGTGGGGGAGATGAGATCCTGGGTGTCTCACTGTTGAGGAAGCAGTCACACTCTTAGGTTGGCATCAGCAGGCAGCTTCTCAGTCTATTCCCCTCAGCCAGAATGGAAAAATCTCACCATTCACAGGGTATTGGATACAGTGCATGGAATGGTCTTGATTCAATAGTCAGGAATAGTTAGCCCAAGTGTGGACTCAGCAGTGGTCCAACCTAACAAAACTGGAAAACAGGAACCAAGAAAATAAGGCTGTTTCCAAATAAGTTTCCTAGAACAAAGCTCAGTAATATTTATAGGAAAACAAAAACAGTCACAATCTCAAAAGTGAATTAATGATCCCGGGCATCCAGTCACAGATTACCAATCATGCAAAGAAGCAGGAAAATATGGCCCATCAGGAGGATAATTAATCAATTGAACCTGACACACATGATAGAATTAGTAAACAGAATGTTTAAACAGTTATTATAAAATGCAGTCAAAAAGTTAAGTAGAAAGTTGGATATTTTTAAAGACTGAAACTAAACCTCTGAAATGAAAGCTACAATGTATGTAATGAAAATATATTTAATCTGATTAAAGAAAGGTTAGACACTGCAGAAGAAAAGATCAGATGAACGTATAGAAATAGAAACTATCTGGGTCAGAGCTGTGGCATAGCAGGTAAAGCTGCCACCTGCGGTGCCATCATCCCATGTGGGTGTCAGTTGCAGTCCTGGCTGCTCCATTATCAGCTCCCTGACAATGCACCTGGGAAAGCAGAGGAGGATGGCCCAAGTCCTTGAGCCCTTGCCACCCAAACGAAAGACTCAGAAGCTTCTGGTTCCTTGCTCCCGGTTCCTGGCTTCGGATTGGTCCAGCCACTGTGGCCATTTGGGGAGTGAACCTGCAGATGCAAGCTTTCTCTGTCTCTGTCTTTCTTTCTTTCTCTGTAGCTCTGTGTTTCAAATAAATAAATTGAAAAAAGAAATAGAAACAATTCAAATGAAAGCACAGAAGAGAAAATCATTTAAAAATGAGAAAAGCAGTCACTGAGATATTTTTTGGAAGCTTGATATGTGTGTAACTGGAGTCTTGGAAGAATAAATGAAACAAAATAAATATTTGAAGAAATAATTGCTGTAAGTTTCCTGAATTCTATAAAAATTATGAAGTGTCTAAGAATCTCAACAAACTCCAGGCACAAGGAATTTAATATAAAATCTGCTCTTTGGCATATCTTAATCAAATTATTTCTCAAATATATTCATAAGGAAAGAATCTTAAAAAGCAATCAAGGGGCCGGCGCCATGGCTCACTTGGTTAATCCTCCATCTGCGGTGCTGGCATCCCATATGGGTGCCGGGTTCTAGTCCCGGATGTTCCTCTTTCAGTCCAGCTCTCTGCTGTGGCCCGGGAGGGCAGTGGAGGATGGCCCAAGTGGCCTCGGCCCCTGCACCCTCATGGGAGACCAGGAAAAAGCATCTGGCTCCTGGCTTCAGATCAGCACAGCGCTGGCCGTAGCGTTCATTTGGGGAATGAATCAATGGAGGGAAGACCTTTCTCTGTCTCTCTCTCTCACTCTCACTGTCTATAACTCTACCTGTCAAATAACAACAACAACAACAAAAAGCAATCAAAAACAATTCAGTTTAGTGTGGAGGAATAAAGATAAAGATGATAGCCTTTTTCTCTTTAGAAACAATACAAGTGAGAATATGGTGGGTAGACATCTTTAAGATGTTGAATGAGGGGCCAGTGCAGTGGCGTAGCAGATAAAGCTGCCGCTTGTAATGCCAACATCCCCTCTGGGCGCTGGTTTGACTCACAGCTGCTCCACTTCCAATCCAGCTCTCTGCTATGGCCTGGGAAAGCAGTAGAAGATGGCCCAAGTCCTTAGGCCCCTGCACTTGTGTGGGAGACTGGGAAGAAGTTCCTGGCTCCTGGCTTCGGACCAGCACAGCTCCAGCCATTGCAGCCATTTGAGGAGTGAACCAGCAGATGGAAGAACTTTCTCCCTCTCTCTCTCTCTCTCTCTCTCTCTCTCTCTCTCTCTTCCTCTCCTTCTCTCTCCGTAACTCTGACTTTCAAATAAATAAATAAATCTTTAAAAATGTTGAATGAAAAGAAACTGTCAGCCTAAAATTCTGTACACTTGAAAATATCTTTCAAAAATGAAAGTGAAATAAAGAGTTTTCTCAGAAATACAAAAATCAAAAATCCAGAGTGAGATTATCTTGTCTGCTTCCATCGGCCACTTAAGCCTATTCTTTAATTGGCTATTAATATACAGTCACTGCTGTAGCTTGTGAGTGATACAAACAATGGATTGTCCATTGTTTATCCCATAATTGGGTCCACTGATGTGTACGTTGGGTTGTGGAGCCATGCAGTTTGCTCAAGTAACCAGAATGGGAACCAAATATACTAAACATGGTCTCCAAGAGCTGTATAGTGTGGCCCAAGCCATTGGAACACCTGGAGATAATCAGTTCAAATCCACTGAAGGCATGATTGCAGTCAGGATTCTGCAGAACCCTCTGAATGGAAGGAAGGATCAAAGGTAAGCAACCTACAAAGGACACTCTGCCCTGGTGGCTGGATGGCTCTGTCTCTGCATAGTGTCTTTAGCCTTTTCCAAG
Source organism: Lepus europaeus (assembly GCF_033115175.1). Classification (NCBI taxonomy): domain Eukaryota; kingdom Metazoa; phylum Chordata; class Mammalia; order Lagomorpha; family Leporidae; genus Lepus; species Lepus europaeus. The sequence goes on along the minus strand of NC_084835.1, from coordinate 111,173,867 downwards.
GTCTGGCAGCTGGGACAGCTCTTTCATGTGCTCTGGCATTGTGAGTGCCCAGCATGCTAGAGTGGACTTGCATGGTGTCTGAATTCTCATGGGCTTGCTTCTAGCAGATGCAGGGGCAATGAGTTTCTGTTTGTTTTCTTTAGGTAAGAAGACAATTCATTCTCCCTATATGGCTGACATGCACAGTCTGTTCACTGCTTTGGTCTGTTCATTCTCTTATTTGACATAGGGAAAATCTTCAGTGAGCATGCACAACTCTAATGAATAAATTATTAAGATTATAATAGACTTTTATCCAGATATTTCATCTCCACAGAGGGGCTTGTTTTATTTCTCCGAACAAGGCCTGCGAGTAGCCCAGTTAAATGTTTAGACTGTTAACTGCAGCCCATAAATCTGTAAAAATATAGCAGGGATCCTTTGCTAGTGGCTCCTTTGTTTGGTGACCTGGACAAACATCTACACGGCCTGAAGCTTTTCCTGTTATACTAAACATACTTTACTGTGCTCATTAAGTGACAGGTATTTCTCAGCTTGGATGACAGATACACCTATTCCAACATAGTAGAAATTCACCAGGAGGTACCTTCAGTGAAATAAAAACTTGTAATCCAAAAGGTCTTTATATCTGGACCCCTGTTGGAACAATGCAAGAAGTAGCTTCTTGGGTCCTAGGTCTGACCTGACAGGCAGAGGGGCACTCCTGAGATACTCCCATGGCGTTGTGAGGGCCCAGATAGGCTGGGTTCACCTGCTTCTGTATCAGCACTTCCACTCACTAGACAGGACTCCCGAGGCGTCCCAGCCTGACTGTGAACTGAGGTCATAAAACTATTTCATGGACATGAGCAGTATGCTCATATATCTACCAAGGCCCAGTAACAGGCCAGTAATTCCCTCTCAAAGGAGCTATACATTTCAGCCTGCTCCAAGATCTTATGAATCCAAATCCACCAAGTGACCTGGGCTAATCTGGACCATTTCTGAAACCCTGGAATTCCAGGGAAAATTGGCAGGCCTCTTGCACGCACCTCCAGACTCCCTAACAAGGATGGCACGGATGGCACTAGAGTTCGTTGTAGGTGTCGCCTCCATACAGACTCTTGGGGCGTGTCCGTGGCCTCTGCTCTACGCCCCATCCCCACCTTGTCCGGGAGCCCCCGAAATCCCCTTTGAGATCCCCCTAAATCCAAAGCTGTCTGGGACTGCGCTGCCTCAATGGCCCAGCAGAGGGCGCTCCAGGTCGTCTTTACGTCGCTTTTGCCGCAATCTCTGCTTTCCGGCTGTGTCCGCGTTTCCCCCGCCGCCGGGGAATTACTTCATTGCGATCTCGGATTGTGTCGCGACCTGACCGGCCTGGCTGGATGAGGTTTAGGTGAGCGTGATAACCCGCAAGAGCGACTAGAAACGCCTAGAAATCTGGTGAACAGCGTGGCGCGGAGCTCTGTGGGCCGCGGGGCGCGGGCCTGGGGGTCCCGGCCGCCCGGGGCCGGGGGAGCGCAGCCGCCCGCTGTCCGCGCCCGTCTCGCCTTCTTCCTCCTCAGGCACCGGGGCCGCGGCCAGGGCTCCCCGCGTCCGACACCGTGTTCTCCCTCCACGTGGAGGCGCCTGGTCCCCCCGGTCCCCGGGGTCCGCCGCGGCCGTGCGCGCCAGGGTCCGAGCGTGAGCCGCAGTAACCCCAGCCAGCACGGCCGGCCGGACTCAGTCCGGACTTCACTCGCGGACCCCGCAGGGAGCAGCAAGAGCTGTCGAGGATCCCGTGCTGATACTCGGCCTCTGGGAGCCACGCCAGGCAAGGCGTCGCGGGTCAGGGAACTGTGCCCTGCCAAGGAGCTCCAAGCCGAAGGCCTCTGCTGGGTTACGGGGTGGAGACGTACGGGGAAGGGTGTCCTTATGACCCCTGATAAGGAGGTCTCTGCACAGGCCCTGGACAGCGCCGCCTGCACCCCCGATAGAGGCCTCTGAGTGTTGGTTGTGGTCGAGGAGTGCAGGTGTGTGTGAGGGCGCGGCTGGCCCGGGCGCTGGGTCCGCCCGCGTCGCCCTCCAGTGGCTGCAACACAGCACGGCGCCATGTCCGCAGAGACGGCAACTCCCCGACCCTGGGCTACCAGGCAAAGCCTTTTAGCGGCCTGCAGTCAGGCTTGGAAGCTCACACTGAGGATTTGGCCCCTTGATTTCAACAGTCTACACTTCTGGTAGAACCAGCACACACAGCCTCCGTTATACAGAAGGCCTAGCCAATACCACTCCCCACCTCAACTGGAAAATTATAAAACACTACACCCCCCAAATACCAGAACACTCGTTATTTTAATTGCTCATGTAATATTTCCTGGGAGATCATATTTAAGGGGAATAAAAATAAAGTTCAATGTTATGAAAGAATAGAAGTCATTAAAAATATGTTGTCTGGGCAGGCGCCGCAGCTCAATAGGCTAATCCTCCGCCTGCGGTGCCAGCACACCGGGTTCTAGTCCCGGTCGGGGTGCCGGATTCTGTCCCTGTTTCTCCTCTTCCAGTCCAGCTCTCTGCTGTGTCCCGGGAGTGCAGTGGAGGATGGCCCAAGTGCTTGGGCCCTGCACCCCATGGGAGACCAGGAGAAGCACCTGGCTCCTGCCATCGGATCAGTGCGGTGCGCCGGCCGCAGCGCACCGGCCGCGGTGGCCATTGGAGGGTGAACCAACGGCAAAAAGGAAGACCTTTTTCTCCGTCTCTCTCACTATGCACTCTGATTGTCAAAAAAAAAAAAAAAAATAAGTTGTCTGGCAATAGTGAAATTACCTTAGAAGACAATACCAACCAGTCCAAGCTAAAGAAAAAGAAACGAAAAGGATCCAGATAGGAAAGGAAGAAGAAAAATTGTATTTATTAACAGACACAAAATTTACAAGAAAGCAACTAGAACAGATTTTGCAGCATACAAGATTGAAATACAAAAACAAATTATATTTCTACATATTAGCATTAGATCATTGGAAATCTAAATTAAGAAGCAACATTGTAATAGCATAATAATAGGATATACTCAGGGATAAATATAACCAAACCTGTGGGAGAAATATACACTGAAAATGACAAAATGATGCATAAATAAATTACGGAAGACCTAAAATTTGGGGAAATTTGGAGTTTATGGACTCCAAGAGAATCAACCCAAATGTTAAATTTAGTACTGTAACACTTCTAGAGAAAACATGCAATATAATCTTTGTAACCTTGGATTAGGCAAAGAGGCCATAGATACAACAAACGTACCATGCATCAACAAAAGAAATAATAAATGTGATGTCATCAAAACTAAAAAACCTCTAATTTTTTTTAAAGATTTATTTATTTACTTGAAAGTCAGAATTACACAGAGAGAGAAGGAGAGACAGAGAAAGAGATCTTCCATTGCTGGTTCACTCTTCAATTGGTGCAACGGCCAGAGCTGCACTGATCTGAAGCCAGGAGCCAGGAGCTTCCTCCAGGTCTCCCACGCGGGTGTAGGGGCCCAAGGACTTGGGCCATCTTTTACTGCTTTCCCAGGCCATAGCAGAGAGCTAGATCAGAAGTGGGGCAGCTGGGACTCAAACAGGTGCCCATATGGGATGCCAGCACTGTGGGCAGAGGCTTTACCCACTATGCCACAGTGCCAGCACCAAAACCTCTGATTTTTAAAGACTTCAATTATCCAAATGAAAATGTAAGCCATGAGCTTTGATAAAATGTTTATAAATAACGTGTCTGATAAAGAATTGGGTATCCACAATACAAGATGTCTCAAATCACAATAAGGGGAGAGGACAGACATTTGGCCCAATGGCTCAGACAGCAATGGGAGGCCTGCCTCCCATATCAGAATGTTAGGATTTGATTCCTAGCTATGGCTGTGCTCCAGATTCCTGTTAATGTGCACCTTGAGAGGTAGCAGATGGTGACTCAAGCAATTGGGTCCTTGCCACCCCTATAGGAGACCTGGATTGGGTTCCCAGCTCCAGACACAGCCATTGTTGCCACTTGGTGAGTACACCAGCAAGTACAAACTGGTGCAAGTGTGTTTCTCTCTCTGTCTCTTTCCCTCTCCCTCTCCCTCTCCCTCTCCCTCTCCCACTCCCTCTCCCTCTCCCTCTCTCTCTCTCTCTCTCTCTCTCTCCTCAAATTTTTAAAAATATAAATGCAGTAAGAAAACAAAAACTATAAAATATGGGCATAAATTTAAAAAGACATTTCACAACAGAACATACAAGTGTATTTTAGAAAGTCTGTGGGAAATGGCATTAAAATAAGTGTATTTTGACATACATATATGATGGTTTCATAACATATATACATATTTACAAGAAAGATCCCTCATATATGTATGGAAAATGCCCCCACAAAAAAATTTTAACATAATTACTCATTAGGGAAATGCAAACTAAAATCACAGTGAGCCGCCACTAAAGCCTAAAGTTAACAGCATTGACAGTACCAGGTATTGGTGAGGACACTGAACAGGAAATTTCAGATGATGTACAGTGCATGTTAAATGATTGAGCCACTTTGGAAAACAATTCCACTCTTTCTTCAAAAGGTAAATACACATCTACTATATGACCTAGCTGTTCCCACTCTTATATATCTACCCAAAAGAAATGAAAGAATATGTCCATACAAAAACATATACTTGAATATTCATAACAACTTTATTTGCAAGAGCCAAATATGTAACTATCTAAATTTTCATCAAGTTAAATTGTAAACAAAATATGATATATCTATATCCATTCAATAAATCAATGAGTTATTGACAAATACAATATGAATCTCAAAATGATTGTACTGAATTATAGTAGCCATACCAAAAATGGGATAAAATTCTAGAAAATGCAGTTCAACTTATAGTGACAGAAAGTAAATCAGTGGTTGCCTAAGGAGTGAGTATAGATGATTGGGGTGGTACAGAGGGCAGGAGACATGCAAGAGGAAACTTTGAGATATGATAGATAAAAGCTCACTATCTTGAAAGTGGTGATAATTTGTTCATATATGCATTAATGTATCAGAACTCATCAAATTGTACATACTAAGTATGTAAAATTTATGCAGTTATATCTCAGCAAAAATGTGCTTTTAAAAGATTGGAAGCAGGGGCCAGTGCTGTGGCATAGCAGATTAAGCTACAGTCTGCAGTGCCAGCATCCAATTTGGGCACCAGTTTGAGTCCCTACTGCTCTACTTTCAACACAGCTCCCTGCTAATGTACCTGGGAAAACAGCAGAAAATGACCCAACAGCTTGGGCCCCTGCACCCATGTGAGAGACCCAGAAGCAGCTCCTGGTTCCTGGCTTAGGTCTGGCCCACCTCTGGCCATTGGGGCCATTTGGGGAGTAATCCAGAAAATGGAACTCTCCCCACCCCCAATTCTGCCTTTCAAATAAAATAAATCTCTAAAAACAAGTCAAAATGGAGGCAAGATCAAAATACACAGATACACACGTTCCAGTTCTATGAATTAATTTTTTGGCCAAATCTGGTTTGGAAATATGTTGCCCTTGAAGTGAGTGTAACCTAACTAAGAATATATTCTAGCTTTGTGAATTTTAAGTAAGAACTCTAATATGCATGATTCATGTAATTATTAATTGTGTACCAAAAATGGGTCAGCTGTAACCACTATTCACTCTAACTCATAAAAAAAGTCAAAATAAGTTAGTGTAAGTGTAAATGGTAACATAAGTGGGTGTGCAAATTAACTCCTTGGAGATCAATTTGGAAAACCCAAAATATGCCCAACTTTTAAGTTGACAGTAACATTCTAACATTATTTCTTAATAAATATTAAAAATTCGAGCAAATTCTTTGCATAGTCATAACAGTGTGGTATATAATATAAACAATTTCAGTTATTTAAGTTGTCTAAGTAGATTCCATAAGAAAATGACAGTCATATAGTAGAAAACTATGCAAATTCATAACCTAGAAAAAGAATTATCTTGAGAAAGGCTTATAGTAAGGAAAAGTGGAAATAAGCTAGAGAAGTATATGATTAACTTGTGTTATAATACTTATAAATCTATATTTCATACACAGAATGAGGAAAGATGGAAATTACCATTAATAGTGATCATTGTTGGGTGGTGAAATTGTTGCTTCTTATTTTTTAACTTAAACTTTTCTATGGTTTTCAAATTGCTACCACAATACAAATTATTTGTTTAGTTAGAAAATAAAAAGTAGGCAGATCCTTTCTTAAGTGAGAGGTGTGCTTGACTCATGTCTGAGCATATACAAATTTAATTAACTAGAGGGGTCATTGCTTCCAATAATTGTTTGATGTGAACATTTGTGGGGTGGAGCGTGTTTCAGAGGGAAGAAGAATGAAGATAATGACTTGGCACATCTCAGAGATGTGCTAGCCCAATCCTGAACCTCATTGTTGAGCCTTGGGGCATATGGGATAAACTAAAGAAGCTATTTTCATGAGGAACTGTACTAGACAGGGATATGCAGGACCTTATCTTTGGTAGTATGGAGGCAGAGACACTCTCTCAGCTGTCTGTGAGACAGTGGGTGAATACAGTGTTTATAGTATTCACCCCTGGCTTTGTGTTTATTGGGGCTGGGTGAGCCTAGCAGACGGGCAAATCTTGGAGGTCATCATAGGTTGGAAGAGCATGTCAAGGACTAGTTTGTGGATCCTTGAGATGCTCCCAAAGATGCCCACAAGCAGGGGAACAGAATTTTGTTGAAAATGGAGACAATGATAAGAATCACAAATACCTCAAAAGAAGCATTGCTGTCTCAGCACCAGACTTCATACATCTGAAGCCATGTTTGTTCTGAGTAGTTTTGGAGCCTACAGCAAAGACATTCACAAAAGTACCAAGGTGCACACCCTTTATTTTAGCGTTAAAGCCACACCATCAATTTTGTCATAAGGAATTTTTAATTAAGACTGGATTAGGCAAGTACAGCATCCAAACCACTTTATGGAGAGCAGAACCTGCCACAAAGCAAGAGGCTGTTGGTTTCATTGTGCCTAATGAAGAAAAGGAAAGGATGGTTTGCACAAAATCTCAGTTCCATTCTGCTGCACCGAGTATTCCTGACCACAGCAGTGGCCGCAGCCACCTCTGTGCCTTCCTCATTGACCTCCACAAAACACTTGTGGGAAATTTTGGACAACGGTACATTCTTCCTAGTTGACATTCCAGAGAAGTCAGCCTTGGTTTCCTCAAAGGCATCAGTCATTCCTAAATGTTGAAGAAAGGATTCCAAGTCATAACTCTCCTCCAGCTTTAGTTTGGGAAGGAATACTTCAACTTTACTCTTTGTCATCTTTTCTGGATCAGTCCAAGCTCTAAATGTCTCATATGTAAGTGCTTTTTCCACCTGGAATGACAAAGAGTCCAATCTTTAAAAATATAGATGATAATATCCTGGTACCCACTCACTTATAACCTTTCTCCAAACCCCATGCAGCAAGGTGATGAGTTCTGGTACAAGACACTCTATAGATATTTTTCTTCTTATAAAAATTACCAAGATTTCCCCCAAATTCTCATCTTTTCTTATTTTGTGGATACAAGAGTAAAAGAGCTAGAAAATACCTAAGCATAAACTTTCAATAGAAGCAGTTTGCACCAAAATCATTTCAAATGTGAAAAAATTAGTTAGTCTAACCAGTTGATTATGTGTTTATTCATGCAATACACGTTACTGTGAATTAGAGAGATTGTTTAACAAAACAAAACTAGAGAGCATGGTTAAGAAATATGATCTTCACCCAATCAGAGGGCTACTCAGGATTGAATAAGGGGAAGACTCTTTCAGGATGAAAGATGGGGAAATTGGGTTATCAGCTGGCAATGAAGGGAGAGCAGACATTGGAAAATCAACATAATGATTTTGTATGGCATCCTTGATTGCCTTCTGTCTTTCCTGGAGTGCCTTCAAATCCTCCAACACTTGTCATTCATTCTATCTATCCATAAGAAGAAACAAAGGAGAAAAAGGGGTCTTGCGCTTGTATGTCCCCTTCCTTTTACCAGCTTGAGTGCAGTGACTGCTCCTCTTCAGTGACAGTGTTTGAGATTTGGCTGGATTCCTAAATACTCCTAAATTTGTTTGTGAATGGTCAAGACAGGTCTCATCCTTGACTTAATGCTGATAGCTTTATGGTTTCTTAGAGAAATCAACGAAATCAAACAATTCACTCTTAAGGCCCTGTGCATTGCCATGCTGGAGCTAGGTCATGTGAATTGTTAGATTCTTGATGGCTCAATGGCAGCCAAGGTGGGAATATTAACACTATGAGAAGCAGCAAAATTTATAAATGAGGGCTTTTCCCACCTCCCAAAGGCTGCTTTACCAGCACACTGTTGGCCTTGCACCTCCTGCATTTACAAGTTTACTGTCTCCTTCCCTAGACTCTGTTCTTTTCGTTTCCTGGGAAATGACCTCTCTTCTCCTGGCAAGGTAGAGAGTTCATGAACAGTTCAAAGTGAAGTTCATGTAGCAATAGCACCTTCCTCAGCCAGAATCATGTTAAAAACACAAAATCTCAGGCCACACACTGCTGAATCAAAATTTGAATTTTAACAAGATCCTCATGAGGTTCATCTGCACAGTAATGCTTAGAAACACTGCCAAGATCAATTCCCACCCTTCTTCCAGAATTTCTAGAACTTCCAATAGTTATTGGACCCTCATCTGGCCCCTCCCTTTCAAATAAAATAATGTCTCCTTTTACTTTTGGAACTCCTTTTAGCTTCATCAAAACTTGTCTTCTGGCACCATGGCTCTCTAGGCTAATCTTCCGCCTGCGGCACTGGCACCCCGGGTTCTAGTCCCAGTCAGGACACCGGATTCTATCCCAGTTGCTCCTCTTCCAGTCCAGCTCTCTGCTGTGACCCGGGAAGGCAGTGAAGGATGGCCCAAGTGCTTGGGCCCTGCACCCACATGGGAGACCAGGAGGAAGCACCTGGCTCCTGGCTTCGGATCAGTGCTACACGCTGGCCATGGCAGCCATTTGGGGAGTCAACCAATGGAAAAAGGAAGACCTTTCTCTCTGTCTCTCTCTCTCTCTCACTGTCTAACCACCTGTCCAAAAAAAAAAAAAAAAAAAAACTTGTCTACTTTGAGCCGGTGCTGTGGCTTAGGCTAAGCCTCTGCCTGTGGTGTGGCATTCCATATTGGTTCCTGCTGGAGTCCTGGCTTCTCCATGTCCAATCCAGCTTCCTACTGATAGCCTGGAGAAGCAGTGGAAGATGGCCCAAGTGCTTGGGCCCCAGCACCTGTATGGGAGATCCAGAGAAAGCTCCTGGCTCCAGGCTTCGAATCTGCCCAGCTTCAGCTGCTGTAGCTATTTGGGGAGTCAACCAGCCGATTTAAGACCCCTCTCTGTTCTCCTGCTCTCTGTCTGTAACTCTACCTCTCAAATAAATAAATAAAATCTTTAAAAAAATACTTGTCTACTGTTAGATACATTGTCAACAGAAATGCATACACATGTTCACCAGAAGATATGCAATGGTGTTCATCTAGCTCTACTTATAATAACCTGAAATTAGAAACTCCTCAAATACCACCTTGTAGAAGAACTTTAAAAAATGAGCTCATCTGGAATTCTAGACACACAAATTCAATGCCCAAGGCTCACCACAGTGAGGTCAGTGTTGTCATCAGGCAGCAGGATGATCATGCTCAGCTCTTCATTTGCGTAGGGCAGCTCCAGGACCTGGGTATGCACTTCCTCTATATACCTTATTTTAAACTTCGCACTCCTAAACATCATCTGCACTGTCTTTTCCTCCTAATAAAACATGAAGTTAAAATCTGATTATGGAAAAATGAAAACAACTTACTAAAGATAAGATAGGTCAAATCACTTCAGTGCATTTATGCTTACAGAAGTAAAATCGGCACTAGTACATCTTAGTATTGAGTAGAACATGCTGTTGTTAAAGAAAAGCCAGCATTACCAGGTGAGAGAGGATATTTTCACAAATATAGACAGACATGAAATTATATTTATCCAAGCTAGAAGTCGTGTTAAGTAATATTCAGGTCTTCAGGCTGAGAAACGTGGTTATAAAAGATGTGTAAGGCCAGCGCTGTGGCTCAATAGGCTAATCCTCCACCTAGCGGCGCCAGCACACCACGTTCTAGTCCTGGTCGGGGTGCCGGATTCTGTCCCGGTTGCCCCTCTTCCAGGCCAGCTCTCTGCTATGGCCCGGAGGGGGTGCAGTGGAGGATGGCCCAAGTGCTTGGGCCCTGCACCCCATGGGAGACCAGGAGAAGCACCTGGCTCCTGCCTTTGGATCAGCACGATGCACCGGCCGCAGCGGCCATTGGAGGGTGAACCAACAGCAAAGGAAGACCTTTCTCTCTCTCTCTCTCTCTCTCACTGTGCACTCTGCCTGTCCAAAAAAAAAAAAGATGTATAAGTCAAAGTGAGTTATACTATTATTTTGAAAAAATTTCCCAATTATATAATTGGTTTCATTGCATCGGTTTTATTGGGGAAAGGGCCTTAACAAGATGCGCAAGATCAGAAATTTTTAAAGCTTGCATGCAATGTATTTTTAGCTTTCTAATCTTTGTGCCACATGCTATTATTAAGTTGATGGAGGTCAAATTCCAAGCTGGAAACTATTGAACCCAGCCATTCTCTTACTCAAGAGACTGAAAAAAGGTGCTTTAGCCTTAACATCTGCTGACACTTCTTTAATTAGTCCAGAAGTGTCTGGCCTTGAATTCTAAGGCAACAAATACAGAAAAATGTCTCAGTAAATGCAGACAGTAATAGCAAAACGTGACATAATTCTAAGGCTTCCTAGAAATTTTCCTCCAAATCATATAACCAGAGATAGAAGATGAATGTGAACAAGAACAGAAAAGCAAAAATAACAACAGAAAAAATATTTTAGTTTCTCTCTTCCCCCCATATAAAATATACAGAGGGGAATTAAATTGGTTCATAAATAAAATTAAGAATAAAGAAAGTGTGAACAAATTATGTTTTCTATTTATCATTTTTCCAGTTTTTCTATTTATCATCTCTCTTGAGAAAATAGTTTTTAACAGAAGACTGTCAACTGTTTCCCCACCTTGCTAGTTTTAAATAGCATTCCTCTTGTGTGCTTCCTGTCAAATTGCTCATTCCACTTTCCTTTGAAATAGACAGCATTGACGAGGACCAGCTTAGTCAGTGGACCAACTGTCCCAGCACCCAGTACCTCTGAAATCTTACCTGTAAAGAATATGAAGGAAGTTTAATTTGGAGAGAAATAAGCATCCTTTTACAAAAATATCCCTGACATATAAAACATAGTCTTGGCCAAGAACCAGGTTGTAATCACCTTTGTGTCAGTCTAATGAATCACAGCAGTGGTATTTATTTGTGTGCTCACACACAGTGTATTGTTTGCCCTGACAACAATCTTAAAGTTGATAGGGCAACTATGTTTTTGGCATCAGATTATAGATGTAAAATTCAAGATGTAGAAATGTGCAGGCTTTTCCCCAGGTTCACATAGATCGTAAGTGGCTGAACTGAGAAAATAACCCAGGAGTCTTGATTCTGACTCTGGAACTCTCAACTCTGGCATTGTAATATCTCAACCATGCCTCTGTTGGCATACTAGCCTGGATGAGTCTTTGGCATTGGGGCTGCCATTGTAGGATGGTTAGCCAGCAGTACCTCCCCTACTTGTGGTAACCAAAAATGTCTCCAGCCATAATCAAAGATTACTTGAGAACAAAACCATCTGGTTGAAACACTGTTCTATGCCAACCTTCAAGTCTCACTCAGACAAAGAGAGATTTCCGAAGGGTGGAGGATACAGACCTATAAGTGGGGAAAAAACAGGCTACCTGAGAGGAGTGACTCAGACTTTGCAATTAAAGGGATTGGATGGGGGGAGGGGGGCTAAGTTGAGTGTCCAATGAGAGAGGGAATGGAGAGATCCCCAAGGTCTTCTCTAGCTCTACTTTCTGAGGAAAATATGTCAGTGGTCAACCTAAGAGAAGGAAGGGTGTGAGTAGTCACAGGTAGTGTAGTGCAGGAGGGCAAGGTGTGGAGAAATTGCTAGGTGACTGAGCACTGCTTAGTCAACTGGAAAGTAAGAGCCCACTGGACAATCTACAAATGTGTACTCTTCCCTTCCATTGGTAATTATTTTATTGGTCTACAGTATGATTATGGACATTGATGCTACTTGGCACACAATGAATGCTCCATAAAGATTGAATGGATAAAATACTGAACTCTAATTCAGTAAATTAATTCCTTTACATTTTAGAAGAATTAATATTTCCTGTTAGATATTTTGGGGTCTTAAAAGCATACCTTCTTTTTCTCTATAATGAAATCAAGAACTGGCAGAAATATTTCTGTGATGTTCAGTGTGGTTTGGAGAGGGCCCACTGCAGGCTCCATGTTACCTGTACCTCCACAAACTGCAGCAAATATAGCTATAGTCAAGTTAAAAAAGAGATATTGGGTGATAGATCAAACTAGTGGGCTATTCATCTTACCACTAGAAACAACGTGGTAATACAAAATATTGTCAGGTCTAAGCTGCAAATTAATTGAATGTCATCCTGCCTCAGATAGAAGACAAAAAGGGCCCCAAAGAGTAAGCATTTGGGTCAGGGGATTTTCCAACATGGTCTCAAGGTAAGGGGACCTGAGATCCTAATATTGGGGTTAAATACTTTTTCAGAAATCACTACTTTGTGATCTGAAAAGCTCAAGAGAAGTAACAAAATTGTACAGCTAGCCTAAAAACCCAGAAAACACACACAAACAGGCCTCTGGTAACTTGGTCATACTGGAGACACCATGGAAGTCCCATCTCAGCTATTTTCATCCTCTCCCTGCATCCCAACAACATTAAAATATCGTACCTTCTGTCTTTTCTGCCACCCAGTCATTTATGTGTTTCCTGCACTCTTCAGTGTTCTTAGCAAAGGACAGCTCCTCCAGCTCAGCCTGGTAAAACTTCCGACAGGATTCCTTAAAGGACTGTAAACACAAAACACATGGTCTTATTTGGCAAAAGTCCCCACAGCTGGAAGAATTACCTTTTTCTCTGAACATGTTTCAACCATAAATACTTGCACAAGCCATTCTGCACTTTAAGATGCATTCATAAATTGGCAAAAATATATGGACTATTTGCTCTGTGTCTAGGACTGTGCTAGGGTCTTGAAACCAGTGTGAAGATGTGACAGCTGCCACAGCAGATAAGACAGACAACCTATAAACACAGATACTTACAGGATGGCTTGACTGTCACCACACACAAACAAAACAACCCAGGTACATCCCTTTCAAACACTCTGCATTGATTTTGTTTGGTTTTCTGCTTCCATTCATTTAGTCATTTTTGTATCACCAACAACAGCCACTTATCTGTTGGATGATTGAGAGGCTCCATGGTAGAACTAGGCTGTGAAGAAATTGTATAGATCTATCAGAAGACTAAGAAGGAAACAGCACTTTGGATCTGAGTCAAGATGGGAGAATACCAAACAGGGAAGGTCCTTTGTGAACACATGCAATATGCCTTCATGCAACTATGTGTGTGTGTGTGTGTGTGCAGGTATGAGCATACTACATATGTACATGTGAATATATGTGTGGGCATGTGTGTATATGTGTGCTTCTACATGTTTGTGTGCACCAGGGAAGGGGTCAGGGAATATGCAGTAATAGGAGATGAGTCTTGAAATGTAAGATGGAACTATAACAGGAGAAGCCTATACCCAGTGCATTAAAGCCCCAAAAGCTCATCCCACTTAGTTTTAGATATAATATGCCTAGACATTGGGTCTAATCATCTGTCCATTCTCTATTGTCAAATATTTTAACTTCTACTGAAGAAAGATGATGAAGAGGGAAGGAGAATCCAAAGCAACTGAGAAAAGTGGATGTTGGTTTCTTTTGCTCCAAATTTACAATATTCAAAGACTAGGCTGGTGTTCAAAAAACAAATGTTGATTCATCAGGAGATTCCTGGGTTTTGAATCAGTTCCAGTGAGAAGTGGTCTCAAAGAAGACAACTTCCATGGGGATCAGCCAACAGCATCCAACACAGGGATACATTTGAGTTTTCAGAAATCCTTTGAACCCCAACCAATGGCCAAGTTTGTCTTATCACCTGAATAATCTCAAGAGAATATCATCCTGCATATTATCCAGCATAATTTTTGGACTTTACTGTGTTATGTCAGTCCTTGAGCAAACAGGGGAACCCTGAATCTGTGTGATGAAGTGATGAAGTAAATAGGAAATACCTGGGTTTAAATCTAAGGGTTTTTTTTAAAGGCAGAGTCAGAGAAAGAGAGAGAGAAAGAAAGAGAGAGAGAGAGAGAGAAAGAGAGGGAGGGAGCCACAGTGAGAAAGGGAGAGAGCGTCTATCCATCAGTTCACTCCCCAAAAGGCCACAACCTCTAGAACTGGGCTGAACTAAAGCAGGGAGCTAAGAGCTTCTTCCAGGTTCCCCATGTCGGTGCAGAGGCCAAAGCACTTGAGCCATCCTCCACTGCCTTTCTAGGCACATAAGCAGGGATCTAGATCATAAGTGTAGCAACAAGGACTCAAACCAGCACCCATGTGGGATGCCAATGCCTTAGGCGGTGGCTTTCCCACTACACCACAGTGCCAGCCCCTGAAATCTAAGCTTTATGAATAGATTTTTCAACTTTAAAGGACTATTCCGGGGAGCAGACATTCAGCCTGATGCTTTTTTTTTTTCCTTTAAAGATTTATTTAGGCCGGTGCAGGGGCTCAATAGGCTAATCCTTTGCCTGCGGCGCTGGCACACTGAGTTCTAGTCCCGGTCGGTCGGGACGCCGGATTCTATCCCGGTTGCTCCTCTTCCAGTCCAGCTCTCTGCTGTGGCCCCAGAGTGCAGTGGAGGATGGCCCAAGTGCTTGGGCCCTGCACCCGCATGGGAGACCAGGAGAAACACCTGGCTCCTGACTTCGGATCAGCGTGGTGTGCGGGCCACAGCACGCCGGCAAAAGCGGCCATTGAGGGGTGAACCAACAGAAAAGGAAGACATTTCTCTCTGTCTCTCTCTCTCTCTCACTGTCCACTCTGCCTGTCAAAAAAAAGTTTTATAAAAAAGATATTTTTTATCTATTTGAAAGTCAGCATTACACAGAGAGAGAAGGAGAGGCAGAGAGAGAAAGAGAGAGAGAGAGGTCCTCCATCCACTGGTTCATTCCCCAATTGGCCACAATGGCCAGAGCTGCGTTGATCTGAAGCCAGGAGCCAGAAGCTTCTTCCAGGTCTCCCACATGGGTGCAGGGGCCCAAGAACTTGGGCCATCCTCCACTGCATTCCTAGGCCACAGCAGAGAACTGGATCTGAAGTGGAACAGCCGGGACTCAAAATGGCGCCCATATGGAATGCCAACACTGCAGGTGGCAGCCTCACCAGCTACACCATAGGTATGCTTAACATACTTGTGTCCCACATGGGAACACCTAGGTTCAATTTCTGGTTCTGAGTCCTCACTTTCGCTTCCTGTCAGTGCAGATCCTAGGTGACAGCTGGGATGGGTCAAGTAATTGAGTTCTTGCCACCCATGTAGGTCTGGAATGTTTTCTCAGCTACTGGCTCTGGTATTGGTCCAATCATTCTGATTGCAGGCATTTGAGGAATGAATTGGTTGATGGATCTCTCTCTCTCTCCCTTTTTCTCTCTATGTGAATATATATATATATGTCTACCTTCTCCCTCTCAAGTAGATAAATAAATGATTTTTCAAAGAATATATTTTTATCAGTAGTGTGGATTTATGAGCAATGGGAAGGACCAGTTTGGACTTGGATAGAATGATTCAAAACAATAATGATAATGTGGAAAATGAGGTGAGACTATAACTCGAGCAATGCTAGTAATGATTCAGAAGAGAGACCAAATTTAAGAGACCTTGAGGCAGGCGCTGTGGCTCAATAGGCTAATCCTCCACCTGCGGTGCCAGCACACTGGGTTCTAGTCCCGGTTGGGGCGCTGGATTCTGTCCCGGTTGCCCCTCTTCCAGGCCAGCTCTCTGCTGTGGCCCGGGAAGGCAGTGGAGGATGGCCCAAGTGCTTGGGCCCTGCACCCACATGGGAGACCAGGAGGAAGCACCTGGCTCCTGGCTTCGGGTCAGCACAGCACGCCGGCCACAGCAGCCATTGGGGGGTGAACCAACGGAAAAGGAAGACCTTTCTCTCTGTCTCTCCCTCTCACTGTCCACTCTGCCTGTAAAAAAAAAAAGGGGGACATCTTGACAGAAAACAGCCCTGCAGGCAGAGACAGGCCAGTGGAGGAACTCTGGACAGCATGTGGAATGAAGTAGTCACCTGGAGAAAAGAAATCAGGGGAAGAACAGGTCTGGGCACAGGAGGATGACACACCAACATCTGGCAAGAATGTAGCAGAAGCAAATCTAAAAGAACATAGTTCAGAATAATCACATAACTCAAAATTATATTCTCATTAATGTAATTCTGAGCACATTTTAAGGCAGTGGGTACACTTCATTCTTAGCTCTTCTAGAGTTTCTATCTTATTTTCAGTTTCTTTTTCAGTGTGTGAGTACTGCTTACTGAAAGGAAGTCACATGTTTCTTCTCCAAAGAGTCTGTTGGCAATTCTGAGCAAGTACTGAGCGCCAGTTTTATTAATTTTGGTGAGAAGTGACTGGAAACCTCGGTGGACATCTCCATCTTTGTTCACACAAAGGACCTGGTCATAGAAAACAGCGCCCATTATAGCATTGACATTACAGTCCCCCAAAGACCTATCTCCAAAACCAGTCTCTGCACCTATCTGAAAAGGATTTTGATTTAATTGTCTAGCACAAAGTTTCTCAATCTCAGTGATATTGACATTTGGGGCAGGATAATTCTTTGTGGTGGGGCTGCCCAATGTATTGTGGGATGTTTTGACACACTTCTGTCTGCCCACTGGATGTCAGTCTCACTCCTCAGTTGTAAGAACTGAAACCCCAGACCTTGCCAAGTGCCTCTGGCTAAGAACCACTGGTCTCTTAGATTTACCCACGTTAGGAAGATGGGTCAGTACTATATACAACAACTCAGAAGAGAGGCAGAACATTTAAAAAAATTAGCTGAGATGAATCTAATGTGACTCAGGAAATACAATATAGAGCAGAAGTGAAAATGAAAACGTCCATTAGCAATTTTTCAGAAGTTCTCCAGATCAGACCATGATTTTACAAGTCAGGTAAAAGTAAAAATTGCTGTTTTTCCTGTGTCTCTCAGCCAGCCCCACCCAAAGCCTCCTTCATCCAGAGAGTTGAAACTATCACTGGGGAGTTTAAGCTGAGGTCTGGGGTCCTGGATGTGCTGCAGGAAATCATCCATACAGAACACACACTCACATTAGTGGCAAGACGATGTCCACGACAATTTTCAAGGACACTTTCACCACATGCATAAATTACTACCACTGCATAACCAAGGCTACCGATCACCATTTCTATCAGTCAGATTATACATTCCCTCAAAATCACTCCAGCAGATTAAAGTCCACAATTATGTTGCATTTTTCTACATATGAATACTCACATACCAAAAATAAAATAACCAATTTAACACAACTGTGTTTCAATTTAAAATGTAATATAAGCAAGATTTTAAAATATAACAAGGTTGAAATTGTTGCCTCTTTGTGGGGCAGAATTGAAGTTTACCACATTTATCAAACATGCAGTTTTGCCAGAATATGCAGATGATTTCATCCAAAGAAAACAGCTTTGACTTGATTTCTCCCATACACATCAGAGATGACCTGTCCTACACACTTCACTTTTCCACCCGCATCCCCTCCTCCCATCTACCTTCTGCACAGACTTTCAGCAGCCACCATGGAAACAGAAGACCAATTCCACGGAAGCAATGGAGAATCATGTCAGTTCTTCCTGAGTGGCAGGGATGCTCACCTGTGACATCTGAGCTGCAGTGTCTCCTCTTGCCCCTAGGTAGACCATGACTAGGGAAGAGCTGATGCTCAGGGGGGAGAAGAACACATTTTGTGACTTTTCTGCTTCCCCCAACATCTTTAATAACTTGATGGCAAAACTGTCATTTCCTTCACTGAGTTCGTCCATCGGGAAGGTCTGGGTCAAAGACACAACACAAGAGCAGGTCATGCCAGCCCTCATGTAGTCTCAGTCATTACTGCCCTGTTGGTGGATACTAGGAGTGGTAGGCAGGATAACTCACCCCCAACAACACCCACTCCCAACCCTCGAAAACTGGGACTGCATTATCTCAGCAGGACTCAAGGAAATCACAAGGGTCTTTATAGGAGAGAAGCAGAGGTGTCAGAGTCAGAAAGAGAAGTGACTATGGAAGAAGCAGAGGTCAGAGTGATGCTGGGCTGCTGTCCAAGGAATGTGGTTGCCTCTCTAAGCTGGAAGAAGCCAGTGGGTTTTCTGGAGAACAATGGGAAAAAAGGGGCTGTGCTCTTTCATTTTGCATTCAGGACCTCCAGGTCTACAATAAAATGCATCTGTGCTGTTTTCAGTCCCTAAATGTCTGGGGAGTAGACACATTTTACACAACACCAGCACCATACTATGATTTATTCACAAAGTGTCCAACTCCAGCCCACGTGGTATCCTTTTTCACAACAAGGACTCAGGTACCCTTGGGCCTGCTTACTTGCCCCTCTGCCCACCAGCATAACGACGGACAACAGGACAACAGGGCCTTGGTGCCAGGAGCTGCTCTCAGTCCCAGGCACTGCTGTCAGCATTTTGCATGCGTCACCTCGTTGACCACCATCACCTCCATGTGAGCTCATCACAGTGTTGCCCCATATTAGGGGTGAGGAGACTGCACAAAGTTTAGCAGCTCAGCCAAAACACTCAGATACTCACCAATCCCAAAGTCTGAATCCATTTTTTTTTTTTTTTAAGGAAGAGATGCATTTGATCTGGGGACAGGGGATGGGGGATGGCTATTGTGAATGAGATTTCTTTAAGATTTTTATTTTTTTAGTTTTTCATTAGCTTTTAATAGATCCAATATAGTTAGAAAACACAGTTCCAAAAATGTGATGGGGGCCAATGCAGTGGCTTAGCAGTCTAAGCTGCCATCTGCAACGCATCTGGGTGCCAGTTGGAGTCCCAGTTGCTCCACTTGAGATCCAGCTCTCTGCTAATGTGCCTAGGAAAGAAATGGAGGATGGCCCAGGTCCTTGGGCCCCTGCACCCACGTGGGAGACCCAGAAGAAGCTCCTTGCTCCTGGCTTCGGCCTGGCCCAGCCCCAGCTGTTGAGGCCATTTGGGGAGTGAACCAGCAGATGGAAGATTCATTCTCATTCTCTCTCTCTCTCTCTCCCCTCCTTCTCTCTTTCTCTCTCTCATTCTTTCAAATGCATCTTTAAAAATTTTTTTAAAAAAGAATAGGATGATATTCTCTTTTTCCCTCTTTCCCTCCCCCTCATCTGAATTTTTAATTATTATGCTACTTCTTTCAGTTTGGTGTCTCTAACCAACTTATAAAGAACTATGGACCACTTATAGTAAATAAAAGCTGTATTTCTGTCATCATAACAAAAATGGTTGAACAGATTTCATGAAATTTGGAGTGTTTGAGATTATGTGACTTAAAATATGGATTACCGGGAAGGCAGAATGTTTACTCTGAATTAGGGTGATTCCAAAAACATATATAATTTTCCATCAAAAAAAAATAAATAAATAAAGGCCAAAGCTGTGTTGGTCTTAAGGTTCCTCTCAGCTTGACTGAATATTATTCAAGCTAAACTTGACTAAATAAGCAAATTAAACAAGTTCCTTCCTGCCTCAGGTCCCTGCTTTCTCTTTTCCTAAAGCCATTTACTTTAGAACACTTTGTTAATTAAGTCCTCTTCCCTTTGAGATATAAATCTTGTTAAAAGCCTCATGAAAATTTTATACCCCGGACTGGGACTGCTTTTCTCAAGGCCAAGCCATCTTTTTGAAATGTAACCAACAAGGAAGATAGGGTCCCTAACACTCAGGCTCTGAGAGAGGCAGGAGCCTAACTTAGGCAGGCACCTGGTTCCTAGTAGTAAAAACTTATTACAGCTTACCACCAATTACTGTAATTCTGGCAAGTTATTATGTCTTTTCTCTCTGCCATGCTCAACTCTCTGTCTCTGTCTCTGTCTCTCTGCATTTCAAATACATAAATGCATAAATCTCTTTTTTTGAAAAGGACAAATCATCATCCATAATCCTATGCCCTATAAGCTATTTTTTCTATTATGTTATCACATTTTTACATGTTTATATATTTTTAGCGCAAAGATTTTAAACAAGAAAAATGTGTTCCAGTTTGGAAAATCAGCAAAGGAGCAAAACAAAATACACTGAAATCTCAGCCTAGAAATAAAAATTGCCAAGCAGGTGTGCATTTCTATAAGCGTATGGGTCGTCCTATGATCTTTCTTCTTTTAGTTCCCCACCGGGCTACAAAGTGCCTTGCACAGCAGTTCTGAAATGGTCTTCCACTCAGGAAGGCAAGGGCACAGTCTTCTGGCTTTCTCAGCAGCACAAGACAAAAGAGCAACTGAGTGACTGAGACTGGAAGAAGGGAAGGAATGGCTACGTCACCCAGAGCATCTCCACGATTAAATGCTCCACTTAAAGCTCCCTCCTGAGAGAGTTTTTTTTTAAAAGAGGAAATGTCTGATTCCAACAAGTGTGGTTATATTTTTTTTTTAATTGTAAAAGCAATGCACTAAATATAGAACCATAGCCCAAACCACCGAAAATTCTTTAGAGATTGTAACAAAATGTCTTTAAAAATCAACCAAGAAGGCCGGCACCACAGCTCACTTGGCTAATCCTCCTCCTGTGATGCCAGCACCCCCGGTTCTAGTCCTGGTTGGGCGCCGGATTCTGTTTCAGTTGCTCCTCTTCCAGTCCAGCTCTCTGCTGTGGCCCAGGAAGGCAGTGGAGGATGGCCCAAGTGCTTGGGCCCTGCATGGGAGACCAGGAGGAAGCACCTGGCTCCTGGCTTCGGATGAGGGCAGCGCCGGCCGTAGCGGCCATTTGGGGGATGAACCAACAGAAAGGAAGACCTTTCTCTCTGTCTCTCTCACTGTCTAACTCTGCCTGTCAAAAACAAAAACAAACAAACAAACAAACAAGAAAATACAATAGTGGCAGAGATTGCACAACTTTATCCTCATTAACTATAGAATGAAACACTGAAGTTCTCCACTGCCCTCACACCATAGAGTCCCCATCCCCACCCCCACCCCATGGTTTGTGTGCAGGGTTGCAGGTGCTGGGAGGTGGTGTGACTGCTGAGGGAGGCCCCTGGACAGCAGGGTTCAGCCTGCCTCCAAGCCACCCCCAGCCCCACACAAGCTCACCTTGAACTTGAGGGTATTTCAGAAACTAGAAGCCAGGATGCAATATTCAAACTTCACAGAACAGGGTCTACCAGAAGAAGGTACCAAAGAAACTTAAAGAAAGAGGTAATCAGGTAAACTGGAGATGAATGGAGACACAAATAAATCTGGGCTTGATTCTACCTTAACACACTAGCTTAGTACTGGGGGGAGGCAGTCATGAACTTGGGATGGTAAATGTGTGTGTGTCTGCGTGTTTCATCATCCTGTTCAACAAAGGAATGAAGTAGACTATGGCATAGAGCTCACATTTTAATTATTCTTAATTGCTAACGCCTCTTTCTGGTTTTTTCCTTCCCTCCTCTTCCTTCATCCCATTTCCTCACTTGCATTCCTTTTCTACAGCCAGTTGTCGTTGGCGGCATAGCATTTGCCACCCACAGGCAATAACACAGACGCAGGCACCCGGGTGCATGCTCCGGCTCCTGCCAACAGGCCAGCACGGGCAGGGGAGGAGGTGAAGTTGGTTTTTGTTTCTTTTTCTAGAGAGAGAATCGAAAGGGAGAAAGGTGGGGAATGAGAGAGGAGGGAAAGGGGTAACCCATGAGATGACTGCTGGCCAGATCTCCGACCCAGAAGAGTCTTCCACCCAGCGCCTCCTTGGGACAGGTGGCGCCCAAGTCCGCCAGACCCTCACCTCCCCCGAAGTTCCTGCCCTCCGTTTGCGAGCATCGAACCCTCCACGGCCCCTGCCGGCGAACCGCAGAGCCGGGGCGCAGCGCGGGACTGCAGAGCGGAGGAACTACGCTGCAAACCAGCTTCCCGCCGTGGCCATCCCGTCGCAGGCCCCCGAGCTCGGCCTCCGCTCTGGGGGCGGGGGCTCCTGCACCTGCGCGACGGAGCCCCCGGAGGCCCCGCAGCTCTCCCTCCCGGCTCCCTCCTACCTCCCCTGCGTCTCCCCGTGCTCCCTCTCGCCCTGGCTCGCCCCTGAGCTCCGGGGAGGGGAGAGTTCCCTGCCCCGGAAGCCTGAGCTCCTCCGCAGCCCGGTACCTGGGGGATTCCTGCGGCTCCTGCTGCTGCCGCTGTTCCTGCTTCGTGGGTGCTTCGCGCCCGTCTCGTCCAGGGCAGGGCTCTGGCAGGTGACACAGCTGTAGGATTGCACAGACTTGAGCAAGCCCGACTCCCAGTACCGGGGGCTGGACCCGGGGAGGGGCCCCAGACTCCCATGCACCCTCCTGCCTTGGCCAGAGGCCTAGGCCTCTGCTGGAGAGAGGGAGAACTTCGCTTGTTTGAGCTGTGTGCCCTCCGGAACAGTTCCAACCTTGGGACTTACCTCCGAAAACTAATTAAAAACAAACCGAGAAGTTAAAAAATCAACGGTTTCCCATGTTTTGGCAGAACAACCAAACCAGCACCGTTTCAACACCCATCCCCAACAAATCTCAGTGAATGTGATAATGCGCTAAATTTTAATTTATTATGAATCCTGTAAAACACAGGAACAGGAACTTAATGAGGAAAACTTGTTAGAAATAGTCTTGTGCTCACAAAAATTAGTTATTGAAAGCAATATGATTGAAGAAGCGTGTTTTCTCTTAATTTAATGCTTTCAAATATAGTAATTTGAAGACCTAGTTCTTCGTTTATTTTGAAATTTGTGTTGGTAGTGATCCTTTGGAAAAGGCTTCTCAGGAAATGAGTTGATTTCAATGAAATCAGCTTGGTTCTACTTCCTAAACCCTGACACTTGATTTCTTCAGTCTATATATTACTAACCATCAAAGACTTTGGGTGAAATCTAACTAGCAAAGCTCTGTTTATCCTCTTGAAAACCAATTGTTCTGCAAGCAAAATTTTTTAAGTGCTGCAGTTTTTATATTTTTGACAGTGTGAAGCCCACCAAACTTTCTCATTTCCAACTGTTTGAGGGCCCACAAATGAGGATTTTGACATCTTTAATAGCAATAAAATCATATAATGATGAAAAGCACCCAAACCGATGTTCTCACAATGATACATTGGCTGCTGTGTTCTCACCTCTGATTCAGTCTCCACTCTAGTGCGGTTTAACCTCCACCCCAACCTTCTCTGAGATTATTCCTGATGCAGTAACCAAAGCACCTTCCTGTTGCCAGGGTCAAAGACACGCAGGTCCTACTGCCTTGTACTTGTTGGCATGTAGCCCTTCTCTACCCTGCCTGGTAAGGGATCTCAGAGCATCCTTCTTAACTAGTACCTCTGCTTTATCTCCTGATCTCTGTTGTGAGCTCTCTTCTTTCCACACTACTACAATGTGCTCTTCTTGGAAGAGCTCACCTATATTCATAGGCTCCAAGTTTTAACTTTTGGCTAATTTCATTCTTGTCTTCCACCTATTTCTTGAGCTTTATACAATAGTACTGGACACCTCTCACAAAACTGAGCTAGTCCCTTCCCCATTTCTCTTTATATAGGAAGTCCTGCCATTGCTGTTATTTCATGGTCCTCCCATCCATACTCTCTCTCACCTCCATTGCATGGGTGAGGCTCTTCTAATTTCCTTCCTAACAACTCTATCTATGATTTTTCTCCTGGTCCATGTCAAGCTTTCTTCCTCTCTGAAGTCCAAATAAACATCCCAATTCTGATCTGTTACACTTCAGACTGAACCCTTCAAAGAGTTCTGTTATCTGCCAAAATATATTGCACACTATTAGGCAAGGCTAGGTTTTTCAGTCTTGATTTCTCTTGTTTTCTTTGGAGCCATGACAAATTATTTGTAACTCCTCCGTATCCTGTTCATCTACATGCTTAGCCAACTAGAAATCCCGAGATCATTCGGTACCAGCTTCTTCTTGGTGACCAGATCTACATCTGGAGTTTGGTCTTCACCTTTATCCACCCCTTTTTCTCCTTGCCCATCAAAACAGATGAAGAATTTGATACATGTTTTGTTTCTGCCTCTCTCCCCCATTAAACTTTTGGTGGATTCCTGGTTGTTTGAAGCCCTTTAGCAAGGATATAACTTGGTCTCCGAATTGCAAATATGGAAATCCTACATGGGATGAACAGTGCATACAAGAACAAAGAGGTGTGGAGTGGCACTATGATACCATGGTCGATGGAGTCCTACAAAAGCATTGAGCTCTTGGAGGGAGGCTCTACATGAATGTCCACAGATACAGGTCATAAAAGGCTCTGTTGGTTGGGTTCTTCTTTCTCTTATAGACGAGGAAAAGTCACCAGAGCATTGTAAGCTGGGGAGAAATGTAATCATATTTTTATTTCATAAAGCTCCCTCTGGCTGAACTGTGGAGAGTATATTGTTGGAGTCCAACTTTACCTATAATGAGATGTCAGTGACCACAGCATGGGTGAGGAATGAGGAAAGCTGAAAGGAGGCAGAGGCTGGGGGAATTCAGAGGAGGGTGTGGCTTTAAGAAATTTCTAGGACAGGGACTGGTGTTGCAGTGCAGTCATATATAGCAGCATCCAATATTGGAGTGCTATTTCGAGTACTGACTGCTATGCTTCTGATCTAACCCTCTGTTAATGCATCTGGGAAAGCAACAGAAGATGGCAGAAGTACATGAGCCCCTGCCACCCACATAGGAGACCCAGACTGAGTTCATAGCTCCTGGCTTCAGCCTGGCTCAGCCCCAGCTGTTACAGGCTTTTTTGGAAGTAAACCAGTGGATGGAAGACATCTATCTATGTATTTCCCTCTCTCTCTCACTGTCATTTTAGTTTTCAAATAAATAAAATAAATTTTTAAAAAGATGTTTCTAGGAGAAAGAATTGGCATGGCTTCTTGGGACATGAAGGAATGGGGGGGGGGGTGTGAATTCAAGAATTAATGAAACCAATAATGCAATGCAGTGTGGAATCTGGTGCTTCCCACGGGCAGAAATCTGCCAACAGATCCATGTTCATGAAAATTGATGATATCCTTTTCTGGAGTCAAGATCATTTAAATTCTGTCCTTGAAAAGGGAACCCATCTTTCTAGGTAACTAGAGCCTAATTTCAGAGTGGGCTTCCAAAGCCCTTCCCTCAACCCACTAGAGAGACCATAGGTAGCCAATAAGCAGTTCCCAACTGTATCAATCAGATACTCAGAAACTATTGTCGGCTTCATCATGTGTCTTCTTCACCATACCTAACTTTTCACATCTTCTCACCCAAAATGGGAATATCTGTTAGTTGTCAGCCCCTGTTCCCCATGCTTTTCCATTTCCCTTTGGTTCCTGACTTTTGAGCCTCAAGAAAGGTACAGTCCTAACATCTCAGTCCAGGATACCAGAGTCGTCAATTTTCACTTCCTTTTGTCCAACAAGGAGGTGGCAAAGTCAGAGTTTCCTAGGATGATTTGAGATCTCTGTACTCTATATTTCTAAATAAACAAGTACTCCACCTTGAGAGTCATGGGTGTTCCAAAGTGGTCACACCCAGAGGATGATTATTCTCCAGCAATAAATAATCCATATATTCTCTATTGCATCATCTTCTATCCCTATGAGCTTCCCAGAAGCCTTCTGTGGTTTACAAGATAAAAGGTTTTTTTAAAAAAAAAAAAACCTGCTTGGGAAACTGAGATAGCCTTATGTGGAGCTAAGAAGCGCCACACTGTTGACTTGCGCCCAGCATGTCACAGAGGAGAACAGCGAAGCACAGGCAGTTTATCTGATCTGCTCAGATTCCCACAGAAAATGCATAGGAGAAGTGAGGTCACAGTCTGTTTGACTTCATTCCCAGAGTAATGCTTTTTCTGCCACACCTATCAAGAAGTCACAAGACAGCTATGCACATTCGGTGATGAAAGAGGAGTTTAATTACAATGAACAACTCCCGGTAAAAATTACTGTCTTGTTATTGAGAAGATGTAAATAATGGAGTTTTTCTACTCTAGGAGATGTTGGGCTAAATGACTAAACAGAGTCTCCTTGTATTGTGATCTACACGACTGCTTTACTGGACCTAAACTTGAACTTGAAGATCGTTCTGGTCAAAAATGTCTGGACCGGCGTCATGGCTCAACAGGCTAATCCTCCATCTTGTGGTGCCAGCACACCGGGTTCTAGTCCCAGTTGGGGCGCCGGATTCTATCCCGGTTGCCCCTCTTCCAGGCCAGCTCTCTGCTATGGCCCGGGAAGGCAGTGGAGGATGGCCCAAGTGCTTGGGCCCTGCACTCGCATGGGAGACCAGGAGAAGCACCTGGCTCCTGGCTTCGGATCAGCGAGATGAGCTGGCCGCAGCGGCCATTGGAGGGTGAACCAATGGCAAAAAAGGAAGACTGTTTCTCTCTCTCTCACTATCCACTCTGCCTGTCAAAAAAAAAAAAAAATTAAAAAACAATGTCTGGTCATTCATGTGCTGCTGAAGTACAAATTCTAAGTTCAGTGTGCCTATACTACTGTGTACATTCAGCTTAGTCAAATGTATTCTCTACTGTGGTGGAATGAGAAGGCCATGCCAAGATGGCCACTGGCAAGTGAGCGTCAGTTACTCAGGAATGGCTTTGAAACCCACCTGGCAACGGAGCCTGCCTGGCAACAGGCTGTGGTTGGCTAGGGCATAAACAGCCCCTTGACCAGATTGGCTGTCTTGGCTATATAAACTGTTGCACCAACTGAAATAAACGAGTCTGGGGGCTGCTTGCCTCTGGCCCGCTTTCACCCAACTCCCAGGGTCTGTGTGGGTGACTCCATGCCTCTTGCCCCACCATGCTCCTCCTCTCAGAACAAATCAACCTCAACACTCTATTCCTTTCTCTTATTACCTCTCTCTACATAATTACTTTCTTTAATATCTGTCCAATCTTTTGAGTTTATGGTTCATTTATATAAGAACTAGTCTGTCCTATGTCATTAACATCCAGTCAAATTAGTACTGTTCAGTACCAACACAATCCTAAATTCCAAAATTTAGGAAAAAGTAGATCATCCAAAATATGCTTATGTTAAAATGTCTGGATTTTCACTGGAATCTAAAACATTACCAATAAAAATGTGGAACACTTGCTGACCCAGAAATAGATATAACCTCACTTATATTTTGTATATCAAGGAACTTAGGAGAGAGGAAGAAAGCTTCCATTATGAAATTATCTGATAACCGTCATCAGTGCTGCATGCTTCTCATTCTTTCCATTAATTCCAAGGTGGTCATCTGGGAGTCTGAAGTAATAAAGCGTTGGAAGACATTCCAGGAGGTCTGTTAATGTGCCTTTTCCCCTGGAGGGACTTTGGCTGGATGCACCACAGGTAGGAAAGTTGAGGGGGAGTAAGAGTCATTTGTCCCTCCCAGAGTATGCACAGCAATAGGGTGACCATATATTGTGGTCTTTCTGGGAAAGTTCCAGTTTATACCAGTTGCTACAGTGTTCATCTCAGACTTATCATTTTTAATGAAATAGTTGTTAGTCATAGCTGCTATAACCCAAGCCAAGATGGGTTTGGTAGACCTGACTTTATACATCTAGCTTCTGCCACAGTTTTTTCTGATAGGATGTGATTCAGGTGCAGTTACATCAGTCAGGGTCCACTCAGGAGAAACCATATCAGTTATTTGAAGACAGAAGAATTAATATAAAAATTTTGCCTTTATTTCCCACAGTTTCGGAGGCTGAAAAGTCCAAGATCGACGTGCTGGCTGATTGGGTTCTTGATGAAGGCTCTCTCTCTACCTTGCTTGCAGATAGATGGCTGTCTTCTAGCTGTGTCCTCACACAGCAAAGAGAGCAATGTCTCTCTTCTTTATCTTGTACTGCCATAACTTCCATCATGAGGGATCCAACCTCACAACTTTATCAAACTCTAACCCCCAAAGGTCTCATCTTCAATATCACCCTTGAGAGGCCTAGGAATATCATATAAGACTTCTGTGGGGACATGGCACATGTCCTCTCTGGAGTCCTTAGTTCTCAAATTGTCTACTTATCCCTACCATGAGGTAGCAGTTACCCCTCTGCACCTGGAACTTCTGCTCCCATTAAAGTCTTTGTTTAAAAACACTATTGTTTATAGCAGCCAAGCAGATTAAAACAGCCTAAAACTCCAAGGCCAAGTTTCAGTCCTCTTTGAAGGCATGGCTAACACAGCTGCACGCAATCTTCCAACAGCAGTGAAACTACCCAGAGGGTCAAATCTAGTTCACAGAAGCTGCTGGAGAGTGTGAACAGGTGGACTGCAGAAGCAAAATGTTTGGCAGGGGTATAGTTGTCCAAGGTGGAATCCTGAGAAGCTGCGGAAGTGGCCACGGGGCAGAGAAAGCATGGCCTGAGGATACTGCTATGGCTGCTAGGTACCCACCCTTAAGAATCAGAAGGGAGGTGGCTTTCTTCCGGGGTCACCTTGCAGTGTTCCTCCAGCTCCTTCTATTTGTAAAGCCTATTGCTGTGCCCACTGGACAGTGGTACTTTTTATAGAATGCAGACCCCTATCACAGAGAACACCCACAAAGCTGGATTTAGGGCTGAGAGACAACAGGCATTAACTTCCGGCGACCCCTGGTGTTTTCACTGTTTTTATAGTTTTGCCTTTTCAAGAACGTCAGACAGTTGGAATCCTATAGTAAGGTAACCTTTTCAGACTGGATTTTTATGCTCAGGAGAATACATTTAAACATCCTCCGTGGCTTTCATGGCTTGATAGCTCATTTCTTCGCACTGAAGAATATTCCATTGTCTAGATGTGCTACGGTTTATCCATAAACCCACTGGAGGACATCCTGGTTGTTTCCAATTTTTTGCAATTATATATAAAGCTGCTATGAACGTCAGATTGTCTCCACAATCATGTCATCTCTGAGCAAAGACAGTTTTATTTCTTCTTTCCCAACCTGTACTCAAACTCTACAGAAACCCACGTGGAGACTGGGAGCTGAGTTAGAGGAGAAACATGTGGCTTGGGATTCCTACAAGCAACAGGGACCTCTGGGCCTCAGAAGGGGTTAAGTCCCTGCAATCTAATCCCAGCAGCTTCAGCCAAGACGGCGAGGGGTAGGGGAGTGCAGGGGAAGTGCACTCCCGGCAGTAGTTCCGTCCTGCTCCTCCCAGAGCCTCCATTTGTGCCCCATCCCTGGCCGCCCCTGCCACGCGGCACCGCGACCTCCCCGTGTCTTTCCGGTCCGGAACACTCGCGCAGGAACCCGCCCTCCTCCACAGGGTGCTCCGTCCGTGCAGGGCTGCGTGTGTTTCTCTCCGCTCAGTCCATGAATCCCGCCCCAGCCGTCCACGCACGCCAGCGGTCTGTTCATGGAAGCGCTCCCCCAGCTGTGCCCAGCAACCCCGCGTTTCGCCCAGGAAGGGACCGGCTGGAATCTGGGGGCGCAAGGTGTCACCTGGGGGTCCATGCTGGGGAGAAACTGTTCAAGCGACACCTGAGACGCCCTAAGGAGACCAGGGGAGGCATGGGTCACTCCTGGCTGCCACTACAGTGTAGTTTCCAGGAGAGGGCAGCCGAGGCACACGGTGTCCCCAGAGCTGGAGGCGCCGGTGTGGGGGGGTGTGGGGTGTGTGTGTGTGCGCGCCTGAGGCAAAGGGGAGGAGCAGGCACCAGCCCAGCGCGATGCTCTGGCCTGAGAACTGACCTCCACGTGGGGTGTTGGTTTGGGATACTTCAGTAATTCCTCGGCAGCCAGTGCACACAACAGAGGACTCACCGCACCGCATCTTACCTGCCAGGCTACCGTGGGCCACGCAGACCACCTAGATCCACAGCAAGTCACCCCCGGAATGGGGTTGACCAGTGCAGTAGGCTGAGGGCTTGTGGAAACTTCCCCAAATAAACACGGACTCCAATACACTTCAACCAAAGCGTTTGCCTTGTCCTGCTGATCTGTGCAACATCACCGATTTTTTTTAAGAAAACTTTTATTTAATGAGTACATATTTCATAAGTACAACTTTAGGAAAATAAAGGTTCTTCCCATCATACCCACCCTCCCACCACAACTCCTACCCCACCTCCTCCTCCCTCTCCCATTCCCAGTCCCGTTCTCCATGAAGATTCATTTTCAATTAACTTTATACACAGAAGACCAACTCTATTTACTCTCACTAAATAAAGATTTCAACAATTTGCACACATACACACAAAATATAAAGACTGTTTGATAACAAATTTTACAGTTAATTCTCATGGTACAACTCATTGAGGACAGAGGCCCTGCATGGAAAGTAAGTGCACAGTGACTCCTGTTAATTTAACAATTAATTCTCTTATCTATGACATCAATGATTACCTGAGGAAAGTCTATTTATGGAGATAAATTTGAAGATGAAAATTTTGATGTGAAACACACTGGTCCTGGCTTGCTGTCAACGGCCAATAGGGGCCAAAATACCAATAATTCTCAATTTTTTATAACACTGGGAAAAGCAGAACATTTGGACTTCAAGCACGTAGTATTTGGTTTTGTTAAGGATGGCATGGATACTGTGAAAAAGATTGAGTCATTTGGTTCTCCTAAAGGGTCTGTTAGTCGAAGAATTAGCATCACAGAATGTGGACAGATATAAAATCATTGGTTTTTTTTTTGTAGTAAATTTTATCTGTATAAGCAGTTGAATCGAAGCTTAGCTGTTACAATATGGTAATTATGTTCAGCTTTTGAAAATGGACGTTTCCAATGTATAAATGTACAATTGCAGCTCATAGCTGTTGTCACTTTTTAATGTGTTATAATTGACCTTGCATGGTGTGAAATAAAAGTTTAAACACTGGTGAAAAAAAAAAAAGCTGCCTAGGCTATGGAAGGCTTTTGAGTCCACAATCTCTGTCAGTATTTAGACAGGGCCATAAGCAAAGTGGAAGTTCTCTCCTCCATTCAGAGAAAAGTACACCCTTCTTTGATGGCCACTTCTTTCCAATGGGGTCTCTCAGAGAGATCCTTCATGTAAGATTTTTTTTTTTTTTGCCACAATGTCTTGGCTTTTCATGCCTGGAATGCTCTCATGGGCTTTTCAACAAGACCAGAATGCCTTAATGCCTGATTCTGAGGTCAGAGTGCTGTTTATACCAATTGTCAGTCTATGAGTCTGCTATGTGGGCTGCTTCCCATGTTGGAACATTCTCTCCTTTTTAATTCTATGTCTTGTTATTACCAGACACTTGATCTTATTTATATGATCACTTTTACAAATTAAATACTATCCATATGATCAATTTAACACTTAATATGATCACTTTAACACTTAAGATGGCATTATTACCACTCAGCTTCATGGGATTTGGAGTCCCAGGGCAAATTTTTAGCTGTACCCTTCAAGGTTTGTCTTTAGGAATATATGCAGAACTATACAGCTCTTCCCTCTCTTATTTTTTACTGGATCTATTTTCATTTAACTTTATACACATATGATTAATTCTATGTTACGTAAAGAGTTCAACCAATGGTATTATGAAGGAAGAGGAAAAAGAAACACTGTTCCTTGAAAGTCAAGATAAGGGCTGTTCAAGTCATTGCTTCTTAAAGTGTCAATTTCACTTCTACAGATTTCCTTTTAGGTGCTCTGCTAGTTATCACAGATCAAGGCAAACATATGATATTTGTCCCATTGGGACTGGCTTATTTCACTAAGTATGATGTTTTCCAGATTCATCCATTTTGTTGCAAATGACCGGATTTCATCTTTTTTTATTGCTGTGTAGCATTCATAAAGTACAGATCCCATAGTTTCTTTATCCAGTCTTAAGTTGACAGGCATTTGGGTTGGTTCCATGTCTTAGCTATTGTGAATTGAGCTGCAGTAAACATGGGGGCCCAGATAACTCTTTCAAATGCTGATTTCATTTCCCTGGGGTAAATTCCCAGGAGTGGGATGCCTGGGTAATATGGTAGGTTATATTCAGATTTTTTAGGAATCTCGAAACTGTCTTCCATAGTGGTTTTAACTGTTTACATTTCCACCATCAGTAGATTAGGGTACCTTTTTCCCCACATCCTCACCAGCACTTATGGGTTGCTGATTTCCATATGAAAGTTATTTTAACTGGGGTGAGGGGGAACCTCATTGTGGTTTTGATTTGCATTTCCCAGATGGCTAGTGATCTTGAGCATTTTTTCATGTGTCTGTTGCCCATTTGGATTTCCTCTTTTGAAAAATGTTTGTATAAATCCTTTGCTCATTTTCTTAACTGGGTTGTTTGTTTAGTTGTTGAGTTTATTGATCTCTTTGTATATTCTGGTTTTTAATCCTTTATCAGTTGCATAGTTTGCAAATAATTTCTCACATTCTGTCAGTTGTCTCTTCACTTTCCTGACTGTTCCATTTGCAGTGCAAAAGCTTCTCAATTTGATGTAATCTCATTTGTTAATTTTGTTTTTTATTGTCTGTGCCTTTGGGGTCTTTTCTAGGAACTCTTTGCCTGTGCCAGTGTCTTACAGGGTTTCCCTGTAAGAAAATTTCTCTAGAAATTTGATGGTCTTGAGTCATAGATTTATATATTTAATCCATGTTGAGTGTTTTTTTGTGTAAGGTTAAGGTAGGGGTCTTGCTTCATACTTCTGTATGTGGAAATCCAGTTTTCCTAGCACCATTTGTTGAAGAGATTGTCTTTGCTCCAAGGATGAGTTTTAGCTCCTTGGTTGAACATAAGTTGGTTGTAGATGTTTGGATTGATTTCTAGTGTTTTTATTCTGTTCCATTAGTCTATCCATCTGTTTCTGTACCAGTACCAGGCTGTTTTGATTATAACTGCCTTGTAGTATGTCTTGAAACCTGGTATTGTGATGCCTCCAGCTTTGTTTTTGTTGTATAAGATTTCTTTAGCTACTCGAGGTCTCCTGTGTTTCCAAATGAATTTCAGTATCACTTTCTTCTAGATTTGAGAAAAATGTCTTTGGTATTTTGATTGATATTGCATTGAATCTGTAAATTGCTTTTGGGAGAATGGACATTTTGATGATATTGATTGTTCTAATACATGAACATGGAAGATGTTTCCATTTTTTGTGTCTTCTTCTATTTATTTCTTTAATGTTTTTTTTTAGTTCTCATCTTAGAGATCTTTGACATCCTTGGCTAAATGTATGCCAAGGTATTTGATTTTATTTGTAGCTATTTTGAATTGCATTGATCTTAGAAGTTCTTTCTCAGCCATGGCATTCTGTGTATACAAAGGCTATTGATCTTTGTATGTTGATTTTATATCCCACTACTTTACCAAACTCTTCTATGAATTCTAGATAGCCTCTTGGTGGAGTCTTTTGGATTCCCTATATATAGAATCATGTCATCTGCAATTAGTGATAGTTTGACTTTCTCTTTCCCTATTTGAATCCCTTTGATTTCTTTTTCTTGCCTAATGGTTCTGGCTAAAACTTCCAGCACTATATTGAATAGCAATGGTGAGAGTGGGAATGCTTCCAACTTTTCTCCATTCAATAGGATGCTAGCCATGGGTTTGTCATAAATTGTCATGGTTGTGTTGAGGAATGTTCCTTCTAAATTCAATTTGCTTAGAGTTTTCATCATTAAAGGGTGTTGTATTTTGTCAAATGCTTTCTCTTTGAATCTATTGAGATAAGCATATGGCTTTTGTTCTTCAGTTTGTTTATGTGATGTATCACATTGATTGATTTGCAAATGTTAACCATCCCTGCATACCAGCAATAAATCCCACTTGGTCCAGGTGAATGATCTTTCTGATGTATTGTTGGATTAGATTGTCCAGAATTTTTTTGAGGATTTTTGCATCTATGTTCATCAGAGAGATTGGTCTGTAGTTTTCTTTCTCTGTTGCATCTTTTCTGGGTCTAGGAATTAAGGTGGTACTGGCTTCATAGAGCGAATTTGGGAGGATTCCCTCCCTTTCAATTGTTTTGAACAACTTGAGAAAAATTGGAGTGAGTTAGTTCTTCTTTAAATGTCTTGTAGAATTCAGCTGTGAAGCCAGCTAGTCCTGAGCTTTTCTTTGTTCAGAGTGTCTTCATTGCTGATTAAATTTATGTCTTGGTAATGGGTCTGTTTAGGTTTTCTATGTCTGCAAGGCTGAATTTAGCTAGATCACCACTTCTTGAAAATTTCTATGTACTCTTGCTTGATTTGAGGCTCTAATTTCAATGTTTTTTTTGGATGCCTTTCAAGCTAATTCCAGCTTTCTGCTCTTTAGTCCTCACTGACAGTGTTTCTGGTCAACTAAATGTTGTTTTCCAGTAGGATTAAAGATTTACTGTATTTCAAAAGTATTTTTACATTATTTCCAGGGAACTGGATGGGAAATATTTGTAGGAGCTCAGTTTGCCATCTTGCAACAGAATTATTCCAAGCTGTGTGTGATTATGCAAATGCGCATCTCTCTCTCTAGATCAAGCTCAACACAGAGTACAGTTCTCAAGCACCCTGCCATTGAAATGTTGCAAAAGCAATAGGTGTTCTTCTAGCAAAATTAAGCAATGCAGAGTTAGAGAGAGTAAGAAGCAAAACATTCTCCTGTCTCCATCACACATCTTTGTGTACCTTAAAATACAAGAGTACTTAAACAAATTCATAGAAGACTTGAACTAAAAGAGAAGTTTACGTTGGTGTAAAAAATTGAAATCCATTAAGGATTCAAAAACTTGATATAAAATGCTTATTTTGAAAAACTATGCATAGATTGCAAAACTGCTGCACCCAAATTAATTTATCTTAATTCTACTTACCATGAACCTTATGAAGTATCCTTGTATGTGTGTATGGGAATATCCATATTGTACATAATTGGAATTATACTATCTGAAAAATGAGTTCTGCAAAATCAGTAAATATTCCCCACAGGACCTGACATTGCTTTCTAACACTATCCCCAAGAGTTTTACTTTTCTGGGGACAAATAGGTTAGAAGATTACAGTTGTTATCTGCTTCCTGAAGTCTGTGACCCTTCTTAAAAGACATGATACATACATTTTCACTGAAGGAGAATATGTAAAATTAGAAACGCTCCCCTCAAAATCTGTTTATAAAACTTCACACACATACACACACACACGCACACACACGCACACACACACACTTGTCTCCAAGAACACTGCAATTTATTTTGCAGTCATTATTTGCCTAACTTCCACTTTGAGTCTGAGTCTGTTTTTCCACTATTTTGCAAGCTCCCGGTCCCCTAGACCAGGCACCATGTTCCCAGGTTCTGATTTTGTTCAGAAAGGGTTCAGTAAAGACTTTTTAAATGAATGACTGCCTACCTAAATGAATCTCACTGATCTGAAATTTCAAGTATCAACCTTTCCCCTTTCCTGCTGTTTGCTTGAAATATGTTGTGTGAACATTTTGTGATAATGGATCTCTATGATAGTTCTTGTGGTCCTCCTTATTCTGATTTGATTTCCAAATTCATCCTTAACTTGTTACCTGCTCCTTGTTTTCAGTTCACAATGATACCTAACTGTTAGGGATTTTCAGTTTACTAGAACACAAACACAGGCTCTCGTTACTTAATGTGGGGTACTCTGGATAGAAGCAAAATGTTTCATAAAGATATCATAGAAAGTTATATGCATTATAATTTATGTGATAATGCATAAAACAATTAATTTACTGTATAGAGCACCAAGATTTGATTCATAAAAGAGATTTCTTATATTAATTTACACAGAAGATGTCAGATTCAGTCTTTGATTTTATTAGATGAATAAAAAAAAGCAATCTAAAGTGAGATGATTGATTTGTAAAGTTAGAGTAACATCTGATGAGAGTACCAAAAAGTAGCTGTGTATTGAAGTATTAAAAAACAGCCAATTTCTGAAGATTTTAGTATTATTAAAAATAGCTTCTTATAACTACAAGAAAACATATTTATATGAATATGAATTTACTCATTTGATTTTTAGAACAATTAATATTAACAGGAGCTGCAGTTGTGCTGTAGTGGGTAAAGTTGCCACTTAACAATGCTGGCATCCTATATGGGCGGCCAATTTGAGTCCCAGCTGTTCTACTTCCCATCCATCTCCCTGCTAAACAGCAGAGGATGACCCAAGTGCTTGGGCCCCTGCACCAATATGGGAGACCAAGAAGAAGCTCCTGGCTCCTGGCTTCAGCCTGGCCCATCCTCAGCTGTTGGGAACATTTGGGGAGTGAATCAGTTGATGGAAGATTTCTCTTTCTTTCTTTCCTCCTCTCTGTAACTCTGCCTTTCAAATAAATAAATTTATATATATTTTTTAAAAACCTGGGCAGAATCTAAATTTATTTGGTTTTATATTTGCATGAGAAATTTTGGTTTATTTAAAAAAATTATTTATTTAAGAGGCAGAGACAGAGACAAAAAGAGACAAATAAATAGAGAGTGTTTATTTATTGATTAACTCCTCAATGCCCTCAATGGCTGGTGCTGGGCTGGGGGTGAAGCTAGGAGCCAGGAACTTAATCCATGTCCTACATGTGAGGACAGGAATCCATCACCACTGCCTCTCAGGGTCTGTATTGGTAGGAAGCTGGAGTCAGGAGTTGGAGCCAGAAACAAAACTCAGGATTACTCCAATATTGGATGCAGGTGTCTTAAACATTAGACTATACAGTAGCTCCCCATATAAATTATAAAAGACAGGAGGTTAGTGTGGTAAAATTTTTACATATATTGATTATTTGTAATAAAATTTTTAGAGAAATAATTTTAGAGCCATATAAATGTACAAAAATAACACAAATAATTTCCATATACTCTTGACATAGTTTCTCTTGTGCTATATATGATCATGGCTTACATGTCAAACTGAGACATCAACAGTTGTGCATTGTGATTAACCTAGACATTTCATAAGTTTTTCCATTAATGTTAATACAAGAATTTTTAAAATAGAAGAAACGAGGATTAAATTTTGCAATGGTAACTCATGAACCAGCAAATGATATTCTTGAAAAACTTCTTGTATCAATATCAACCATTTGAATAAAGATTTTTCTGCATTAAATGATGTATGTGAAATATGGTAAATGACTGCGTTAGTCAGTTTTTATTCACTACATAGAAATACTTAAGGGGCCAGCACTGTGGCATAGTAGACTAAGCCTCTGCCTGCAGCACTGGCATTCCATATGGGTACAATTAGTGCCCCTGCTGTTCTTCTTCCAATCCAGATCCCTGCTGATGGCCTGGGAAGCACTGGAAGACGTCCCAAGTGCTTGGGCCACTGTACCCATGTGGGAGACCTGGAAGAAGCTCCTGGCTCCTGGTTTTGGATAGGCTCAGCTCCAGCTGTTGTGGCCACCTGGGGAGTTAACTGCGGATGGAAGAACTTTCTCTATCTCTCTCTCTGTCTATAACTCTACCTCACAAATAAATAAACAAAACTTTTTTTAAAAAAAAAAGAAATACTTACAAAACTTAACTTTATAAAGAGAAAATGTTTATTTAGCTGGTAGTGTTTGACATTCAAGTCCAAGATCAAGCAGACCTGTTGGTTTATCTTTGATGAGGGTGACATTGTTGAAGTGTGGCACATGGGCCGAGGAAGGATCACAAAATAAGCCAGGAAGCAGACAGAATGGCTGAGCCCTGTCAGCTTTCAAACCAGCTTTGTCATGAGAACTACTCTCCAAGGTCACCCTTCAGTAACCTAAGGATTTCCCAATAGGCCTACCTCCCAAAAACCGTATAAAATTAAGTTTCCATTTTCTTAGTACCATTAATTTATGACTATGGGGCTTAAAAATTTGCTAGAATTCAGGAGCCAAATCCCATTCATATCATACATAGCAGTGACAATGATAATCAGTGCTAAAATAGCTCAAGATGACCGGCACCGTGGCTTACTTGGCTGATCCTCTGCCTGCGGCGCAGGCACTCTGGGTTCTAGTCACAGTTGGAGCGCCAGATACTAGTCCCGGTTGCTCCTCTTCCAGTCCAGCTCTCTGCTGTGACCCGGGAAGGCAGAGGAGGATGGCCCAAGTGCTTAGGTCCCTGCACCCACATGGGAGACTGGGAGGAAGCACCTGGCTCCTGGCTTCGGATTGGTGCAGCGCCGGCTGTAGCAGCCGTTAGGGGAGTGAACCATTGGAAGGAAGACCTTTGTCTCTGTCTCTCTCTCACTGTCTATAACTCTCTCTCTGTCTCTCTCTCTCACTGTCTAACTCTGCCTCACAAAAAATAAAAAATAAATAAATAAAATAAAATAGCTCAAAATAAGGACTTCACTTGAATAACATACTTCTACAATATAAATAAAAACACAGTAAGAAAAAAAATATTGATGTGGTAATTTTTTTTAATTCTCATTCTCTGTGGGTATACAGACATGAAATGATCACCAGAAATGTATTATTTCAATATTTGTTTCTAAATACCCCAATATGGAAAATATCCAAATTAAACACTGATTTTTGAGTAATTGTGCTTTTCCATCTGGGGTATATTTTTCATAGTGCAAGATGGTCTTGCTTGAGGAAAAAAATGCAGGATTAGGGGGAACAGAACCTTCCATAAAAGAGAATGCTTTTGGTTTTGTTGTGCCTGATGAAGAAAAGGAATGGGTGATCTACATTGAATTCGATGGAGGGGATTCGAATTCGAAAACGCAC
Source organism: Lepus europaeus (assembly GCF_033115175.1). Classification (NCBI taxonomy): domain Eukaryota; kingdom Metazoa; phylum Chordata; class Mammalia; order Lagomorpha; family Leporidae; genus Lepus; species Lepus europaeus. Next base: position 111,135,031 of record NC_084835.1, on the reverse strand, counting down.
CTCACTTGCAGAGCCAGCTGCTGCCTCTGTACCTTGCTCATTTATTTCCACAAAAGCCTTGTGGAAAACATTGTACAGAAATAGGTTTCTCCCCAAAGACATTCCTGAGAAATCAGCTTGGCCCTGGCTAAAGGCATCGCTCATCCCCATACTGGTGAGGGGTGACTTGAGATCATAACTCTCTTCCAGCTTGAATTTAGGAAGATGAAGCTGCACATCATACAACTCCATCATTTCTTCACTAGTCCACTCGTTCAACTTCTCATACGTCATTGTCTTTTCAAGCTGCAGGTTTGGAACCAAGGAAAAAGAAATCAGTAATTCAAAAGTGGATTGAGAGAAAGTGGTTGAGTGAGACCACATAGACGAATTATGGTTGCCCCCATTATGCAGGGTAATACAACACACACATTTAAGGACCCTTTTGTTGTGTAATGGGTTCCCTGACACTGTTGATCTTCAGAATTTTGTTTGAGCTTCAGTAGTTCTTGGGATATAGAGGAATTAGACTTTGTTTCAAAAAAGAATAACTTCTGTGATAGTGTGAAAGACATTAACCATATAGAAACCGAAATGCATCAATATAAACATACATTAGGTGTTGTCTTCACAAAAGCATATACTCTAGTATAAGCTCTATGGCGTGGTATAGAAAGATTGATTTTATCAACATGAGAGACAGTTCTTTGAAAACAAAATCTGGGATTATCTAAAATGTCTATATTCTATAGTGACAACAATATGAAATTAACAGGTACAAAAGTAATAAAAAACCAAAATCTTAAGAATAATACTTTTATGGTGAGTTTAAAGATTCCTTTCTCCTCTTCATATATAAAAATTTAGATAATAAACATATGTATACATACACATGTATATTTTTTTTAAAAATGGCATATTTTCAAAGCATAATGTTTTGATATTTTGAGAGTTTGCTGGACCAAGTGTTGGTTGTCAGTGACATGCATGTAAAGTATATACATTAAGAATGGAACAATACTTTGAACTCAGGCACCTTTACTCTGAAGATGAATGCCTTATCTTGACTCTAATGGTTATTTGTCTACACTGGCCTTATTTTTATCATCTTCTTTAGTTTCACAAATTTTGTGTACAATTTATAAATCTTTTCCACATATTATTAGAGTCATGGAGACATGCAAGTATTAAGAGTTGGGTGCATACGCAAAATTAGGCACTGTGCAAAGGTATGCTAATTATTGCATGGTAAATCAATATTTAAGTTAGGCAAATTGTTCAAAATCATGGCATAGCCAATGTATGTTAGGCTTAAGAGAAATTTGGCTGAGAAGTAGATTAAATCATACTTATAGATGATACTGATATAGACATTTTCACCTGAGGTTTCCTAACTTCATATGCGTGATTTTTAAGACACTTCTTTTGAAAGACAATTTAATGTGTTTAATACACACACGTACACACACACACACACTAAAGTGATTAAAGTAATTAACCTCAAATTACCTAAGTCCTACAAGAGAGAGAGATCCGGACACACTATTATCAATCCCTGACTGGCACAGAGAACCTGTCTCTATTAAGCATATTGCTGTATGTATGACCATCCCAGGCTAGTTATATATGTATAGATTACCTAACCTTTTGAGAAAGGGTAACATCGACTTTATAGCATTTTACACAATTTAGATGATAGCATGAAGATAAATACATAGGGCTCAAGGTATGTTCATCACCTTCTTCTATAAGAATGAAACAACACAGGGAGACTATGTTCTTAGGTTTTCTCAGCAAAACACAAATGGCAAACATAAAACCTATCATTCTGGCCGGCGCCGTGGCTCAACAGGCTAATCCTCCGCCTTGCGGCGCCGGCACACCGGGTTCTAGTCCCGGTCGGGGCACCGATCCTGTCCCGTTGCCCCTCTTCCAGGCCAGCTCTCTGCTGTGGCCAGGGAGTGCAGTGGAGGATGGCCCAAGTGTTTGGGCTCTGCACCCCATGGGAGACCAGGAGAAGCACCTGGCTCCTGCCATCGGAACAGCGCGGTGCGCCGGCCGCAGCGCGCTACCGCGGCGGCCATTAGAGGGTGAACCAACGGCAAAGGAAGACCTTTCTCTCTGTCTCTCTCTCTCACTGTCCACTCTGCCTGTAAAAAAAAAAAAAAAAAAAACCTATCATTCATTAGACAGACTCCTGTATTTACCTGCTCCAGTCCACTAATGTCTTCTGGCAGCAGTATAAACACGCTGAGATCACGGTTCTCATAGTAGAGCTGAAGGCCTGTGGCTTGTGGATTTTGAATGTGAAAAATCAGAAGTTCTTGTTTCAAGGACATCATTTGCACTGGCTTGCTTGTTGTCTATAAAAAAAAATAGACAGCAAAGTCACTAAAAAGGATTCCACCAAATCCTTTATTCTCCATCATCATTGGTTCTCATTTTTCTGGGACACTGATGAAATGGGTGTTCCTCTGATAAGAGACAAATAAAATTATTCAAACCTTGCTTTGTAGAAATACATATTCTACTGAGCAATATCACTAAGACAATGAATGGGAATTTATTTCTCTCTCTAACATTATTGTGGCAATCTCTCCAAATCTAAGCCAGGTGATTTCTAATAAACACACACAGACACACACACATACACATTCTATGCAAACTCTGTAAATGACCTTGAACCAGAAGCTAAGGCATACTTCACATGCAAATGCTTGAGAAAGTATTTTGGTGCCATAAAAACTGAGATCCACTAAGACAATGAAAAGCAATAGAGAAAACATCTGCGAAACACATACCTAATAAAAGACTAGTATTTGAAATATATGAAGATTTCTTAAAACTCAACAATAGTTAAAATTTGTTAAATGAGCAAAATATCTGAACAGAGACATCATCAATAAAGCATAAATCATATGCAAATGGTTAATCAAATGTGATTACAGGATCAAAAATTGAGCGCATCTATCAGAATGAATGAAATCCAAACCTCTGGCAATAAACAGCCAACCTTGGTGAGGATGTGGAGCAACAGGAACTGTCCACTCTGCCAAGACAAATGCAAAGCAGCACAGCAACTTTGGAAGGCAGCGTGTCAGGCTCTTTACAGTAATTTTTCTAGATATAGGTATTGCCCAAATGCATCAAAAACTTGTGAATACATAAAAGACTCTTGTCTGTAGGTATTTATAGCAGTTTTATTCATTATTATTGAAAACTGGAGCAGTTTCTCTGGGGCAGAGAAGGTTAAGCTGCAGCTTGCAATATCAGCATCTCATTTCAGATCCCCAGTTGGACACCTGGCATTTCCAACCCAGTTCCAGCTATTGTGCCTGGGAAGCAGCAGAAGAGGGCCCACATCCTTGAATCCCTGCCACCGGCACAGGAAACTCAGATGCAGTTCCAGGCTCCTCACTCTGTTACTATGTCTTTCAAATAATGAACTACATCTTAAAAAAAAAAAAAAAACTGGAGTGGAAAAAATTCAAGTTGATTTTTATTAGGCTCTTACCTTGTTTATTCTGAAAGGCTTTTCCGTGGTGTTTTTCACTGAGAACTGATGTTCCCAAGTACCTTTAAAGTACAGGGCATTCACCAGCACCATCTTGGTGGTAGAATCCACAGAGTCTTCAGGTAGGAGATTCAGGATTTTACCTACAGGAGCACAAGGACAGTTCCAATGGCTAGCAGAAATGTGTTTATTTAATGGAAAATAACCAAGCTTTCCATTTTTCTGAAGCAATAAAAGTGTTTCTTTTAAGCTTCTGGTTTCAGATTTTCCAGAATGGTACATTGTAGGGATGAGTACTATTCCTTCCCAGAAACACTGAGGAAAGAGTGAGACCCTGGAGAAACAGGCTGACTGTCCACAGGTGCTCATCACAGTAAGATTCACATTTTGATTATGAAAACTTCCCTCCAGGATGAGTTCCTTTACACTTCTATTTTGAGGAAACTGAAATGCTTCCTTCTCTTTCACTTGTGTTGGTAGCCCCCAACTGTAACCCGCTCTGATTAACATCTGAAGGTTATGCCATATTTCCCCATTGCCCCAAACACTGCTTTTTCTGTTTATATCAGATTGTTCTGGTTCCTGTTTAAACTGAAACTTGTCTAGCAGCCCCCAACACATTCTCTCCAACCTTCTCAGTAAAGCACCTTGAAATACTAGGCAAAAATATTCAATCAAATCAAGTATTAGAGTTCGTTTGAAAGAGCAATGTATCTGATGACTGAGGTGGAAGCAAACCTCCTGTCTAATCTAGCTTCACCCTGAAATAGCATCCACTCAAAGTAAAAGGCTGACCTTTAAAATACAAAAATATAGGTGGGCGCCGCGGCAGCTCACTTTGCTAATCCTCTGCCTTCGGCGCCAGCACCCAGGGTTCTAGTCCCGATTGGGCGCTGGATACTAGTCCCGGTTGCTCCTCTACCAGTCCAGCTCTCTGCTGTGGCCCGGGAAGGCAGCGGAGGATGGCCCAAGTGCTTGGCTCCCTGCACCTGCACGGGAGACCAGGAGGAAGTACCCGGCTCCTGGCTTCGGATTGGCACAGCGCCGGCAGTAGCGGCCATTAGGGGAGTGAACCAATGGAAGGAAGACCTTTCTCTCTGTCTCTCTCTCACTGTCTATAACTCTCTCTCTCTCTCTCTCTCTCTCTCTCTCTCTCTCTGTCTCTCTCATTGTCTAACTCTGCCTGGCCAAAAAATAAATAAATAAATAAAATGCGAAAATATAGACACACAGATTTTAAAATCATAAGGGATATCTTGTAGCACTCAATTAGAAAATGACATGGACGATTCTCTAGAAAACTATCACCAGAAACTCAAGAACGAGTATGAAACTTGAATCATAAAATCAGATGGATGAAACAAACAAACAAAAAAAAACTGTCAAGTGACTACTTTTATGGAAAGAAAAGTCAATCCTGGACATTTAGACAGGTGAATTCTTTTAAACCTTCAAGTAACTGACTAAATTCCACATTATTAAAGCCATTTCAAAGAGTAAAATAGAAAGTTCTTTGATTACTTTTTATCAAAGTCACTCATGACAAAGGAAGCACAAAATCCCCACCTGTAAACCAATCAGTCTTAGGAATATAAACCACAAAAACCCTAAATTGAACTTTAACAAATAAATTTAATTACTATTATTTTAAGAATGTAAGAACTATGTATCAGGAAATCTATTAATATAATGTATTACTGCTATGATCTGAATATTTGTGTCCCTCTAAAATTCACTTCTTGGAGCCTAAAACTCAACATATTAAGAGGTCGGACCTTTGGAAAGTGACTAGATAGATCACAAGGACTTGCCCTCACAAATGGAGTCAGTGCCCCTGACAAAGGGGACTGAGGAAACCTGTTTGCCCCACCAGTCATGGAAGAGTGGAAGGACATGTCTCCACACCCAGAATTGCCAGCCAGCACCAGAAACTAATAAGGGAGCAGGACCCAGCTGACAGCCTGAGTGTGACCCCTAGCCTCCCAAACTGTTGAGATGAAACATATCCTATTCCATACTCCAATGCATGATCTCATTTTGAAAAATACCTAAGATTATACAGCAGAGTTAATGCCCCATTTTTGTCACTAACTAATATCTCCTTTTTTAAAAAACTACAAATGTAACCACATCTTATATTTCTTTTTGCATGTTCCTGCTTCGTATCCCTGAACTCTGTTTTGGAATTGGTGCGATGTGATCATTTTCTTGTCTCCTTGGTAAAGTGGTGGTTTGACTTACTTGTTTTTCTCAAGACTTACTGGAAAAGCCGTGAATCTAAAAATTATGGGCCTGAATAGAAGAGATGTTTTAAATACTTAGAATGTATCCAAAGTTCTACTTAATACTTACACACAGCACAATCTAGAACAGATGAAGCTTAGGGAGAGGTCTCTGCTGAGACCCTGCTGACAGCTTACCATCAGTTTGGCTTTCAACCCAGGAGTTGATCTGCTTTCTGACTTGGTCAGAAGCTTCCATAAAGGTAACAGCCTGTGGCTCTGCTCCAAAATATGTTCTCACGTCATCTAAGTATTTCTGAAAGACACAGGCAAAATCCAATTTTGTACAGCTTGTCCAGAACTGAGAAGTCAAATCTATTTGGATCACCAAAAGAGCTAGGTTGATGGACAATGGCTGACCCCTCCCTCATCATTCACTTCCTTTTGTTCCCCACTCTCAGTTTTGATCAAAAACTTTAGATTTCCATCTTCAAACTTAGTGGGGAACCAACCATCCATGCAGAGCTTCAGTTGTGAAAAGTCAGCCACCCACAATGCTAGGGCTTTCATATCCTCATCCTGTCTTTTTTTTTTTTTTTTTTTTTTTTTTTTGGACAGGCAGAGTAGACAGTGAGAGAGAGAGAGAAGACAGAGAGAAAGATCTTCTTTTTGCTGTTGGTTCACCCTCCAATGGCCGCCACGGCCAGCGCGCTACGACCGGCACACCACGCTGATCCAAAGGCAGGAGCCAGGTGCTTATCCTGGTCTCCCATGAGGTGCAGGGCCCAAGCACTTGGGCCATCCTCCACTGCACTCTCGGGCCATAGCAGAGAGCTGGCCTGGAAGAGGGGCAACCAGGACAGAATCCGGCGCCCCGACCAGGACTAGAACGTGGTGTGCTGGCGCCGCTAGGCAGAGGATTAGCCTGTTGAGCCAAGGCGCCAGCTTCTCATCCTGTCTTTTTATTCAGGCCTGGAAAGCAGCTAGAGTGGAAAGGGAGGTCTCTCTGAACCACAGGGCTGATCCCAGTGGCAAAGATGTATTGGTAGTCATTGAAAGTGATGAGCATGTGAAGCCTGTGGATCTGGTAGCTCCTTTGTGTGGACCCTAAACATCCAGGAACCTTGTGTAGGGCTCCTGAAGAAGACATTCCTAAGCCCATCAAAAGCTGGTTCTTCTGGTCTTTTTTGATGTGTGCCAAAAGATGCAATAAATAACAATGAAAGAATTAAATGGTCAACCTGGTTTGGGCTGTGCCATTCTCAGGAGTAGCTGAGTCTTAACAGGTCACAATTCTCATGAACTGTTTTAGAGGAGTTTTAATCACTAGTGAAGGGAAGAAGTAGATAATATTTCATGTTTCATATTTCCAGGGTCTCTAATGTCATGATATGAAAGTGCCCATTTATCTCATGCCAAGGTCAGCTTTGCTGTATGGGACATTGTCTCAAACCACAGCCCCATGGTGAACAACCTCTGTTCTGTGTTTTTCACTCTGTTTCTTCTTAATCAAATGTTCTAGCCTAAGGATTAGACAGATCACATTTCCAATTGTGTCCATGGGCCATTCCTGATGGAAAGGAATTATTATTCTGCACAGAAACATCTGATCATCACATCTTGTTTGAGACCCATTAAGGTTTTCCTTTATAGCTAGACAATTATTGTTTGGTCTAAATGATTGTTTACTGGGAAGTAATGACCACGGTAAACTTGTCCCAGGAATGAATGCACAAAGAATCAGTCTCACATGGCACTTTCTTTCCCATTAGCTTAAAAAGAGACATTCGCACTTACATTAAGAAACGGGTACGCCTTCTCTGCATATACCCTATTGGCTGTTTTAAGTATGTAGGAATTGCTGGGCTTGACAATTTCTGAGATAAGCGCCTGGAAGTGAGAGTTTATTTCTTCAACTTTGCCCAAGTTGAATTCCTTTAAAACAAAAGAAATCGGTAAAAAAAGAGAAAAAAAAATTGAACAAGAACAACATAACTAGTTGAAACAATTTAGTGTGTTGCAAACAAAAGTTAATAATGGTTCTAAGATAGATAAAAATTGTTATCAGAGCATGTTTTTTTTCACATTTAGTTTGTAAAGGCAAGCAAGAGTAAGTTTGAAAGTAGAGACACTTTCAAAGGTGTCAAAAGGGGGTGGGAACAAGGGACAAGAATATGACTCTTCCCAAAAATGTGTACAATTCATAATCTGAAAAATTTTTCCATAATTTTAATATTCAAAGAGACTTTAAGAAGTTCATGGAAATGATATCAAAGGTATTTGGGTGCAAAAATTTTAAAATCCATGCACAGTATTTTAATTATGCATATCTTTCGTGAACTTTTTGAAGACTCTTTGTATGTTTCAAAGAAAAGTTACCCATTAAAATTTGCTTAAATTAACCATTAAAATACAAACGCTAAAAATGCTTTCTCCTTAATCATCAAATGTATTAAAAGAAAAGTTATACCATTTTCCTTTTCTTTTCATTTTCAGGGCATTTCATGTCCTGGTCTCTGTTGAATTGAAGCACCTGTTCAATAAAAAGACAAATACTTCATTAAAAAGACAAATGAGTATACATTGAAAAAAAATCAGATGGAATCTGCATCTGTAAGTGCAAATTGGTTGTTCCTATACTTGTAGGACATATAATTAATTGAACAAGGGAGCTCTGATTTTACTTAAATGATGTGTTAATTGAACTGAATCAAGAACTATTTTTAAGTGAATTTTTGAAAGTCTAATTTAAGTTGCTAATTTCTTTATTTTAATACTTTTTATTGGAAACAGAAGATGCTGTTGGGAATCTTCTAAGGCAAATTTCTATTATTTTCAATATTTCATTTTTACCCATGGTAATTTTGAAAAGAAGTCTATGTGTTCCATTGAGACAACCTTTTGATGATTTAAATAAATCCACCACCACTCTAATTATATGACAAATTCGGGGACTTCAGTTGTTTAATTTTAATTAAGTGCATCGGTCTCATTGTCTACAAACACTTGACATATATAGACATAATCTTTGTGACCACCCCAGCATTACATTGGAAGTCAACAGGAAGGATGTGGATAACTCTGCTTCCTTGACTCCTATAACAGTAGAACAAAAGGCGATAATTCTTTCCCCACATTCTGTACTCAGCTCACAATAAGGAATAAAGCATAAATTATCAAGGGTTTTACTGACCCATGGTAACAGAACAAGAACTCCCTGTCTCAGAAAAAGGAGAGCATACGGGCAATTCATTAGGCTCATTTACAGTTGAAACTACTAATATTTAAAATGAGGACAAACAGCATCTAGCAACATAATTATACAAATATATGCAAATTGGATCCCACTTAGATTAAGTCTCTGTTAATGACTAAGCTTTTTTAATGAATTCACCAATAATTAACTTGTTGTGAGCCAGAACGTTTTTGTTGTTGTTTTTAAACCACACAATATGTTGTGAACTAAAAGAGTAAAGGTGGTATCCTACATCTAAACCAACAGAATGTATATTCTGCCAACCTTACTCAAAATTCTTGGCAATTCCCATCTCTGGACTTGACAAAGGGAGCTCCTTTTAAGGTGAAAATTCTGTCTCAACCTTGTGATTATTACAAGAGTCAGAGCTATTTTTCTTCTTATTTTTATTTAAAAGCATATTTATATATACACTTGAGTGTGTAGGCATTTGTACTTATGTGCACAAAAGTACTTCAAAAGCTTGTGAAAAGGGAATTTAAAGATGTTTATTTTAGAGACAATATTTTTGAAGTTCATCCACATTTTTTTATAACATGAATTTTCTGTGAACTTTATGAAATTCCCTGCTGTTCAAACACACATACACATGGCTGTTTCCTGCACACTTTGCTGTCTATGGCTATTTGTATACATTCATACTCCCAATGCTTTAAGGACACTTACAGTAAGTCAATACTTCTTTATGCAAAATATTGTTTGCCTATTTTAATGATCTTAGTGGGTTCTTTAGATTCACCCAGACAACCATGTGTTGAAAAATCAAATGAAACATGAGGAACAGAATCATTTTAGTTATCTTTTTTTGTATCTTCCATAAAATCCTTCATAAATTAGAAAGACGTTAAATAACTCCAGCATTTAAAATATGAACCATTACTTCTTGACATAGCTTAATCACCAAAATAGAAGTTTTGGTATTGAACCAAAAATTGATAAAGTGATCATTTCTCCATTTATTTTGTTAGAAGACACAGGTTCTTAAGTAGGTTTCTGCATAATAGTTTTCAAATGAATTTCTTTGCTATATTCCCTTCTTTGGTTTATTACTTTTTATGTTTAACTTTTTGGACAAGGATTTTGTTGGAAAACGTTGGCTATTGGGGTTTAAGGAGAAAACTGAAGTCAAAAGGCAAGTAAAGCATTCAGCTCTGAGACAACAGAGGACGATCAAACTTTTTCACTCACCTGGGCTATTTGGGCTGCAGTAGACCCTTTGGTGCCCAAATATACCATGGCCAAGGAAGTTGAGATGCCCCAGGGAGAAAAGAAAATATTTTTACCCTCAGCAGATTCAGCTAGCTTTTTGCTAAATGCAAGGGCAAATTGGTTGATTGATGTTGCTAGGGAGTCCATGCGGAGAATCTAAGAAAAATAAAGTATAAGATAAAGAGAACATTAATAATCCTTTCCATTTATTTCAGTTTTGTAAAAGCACACAATATATACAAGGGGTCTTCAAAAAGTTCATAAAAATGCATATTATGAAAATCTTATGCATGGGTTTGAAACCTATTTCACTCCAAAATAAGTTTATTATTTAATTCTAGTTTCCATTAACTCAAGAACCTTGTATGTATATATACCCACATACATTCACAAGAGTTGAATGGACTCTAGCAGAATTCTAGTCCTAACATTATTATTTCATAAATTAAAACACTGACCTAAGAGATTTGTTTAAAATTTCATGACTATTGCACTTCTGAGAAGAATTGGATTCTTGTCCCTTAGCAGCTGGATTCCATAACAATTTTTGGCACTAGCCTGACATTTATCATATCACTAGTTTTGTTTTCCTGTTCTTTTTCCCCTAGTATTTTTAACTCCAAGATGGCTTGTAGAGAATAAAACTTTCTCCTTAAACTGCTTTGAACATACAACAATATCTCACCCAGGACTTTGCGCAAAATGAATGCTTAAAATACTGTGTTTTCCCATTTATAATGTTCATTGTTTGGTCACTAGTCACCAGTTTTTATGTATTTAAATTTGAAACCATGCACAATTACATGAAAAATGCTTATAGAAAACTTGAAAAGCTAACATTCATTTGCCTTTTTTCTCCTTCAATGGACATACTCTGAAAATCTTCCTTTGGAACAAGAGGATTCAGACTTTTCTCATCATTTTTGACATTATATTCAGCTTCTAAATTTCACCTCTAATTGCCCTCATATTTTTAATTAAAATATAAATGTGAGTCTGTATCAAAGACATAGCTGGTTCAACACACTTAGCAAAATAATTCGTCAAACTGAGTAAATAATCAAGAACAAATCAAATCCCTAAGACTTGGAATTCATTACTGCCAATGTATAAAGTGTGATCTTACCCTGACTTAACCAGGATTTTTCTTCTAGTCACAAAGAAATAATGTTTATTTAGTAAGGATTACCTGCACAGACTTGACCTTTCAAGAAACCCAGGATGAAAGCTTTAAAAAAAAAGTTACGAATTCTCTATAGTCAAATAATTGAATCTAGGGAGTGGCATGGTAGACAAAGTGTTGGTTTCATCATGACTTAGAATTAACAGTCATACTATTGAAATTCCTCCTAACAATAAGCTTACACTTTCCAGCCTCTACATCATGCCCTAGGTGTGGCCTCTGCCTACTATAACAGCTCATGTCGATCTCAGGCTAACACTACTTGACTTGAAAAAGCTCTCTAATTTGGTAGTAATTCTACTTGCTCATAAAGTATACAAACTTTACCTGTGAGTATTTTTTCTTGACAGATCAAGTGTCATCTTGGAAATACTTTCTCCAATTCCTTTAATGCTAGATTTGTGCACATGACAATTTGCTTACTGTCTATACAGATTTATCTTTTTAAAAAATGTATTAATATAAGAACAGATTTTGGGGCCGGCACTGTGGCGCAGTGGGTTAACGCCATGGCCTGAAGCACCGGCATCCCATACGGGCATTGATTCAAGATCCGGCTGCTCCACTTCCGATCCAGCTCTCGGCTATGGACTGGGAAAACAGTGGAAGATGGCCCAGGTCCTTGGGCCCCTGAACCCACGTGGGAGATCCAGAGGAAGCTCCTGGCTCCTAGCTTCAGATTGGCACAGCTCCAGCTGTTGTGGCCAATTAGGGAGTGAATCATCGGATGGAAGACCTCTCTCTCTCTCTCTCTCTCTCTGCCTCTCCTTCTAACTCTGACTTTCAAATAAATAAATAAATCTTTTAAAAAAAGAACATATTTCATATTTCATAGATACAATTCTGAGAAGACAGCTGTATTTTCCTTATTTTCCTGTCCTCAATCTTCTTTCCTCCCTTCCTTTTCTGTTTTTTAACTTTTGCTAAGATGCAATTTCCTTTTTTTTTTTAAAGATTATTTATTTATTTGGAACAGAGAGAAGGAAAGGCATAGAGAGAGAGAGAGAGAGAGAGAGAGAGGCTTAGAGAGAGAGAGGTCCCCCATCTGCTAGTTCACTCCCCAACAGGCCACAACAGCTGGGGCTGTGCTAATCTGAAGTCAGGACCCAGAGTTTCTCCTGGGTCTCCCATGTGGGTGCAGGGACCCAAGCACTTGGGCCATCTTCCATTGCCTTCCCAAACCATAACAGAGAGCTGGATCGGAATTGGAGCTCAAACAGGCACCCATATGGAATACCATCACTGCAGACAGTGGCCTCACCTCTACACCACAACACGGGCCCCTAACATATAATTTCAATCCACTCTATAATCATAATGCATAATGCATCATAATGCATTACTAACCATAATAATCAAGTAAAAAGTAGAAAGATCACAGTTCCATAGGAGTATAAGCAAGAGCTAAAAACAACAATCAATCACAAGGTGTCCCTTTCATTCCTACACATTTTTTTTTTTTGTATTCTGTATTAACTACCACATATGAGAGAAAACATATGATATTTGTCTTTTGGGGACCAGCTTATTTCACTAAGCATAATGGTTTCCAATTGTATCCATTTTGTTGCAAAAGACAGGATTTTACTCATGTTTATGATTGAGTAGTATTCAATAGTATTCTATATGTATATATTTTCTTTATTTAGTCATCAGTTGATGGACAATTAGGTTGATGCCTTATTCTAGCTACTGTAAATTGAGTTGCAATAAACATAGGGGTACAGATAACTCTAATGTGCTGATTTCATTTCACTTGGGTGAATGCTAGGAGGTGGATGTCAGGGTCATCCAGTAGACCTATTTTTAGGTTTCTGACAGACCTCTATGCTGTCTTCCATATTGGTTGTACTAATTTACATTCCCACCAACAGTATGCTAGGGCATCTTTTTCTCCACATCCTCACCAGTAGTTATTATTTTTTTACTTATCTTTTGAAAACTCGTGAACTGGGGGCAACATTGTGGCATAGTGGGTAAAGACACCTCCTGGGTGTGGGTTCCAGTCTCTGTTGCTCCACTTCTGATCCAACTCCCTTCTACTGGCCTGGGAAAAGCAGTAGAAGATGTCTGAAGTGTTTGGGCCCCTACACCCATATGGGAGACCTGGAGGAAGCTCCGGGTTCCTTGATTTGGCCTGGCCCAGCCCTGGCTGTTGTGGCCATCTGAGGAGTAAACCAGCAGATAGAAGATTTCTTTCTCTCTCCTTCTGCACCTCTGACTTTCAAATAGGTAAATAAATCTTTTTTTAAAAAACTCATGATTTATTTTCATGTAGGAAATATTTGACTCCATGGCCAAATTATTTACTCATTATGATGGGGGTGGAGTGTAACATCCTAGGGCCTAGTATCCTTATATTCTTATCTGTAGTTTATGGTTATACTGAAAACAGTTAGGGGCCGGCGCTGTGGCACGGTGGGTTAACGCCTTGGCCTGAAGTGCGGGCATCCCATATGGGTACCGGTTCAAGACCTGGCTGCTCCACTTCCAACCCAGCTCTCAGCTATGGCCTGGGAAAACAGTGGAAGATGGCCCAAGGCCTTGGGCCCAGAACCCATGTGGGAGACACAGAGGAAGCTCCTGGCTACTGGTTTCGGATCTGTGCAGCTCCGGCCATTGTGGCCAATTGGGGAGTGAACCATCAGATGGAAGACCTCTCTCTTTCTGCTTCTCCTCTCTCTGTGTAACTCTGACTTTCAAATAAATAAATCTTTTAAAAAGCAATTATTCTCACTAAATTAAGAATGTAATTTTTTGTGAAAGGTTAATATCCAATTATCTTCAGCTTCATTAGTAGCCTCACTGATTTCATCATTAATATTTCAGATACAGATGAAAACATATAAGAGGAACAATTCCTTACTTTAAAAAATGAAATTTAAGGGAACACTAATCTATCCATTAGAAATATTGAACCCCAGGCCAGCTCTCTGCTGTGGCCAGGGAGTGCAGTGGAGGATGGCCCAAGTGCTTGGGCCCTGCACCTCATGGGAGACCAGGAGAAGCACCTGGCTCCTGCCATCGGATCAGCGCGCTGCGCCGGCCGCAGCGCGCCTACCGCGGCAGCCATTGGAGGGTGAACCAATGGCAAAAGGAAGACCTTTCTCTCTGTCTCTCTCTCACTGTCCACTCTGCCTGTAAAAAAAAGAAAAAAAAGAAAAAGAAACATTGAACCCAATAGTGAAAAGTGTTTGCTGAAGGATGTAGAATTTGAGGATGAGAGTTAACAGGAAATAATATATTCACTAAAGAGTTAGACAATTGTCTTTTCAAATAAGTGTGTAAATGTTTAGATCTGAAGCCAACTATGCTGATTTTGAAATGAATTGCCCTTTTGCAGTTTTCAAAAGCCAAAGACTGTTGGTATATGTACATACAAATGCCCTAGCATGCATATTCACATTATATACTCAATATGAAAATAGGCTTAGAGGAGAAGCTGAAAAGAACCAGGAAATTAAGAAATGGATTGTATCATGTATCAAAATGTCTCACTAAAGGTACACATACTCCCAGCATAACAGAGTTGGAAAAATTCTCCCTAAGCCAACTCCTCCATATTTTTCTAAGTAACTGAAGCCCAAGGATGCTGAAAGAACTAAGGAACAGTCAAAACTCTATCCCAATTCTCTTGACTTGGATTGCAAATGCTTTTACCATTGTATCTCACCACCATTAAGATTTTAGAGAAAAAAGAGAGATTTGATAATGAGGGGGGACAAACCTGAAAGGGAAGACAATCAGAAGTTAAGGAAGAAAAGGAGGCTGGGGAAAGGACTCTTGTCCCTTTCTCCATGAGAGAATATCCAAGCCCTGTTGACATGCTGATGATACTGATCATGTTACCCACTTCATGGATTTCTACACAGAAGAGAAGAAAGCCAAGGGTCCATGGAACAGGGCTAGGATAAGAGAGTGGCGTGTTGGGTGGTGAAACAGAGTCAAAACATTAACTCCTCAGGCAAATGACCAGGGTCTAAATTCATGTTGCCAAGCCAATTCTGCAGAACTGGAAAGATTTGGGCTCAATTATCTGAAGAATATTCTATTTCCTTTTGCCTATACTGACAAACACAAGTACAGAAATAGTAAATCCACAAACATGACTGAAGGAAACTCCACTCATGGTTTCACAATTCCTGGCAATAAATTTTCTCTAACTTCATTAGAAATGGCTCTCTCTTCCAATTAGACTTCTTTGAGCACAAACATTAAACCATCTCAGGGTTAAGTCTCCCTAACTTGTATAGAAAATTCTTAGAAGCTGAACTCTTTTCTATTACTTCTGAGGTTTTTTTTTTTTTTTTGTAGGAAGAACGTGCCTTGATCATTTGTTATTCAGTTAGACACCTCAAGAAAAAGGGGGAAAAGCATAAACAAACATTTTTAATCAAAAAGTATTTACAATACCTTGTGTTCTTCCACTGGAGCACAATTGATAATTGTTCCTTTAGAAAGGGACTGAAGAATCTGTGAAGTTTTAACTAAAGGAAAAGAAGATTAAGTACTAGCACCTCCCTCTTTTTAGCCCCACCCTAGATTCTGTTTCACAAGCCAATACACTCTGCAGGCTTATCTTGGCCAGAAATTCGAATAAAATAACAGGAGGACAGTTGGCACTTTGTCTGCATTATTCAATTACTCATATTTTCTGTGTCTGCCAGCATGTGGAGACCTGAATTCTGACAAATTGTAACTCACACTTTCGTTCATTAATCCTTTCTCTCAATTTAACTCATACTTTCCTTGTTAATATCTTCTCTGCTTTGCCAACTTACAACAATTTGCCTGGTCTTCCCTGGTAGATTTTTTTTTTTTTTTTTTTGACAGGCAGAGTTAGACAGTGAGAGAGAGAGACGGAGAAAGGTATTCCTTTTCCATTGGTTCACCCCCCAAATGGCCGCTACGGCTGGTGCATTGCAGCCGGTGCACTGTGCCCATCCGAAGCCAGGAGCCAGGTGCTTCCTCCTGGCCTCCCATGCAGGTGCAGGGCCTAAGCACTTGGGCCATCCTCCACTGCCTTCCCGGGCCACAGCAGAGAGCTGGACTGGAAGAGGAGCAACCGGGACAGAATCCGGCGCCCCAACCAGGACTAGAACCTGTGGTGCTGGCGCCGCAGGCGGAGGATTAGACAAGTGAGCCGTGGCACCGGCCCCTGGTAGATTTTTTTAAAAGAGAAACAGAAGCCGGCGCCGTGGCTCACTAGGCTAATCCTCTGCCTTGCGGCGCCAGCACCCCGGGTTCTAGTCCCGATCGGGGCACCGGATTCTGTCCCGGTTGCTCCTCTTCCAGGCCAGCTCTCTGCTATGGCCAGGGAGTGCAGTGGAGGATGGCCTAAGTGCTTGGGCCCTGCACCTCATGGGAGACCAGGATAAGCGCCTGGCTCCTGCCTTGTAACGCGCTGGCCGTGGCAGCCATTGGAGGGTGAACCAATGGCAAAGGAAGACCTTTCTCTCTGTCTCTCTCTCTCACTGTCCACTCTGCCTGTCCAAAAAAAAAAAAAGAGAGAGAAACAGAAAGCTTCAAGTTAGTGAAATAGTAGTGGGCAATGAAATAAAAATTTCATTGCAAGGTGAATTTTCTGTTCTTTTTTTTCAACTTTTATTTAATAAATATAAATTTCCAAACTACCTGTTGTTTACCTGTTAAAGTACTTGGAGCACTACTGTAAGAAGCAGCCAGGAATTTTTGCTATTCTTATCTGAGGTGCTGGTGGAGAACTCACACTGTACTTCAATGACCAAGATGTCGGTCCTCCCCATCAGCAAGGGTATAGGGTTTAGATGAACATATTCAAGATAGTCATTGAATGAAATGCAGATTTTTTATTTTCTGGTTCTTTTATTTCCCCCTATGAACTTCCCTTAGCTTATGTTTATTAATTAAAAAGGAAATATAATAGGTCAATTATTTGATTTGCATGTGCTTGAAGTGAGGGGAGTAAAAGTAGGAATAAGGAGGAAAGAGGGAAAATACAGAGGGGATGAAAGCAAAGGAGATTTCTCTATGCTGTTTCCATTTTTTCTCCCCACATGAGCACATGTATCCTTTGGTAGACTGCCTCAGAGTTTAATATTTGAATGTTGGTGTGGAACTCAGAGTGCAATGTTATTCTAGACTTGGTTAGACCTCTGGTAGGAAATTCTATGGTGTCTGCCACTCACAGGCTGGGCAGATATTGTTATATGTGGATGCCTCCATAGCTATTCTTAGCTGGAAGTGCCATATGGAGGCCCCAGATAGAAAAAATGCTTTCCTTGAATGATGCCACTTACCAGATAGTGGCTTGGGATGTGACACTGCACAGCGTAAAGTCCTGTTCTAGTTGCCTATGGTACATTAAACCATCAATATAGGCTCTGTTGAATCATCCAAGAAATTCTCTCATTCTCTTTAAAGTCATAGACTAAGCTTTACATATTTCTTTTTCAAAACCTTCTTTAGATCCCTTTCCCACTTGCCTGCTGATTAAAAGTGATATATGCAGGTCTACTGCCTATATAAATAACTTCATAGTTATGCATTATTTTTCTGCCAAAGTGAAATAAGTAATCATATCTTAAGTGAATGAAATAGTATTATTAGCATAATTTTGTTCATTTGTTGCTAATTTTGGCCTGTCAGGTATATAATGGCAATATGTACAAACAATACTAGTAGAGATGGAGGAATAGTAACCTAAGGAATAGGCGTGGGAGGGGAAACTTTTTCTGTAGTTTTTTTATGATATTGATGTTTGGGCAGTGTGATTTTATTAGGCATTCAACAAACTTGAGAAACAGCAAGAAGAGCTCCAGGTACATTAAAATTATTCTAATAGGAATAGAGAAGAGAATAAATAGAAATGGAACAGAAGCAAATTGAGTAGATAAGAGCTATCTTAGTCCATTTAGGCTACTCTAACAGTGTACCATTCACTGGGGCTGGGACTGTGGCAGAACAGATGAAGCCATCTCTCATGACACCAGCATCCCTTACTGGAGTGCCAGTTCAAGTCCCAGGTACTCTGATTCTGATCCAGCCCCCTTCTAACTCACTCGAGAATATGGAGAAAGAGGACCGAAATGCTTGGATCCCTGACACTCACATGGGAGAGATGGAGTTCCTGTATCCTGGCTTCAACCAGGCCCAGTCACAGCTGTTGTGGCCATTTGGGGAGTAAATCAGCAGATCTATCTCTCTCCCTCTCCCTCTCTCTCTCTCGCTCTCAAAATATATATATATATAAATCTTAAAAATAAAAAAAAGACATTCACTGGGTGACTGAAACAAAAATTTATTCTCACAGTTCTGGACAGTGGAAGTCTGAGATCAAGGAACCAGCGTGGTTGGCTTTTAGTGAGGACCTTCTTGGTGATTCACAGATGGCTGCCTTCTTATACCTTCACGTGGCAGACAGAAAAAGCTCCAGTCCTTTCATGTCCTTAAAAGGGCTCTAATCCTATCATGAGGTTCCACCCTTGCAACGTTATCTAACTCTGAGAATCTTCCAAAACCCCTCCTGCAAACGTCATCGATTTGAGTATTTATCAACACATGGGTTTGTGAGTAGGGGAACAAATGTTGAATCCATACCAGTGACTGACAGTTTCCCAGAACTGAAGCAAGATGCAAGTCTACAGACAGAAAAATTGGGGGTTGAATTGAACAGAATAATTTTTTTAAAGAATATATTCTTAGAATTGTAAATATGAACTGTATTGAATTTGCTAAAAACTAAAAAAAAAAGAATAAAAAGGTAAAATAGAAGTTTCATGTGTAGAAAAAAATAAATTGGAAGTAAAATCCTTAGTAAATAACAAAAACAAGAACAAAAATTGTTGAAAATTCAAGGTGCAAGAATTATCTTGACATCAACTTTCTCATCAATAACATTGAATGACAAAAATTTATAAAATCTTACCTTCAAAGTGCTTAACAGTGCTTTTGAATTTAGAATTCTATACCCATAATTGAACTCAATAATGAGAGTGAAATATGAATTTTTTAAAAGATTTATTTATTTATTTGAAAGAGTTACAGAGAGGAGAGGCAGAGAGAGAAAGAGGGGGGGTAGGTCTTCCATCCTATGGTTCACTCCCCAGTTGGCCACAACGGCCAGAGCTGCGCCAATCCGAAGCCAGGAGCCAGGAGCCTCTTCCAGGTCTCCCATGCAGGTGCAGGGGCCCAAGGCCTTGGGCCATCTTCCACTGTTTTCCCAGGCCATTGCAGAGAGCTAGATCAGAAGTAGAGCTGCCCGGACTAGAACCAGCGCCCATATGGGATGCTGACACTTCAGGC
The DNA here is from genome assembly GCF_033115175.1 of Lepus europaeus. Taxonomy (NCBI): domain Eukaryota; kingdom Metazoa; phylum Chordata; class Mammalia; order Lagomorpha; family Leporidae; genus Lepus; species Lepus europaeus. The sequence continues at coordinate 111,115,385 of NC_084835.1, read as the reverse complement.
CAGGGCATTAATCCGCTGTGCCACAGTGCTGACACTGAAATATGAATTTTTTAGCACTTGCAACTATTCAGAAAGTTAACAACTACTACCTCACTGAGTGAATGATTGAAGTAAATGAAAAATGAATACTCATGTAAAAGTAAATAGGACAATGCAGGAAGCAAGGCACTTAATATCCAAGAATGCATGATTAGAGAAATTACACTATGATTCGAGTTTTTAAAAACTAATTGAATAATTTTCTCAGATTCTAAGCATATATTTGACTAGCTGACAGCTTAATTAATGACAAAGAAAATAATTATCATAATGACTAGTATTTGTTAAATACTGTGTACAGCATGCAATCACTAATTGCATTTAATCATCATATCAACCTTATGAAGAAATGTTTACACTGAAACAAAACCGAAGCAAAGAAAAGGACCAGAGTTAGCCCCTGGCTAGAACACGTCCAAATGTTAGAACCAGGATTTGGGTGTGGATAGGCAACATCCCGAGGCTACTTCTCCAGCCACCACACTCTACAGGGCCAATCACCCCTGAGTTCCAGAGGGAGTGCTGCCTGGTGCCCACTTCCAGGATCTAGCTACACTCTGCAGTCAGACTCTGCTCCCCATCCAGGCTCCCCACCCTATGATTTGCCATAATTCTCTGGTCTGAAATGATGTTCTTCTTTGACTCTGTTCCATTCCAAAGCGTTCGGTGCTTTGAAACAAACACCTTTAAGAGGAACTAGCTTACGTTTCCCCTCCTGTCCTTGTACCCAGTCCATCTTTGCTTCTCTGAATTCTCAGATCAATGGCTACAACCTTGTTTCTGTGTCTGGGCCAATGAATTTAGAAGTTCAGAAACTGGTTTCTCCCAAGAACTGTGACCTCAACTGTTCTGAATTACTAGGTCTTTGACTATTTTGAAAAAAGAGCTCCAGCCGTGTTTCTCACAAGCCCATCCCCTTCAACCTCAACGCTGGATCTTCTGGTAAGAGGGGTAGTTGTCCTCTTGGCTCCTTTATTCTGTCTTGTTTTCTGGGAAGGGAGTTGCCACAAATGGTCTATGATGTGAAACTCCTGGGGATCAAAGTATAACAGGTCTTATGATCAACAGTTGTATGGAAACATATTCATTTATTGTATATTTGTGATTTTACATGAGTTACAAAAACAATATGTAATGCTAGTAATGGACATAACGTATTTGCATGTTGTTCAAGCCTTTCTTCAAGATATTTATTACAGAGGGTATGGAGAAACACATACTCATTCATTACAAAAGCAAGTAAATGTATTTCTTTAGAGAAAATTAACTGATCACTTGCTTGTGTAACTATTAGTTACATTAAATACAGTTAATATTTTTAAAAACCCATTATTATATAAAATAATAAATAACAAAAGAAAAGTTAATGCTATAAAATAAAGGAAGAGTAAGAAAGAATAAAATGGACATCATCTTATTTAGGGGAGCAAATGATTAGTAGAGTAATCATATTATGGTTGGCAGGTGTCTATTTTTGCTTTTATATTTAGTATGTTGACATTTTTTCAGAAAAACAGAAACATAGAAAAAGTCTCTAAATTTTTGGCATTTGAGATAGTAATTCTGAGGCTTATAGCTCATGCTACAAAATACTGTGTAGAAATGGAAGCTTTCAATTTCAGGGTGAGGAGAATCTGCCCCAAAACAGGATGCTCTTGGCTACTTTGTGCATGACCAGGAAAAGGAAAGGATGATCTGCCACAAACTGAGGGCCCCCATGACCAGTTCTCCCTGTCATAATGCCCCCAGTGCCAGCAGTGGCTTCAGTGCCCTCCTCATTAACATCCACTGTTGCTTGATGGAACACTTCAGAGAGAAACAAATCATCTTTTTCTGACATTCCTTGGAAATTGGCCTGGCCCTTGTTGAAGGCATCCTCCATGCCCATGTTTCTCAGAATGGATTTGAGTTCATAACGCTTTTCTAATTTGAACTGTGGGAGATATACTTCAACATCATCTTCAGCCATTGTGTCTTTGCTGGTCCATTTTTGCAGTTTGTCATAGGTTATTGCACTTTCCAACTGCAAAGCAAAGCAAAAGTCAAAGTTGGTGTTAGAAAAGGAGCAAAATATCTCTAGACTTTAACTTTATTGTGGGTAATATAAAAATTTAATAGAGTGGCCAAATTTTTGCAAGAAGTTAGCATGTATGATGTATCCTTAATGAAATTTTGAGATATGCCACATTTACTGTTCACTGAATAACATGTTTCTGTAGGAAAGCAGAGTATTTTCTAAGATGTAGATGTTCATCTCTTGAAGGATATGTTTGAAACAGTTGAAGTGGGAATGCCTTACCAACTCCAACCCAGTGCTAGCATCAGCAAATTCATCTGGAAGCAACAGGAACATGCTGACATTTCCAGCATATGGGAGCTCAAGAATCTGAGCCTTTAGGTCTTCTATGTATCCAATGTTCAGCTTTTCACGCAAGTACATCATTTGTACAGGTTTTCTCTCAGTCTGAAATCATTAAAAAGTAAAATATGAAAGTCAGGTCTAAGATGTCAAGAGATTTGCAATGGGGCCAGCTCTGTGATGCAGCGGGCCAAGCCTCCTCCTGCAGCAGGAGCAACACCTATGGCTGCTGGTTCCAGTCCCAGCTGCTCCACTTCTGATCTAGCTACTGGCTAATGCACCTGGGAAGGCAGCAGAAAATGGCCCAAGTGTTTGGGCCCCTGCCACTTATGAGGGAGACCCAGATGAGGCACTTTGTTTGCTCCTGGCTTTGGCTTGGCCCAGACCTGGCTGTTGTGACCATTTCAGAAGAAACCCAGCAAATGGAAGTTTCTCTCTCTCTCTCTCTCTGCCTTTCAAATAAACAGGTAAATCTTTTTTAAAAGAGAGATATTTACAACTATACATTAAAATAATAAATTCAGATTTAGTGTTGAAGAAACGTATTTTTTAAATCAACAAATTAAACTTTGTATACCATTATAGAGGGTACTCTGTCTCAATAGTCTTTTCAAGCTTATATCCTTTGTTTAGTATTACACACCACAATAACAATAACAACACAAAAACATTTGTTCAGTATGGGCAAGATCTTATAAATCTCACTGAATGCTTCCAAGAAATTTTTGAATTGCACATTAGCTTAGTTTTGTAGAAAAGGCATGGAATGCATGGAAGATAAGTTAGGTCTTAGCGGATAAGTGATACATCCAATATTTGAGTCCAGGCACGCATCAATATAAAGCCTGTGGTCTTCAGCTCTACTCACACAGCCTCTTGGGAAATCATTGAATGCCACTTGGTAGCTTGAAAGTCAATTCCTAGCATATATAACTTGTAACCTAGCAAGTCACCTGGAAGTATCGTAACTGAGCTCTAATTTTTTGTTCCCAAATTGTCTAAGGTCCTTCCTAAAATATATGTTTAGACAATGCATCTGCTTTTCTCATACCAAGTTCACACGGAAAGGATAAAGCCCATTCAGCTTCTTCTCAAAGGGAGTTTTCCACTTTCCTTTGAAGTAGACAGCATTCACCAGGACCATCCTGGTCTCTCCATCTATAGAACCTTCAGGTAACAGATTCGGGATTCTGCCTGCAGAAAACATAACATAGATTGAGATTTCACATTCACAAACTATGAAGTTATGACAACTTGGATCTTTCCATTAAGCTTCATACTTGGTGTCCACATTTGTCAAACTCTGCAGATGATGATCTTCAAGATCAAGTTTTTCTCTAGATATAGAGCTTTAGTAAAATGGGAACGCATTTCTCAGGTTTGCAAAATTCAAGAAAAAAATGAAGAAAGTTTTAAATTTAGGATATCAGATTGGGAAGGGAGATTTTCACTTCCTTTTTGTATTGCTTTCTCGAAGTTTTGCTGTGGTATGAACGTTATTTGATGCAGAAGGAAATGAAAGCCTCTTAAGGAGTGTAACGGTACATCACTTAGTTGTCCTAATATAGCTCATACAATCTGTGGATTTAACCAATTTTTTCATCCAAAATGAATAAATTCATCAAAATCTAAATTCTGTAAATCTTCCTTAGGTGTAGGCTAAACCTAAATTAGGAGCCATGAAAATATAAAGGATAAAAAGGGAATAATTATCTCAATGTGCCCAAAATACTGGAAGAAACATTCAAAGTCAATTGTGAAACTGTGTGGTAAGTTCTATAATTGAGCCAAATAATGCAATTAACAGTAACAATACAGCGAAGAAAGTAAAGGAGTGATCCAGGGTATGTTCTTAGAAATGATGACATCTGAGCATAATCATTTAAAAGGAAAATTTTTAGGATCAGTCCATTTATGGTGAGTACCTGCTCTACAATGTTCCAGCCACCAAAATGCATTGCATTATTTGATCCTCACAACTACTCAATTAGGAGGATATTATTAGTCTCATTTTACACAAAAAGGACGCCTAATGAAAGAGGTCTGTACATTCCCCATGGTTACAATGCTCGTTAACTGGTAAAGATTCTGAATCCACAGTCTACAACTTTTTCATACTGCTGACATACATTGGACTGCTGTAAAATCATCACTGTGTTCTCAGCTTCAATACATCCACTTGAAATATAAATTCAATATATTCCTTGAGCAATTTAAATTCTTTGTTAGTATTGAATTCTACTAATGTTTTATTTAATTTTGTAGTGCACACTACTATTTTGTCATAACGTGATAAAATAGAAAATTCTTTCAAATTGTTACAAAGTTGATTTTAAAAAATCATTCCAAAAACTGCTAAGCTTTTGGGCAATGAAGCTGGTTGATTTACAGCCATTCAACACTATGTTTAAGAAAAACACAATTCACATTGTTCTTTAAAGGAAACAAAGCTCCCAAGTGTATTTTTAATTTTGTTTCCTGCTTTCACTTCACTTATGTTTATTTAATATTCACTTTTCCTGCTTTCTCTGTTTCAGTGACTTGGAAATATTTTAGATTAGTAATTGAACAACCCTTAATGGAAATGAAAAATCAAAATCAGCTACTTTCAGATAAACAAAAAAAATTTTTATCATTCCAAAAACCTTAGTTTCTATTTATTTTCTACTGTGAAAACAAAAGACATGGAATTAAGATACTGAACTATTTCTTGAAATATTGTGTTATGCATAAATGTCAAATGAAAACACTTATTTTTCCTTGTTATCAAAATCTTTAAACGTGCAATTGAAAAATTCTGGAGTTAGACTATGGATCAGAAGTGACTGAAAAGTGACTGAAAAGTGACTGAAAAGTGGGAATCTTGCCTGAGCCAACTAACCTCTTGGGGCTGAAGAGTCCACAGTAATAACATGGTTAGGTTGGACAGATGTTCTCTAAGGATGCTTTCAACCATAACAGCTTGCAAATGTACAAAACATCTCAACAAGTTTGCATCCAAAATAATATATTCCCCCCAACCTTTAGATACTAATTTTATGTAATTATTCAACATTTCTTTCAGAAACATGAAGGATTTACATTGTCAACAAAAGTCAGTGTTACCATCTGTGGGAACATAGGAGAAGTGTGGCATACTGGCTCAACCCTCAACATAATGGCTTGATCCTATGTCTGGGTGGAAAGGCAAAACAAACTAAAATAATTTTTATAATGGTTTTCCACGTATGATAAACATGGACATGAGTCGTGAAACTTAAGAAGTAACAGACAAATGGAAAAGAGAAATTATCAGGAAGTGAGTGGTTGGGAGACACTTCTAGGAAGGGGTGGGACTTTGATTGCTGCATAAATTAAATCCTGTAGTATTAGAGGTAGCAATGAGTATGCTGCATTTGTGGGAGTCCAAGGATCTGCTGTAAAGTGCAGTCTGTCAGATTATTGAGAACATCAAAGTTGAGGTAAAGCATGAGAACTTCTCCTGAGGGCAATAGGAAGTCGCTGAGTCTTGCTTTTAGGGTGAGAATGCCATAATAAACCGGCTACTTCACCTTTTTGGTCACCTCTTTCTTAGACCAAACTCCATTAATTTCCTCAAAGGGTCAGTCCTTTCATTTATGGACCTTTGCATATCCTGCATACCCTGTCTGTAACACCTTCCCCAGGTACCATGGATGGCTTCTGCCCAGACAGTTCCAGTTCACCTTCCCAGTCAAAACTCAAGCGTTTTTAAAATTCTAGTCAAATATTTGTTTTATGTGTTCCAATGTAGTACCTTGAACTGCCCCATGAAAGCATTTGTCATTATGTAACAACTGTGAATTTCACTGAATGTCTTCCCAAGATGGAAAATTCTATGGTGGCAAGGGATTCCATTTATGTGTTCATCTCCACTACAGTGCCTGGGACATGGTACAAGATGGATAAATATTTGGTAACTGATGGATTAATTCAATAAGAATGGATGAGTTCAACAAGAATGGATGGATTATTTAATTAAATTTGAATGCTTGTGAAAAATATGAAGGGAGGCAAGAACCTATGAAAAAATTAAAGGCATGAGTTAAAATGGTAGAAGAGGCTTAGAAAATCAAGGACAGATGAAGGGACAAAACAAAATACAATTCATTGACTTTGAATGGTGAAAGAGAAGAAAGAATTAGAATATTTTATGATACTTTCCTCCTCCATTGAAAATTGCACATTTGCTCATCTTGGGGTCAAGCATGTTTTTCTTTCTTTTGCTCCATAATGGACATAGAGTTACAATTATTTCCTATATTTTGAAACATCTGCCTTTCATATTTTTTGAAGGTAATATACAAAATCAAAATATTTAAGTCCAGAGCATGCATTTTCTGTTAGTGGACCTTGATTATTTTTTCTCAATTAAAACACCACTCAGCTAAATGAAAATAAACTTACATTAACAAAACTAAAGTTTAATAAATCACAAGAAAGTAATGGTTAAGTTCAAGGATTTTTTTTTTTTTTTGACAGGCAGAGTAGACAGTGAGAGAGAGAGAGACAGAGAGAAAGGTCTTCCTTCCGTTGGTTCACCCTCCAATGGCCACTGCAGCCGGCGCACTGCACTGACCCGAAGCCAGGAGCCAGGTGCTTCTCCTGGTCTCCCATGCGGGTGCAGGACCCAAGGACTTGGGCCATCCTCCACTGCCCTCCCGGGCCATAGCAGAGAGCTGGCTTAGAAGAGGGGCAACCAGGACAGAATCCGGCGCCTCAACCGGGACTAGAACCAGGTGTGCCAGCGCCGCAGGCGGAGGATTAAGTTCAAGGATAGTTTTAAAAGATCAGTTTTCTAAGTAGTAAGAAGAAAAGATCTGAATGATTTTTACCTTTGGTTTGAGTGTTGACCCAGGAATTAATTTTTTTTCTGGCTTCTTCTGCACATTCCAGGAAGTCTACTGCCTGGGGTTCTGTGGAGTAGTATTTCTTAGAAAGTTTCATGTATTCCTTTAAAGCAAGAGAGTGCCAAATGTTACAAAGAACAGATTGCAAGCAAGCTTTTTAGTGTAACTGCAGATTATGGGCTTCCCTTCAAGGCTAAAGGCCTGTGATAGGGTTTGGAGTTGGGTAGGGGTGCTGAAGGAGGAAATAGTAGAGATTACAGGTTCTCCATCAACTTCCTTCCACACACTCCAGCCCCAATTCCATCTGCCTTCTTGTATTCTTTGCATTACAGACCCTAAATTAGAGAAAAGAAATTTGGCTTAGGGGACAGAAGTGCTGGAAGGCAGTTTGTTGTCCAGATTTCTAACTCCATGACTGAGACATTTATACGAGGAAGTGAACAACATACAGAAAGAGCAAAAGGAACACTAGCTAGGGGAGGCCAGCCTTGGGAAACCTGTATCAAATTCTGACTTTACTTGTACAAACTGTAGAGAATTACTTTGAAAATGGCCTGATTGCTGGTTTGGGGTGCAGCCATTTCAATTACAGGTGTCACTTACGTCCTTGAACCTCGCAGACTTCTCTCCAAACAGCTTGTTGGCACTTTCCAATACATAATCCCCTGTGGATTTGTTGATTGCAGAGCTCAGAGAGTTGAAGGAGGAATGGATTGTGTCTCTAACTTGTGCCTTAAACAGAAGGGAAGAATTATCTTTTTATGATGAAGAACTACTAAAAAAGATATTTCTTAAGCAATGACATATTTCTTCAACATAACAATAATGTATTAATGCATGTTTTTTTCTGGTTCCCTAGAAAAACCTTTGAGAAAGTGATCTTGATAAGGATGTGGAGCATTATAACTAACAATATAAGTTTTAATTTGTTCCAAATTTTACTGTGTCTATGCACTGTATTTAGCCAGGAAGTAGCCAACAGTCCTAGAATAAGGGTAAGTTCTTCTATAGTTCCTTAATTTAAGGTATCTAAGTAATTTTAGCTTATTTATAAGTTTAATAAGTGTTAAGGATCTAATGTACAGGGGAGAGGATTATGGATTAAAATTCCATATTATTTATTTGAAATTTTCAAGGAGAGTATATTTTGTGTCCTTACCACCACCTCCCCATGACCAAATAACTAGTTGTGGTCATGAAGTGTTAATTAATGTGACTGTGGTAAATTTAAAACAATGTATAGGCATATGAAATCATCATTTTGTACACCTTCAAGAGATGCAATTTTTATTTGCCAATTATACATCAGAAAAGCTGGGGTGAAAATGTTACTTTAGCAGTATTATGAAAAAGTTTCTATAACTTCTATAAGTATCCATTTTGGAAGGTTGCCTATGCAACACAAAATCTAGGCTTTAGAAAACCACAAAAGTAAATGGGAATTCTAATCCTCAGTCTGAGCAGGGACATGCGAGATGAAGTGAGGACGCCTGGTGGAATCACCATATTACAGAGGCCTCAGCACCTCTTCAAACCCATAATTCACTGAATGATAACTAAATGGAGCATGAGGGCACCCAGGAAGGAAACTATGGGTCATATCTCCCCATAATCTAACCACGAGCATGATTGTGGGAGTGGGTTACCCAATTTATATTCAATTCCTATGGTTGAGATGAATTTCTGAAATCTAAGAAGATGGAATATTGAGAAAAGGTATTACTACTTGAGATAGATAGATGATTGATAGATAATTGAAGAAAGGAAGGGAGGGAGGGAGGGAGGGGAGGAAGGAGAGAGGGAGGGAAAAAAGGAAAGGAGAGAGATTAGATAGATAGATAGATAGATAGATAGATAGATAGACAGATAGATGAAGGATATCTGAGGGTCAGTGACCTCTCATACACCCATGTAACTTGGTGTTCATTCCTCAATTATGTGTCACTTCATACCCTCTCAACTTTGGAAATCTTCATCCATGAATGTGTGATCTAGGGGTGTCTGCCATGGTTTTAGAATACATTTACCCAACTAACATCAGAGGGGCATGATAGAATTTAGGATTAGCCTTGGCCGCAAGTCATGAACTCTAGATTCCCCTGGCTCTTCCATCTGTTAGTGGTATGACCTTAGGATATTTACTTAATGACACAGAATTGTAGTTTTCTTTCTGTGAATGGGGAAGTGGTACTAGGTTCCTTTCCAGTCTAACACTGTGATATTTAAGACAAGAGGATTCTAGAAATGACTTTTAAAATAAATGTGAAGAAATGAGTCAAATACCTGCAAAATAGCACTGGGATAAGGACCCTTCTGGACCTGCTGCGTGAATTCACAACCAGCAAAGTTCTCTGGGGTCACTGGGGTGACATCATGACCTCCAACTTGCTTAAACTGAAGCACCTGTAGTGGGAATGAGAGAGAGTGATTACACTTTCCTGCTGAATTACGTAATATTTAAGACCAATGCTGTCAAATACCTCTAAGTAGACCTTTAACTAGTGCCCCACATTTGTGTATGGGGACACAAGCACAGGTGCTTTTTCCACATAATAAGGAAACATTAGTCAATGTTAATATTTCCTTTACAAGAACCTTCAAGAAGTATTTTCATACTAATTCATATCAGTAATTTTAGAAAGCATTTTATTGTTATGAGATGATTTATAACTCATTCCCTAAATTATCTTTTAGTCCATGTATCATCTTGAAACAATGCTATTATTTTGGAAAAAAAAAAAAAGGCAGTAAGGTTAAGTCAGAACCTTCTATATCTCTCGGTCTTTTCCGCAGCCTTATATACAAAATACATTTCCAGCCTATCTAAAACTATCAACCAAAGTCAACTTAAGCGTAAAATTTGGTCACTTTATATGAACAAGAATAGCCTAAAATATTTACACATGCCGTATTCACACAAAGAAATCAATGTCCATTTGTAGGAACAGATTACAGGGGAGGAGTGATGAAAACATGAATCTCTACTCATACGAGGGCAGTTCCAGACAACACAGTGAATCAGGTGGGAAAGACTGCCCCTGCGAAGCTGCCTCAGTCTCATCCCCCAATTCACACACACCAAGCATTGTTGCCTGCTGGACACTGCCACGTCCACCCCACCCAGATATTTGTGGAATCCAGGGGGCACTGCAGAACCCTCCTCGGGGCCAAGGGTAAGGAGGGAATGATCTGCTAAGTCAGTTGGTGTTAGGGTCTGCTAAGGGAGAGGCAGTCTTGGCCAGTCAGTTGGTGGGTTTCTGGTCTGAAGGGAAAGGGTTGGGATTTGTGAGGCTTGTCCCTGCTCCTCAAGGCATACATCAAGAATCAGCCCTTAAGACATTCAGATCTGGCTAAAAAGCCCATGAGAGTATTTCAGGCATGGAAAGCCAAGACACTCTGGCAAAAATAAATAAATAAATAAATGACCTAAATGAAAGATCTCTGTGAGTGAGATCTCAGTGGAAAGAACAGGCCATCAAAGAAGGAGGTACCTTTCTCTGAAGGGAGGAGAGAACTTCCACTTTGACTATGGCCTTGTCTAAATAAGATTGGAGCTGGCAAACTCAAGAGGCTTCCATAGCCTTGGCAGCTCATGACAAGAGCCTTGGGTGATTAGTGACGTCATAATAAGAGTGTCAATTGTTAAAACAACAGGAGTCACTGTGCACTTACTCCCCATGTAGGATCTCTGTCCTTAATATGTTGTACTATGTGAATTAACAGTATAACTAGTACTCAAACAGTACTTTATATTTTGTGTTTCTGTGTGGGTGCAAACTATTGAAATATTTATTTAGTATATACTAAGTTGATCTTCTGTATATAAAGAGAATTGAAAATGAATCTTGATGTGAATGGGATGGGAGAGGGAGTGGGAGATGGGAAGATTTTGGGTTGGAGGGTGGTTATAGGGGGAAAAACCACTATAATCCAAAACTTGTACTTTTGAAATTTATATTTATTTAATATAAAAGTTTTAAAAAAGTAAAAAAAAAAAAAGAATCCTGCCTAGTACTCTATGAAACAAAGTGGTTCCACTCTGCTCACATACAAGCAAAGAATATTTTCTATAAAACTTCTCTGTTTCTCCTCCCTTCCTAGAAAACTGACCCTTAAGTCAGCACCTAGGACTTGCTCCAGTGCAAAAACTCCTCTGGGAAAGTGTCTCTGCAAGTGTGGAGAAGTTGAGGGGACCCTGAGCCATGCTGAGGCCACAGAGAAAATAGCAAGGCAGGGAGGAACACTGTCCAAACCAAAAAAATAAATATCAACAGCAACAACAAAAGCTAGCAAAAGTATTCCTTGTCAGCACACTAATTTCATATGCCCTGTGCTCTCTAGGACAGTATGCCTTCTATTTAGTCCTTTCTTTCACCACAACTACACTTAAACTGCTTCTCACAGCTACACCAATTCCCAACCATGTGCCCCTTCTGGTTCTAATTTCCTGATCTGTGAAATGAGTATAATAGTCATAGCACCTACATCAAAGGATTCTGTATTATGTGAGTAAACTATTCAAAGGTTCTCATAAAGGTGGCCACTAGTAAGTGCTTTACACATTATCTCTGATCTTCACAGCCATCTGGAAGTTTCTGAATTTTCATTTGCCTTTTATAGATGAGAACACTGAGGCTCAGGGGATTTGTATACCTTCATCTACATGCTTAGTAAGTGGCACGGCCATGACTCAAATACAGAAGGGTCTGTACCCAATGCCCATGCGTCTTCCTCCTATCCAAGAAACTTCTCTCTATCTTTAGTTGGGAAGCAATCAAATTCATATTTGAAATGTTAAATGTACACAGTCCTAAGGAGTTCAAGCCCTTTCTGGAAACAGAGATTGGTCTTGAGTCCAGAGTAATCAGTAAATTAATTTGTCTATGGTAGAAAAATCAAAGTCTTTACTTTAGTAACACATAGCACTTCCTTTAGCATTTGCCTCAAAATTCATTGCTCTGGTTCCTTTACTTTAAAAAAAATTAAGACTCACATGTTTCCTAAAGTTTTCAATGCAGCTCACTACATTTTTTTTTAAGACAGAGAAGATAAAGGGGAAGGAATGTTGCAAAAGACTGCTGGTATCAGCGTTGAGCAATTGAGTTTTGTTGTAAGCTTAAGTGTTCAAACAGGCACCAGCACACAGTGTAATTCATCCATCCCTGTCCTCCTGCGGTGAGATTGGCCAACACTCTCTCTTCAAAACTTCAGAGCTCAAAAAAGGCCCACCTTAAATGGGTCACTATGTCTCTGGGAAGGTTAGATTTATACTCAGGTAAAATTCTCATGGGAAACGGAAAAAGCCAGCGGCATTTTGGTGTGACTGAAAGCACACTACAGCTTTGTTCTTAAAGCATTCAATTTTAGTGTGTGTATGTATCGGAATGTGAAGGAATTTTAATTACATGATGACCATGTCTAGGTCATTGACCTAGGAAACTGCAGGATAATGATAATTTTACAGGGGCATAAAGAATCTCTGAGGAATATTGCAGTGTGCAATTGCAGAATTTCAACCCATTTTCAAGCCTCTAGTGGAAAGAGCACCCTAAATGAAGCTCTCCATTCAAAGTAGGAAAGATGGAAGGAAAGATGGAAGGAAGGAAGGAAGGAAGGAAGGAAGGAAGGAAGGAAGGAAGGAAGGAAGGAAGAGTCAGTGAGGGAGGGAGACCTAGATGCAGAAATACCTCAAATGCTACCCTGCACCCTGTCCAGCTCAGTTCTGAAGACTGGCCACACATAATGCTGGGCCCCACCTTGTGGATGTGACCTTACATGCTTGATGGATATAGGTTCTCTAAAGTGGTATCTAGTCGTGTATCTCTGAATATGGTAACCACAGTTCTAGTACATTGTTTCTCCTTGTCACCCTCTCTAAAACCATTAGGGAAAATTCTTTATATGGATGGGGAACAAACACACCAGGTGGCAGAATGACGGAGAGTCTGTTAGGAGGTTAGAAATGGTGCTGACTTCATCACACTTGCCACTGTTCTCATCTATAAAATAACATTTGTCTTAAAACCAAAAGAGATAATGTGATGCAAAACACTAACTTTGGGAAGTTTGAACATTATGGATGAGTATATTATTAAAATATAAGAAGATGTCATTGCAATTAATTCTACCCTTTCAGGAAAATACACTCCAATGTGTCTTCTGCGATCTACAATTGAGTGTTTTCGTGGTGGCTGTTTTGCAAATTTGAGTCTAAGAAATCCGTGTTAAAACAGCTGGTGTTTTATTGGCATGTGATGATCACTACCTTCTTATAGTTAACACGAGCTGGACATAAAACAAGAGGAATTCCACAATTCCATTCCAAAATCATCTGTCCAAATGTTGAGAATAACACAGACTTGCCTTGGCCATCTGGTCTTCAGTGTTGCCCCTGGAACCCAGGTAGACCATGGCCATGGTGGATGAGATACTCCATGGAGAGAAGAAGAGGTTCTGGGTGGGGTTTGCTTTTGCCAGATGCTTGAAGAAATTGAGGGCAAAAATTGTGTTTGCAACATAAAGATCTTCCATTGTATCAACCTAGAGGGAAAGCAATAAAAGAAATCTTGGATGAGGTCAGTAGAGTAGGACAAGCTATACTCTGCCCAGGTAGGGTTTCCTGCCCTGTTCTTCCCCCATGGAACAAAGAAAGCAGGGACAGCTTCATGCTCCTGAGACCTGTTCAGTCACAAAGCTCTCAGGCTTGAATTTGAAATTCTCAATATTTTAAATAATATTTTAACAAGGGCTTCCATGTTTTCATTTGGTATGCTGTAAATTACATAGCTAATCCTGAGGTATAGAGATAAGTTCAATGATAAGTATTGACACTTTTTGTCACTGCAAATACGAAAGTGGCAGCAGCAATAACAATAGTGTTTATTGAGTTCTTATTGTCTAACGGTTGCTGATATAAACACTTTAGCTACACTAACCATTTTATATTCACTAAACCCAGTGAGTAAGGCACTGCTATTTCTGATTTACAAAGGAAGAGACAGTTGTATTGAAAGATTCAAGAAAGAGACCATTGCCACTCAGCTGTAAGGTATGGGAGTAGGAACTGAAGACAGGTAAGCAGCCTCTGAGGTCATGCTTGCAATCTCTTGCTGCACCCATAACTACACTGCAAACACCCACATTTAGTATAATCCCCCACACACACAGGAAAGAGCACACTAATTCACTTATTCAGATGTGTGCCACATGCATGCCTATTCTGTCAGCTCCAGTTGAGACAATCAATCTTTTCAGCTCTCTGCTTATAGAAGTCGCTCAGACTCATTGTTTCAGGGTTGGTACTTTCGCTCAGCCTCTACTCATGCCTTTTCCATACCACAAATACCACAGTCTTGCTACATACAAAGTTCTTCCTGTGCTAGTGAATTCATTCATGGGAATACTGGAAGGGATTCTTTCTCTGACACAATCCCCAGGGGGAAAATCAATTCCAGGCAGGAATACAAAGATAAGCTAAGGTAGATGAAACATACATGTATACCCAGTTTGTCAACCTCCAGAAAATAAATGGCAGACATGTCTACCACAACCAAAGGCTATATATAAAGGTGAATCTTTGGACACACTCAAGATGTGTGTGTGTGTGTGTGTCTGTCCTCATGGTACTAGCCAATGATCATTCTTCCAACTGTTTTGCCTTCCTCATGGCTTAAAACAGACCCTATAATTATAAAAGTACACCAAACAACACTGACAGTCATCCCTCTGTGACAATGGTTCCCAGAACGGGGGAAGAGCTAGGAAAGTCGTCTGGCTGCCTACAGCGGCCTCATACAGTAGACCTTGTCTCTCGACCACGTGGGTGTCTTATGTAAACCCTGACTTCTTAAAATACTTTTCTTAAGGAAATTATTGGAATTTGTATCAAAATTTCTCATTTGAAACACAACTCAACTGAATTCTACCAAGACAATAATAGTAAATTAAATAAAATGCATTCCTGCAACTCTCACCTCCTTTTTGCCCTCATTTAATCTTTGTAGGAACAGTGCAAAGGAGGTATGATTATCTCTATTTTATAGATAATATTCTGATGCACCTAAGTGTTAAATAACTTATACAAGGTCAAACAGCTCCTATGTATAGTGCAGGCATTCAAGCTCACATCACATTTTGGAAGCCCACTTTTTCCCACGTCCCTACACTTGCTTGTGTATATCCTCACTACAGTATGTAAGAATTTAAGCAAGTTACAGCTTGAGAAATGTCATAAAGGGGAGAAAAAAGAGGACAGTAGCCAGTAAATAATGCTGTAATAGGCTTATTAAGTTAAAAATAAGTTACTGTTTTTTTTTTTCTTCTTGACTTCATCACAGAAACCAGATTCATTAAGGTAGTTCAGAAATTCCTTTCTTCTTCCAACTTAAAATTGTCTTTATAAATAGACTTGTTGTATAGGTTTTCAAAATAGATTATCTCAGTACTATTTGGAAACAAGCTAAAGAGTATACGATATTTCTCTATACTTGTGTGAAAATATAAGTCAGAAAAGTAAATTGAAACTTCTGCATCTAATTCTTTGTAATAATCTTCATTGTCAGTCACTTTGACATGAAAAATTTAAAGGTCAACACAAATTATTAGAAGGGCTGTTTAAAGTTAGGGTTTCAGGTAACTTGAAAAAGAAAAAAAAATTCAATTTAAACAGAATGAAATTGTCCCACATGAACTTACTTCTTTTAAAAATAGTCTGAACTTTATTTTTTAAATGAAGTACAATTAATCACACTTAACATAAAAATGGCATTTGGTGCCTCCAGCACAGTTAAAAATTTCTTCGAATACCTTTGTTTAATTTGCATAATGATTATTCCAGTAAACTTGGTAGTTCCTATTAGATGAATGAAAACATGAAGCTGGAGATGGCACAGCTATCTTAGTTAACTAGTTAGTCTCAGAACCTAGGATGGATCCTAGCCTTCAACACCAAGTCTAGTGCTTTTTCTACCAACTTTTCAAACAAAGTATGAGGTGTTCACAATTTTAGAAAGCTATGAAGGTATTTTCTGACCATTAGACAAGTCCATGCCTTGTGTTTGGATAGGAATCTGTCAAAACAATGCGAAATTGAAGTCAGGGGATGACGTCAAATAATTGTCAGATCAGATACACGTTTGTTGTGAATTCCTTAACATGATAGTAAGTTATACAATTTCAGCATGTCCCTAATTAATGTATAACACTTTAATATTCTTGAGATAAATGAATAGAAAACATAGGCGGGGCTAGGCTTCTGATGTGGTATTGGTTCCTGCAATACAAGTTGACGAATGCAATACTGAAACTTGGCACAGGTAACGAAACACTGGGGAGGTGCCACTGGGCACACAACCACAGTCCATCTTCTCACTGTCCCTGGTTCTTAGACTGGGGCTTACTGTCACATTTAAAACAAATTCATTTTTGTAGCTACACAGTGCAAATATCTTGAAACTGACCACAAAAATCAGCAAGAACAAAGATGAAACAATAGTATCAAAGAAACTCATTAAAAACTGCCACAATTTTCTCCACAAAGTTAAAAGCAGTTTCTTTTAGTTGCTGTCACACATAATGATTGTCTCTTTACAGCACATTAAAATCACTTACTGAGCTGCACTTCAGTCAGTTCAAGCAGAAGTGAAGCTGATTTTCCTCTCATTAAACTGATCCATTATCCAACTGAATACATGAATACATTCTGGTACTGGATCGACCCAATCCAAGTTTGCTTCCTAATTTATGCAGTTTCTGGTTGTTCATTTTAAATGACAATTGAGATTTTTTTTCCTTTTATTTATAGAAAAATTATGTTACTTAAAATTGCTTCAATGGAAATATTTTAATTTATGTAACTATCTCCACGAAATTCAGTGTCAGAATGACAAGTAGGATTATGTATATTCTAACCTTTTTGTAACACCGACACCTTGAATGAACACACATTTTGGCTTGGTTAATGGCATAGAGGTATTTGCTCACTTCTGAGATTCACAATTACATTTTACCACACATTTAGTTTTACCTCAAACTAAAATATTTTCAGTAAACTACTAAACAAGAAAACACCACTCAAATTCTACTAACCCCGTACAAACACCTCATGTCTTAATTTTCTATATAATGTTAATACCAGCATGAAAGAAGAACAAAAAATAAAGCCACATTTTCCATAGAGATGACTGAAATACCTTGTGATTCTCTGGGTTGCTGTCTGACTGGAAATGCTCCTCTGAGAGTTGTTACAGCCCTGACATGGTAATGACTGCTTTTATAACACTGTGCCCCTCCCACACAGCACTTTTTTCTCTCTCTTTTTAATCTGTATCCTTTGAGTGATTCAACAGTTTACTCAGAAGGACATCATTAGAGTAGAAATGATTCTCTGTAAAGGCGCAGTTTGGGAAATACACTGGGCAGATGACTTCACTTAGAAACTTGAGACTTTGGTAATGAGATCTACACACGCTTGTCAAAATGAACTAACACCTATCAGCCCCAGTCTCAGGTCTTCCTGCTCCAACTGCATTCAATGATAGTATCAGATTCCACCATGGTCCTTGTACCTGTGGACAGCCGCAGCCGCTGGGCTGTAGGGAACTTATAAAGCCAATGAGTTATACTCTGCTTCCTCTTCATATCTTATAAATCTTTTGCCTTTTAAAGACAATGGGAGCCTTCTTGTTTTGAAGCATGCAGATCCAAGTGACCCTTCGGGCATGGGAATGAAATGAAAACCACTGTTTCTGTTTCTTACAAATTCTGTATTTCAAAATACCCTATATTTTCTCTGGTCATAATATCCGAAGCAATTCTGGCTTCCATCTTAATCTCCTGTCAAAAACCACAACGGAAGAGTTTCTCATTTGCCCTGATTAGAACATAGATCCTATCTTAAACGGTACTAATAGACTTTTTACTTTAAGTTGATTTATAATTCTAGACAAATAACACATGCTGATTGGAAATGTCAAAAGGGTGACAGAGAAAATCACTAGATTTTTAGGTACAAGCAATGTAATTTGGGGACAAATTTAAACAAGAGATATCCCTAACTAAATAGAACCATAAGAAGACATTCATATGGTTAATGCTCATTGGAATGTGTCTTTGAAACATCATGAAACCGCCTCTATTCTCTTTACTTTTACACACAGGTAATTTCCAAGGTTGAGTTAAGAGGAAAAGGAAAGACACCGCATTTCTTCTGAACTGTACAGCAGGCTGGGTACCCGAGCCGGGAGATCTAAACCGACAGTCAGAGGTGTCGGTTAAGCCAACAGAGTGGATCGGGGCACTGCCTGAGCTTCTCGGCACGCTGTGGTCCGCAGCACTGGATTGATTCTTACTTTGTCTCACAGTTGTGAGACTCTGGTCACAAAGGAGTTGGTGACTTAATGAAATCCCTTGTTCTTTTTAGAGAAATAGAGGTATAGGCACATCTTTGAGAATCTGTGTTGAGCAGTAAAAAACTACATTATTTGGTGTATTTATTGCTAGGTGATCTCAGGCCATGTATAGAAAACCTGGAAGCTCACTCCCAACAATGACCTTTCAAACCCCTAAATTGCTCTTTGGATTGAAGGAAAAGTTTTATGTAGCTACTGAGCCATTTAACAACTTTTAACTCCCCACTAATCCAAATCTGTGAGATTCTATTTATGTCCTGTACTTCCCTGAAGTCCACACTGCCCCTCACACCTCTCAGTGAACTGCAGTATTTACAGCTGAGTTTACAACATATTAATTTTGGTCTTTCTGAGTGAAGCTTTAGGTAATAAAGCAGCATTGAGTGCATTCTTGCTAAATATTTTTGATAAATCAGATAAATGCCAAAATTCTATAGAGAGGTCCTATAGTGTGGGGGGCAAGGATGTGGATTCTCAAAGATTTAGAATTTCTGGTTCAAATCCTCTTTTTGCCACTTACTAGTCATATAAGCTTGCCCATTTTTTCTCACCCTCTCTAACCTTTATTTCCTAACAATGCTACAGAACAAGTACCGTTGATTTCCTAAACCAAAGTAATCCCCTTCTGTCATACTCCTTCCTGAATTTGTTCAGGTATTATTCACAGATTACTCAGTCTCCGAGAAGGAGGGCCCAGCTGATTATCCAGGGACTACACATAGAAGCCCAGTTCTGGGAAAAGTCTCTTTGGAAACATCTTGGGAATGATTTCTCCTTCATAAGAAGGAAGCATACAAGGGGAGCCTCCTTCTCCTACGCTATCTCCTCTTATCTGACTTACAGCATGTTTGTATGAGGACATGATGTTCGAAGATGCAATAGCCAAGTTACAAGCGGTCAGGAAGGTTAAGAAATGTGCAGATAGCAAAATACATCCCTGACGTAAGAGGGCCTAAGCCAATGCCAGAAACCACCTACCTCTAGTTTTTATTTTTATTGTTGCTACTTTAGATATAATAAATAATAAGTCGATATTGTTTTAGCCTTGTTAGGCAATTTGGGTCTCCTGTCATTTGTAGTCAAAAGCATTCCTAAATAACACAGACTTTGTGAAGAACCTGTGACATAATGTCTGTCTAGTACATCACAGATTGTCATTCAGATAGCAATTGCTCCATAGTATTAGCTAGTATAACTGAGTGGCTGTAGGTGGCCAGGTTTGGGAGTTGCCTTCCTGCCTAGAATAGAGCAATTTCTCAAGTTCACAAGTCAGTTAGAGAGGGGCTGGCACTGTGGTATAGCGGGTAAAGCCACTGCCTGTGACCCCAGCATCCTTTAATTGTGCCTGTTCATGTCCCACCTGCTCCGCTGTCAATCCGACTCCCTGCTAATGGCCTGAGAAAAGTGTTTGGGTCCCTGCTACCCACATGGGAGACACAGATGAAACTCCTGGCTCCTGGTTTCAGCCAAGCCCAACTCCTTGCCATTGTGGCCATCTAGAGTGAACCAGCACATCGAAGACTTCTTTATATTTGTGTCTTCCTCTCTTTCTGTAACTCTTTCAAATAAGTAAATTAAACAATCTTAAAAAAAAAAAAAAAACTGTAGATGGGGCAGGTGCTGTGGCACAGTGGGTTAAAGCTCCGGCTTGCCAGTTCAAGTCCCAGCTGCTCCTCTTCTGACCCAGCTCTCTGCTATGGCCTGGGAAAGCAGTGGAAGATGGCCCAAGTGCTTGGGCCCCTGTACCCACATGGGAGACCAGGAAAAAGCTCCTGACTTCCATTCAGTTCACCTTCACCTCTGGCCGTTGTGGTCATTTGGGGAGTGAAACAGCAGATGGAAGACCTTTTTCTCTCTCTGTAACTCTTTCAAATAAAAAGAAATCATTTTTAAAAAATTATAGCTAGAGAAAGACGCAAAGGACAACATATAAAAAAGCAGTACATTGTGAGGTACAAATCATGAATTCATAGGTAAGAGGGGAAAGACTTGATGACATGTGTTAGGGCTTCGAGGAAAGGGGGGGGGGGATAAGTGAAAAGAAGGAAAGGGAGGAAAAGGCACTGAAATCACCAGGGTGCCGGCGCCGTGGCTCAACAGGCTAATCCTCCGCCTTGCAGCGCCGGCACACCGGGTTCTAGTCCCGGTCGGGGCACCGATCCTGTCCCGGTTGCCCCTCTTCCAGGCCAGCTCTCTGCTGTGGCCAGGGAGTGCAGTGGAGGATAGCCCAAGTGTTTGGGCTCTGCACCCCATGGGAGACCAGGATAAGCACCTGGCTCCTGCCATCGGAACAGCGCGGTGCGCCGGTCGCAGCGCGCTACCGCGGCGGCCATTGGAGGGTGAACCAACGGCAAAAGGAAGACCTTTCTCTCTGTCTCTCTCTCTCTCACTGTCCACTCTGCCTGTCAAAAAAAAAAAAAAAAAAGAAATCACCAGGGTTGCAAGCAGAGACATTGCACACCTTCCTGAGGGCTGCCTGGGGCAGAGTCGGCGTTACAGGTGATGTGGAGAGGAGTGGGAGGAGATAGAAATGTGGAGAAGCCTCTGGAACCACACTGAATTAACTCTGAAGAAGGGAACTAGTAAAACTTGGTGTTATAGAAGAGGAAGAACTCCAAGAGGGGAGATCTATTAGGAGATACAGCTATATGTCAAATGGGAGAAAGAACACAGCCACTACAAACAGTTCGTGACCACTGAAAGATAAATAGGATTAAGTTCTCTTAAACAACCTGAAATATTACATACCACAGCTTTAGAAAAGATCACATCTTTGGAAGCTCCTTTTCTATGAAAATGTGTATGATATACTCATAAGAGGAGAAAGGAAACGTATGTATTATCTCCTCTAAATTAATAAAATATATACAGAAATATTTCAAAGTATAAACCATGTTTGTTGCTGGGTTGTAACTTTACATATATTTGTCATTTTTTCCCTTTTTACTACAAAGATTTTTCATGGGTTTTCTAAAAGAGATGCATTACTTTTTTTAAAGTTTATTTGTTTGACAGGTAGAGTTATAGACAGTGAGAGAGAGAGACAAAGGTCTTCCATCTGTTGGTTCGCTCCCTAAATGGCCACCACAGCTGGTGCTGTGCTGATCCGAAGCCAGGAGCCAGGTGTTTTTCCTGGTCTCCCATGCGGGTGCAGGGCCCAAGGACTTGGGCCATCCTCCACTGCACTCCCAGGCCACAGCAGAGAGATGGACAGGAAGAGGAGCGACCGGGACAGAATCCAGCGCCCCAACCAGGACTAAAACCCGGTGTGCCGGCGCTGCAGGCGGAGGGTTAGCCTATTGAGCCACGGCGCCAGCCTATTAATGACTTTCTATTCATATATTGACACATCATTCATTTATAGCGAAGACAATATTAATTATCCTTCGTGTTTTGATAATATGGCTTATTTTGGAAATATAAGTAGCTGTTACTGTGGGCAGGTAAAGCTGGAGGAAGTCATTTCTGTAGAGTGAATTTGGGAACATATTGGCTAAAACATCCTACGGTGTATTCTTCTTGAGATAACTGTATCAGAGCATAAACATCTCCTTTTATTTTAAGTGACAAAACAGCAAATCTAAAACTCTGGGAGAAATATTACATGTGCTTGAATTTCTGAAGAAAGTTTTTGATGAGGAAGGTTGGTCAGGGAAGGAGTTTCGGGGTGTATGTGAAGAGAATAAGCAAACGAATGACAGGGCTTTGAACGAAGGCAGGTCTAGACCACAGAGCAGGAAGGTCCCCAAATTCAAAACAACAAACAGAAACCTCACCTATTTTTAGGTATAGCCCTAGGCCAGCCATAAGTGTGAGAAAGTCTGCACAAGAAACAAGTTTTGTTTGGGTGTGTAACGCCTCTGGTTGAGTATTTATCAGGTTACCAAGTGATAACCCCAACACAGATGCCACAGTGGCAGGCAATTAGAACAAAGATCCAGTATTCCGTGATTCAGCTCTTTAAGAAAGCAAATAATGTTCCTAAGACTTGTCATGCCAAAAGCATGCAAAGAGAGATTGAGTTTTAGGAGCAGTCTCAGGATGCGTTGTGAGTCATGAATTTACTCATCACATGTACCAGGTGAAATTCTATGCTCGTAGTGATAGGTTTCTGTAGATTGTCTAGTGATATAATATTGGATTCATATAGCCTCACCCAACTCTCAGTAATCCTTGCAGATTATTTATGGATAAGTGAATTACCCATGTTACTTAGCAAGTCTTAATTTAACTCACTCTCACCTAGTGTGTCCTTAGTACCTCTTGGCCACTGTTGGATGCCTAGGAAAAGTAGCATATTTCAATGTTAACTTACGTAAAACACACTCACAAGATAAACACATAAGCAAATAATCATAGAATATATTCAAAATCCAGATGTAAATTACTTTTGCTTTATCCTCATGAATTTATCTGTCTTTTTCCTTTAAGGATAAATAAAAGACCAGAGATCAATCAGCAGTTGCTACTAACGATTTATTTGGTCCTCTATAAAGTGACAGGCAAAATACCATGATTTCTAGGAAGGAAATGACAAGAGAAAGTATATGAATTAGGAGATAGTCACATTTTTTATCTCATAATTGTACCAGTGAATTTATATTGCTATCCACTCATGATACCCTTATTTAGACTTGTATAGAAATGAAGAGGAGGGGAAGAAATGATTGCTCAGTTCTTCTTGTGTTAATTAGTCATAAGATACTGAGTACATTGACAGGAAGATGAGAATGTAAATAGATGTAGGTGATAGGTGATGGAGACCAAAAGAGGACAAGAAAAACTTCTGCAGCTCTTGACCGCTGACCTGGCTGCCAATTCCACCTATTAGTGGACATCTCCATTTTCTTGTCCCATGGCCACTTCAGTCTTAACATTCCAAAGCTGATCACATCATATTTCCATCAGTTTCCCAGACCTATTCCTCTTCATCTCCTTCCTATCTACTAATCTTAGACAAGATAAAATGTGATAAAATCAAAGCTATTTCCTTGACTCTTTTTAACTCCACTTTCACATCGACATTTAACAAGTCATACAAATTTTAGTCTCAGGGTATTTTTGACTCAATATGCTCCTCTTTTTTTTTTTTTTATCTAAAATCATTGTTCTGACTCTTATCTTCATTACGTTTGGTCTGGTCTGTATCATTACTGGTGTGTTCCTTAATCCAGAAACTTGATCTTCTTTTGATGTAAGACTGATGCAGCCATGACTCTTCTTAAAGTTTTTCTGTAAGTCATCGTAAAATACGGGAAAATATCTTAATTTGGATCATATGCGTTCATGACTATCTGTGATAGGGCTTCTTTCCAATCCTTTTAAATTATATACTCTAGATTAAATGTTTATCATTATGTCTGGCACATGGCAGGACCATAAAAATTGTTAACATTAATAATTGCTATTGCTTTCACCTCTACTACTGTATTTAGAAAATTTTGTCAAAGTTCTTCTTTTGGCCATAGTTTCATCTGTAAAGCCCTTGAGAAAAGAAGCTCTGTATTTCATTTAACACACATAACAATATATAGGATGCCTACTTAGTTTTTTAAGCTAAACTTAAAACAAATTTTTGTATCCTAATTTTCATACTCCCTAACACTACTAATGTAGCCTCAAAGTATGGCCTTTCTGCTTTTCCCCTTATGAGGATAGAAAACTATCTTCTGGGACATAGAGCAGTGAGGAGAGACCCTGGAAACTGGATATGAGGCAAAGCTTTAGACCCTGAGTCTAGCGGCTCAGAGAACATTAGGAACAGGTGCCATAGGGAGACTGCATTGCCAAAGGAACAGAAGCCTTGATCTTGGCTGGCTTCAGTAGGAACAGATAGCATCGGCTCAGCCACAGAGGAAGCATCTCTAACTGAGGGTTTGGACGAGTGGCTCCCAGGAGCCAGGACCTCCAAGAGTTTTAAGCAGTGAGAAAATACCAAGTAGTAAGGGAAAAGGCAAAGAAAAACGGGTAAGAGTTAAAGAGGAGGCATCACATGGGAGAAAGCTTAGTCCATTTGGCTTAATTTTCTAATTGTGAATGGAACACTTAGCTACAGACTGAAGTAAAAAAGCTTTCAACGGAAACAATAAATCAGGGCGCTGCTAAACACCATGCTCCAGGTAATAGGTTATATAAGATGTGCAAGAATATTTGGTCTCAGAGACAGCGTTTAAATGATTTATGCATTTGGCATCAAAGTGACTAGGCTAATGAGATATATAGTGATCAGGACATCGCAGATCTCCATCAAGTCAGAACCTGTGGTGGCTTATTTTTTCTTCCTGACATTCAGTTCTACATACTTAGTCTATTCTTTTTGAATTTATTACTTATCTGAATCAAAAGAATGAATATTCCCAAAGCATACTGTTTCTCAGTGATTTTTGTTCCAATTACCCTTCTAGTATTATTTTAGTCCGATTTCTTGGTGATTTCAGTACTTGCATTTATATGCTTGCTTTCCTAGTATAAAAGTACTGCTCATACTTTCAATGCACACACAAGGCGTGGCATTGAGAATAACAATTTTACTTTTCTTCAGTCATTTCTTAGTGTGCCATGGCTCTTTGATTTGCCCATCACAGCAAGCTCCACATTGTGTTAGCTTCATGCTTTATCTATCAACATTAAGAAATCTAAATAAGTGCAGATAGAAGGAATAAACTGATACCATATGCTAAAGATAAGGTGAGGACTTCCCCAGGACTTAAGTATGCCTATCTTTGTGACCACCTCTTAAAGTTAAAAATGCTTAAGCGGTCTCACTCTACAGCAAGTTCATGTTTGCCTGGATATGAGTACATAAAGCCTATTTCACAACCTTTTGGGGGGCATTTTAGCATCAGAAAAGAACCTTTGGTCATCACATTTTTTAAATCAAGAGTCATGACCCCTTAGCCTGCATCTGTGACTCATATTGAAATTACATTGTATGACTTTCTAATATGGCACAATAATTTTAAAGTATGATCCTCTTCATTTCATATCAATGTGGAAATATAAGCATGTATCCCACATTTCCAAAATTATGGATACAATCATTTAAAATATAATAATGTTTATGAATTCTAAAAGCTCTGTATAAAATTATGACATAGGACAAATTTGAAAAGTTTAAATTTACTACAAATTTAAGACTAAAACAGGTGCTGTGGCATGGTAAAGCCACCACCTGCAGTGCCAGCATCCCATATGGGCACCAGTTCGAGTCCTGGCTACTATACTTCCAACCTGGCTTTCTGCTGTGGCCTGTGAAAGCAGTGAAAGATGGCCCAAGTCCTAGGGCCCCTGCACCCGCGTGGGAGACCAGAAGAAGTTCCTGGCTCCTGGCTTCTGATTAGGCAGCTGTGGCCATTGTGACCATCTGGGGGTTGAACCAGAAGATGGAAGGTCTCTCTCTCTCTCTCTCTCTCTCCTTCTCTCCCCCTCTCTCCCTCTCTCTCTCTGTAACTCTGCCTTTCACATAAACAAATAAATCTTTTTAAAAAATGACTAAAACATTGTTCTTATAAAAGAAATAATATAGATGGGGTTTTGGGCAGAATGTCTAATCATAATAAGCATGTACCCTTGCTATTATTACAAAACTACCCCTGGACATTGTGTCTACTTGAGTGCCACACTGAAAGCTGGTAATAGGTGTGCTATCAACTTCCTTGGTTTCCTTTCCTTCACACTGTAATGGCCCCACACAATTTATGAAACACTTTCAACAGTTCCAATAAGATTAATGATTATTTTGCAGCTGAGAAAATAGATATATAGAGTAATCAAGAAATGTGCCTCATTGGTAGTGAACTAAGGTTGTTTTAAGCAATACTTTCCAAGCTCTTTCATTGGAAATTTTGTGATTCTGTTTCTGCAATTGCTTCTGTAGCTGCTAGGACCTCAATAGAAGCATAGAAGCGATGAGACTATTGACTTCCCCAGAACATAGCAACGCAATTATCAAATGATTAGTCTGTGATAAAAGTGCTATTTTGGATCTTCACCTGAAAAAGCATCCTGCAACATCCCAACCCTGCTATGGCTGGAATTTGCTCCACATTAGGAGTTGCCAGAAGCAGGAGTAACCCTTTGATAAAACTGCTAAATTGTCTTAGGGGCAATCCTTCGATTGGCAGTTCAATAAGTCATGTTCAGGGAAGGAAGGCCAGAGTGAGAATAAATTTGGAAGCAGGTAAGAGTAGCAGTCAATTATTTTTGGGTGAGAGAGTGGTGTTTGGTAGTTTATAGGTAGCATAGCAGCTTTCCTTTTATCTGAGTTCAGACAAAATTCAGAAATGACCTTATTTTGTCTCACATTTCTCCAGAGTGTTTTTGTCTGAGGTTGTTATCCCATGACATGGAGAGAGAATCTTCCATCTGCTTGTTCAGTCCCCAAATGGCCACAATAGCTGGGGCTGGGCTAAGCCAAAGCCAGGAGTCAGCAGCTTTATGCAGATCTCCCACATAGGTGTAGGAGCACTTGGACCATCTTCCACTGTTTTCCCAGGCACGTTAGCAGGGAGCTGTATTGGAAGTGGAGCAGCCAGAATTTGAACCAGCCCCAATATGCAATGCTGGCACTGCAGGTGGTGGCTTAACCCATTGCGCCACAATGCCAGCCTCCCAAGCAGTGTCTTAATGGCTTTGCCAAAAACATACTCCTGGTTATTGTTTATTAAATTTCCATAGTTTTATACATACTTACCACCAACCCAATCATAAAGCCTCTCCCAGTTGGATAAATTTTACTGTAAATCCATTCAAACACTTGAGAAATTGAAACCAATTTCATTTTCTTAAAATAATCATATTTAGAATTCCTGTCCTGCTCCAGACTAAATAACTTATTGTCTAGACTCCTAAGAATCTTACCTCTTGTGATGATTCTTGGTTTTCTTCTCTCCAGAAAAGCTCCCTGCAGCACCTGCCTTTTCTGTGGGGTAGGGCCAGAATGCAGACTATGGCCTATGGGTGGGGAATAGAGAGCCCGACTACTTCAATAACTACCAGTCTTGCTGTTTTGGGCTTGTTATCAACACCCCACTCTTGTGGTACTTGGTGCTATTTATTTATCTTTTAAAGATACTCAATGGTTAAGTTAAATTAATCTTCATCTTCCTCCACAACCCACCTTCTGGACTTCAGCTCTCTTGATTCTGCGAAGTTCTTTATCACACACAGTAACCTAAATACTTTGCAGCATCCAAAAATATAGTGTCGTTGCCTACCCTTTGATTCCCTTTGTCTTCTAGATTAACGTTATAAAACAACAGTACAATGATAAGAAAACTTTGCTATCTTCTTGTATGTTTTTAGGAGGGACATGAGGCAAATGAGTGTGTTTAATCAGCAAACTTTAATCAGACGTTTCCCAAAATTCTACACAGCAGCCACCACCCACTCAAGATAATGATATCCCTGTTAGTTGAATGACCACACTGTGACTCATGGCAGTAATTTTCGACATTGTGGAAGAGTCATTTTTGTACTGTTGGGGGCTTTATAATGACCAGCATATTTTGTATGAGAGGCTGACGCATATCTGAAGCAAGTGATTTATCTTTGTCTTTTCAAAATGTTTCTCAAGCTTAAATTATAGGCTCACCTCTAAACCTTGCAGGATGTTACATTTTGTTGTCTTCTAAGCACACACTCAAACCAATCCTCCATGTCTGTCTCCATTTTTCTTCCTCCTCCACCCATACGATATCAGCTCCAGGTGAGCAGGTGGAGACTGCAGAGTCTGGGAATCTGAGATCTGCAGACCTGGAATTAGCCCACTGGACAGGGAAGCAGGCAATACCCTGCTTTCAACCATGACTGTGTCTTCTGTCTCCTGGTTTCATCTGCTAGGGCAAGGAGTCTGCAAACTGAGAATGTTCCAAGTCCACCATGTTGCACCTCTGATCAAATGCGTATTCTTCCAATCCAGTGCAAGATCTCAGCACATCATTTTTTCTAACACATTGTGGGTGAGCTTATTAGAAGTTAAGAGGCATACAAATCTCGGGGGGGGGGGGGTCCTCTTAACATAGATTCCGAATAACTAGGTCTGTGGTAAGGGCTGAGGTTCTGCGTTTCTCACAAGCTTCAGGTTGCTGAATCACTGTACCACCCGATGCTGCTGGTTTGAGGACCACACTTTGAGAAGCAAGGCTGTGAGCACTCTAATGTTATTTTTACCTTGCATACAATCTCTCCCAATGATAGGATGGAATGGTCAATGCTGGTGCTTTGTCCACAAGTCCATCTTCCAGTTTCTGTAGAATTTGGTGCTAATGGCTTGCACATGCAACATTCAGAAAACTTCCATTGGGTGCTAGAGCCATGTTTTCAGTAATGAGATCCAGAGGTACCTTGGAGTATTATAGTCATCTCCAGCCCCCAGAAGTCCATAGTAAATGGATGAGTGATGTGAGAATACAAAAACTCAACTCCTGTTCTGACATGGTGCAAACCCTGAGGTGTGTTAGCCCCAGAGCCATTCCTACAGATCGGCACCCTCGTCTGCAATTTCACCTGAAACCATACCCTTGCTTGGCTTCTTCTCCTTCTTGCTTCCCTCACTGCACTCTTCTTCTCTCATGCCCTTATTGGATTTTCCTAGGAGCATTTGCTTAATAAATTATGTGAATCCTACATTTATGATCTACTTTTGAGAAAATTCAACCTAAAGCAAGTGGCCTCTTCCAAAGTGGTTTTTAGATCCTAAAGAAATCTGAGGGATAACAACAGGAAAATGCACAGTAAGAGACTTTATGCCACTGTTTCCCAGTGGCACCCGTCATGGTGCCTGACACACAGCAAGTGCTTTATCAGGTTGGATGCATGAATTCAATTTGCAAATAGCATTGATGTAAAGCATTTCATGGTTTCCTGATCACAGGGCCTCATCGTAATCGACTCTGAGCCCTCCACATACCTGAATACTAGCCTGGCCAGGGCAGCCCATTTGCTCCTCCATCTGTCTGATATTTTGGGCTCTCTAGTTGATATAGAATGTTCAGCAACAATGTCCCCAGGCCCCACTTCCTGAACCATAATATCAGTGATGAAGGCACTGGATTGTGGCACCCCAGTCCCTCCCATGGCCCATCCTCCACCCGTGCTCTAAGAAAGAACAGCAGAGCCTTCTAGTCATTGCCACACTGACACAGAGCTGCTGACCCTGCATCCTCCCTAACATCGTATCTTTCTAACCATGAGGAAAGACAGGAAGACCACTCCACACGCAAACCTCATTTCCTGTCTATTTGTCATGACAGCACGTCCCACAGCTGCCAAGTCGTGTGTGGCAACCCAGCCATACACATTCTTGCATCATTTTTGGAAGTCAAGCCCAGCAGATACATATCCGAGGTGCAGCTTCTTCCTTCTGAGAGCAATGAGTTTACATGAAGCATTCGGAAGCAAAGATTCACAAAATCATATTTTTGATGATTTCCTTCAAAGCATGCGGAGCATAACAGCAAATGGAAGAGAAACTGAATGTGTATCATGGTCCATATGGACACAATATAAAATAAAAGAATTCTGGAGAAGGCAGTGGCAAAGATGTTTGCTTATAACTTTTTCCTACACACTTGAGTGGCAAGCGAGTCTCTCCAGTTTGTTTTCCTCTACTCTCTGTATCAGATGATTCTTCTCTTATTTTATTGTTGACTTTTAACATTTTGACAAATTTTAATTCTTTTCTAATTATTGTCTACTGCTTTTTAAAAATTTTTTATTAATATAAAGAGAACAGATTTCACGTATTTCAAATATATAATTTTAAGAACATAAGGACTCTTTCCTCCCTCCCTTCTCCTTTCCTATCTTTTTTTCTCTTAATTTTTGCAATAACATAGTTTCTGTAATCATAGGCTTAACCTCATTACTGTTAATCTAAAAATGTTCTTAAAATGAGTTTCAAAGCATAGTAATGAAAAAAAATATAAAAACTTCCTAAAGTTTGTGGAAAATAGAATTTAAAAATAAAACAAAATAGACTATGAAATATTGTTAGTGTATATATGAAAACTACACCTTTCTTTGCCTCAAATATGATTAAGAATTTCATGTACAGGGGAAAAATGTATCTTGAAACAATGTGGTGATCAGATCTGGTTATGGTCCCTTAAGTAATAAAAACTTGAATGAACCTGGATCCTCTATTTCTTGTTTTTAAGATTTTGTTTTATTTATTTGAAAGGCAGAGAGAGAGAGAGAGGCAGAATCTTCCACTCACTGATTGACTCCCCAAATAACTGCAACAGCCAGGGCAGGGGCAGGCCTAAGCCAGGAGCCTGGAACTCTGTTTCAGTCTCCCACATGGGTGGTAGAGCCCCAAGTATTGGGTCATCTTCTGCTGCCCTCCCAGAGACATCAGCCAGGGAGCTGGATTGGAAGTGGAGCAGCCAGGATCAAACTGGTGCTTTGATATAGAATGCTGGCATGGCAGGCAGCCACGTAATCCACCATGCCACAATGCGAGCCCCTCTCCGTTTCTTATTTTTGCTTTATTGACATTTGCAGCTATGTCATGATCTTGTGAATATGCATGAAAAGTGTTGATTTTTCCACAGTGAATGGATTAACGTGAATTTGGAAACCTTGATGATTTTACACATTTTCCCTTTTCTGAAACCTAAAGTTAACTTGCTCTTTCCTTTTCTAGATATTTCTGCCTCTGAGTTTTTCTCTGAGACGTATTCCTCAAGGTTCCACCCACGTCTCCGTGTTTTCATCAACAGAAACCTGGAGCTGACAGTGTATTATGGATGACCCAGCAAGGCAGAGGTAATAAAAAATAAATCCAATACTCAGTTCCATCTCTTGAAAGAAAATTAAAGGTTTTCTTTTTTTAAGATTTATTTATTTATCTGAAAGACAGAGGTGGAGGCAGAGGCAGAAGCAGAGAGAGGAAGAGAGAGACGAGACAGAGAGACAGAGACAGAGACAAACGTGCTTCCATCCTCTTTTCACTTCCCAAATAGCCACAAAGGTCAGAGCTGAACCAGATGGAAACCAGGAGTCAAGAGCTTCATCTGGGTCTCCCACATGGGTGCTGAGGCCCAAGGACTTGGGGCATCTTTCCCAGATTTTTCAGGCACATTAGCAGGGAGCTGGATCAGAAGTGGAGCAGCCAGGTCTTGAACCAGCATCCATAAGTGATGGCTTTACCAGCTAGGCCAGAGAACTGGCCCTGAAAATTAAAGGTTTGCATTTGGGAACCCACAATGCCACCTTGTAAATCCTTTTACAACTCTTCCAATCCTCTCAAAATCTTCCTGGCTCCAAGATCCTTGTCTCATCCTCTGGCCTTTGTTCTCAGCTTTCAACCTTTGCTCTGTGCTCTCAAACTCCCTCTCAGATATCCAAGTTGTAGCTGCTCTCTGTTACGTGCATTGTACTGTTTATTCTGCCTGAAGTTAATCCAGGAAGCAAGAATCTCGTATGCAATGGAAGCCAAGGGAGCACAGGCAGGCAGGCTGGGGAGATTGTAAACACTCTCATTACATACTCACTTCAATTAATGTAGGTTAAAAATCATTAACAACTTTTAATTCCCTTTAAAATGAAGATTTACATTATATATTATTTATGTTACCGTCTTTTTTTGTATGTGCTATACTTTTTAAAAAAAAAAAACTTTTATTTAATAAATATAAATTTTGGCCAGCATCGCGGCTCACTAGGCTAATCCTCTGCCTGCGGCACTGGCACCCGGATTCTAGTCCTGGTTGGGGTGCCGGATTCTGTCCTGGTTGCTCCTCTTCCAGTCCAGCTCTCTGCTGTGGCCTGGGAAGGCAGTGGAGGATTGCCCAGGTCCTTGGGCCCTGCACCCGCATGGGAGACCAGGAGGTAGCACCTGGCTCCTGGCTTCAGATCGGCGCAGCACGCCAGTCACAACACGCCGGCCGTAGCGGCCACTTGGAGGGTGAACCAACGGAAAAAGGAAGACCTTTCTCTCTCTCTCTCTCTCTCTCTCTCTCTCTCTCTCTGTCTAAATCTGCCTGTTAAAAAATAAGTAAATAAATAAATAAATAAATTTCAAAAGTACAAGTTTTGGATTATAGCGGTTTTTCCCCCCATAACCACCCTCCCACTCGCAAACCATCCCATCTCCTACTCCCTCTCCCATTCCATTCTTCATTAAGATTCATTTTTTAATTATCTTTATATACAGAATATCAACTTAGTATAGACTAAAAATTTCAACATTTTGCACCCACACAGACACACAAAGTGTAAAGTACTGTTTGAATACTGGTTTTACCGTTAATTCGCATAGCTCAACATATTAAGGACAGAGATCCTACCTGGGGAGTAAGTGCACAGTGACTCCCATTGTTGATTTAACAATTGACACTCTTATTTATGACGTCAGTAATCACCTGAGGCTCTTGTCATGAGCTGCCAATGCTATGCAAGCCTCTTGAGTCCACAAACTCTGACAAGGCCACAACCAAAGTGGACGTTCTCTCCTCCCTTCAGAGAAAGGTACCTCCTTCTTTGATGGCCCGTTCTTTCTGCTGAGATCTCACTCACAGAGATCTTTGATTTGTCACCACAAAATACCTTAGGATGAGTAGTTCATAAAGGAAAAAGCTTTATTTGGGGTCACCATCCGGAAGACCAGAAAGGTACCCACAACTGCCTGGCTTGTGGTGAGGCATCATGTTACGACATGTTGTAGTGGAGAAGGAGAAAGAAGAGAAGAACACGTGTGTGAGTGAGGAAACATGAAAAAGCCAAAGAACCCAAATTTCCTTTACAGCAAGCTGCTCTGCTGGGAACCACATTCATCTCTGCTGAGATTGGAGCCCCCATGACCCAGTGGCCTCTTAAAGGTTCCACTACCTCTCAGCACTGTGACGGTGGGGACCAGGCCTCCAACATGACCCACGTCCAGACCACAGCAGCGACTGTCATAAAACCCTTCCATGAGCAAGTAGCTTTGGAAAGCAGTTGCCTCTTGTTCTTCCCTACCCCACCCACTTACTTTCAACTTGTTTCAACATCTTTATATCTTCCTGACTTCCAGTAGAGTGACAACAAAAGAAAAGTTTTGGGAAGTTAGGCTTAAGATAAACGTGAAGAAAAACGTTCTAACATTAGAATGTTCCACCTGGTCAAATCCATTTACTGAACATACTTAGGTGCCTTTAAAACATGCTAATCTACCTGATTTGACCCTGTTCTTCTCTTCCAAACTGGCTTACTGTGCCTGATTAGTGCGATCTCTTAGGGAAATTCACACACACACACACACACACTCAGAAATAGTCTGGAGTTAGACACACTAAAATGTTAGCAATGAGTTTTCTAAGCATTGTAATAATTTTTATTTTCTTCTTTATAGAGTTCTGAAGTTTCCAAATTTTGTACAAAAACATCTATCATTTGTATAATCATGAGGAAAATATTACTTAACACAAGTGTATCATAATTCCCAGTACTTGCCCTCTTGTATCATTCACAATCAATATCTTGTGTTCTTTTTCCTAATTCTCTCCTATCCTTGGAGTCATAGCTCAGTCCTGTTCTCCTGAGTCTATGACTTGGTCTCTTGTTAACACTTTGCTGGTGCTGATTTTGGTTTCTCTCCAATGGTTACAATGGTCCTTAACAGTTTATACATGATGAGTGCAGACATCACATTATCCTGGAAAGAAAGCTTCAGACATGGACTCTGCCTATGAATACCTTCAGCAGGATTCCTCTGCTACATTAAAATCCCACCATGCAGTGTGGCCACAGTTTACCTTTCTCCGCTAATCCATGTGTGCATCTACGTGTGACTCTCCAGGGCACTATGTTCCATTCTGGTAGAGCAATGCCCTAAACCCGCAGATTAAGGCCATGCCTCTGTAAAAGGAGAAGCAATCTCAAATGCCGTGCTTGTCATCAGGAGGAGAAAGAGGTATTGGAGCAAGAAACATAGCTCAGAGGTAGGCTATGGATAAGCAGGAAAGGGAACTTTATTTATCTCTAGGCCTAGAATTAAAATTGTTTAAATGCTTGGGTTTTTCCTTTATTTGTTTGTTTTTAAGGTTTTATTTATTTATTCATTTGAGAGGTAGAGTTAGAGACA
The DNA here is from genome assembly GCF_033115175.1 of Lepus europaeus. NCBI lineage: Eukaryota > Metazoa > Chordata > Mammalia > Lagomorpha > Leporidae > Lepus > Lepus europaeus. The sequence continues at coordinate 111,080,645 of NC_084835.1, read as the reverse complement.
GAGAGAGGGAGAGACAGAGAGAAAGTTCTTTCATCCACTGGTTCACTCCCCAAATGGCTGCAATAGCCAGAGCTGGGTCTATCCAAGGCCAGGAGCCAGGAGCTTCTTCCAGGTCTCCCACATGGGTGCATGGATCCAAGCACTTGGGCCATCTTCTGCTGCTTTCCCAGGATATAGCAGAGAGCTGGATCTGAGGAGGAGCAGCAGGGACCGCTGGGACAGGGACTGTGCCCACTATGCCACATTGCATGCCCAATGCTTGATTTTTAATCATTAGTTACAGGTATGAAGAGACATTCCCCTTTGTAAAGGCAGACCCAAGATCTGAGTGCAATATGCCTTCAAGACCCAGAGAGCAAGTACATTTTGTAAAGTATCATCTGGATTCAAATTGCTCTGTTTGATTGACTCCACTGCTTTTAGCTCAGTCTTGTTGAACAATTTCTGCTCTGTCCTGTTTGGCCTCAAAGTATTAAAAAAGATAAAGCTGGAAAACAAAAATTACCTTCTGTCATCAACCTTTAAAAGCCAAGTTTTATTCTTATTAAGAAGAGTATTTCTGGAGGCTGGCATTATGGAAGAGTATGTTAAGCTCCCGTCTGCGATTCTGTCCCAGTTGCTCCTCTTCCAGTCCAGCTCTCTGCTGTGGCCTGGGAAGGCAGTGGAGGATGGCCCAAGTGCTTGGACCCTGAGCCTGCATGGGAGACCAGGAGGAAGCACCTGGCTCCTGGCTTCGGATCAGTGCAGCGCGCCGGCCGTAGTAGCCATTTTTGGGGTGAACCAACGGAAGGAAGACCTTTCTGTCTGTCTGTCTCTCTCTCACTGTCTAACTCTGCCTGTCCAAAAAAAAAAGCTACCATCTGCAATGCCAGCAACCCGTACAGATTCTGGTTCAAGTTCTAGCTGCTCCAGTTCTGATCCAGCTTCTTGTTAATGCATCTAGGAAAGCAACAGAAGATGGTCCAAATCTTTGGGTCCCTGCACCCACCTGGGATACCTGGATATAGTTCCCTGCTCATGGCTTTGGCCTGGCCCAGTCCCAGACATTGCTGTCATTTGAGGAGTGAATCAGCAGATGGAAGATTGATCTCTCTCTGTCTCTTTCTCTCTCTCCTACTCTCTCTCTCTCTCTCTCTCTCTCTCTTTCTCTCCTCCATCCCTCTGTTAACTCTGACTTTCAAATAAATAAATAAACCTTAAAGAAAGTATATCTCCTATGGCATAGCAGGTAAAGCCACCACCTGCTATGCCAGCATCCCATATGGGCGCCAGTTCAAGACCCTTCTACTCCACTTCTGATCTAGTTCTCTGCTATGGCCTGGGAAAGCCATAGAAGATGGCCCAAGGCCTTGGGCTGTTGCACCCATGGGGGAGACCTGGAAGAAGCTTCTGGCTCCTGGCTTTGGATAGGTGCAGCACCAGCAAATGGAATACCTCTCTCTCTCTCTCTCTCTCTCTCTCTCTCTGCCTCTTCTTCTCTCTGTGTAACTCTGACTTTCAAATAAATAAATAAATCTTTAAAAAGGAGTATTTCTGAACCAGATTCTCACTGGATTTTCTTATCAGTTTAGCCTGGTTTGAAATCTTAAACTATTCTGTTATTGTCTATGTTAATACTTATTATAATAAAAATGTTAGACTTAGTGGTGTTTTTTTTTTTATTTCCCTTGTTGGATGAGAAACTATGTGATAATAGAGACTAGGTTTACTGCCTCTTTAATTTCCTGAGGCCTCTCATTATTCTCAGTTGCTATCATAAAATAATAAGCCTGCATACCTGTATGAAGTGGGAGTTCTCAACTTCAGCTTTATTGACATTTGGGGCTGCATAATTCTTGGTTGGGATAAGGGCTGTCCTTTCCATGTGGGATGTTTTGCAGCATCTCTCACTTTCGATCACTAGATGGCAGTATCAGGCTCACCCACCCAACCTTGCACCCACCACATACACCTCAATGTTGACCATCAAAAAACCCAAAACCAACAAAACAAAACAAAAAAAAAACAATCCAGATATTGTTTCATGTCACCTGGGGAACATAATCACTCCTGGTTGAGAGACCTGATAAAGAATATCACAGCATTCAAAATGTTTACACATAAAAGATGATTGTTGAAAGTTGAAAGAAATGAGCGAAAAATTCTGACTTAAATTTAGTTGAATCATGTAATTTTTCAAATATTCATTTTGATGAATTACAAAGATCTCCAATAGATGGAAGAAAAGTAATCAGTATTTACATGGTGTACACACCAAATACTGGGTACTCAGCTTACTATGACTTGTGTAGTATCCACAAAATGTAATGAAATAAGGTAATATCTGAATGCAGCGGTCTTGCTGTTGATATTATCCACTGGAGACTCACAGTTAGTTTAATGGTAAAAGATTAGCATAATAGTTAAACTTATGGGCTACAGAGGTCAAGTTACATGAACTCTCTGAGCATCAGTTTTCTCATTCATGAAGATGGGTTTAATCATGGTGTTTGTCTCAAAGGTTTTTGTGAGCATTAAATAAAATAATGCATAGAAAGTGCTTAGAACATTTGCCGACCCTAGTATTTGTCAACCTAGAAAGCAAGGTGAGGCATTCAAATATGAAAATAGTTTACTGGAGCCCAAGTGAGAACAGCCATCCAGGAATACATATTCTGGTTGCCCAGAATAGTTCTCCTAAAAGATGTATGTGCAGTTTAACATAGAAACCAAAGAAAGGAAGGGAAATAGGAGAAGCAGAGGGAATTACCACAAATGGCTTATTACAGTTGCATTGGTTAACAAGAATAGCACAAGCTGCTGATTGCCTATTCATGGAATAAACACCGGGATAAATAGCAGTAAGTGGAGACATTCACTTTTCTTGAGTTATTTACTGCCCACTTTGCATCTGCAACTTAGCTAAAATAGCCAATTAAGAATGTATGTGACTAACCTTACCTAGTTTGGCTCTTGATGGGATCCATGCAACTCCTGTCCTCTAGAGGTCAGCCTTGTCCGGGAAAATAATGCATTAAACTGGTAAATACACTAGCTCATCTTCACCATGAAAATTAGCCTTACAATATATTGGAAGGTGTGTGTGTGTGTGTGTGTGTGTGAGAGAGAGAGAGAGAGAGAGAGAGAGAGAGGGAGGGAGGGAGGGAGAGAGAGAGAGAGAGATTTACATCAAATACTGGTATGGTTTAATATGACAGACACTCACACCTTCACTCAAAAAATTTTCCCTAGAGTGAAATGGTGACAATAAACATTTGATGGACAGGAGAGCCTATTCAAGAAGTTTGAGGGGATCTAAAATTAGCAGACCCTAGTTCTATGGAGTTGGTAAGTCACAGGCACTTTGGGAAAAATGGGAATCACTAGTTACATAGGTCAGAAGTGAACTGCCAGACGTGAATGCTGGAACAATTGAGTAAAGGCCACTCACTCACTGAGGGTCTCTGATGTGCCTAGGAGATTACAAGGTGCTTTATATACAGCCTCATATTAATCCTCGTAACAACTCTCTGTGGCCAACACCAGTATTAGTATTTTGAGTAGGGAGGAAGCAGGGATCCAGAGAGGCAAAATATTCATTTTCCCATGTCACTAGAGACTGACCTTGAGCCCGGATCTTGTTGCCACCCAAAACTTAATGTTATCACTGTGCCGCGATGTACTGTATTTTAATATCATCGTGACTTCTCAGGCCTTAACCCCAAGCTAGGAGTTCATTAAAATAAGCAATTTTCAGCCATGGCTGAAGTTCTTGACAGAGGCTTTTTCTTTTTTTTTTCTTTTTTATAGGCAGAGTTAGATAGTGAGAGAGAGAGACAGAGAGAAAGGTCTTTCTTCTGTTGGTTCACTCCTCAAATGGCTGCTACGGCCAGTGTGCTACGCTGATCCGAAGCCAGGAGCCAGGTGCTTCTCCTAGTCTCCCACATGGGTGTAGGGCCCAAGCACTTGGGCCATCCTCCACTGCCTTCCCGGGCCACAGCAGAGAGCTGGACTGGAAGAGGAGCAACCAATCCGGCACCCCGACCAGGACTAGAACCTGGGGTGCCGGCGCCGCAGGCGGAGGCTTTAAAAGCCTCTGTCAAGGCCGGCGCCGCAGCTCACTAGGGTAATCCTCCACCTGCGGCGCCGGCACCCCGGGTTCTAGTCCCGGTTGGGGCGCCGGATTCTGTCCCGGTTGCCTGTCTTCCAGTCCAGCTCTCTGCTGTGGCCCAGGAAGGCAGTGGAGGATGGCTCAAGTGCTTGGGCCCTGCACCCGCATGGGAGACCAGGAGAAGCACCTGGCTCCTGGCTTTGGATCAGTGCGGTGCACCAGCCACAGCGTGCCACCAGAGCTGTCACTGAGGGGTGAACCAACGGAAAAGGAAGACCTTCCTCTCTCTCTCTCTCTCACTGTCCACTCTGCCTGTTAAAAAAAAAAAAGTTAATCATATCACACTGTAGGTCAGTCACTGACTATGTTTTAATAACCTAGTTGAAGACATGAAGGACATGTTGCTTGAATTTTTATATGAAAAGAATATAGAAAGAAAAGTTTGGATAATACATTCATGGTACACCAAATCAAAAGTGGGGCAATACATGTTAGGATGTGAATCTGGTAGCCTACGCTAGAAAGAGACTATCCAGGGTTCTCATTCATACTATTTGGGGAAGCAAGGGAGAGGGGAAGTCAATGAAAACTTACCTATGGTTTTTGTTTTCAGAGATTAAAACACATGAGGTGTGTGATGGAATTTGGAACCAGTTGAAACACTGTGTCACGCAGACAGAGCTAAAGGGCCTGCTTATCAAGAGCTTCACCCCCTGGGGGCCAGCGCTGTGGCACAGCAGGTTAATGCCCTGGCCTGAAGCTCCGGCATCCCATATGGGCGCCGGTTCTAGTCCCGGCTGCTCCTCTTCCGATCTAGCTCTCTGCTGTAGCCTGGGAAAGCAGTAGAAGATGGCCCAAGTCCTTGGGCCCCTGCACCCATGTAGGAGACCCGGAAGAAGCTCCTGGCTCCTGGCTTCGGATCAGCATAGCTCTGGCCGTTACAGCCAGTTGGGGAGTGAACCATCAGGTGGAAGACCTCTTTCTCTCTCTCTGCCTCTCTCTCTGTGTAACTCCAACTTTCAAATAAATAAATAAATCTTTAAAAAAAAAAACAAAAAACAGCTTCACCCCAGCATGGAGCACAATGGATATGGAAATCTGCAAGGGCCACACAAATGTAAAATGACCTGCATGTACCACATAGCTTAGGATCACAGTGCTGAGGAAATCTGCCTATAATATCTTATTCTTCTCAAACCATTCTATAAACAGTATTTTCCACTCAAGAGGAGCCCCAGCCTGGATCAACCAAACCTCCAAAGTCCTGATTCCTATGCTAAAATGCTGTTGATCTCTTTGTTTCTTTTTATAAAGTTCCACACCTGGGTAGTACTTCCACTCCTTCTTCTCCAAGGCGAAGATGGTATCACCTCACAATTTGGGAGCAAAGGACAAAAATATAATTCCAAAGACTTGGTTGCCCTAAAGCTGGCCTGACACATGGTTTGGAGGACAACACTGATATCCCAAAGCACCTAGGAAATGACCACATAATCAGGTAACATTCAGCTGGAGGAATTCAGGTGACTGATCAATTAAATCACTAACCATTGGTCACACCTGGAACTCATTGTAGGCTTCCATTAAGACTTAATAGGCCGGCGCTTCGGCTCACTAGGCTAATCCTCCACCTGCGGCGCGGGCACCCCGGGGTTCTAGTCCCGGTTGGGGCGCCGGATTCTGTCCCGGTTGCCCGTCTTCCAGTCCAGCTCTCTGCTATGGCCCGGGAGTGCAGTGGAGGATGGCCCAAGTGCTTGGGCCCTGCACCCGCATGGGAGACCAGGAGAAGCACCCGGCTCCTGGCTTCGGATCAGTGCGGTGCATCAGCTGCAGCACACCACCAGAACTGCCACTAGGGGGTGAACCAAAGGAAAAGGAAGACCTTTCTCTCTCTCTCTCTCTCTCTCCTCACTGTCCACTCTGCCTGTCAAAAATAAAAAAAAAATTTAAAAAAGACTTAATAGATTCATTTTATTATATTGTTACTCAGAGCTGAATTTATTCTGGTCTGCAAAGTATAGCAAACCGGTAGCAAAAGCCTTGCAGTTTTTACCTACCAGTAAATTACTGGCACACCAATTCTCCAAAAACCACCTGTCCCTGCCCTTGTCCTTCCTTCAGGACTTCCTGGTCACTCTGTGATCCAGTAACTACTGGGTGTCATATCAGAGGCCTCTGGGTTCAGATTCTGATGCAAAGTTACAGCGAGGGTCATGTTGATGGGTTGATACCCATTGGCAGAAGTAATTGAAGAATTGACTTGTGTAACACCACTGTTTCCCTTTTCTTGCTCGATTCAGTCACTTAGTGTAAATTATTTAAAGGTACCATAACTTTCTCTACTAATTCAAAATCAAAATCAAGTGTGGCAAGGCACTAAAACTCTAAAATAGCTGTTATAATCATTTTTTCCTGCCACCGTATACAGGATAGAGTGTGGCACAGATTAGACAGGCTGAGTGTTATGCCAACTACAACTTGGTAGTTCTTAGTCTGCTGAGCTCTTTTTCCTTACACAGATGGAGGCCACCCGTGTGGCAGTATCCCATGGTTGAGCACTGCTAACCTGGGGCATTATGGTCATATTAATTCCCTGTGTATTTCCTCTGAAGTCCTTCTACCACCCAGACTACAAAGCAGTTTATAATTCAATTACCTCCTCATTATACTGGAATAGACAATACATAATATACCACATTGTGTGATGCTCCTGGCTTGTGGCTTCAGCCTGGCTCAGCCCTGGCTAATGCAATTGTATAGAGAGTAAACCAGACCGTGGAAGACCTGTCTCTGTCTTTTCCATCTCACACCTTCTCAGAGGCAATCTCGAACCCCCCCTGCACACTCACATTACTGGGCCTTTGTTCTGGGTGTTTCCTTGGTCCTTGGCCTGGGACAGCCTTTCTCACCTGCCTTTGTCTGTGCAAGTGCAATTTCTCCTTCAAAGGTCAGCTCAGTCCCAGTGCTTCCATGACAGGTACCCCAGTTTCCACACGTGGCCATCACCCCTCCACTTCCCAAACTTAGATTCAATCTCTCTTTCACTCACATGTCAATTATTTGACTTTTATTGTATAGCAAATTACAATGCCCATCTCACCAAATAAACCATGACTCCTCAGAAATGGGAAATCTCTGCTTATTTCAACCTCCTCCTTGTATCTCACTCGGTGCTTTTCACAGAGCTATTCCTTAGTAAGCGGTTCTTGATCCAAAGCTAATCTTTTACAACCTCCTGGTATTGCTCATATAGGAGAGATCACCACTCCTCTTCACCTCCTTTGGTTCAGGTTGGTGGTTTGTTTCTTTCTGAGCAGTGATATCAATCAGTTCTGAAGGCAAGAAAAGAGGCGACTTTGCGATTTCCTCCTGGATTTGCCCTTTACAGCATGATACACTTATATTTCTTAAAGTTTATTTTCTATCCAGAATATTAAAACAGTTATAACAAGATATAATAAAAATGTATGCATTATATATGCTGAAAAACCAAAAAGGAGATTTTTATGAATGCGCTTTGGAGGGTAACCACACTGATTGATATTCACTGGGGAAGATAATTGCTGAAAAATCATATTTGTGGTGCAGCAAAAACAAAACACACCAGCTGTGCCTGGCTCACTTGTCTGTCTTAATGATGAAATATACTTTCAGGCTATATTCATAATCCATAACTGTCATAATTGTTCTCATTTCAATATGTTCTGACAACTGCATAGCAAGTGATCAGACTATAGGAAAAAGTTGTATAATCCTGGACAACTTGGAAAAAAGATCAATAAGTCAATCAAACAGAAAAATTCTGGTAGGGATTCTTTTTCTTTGTCAGAGAAGTGGATGTTCATATTTCAGAAGTCTTTGTAACGGCGTTACTTGACTGAGTGTTCAGGTAGAACATTGGTGCATATTAAAGCATTTAGGAGAAAATATTCTGGTACACATTAGTTCGATTTAAATTGTGCAGGAGAAAGATGATAGTTACATTGATAATGATGACCATTATGAAGATACATAGATGATGGTGATGATGACGATGAAGATAGATAGCAGATGTAACAAAATGTTAACATGGCCAATCTGGATGAAGTGTATGCAGATGTCTACAGTACATGTCTTTCAACTACTCTGCAACTTTGATACCTCACAAGATACAGAAGGAATTTTTTGCACCAATGATAATATTTTTAAAAATGAAGACAATTTTCACCTTTAAAGAACTTTATGTATAGTGCATTTGTGAAACAGAGGACAGTGTCCTTCTCCCCATTCTGCCAAAGATAAATGGCCTTACGTTTTAAAACATTAAGTGAGGTTTTCAAACTCATGACCTTTAAGTAAGTTTCTTTTTTTTTTTTTTATGACAGGCAGAGTGGATAGTGAGAGAGACAGAGAGAAAGGTCTTCCTTTTTGCCATTGGTTCACCCTCCAATGGCCGCTGAGGCCAGCGCGCTGCAACCGGCGCACCGCACTGATCCAATGGCAGGAGCCAGGTGCTTCTCCTGATCTCCCATGGGGTGCAGGGCCCAAGCACTTGGGCCATCCTCCACTGCACTCCCGTGCCACAGCAGAGAGCTGGCCTGGAAGAGGGGCAACCGGGACAGAATCCGGCGCCCCGACCGGGAATAGAACCCGGTGTGCCGACGCCACAAGGCGGAGGATTAGCCTATTGAGCCACGGCGCCGGCCTTAAGTAAGTTTCAAACGCTCCATCTGTGACACAGCGTTCCCAGTCATATGCACTGTGGTTATAGTTTCAACAGGGACACTCTGCTGGGACTTAAACAAAGGGAGGAGACACAAGTCCCCAAGAAGCACAGAAGAGACCCTGCCACAACTGGCTGCTCACTCAGATGTATGCTCAACTCAAGTTGGAACTGCCTGGAGGGGACTTACCAACAAACAGATTAATGTTATCAGTTGCTTGCTATGCGTGGCACATGCACACAGGGAAAGTGGTCTTATGGTAATACTCATGCCGAGGCAGAGGCCTGACATTGACCCAAGTTAGGATCCTGTTTCTTTCTTTCTTTCCTTCTTTTTAAAAAAAGATTTACTTATTTATTTGAAAGGCAGAGTTACAGAGGGGCAGAGGCAGAGAGACAGAGAAGTTTTCCACATGCTGGTTCACTCCCCAGATGGATGCACCAATCCAAAGCCAGGAGCCAGGGGTTTCTTCTGGATCTCCCAAATGGGTGCAAGGGCCCAAGGACTTGATCCATCTTCTACTGCTTTCCCAGGCCACAGCAGAGAGCTGGATTGGAAGTGGAGCAGCCGGAACTCTAACCTGCGCCCATATGGGATGCCAGCACTGCAGGAGGCGGCTCTACTAGCTATGCCCCAGTGCAAGCCCCAGGATCCTGTTTCTAACCTCATGTATTTTCCTTACAGAGCCCTCTATAAGGAGGATTCACTTTGAGAAGATTCCTAATCTGGTTTCTCTCCTAGATTGTAAAACCTTTGCTTTATATTTTTCAGCTTTGCACAGGCAATAGTTGGGCCTCTTTTGTTCTCACTGTGTAGCCAGGACCATGCCTGTGACTGGCACCACACAAGTATTAAGTATCTGTTGACAGAACGATGGTTGAGGTTGGCCACACTGCACCTGAGTATCCACAGAGGAGAAGGCACTGTGTTTGAGATCCTAGGTGATCCCAGGTATGGAATCAATGCAGTTGTGGAAGCCACATACCAGCATTTACACCCTAGAAAGCAAGTGAAACTGCTGAAATCATGGGACACACTCCGAAAGATGAATTAAAAAAACTCTCTATGATTGTATTCTGGGCTCAAATCTGCACAACCCTCCCTCCACCCCAGGAAGTCAGTGCACTGTGATTAGTGTCTGTTAACTGTTTTTCATACAGGCTTTTGCAGAAGCCATGAGAGCAAAGTAAATCAATGTTTTGGGTAGAAACTCACTGTCTTTAAAACATTATCAGAAAATAAGTCAGCTAGCAACATATGCTAGATTCATGAAGAGAATTCTATAAATGTTTAGCTTCTTTACTTAGAAGAAGAACATTTTTAACATTTTTGAAAGTATATATTTTGGGGCCTGGCATTGTGGTGCAGGGGGTTAAGCTGCCTCCTGCAACAATGGCATCCTTTATGTGGAGTGCCAGTTCCAATCCCAACTACTCCGCTTCTTCTTTTGTTGTTTTTTTTTTTTTTGGGGGGGGGGGAATCAATGGATTTTTTCTTTTTAAAAAATTTTATTTATGTTATACAGGTTTTGTATATTTCATACATACAGAATTAGGGACTTAGTGGGATTCCTCCCACCACGCTCCCTCCCCCCTACACTCCAACTCTTCCTTAATTTTTACCATGATCTGTTTTCAGTATACTTAATGATCATATAGTTAACCCAACTCTAAGTAAAGGAGTTCAACGATAGCATGAAGAGAAAGAAAACAAACCAAAACAAAAAAACACTGTTCCTAAATGGCAGAGACAAGGGCTATAAACAGTCATCTATTCTCAAAATGTCTGTTTCACTCCAAACACCAGAAACTACTCCACTTCTTATCCAGCTCCCAGCTGATGTACCTGGGAAGCAGTGAAAGATGACTCAAGTCCTTGGGCTCCTGCCACTCATTTGAGAGACCTGGATGGGGCCCCAGGCTCCTGGCTTTGTCCTGGCCCAGCCAGGGCCATGAGGCCATTTGAGTAGAGACACAGGATTGAAGACATCTCTCTCTCTCTCTCCCTGCCCCCCACATCTCTGTCACTTTCCTTGAAAGAAAGAAAAAAATAAAGAAGAAAAAGCAAGGAGAATGGAAAGAAAAAAGGAAGGAAGGAAGGAAGGAAGGAAGGAAGGAAGGAAGGAAGGAAGGGAGGGAGGAAGGAAGGAAGGAAGGAAGGAAGGGAAGGAGGGAGGGAGGGAAGAAAAGAAACTATCGATTTTGGTAAATGAATGAGCAAGCAGTAAAGAACTGCTAATAGAAGAACTTGTGGCAACTAACTGTATTTAATTTCACTATTCTTTAGTGATGGGCATAAAACAGATTTGTAGATAAAATATACATATATTCATAGACAAATTTTTGAGATTGCATGGTGAATTAAATATAGACAGTAGAAAACAAAGATTACCATAATGTTCAAGTGCACTGACACCTGGATGGGCATGGGAACTACAAACATAAATGCATATGTATGAGTGTGTCAGGATATCTGATCCTGGGATCCATTGACAATTTCAAGAGCCTGGGAAATCGTGTGAAAAGTTGTGTGTGAACATGCAAGGGTGTCTTTTTTTATGGGAAAATATAAATAACTTTCGTGAGACTCTCAAAGGATTCATGACTCTAAAAAGTCTCCTAGAATGAAGAGAGAGATTGCACTAATGCCTGCTACACTTATGTGAAGAGTGTGTGTGTGTGTGTGTGTCACTTCAAGCACTTTGCTTCATGAATGTGCAGATGCAGTATTTATTTAATGGAGACTCTTGGAGCAAAACATATTACTGTTCTTGACAACTATATCATTATGTCTTTTTGCTAATCCTAAAATAGAAAGATTTTAAAATATTCTGTATTTGTCCTCCAGTCCATAATCCTTCATTGGAGCTGTTCTGATGATGGGGTAACTTTGAAAGATCCTCAGAAAGATCATCTAAGTCCATTTTGGGGGCCCATGATTTCTACCTGGTCATCCTGTGAGTCTAAGAACAAAAAAACAAAACAAGTAAAACTTGCATCATTTCTGTATCTGGCATTTTTAATAGAACTTCTATGATAAACAGGAGAGTGAGTTAATAGCATTAAGTTTTCTATTATTATTTTAAGAGCTAGTGAGCATCTTGATACCTACCCTCTAATTGTGTTAAACTTTTTACTTATTTGAGGGCGGGGAGGGAGGGAGGGAAGGAGAAAGAGAGAGCTGAGTAGTGGTTCCACTCAATTTGCTAACTGGTAAAATATATAACAATACTATTACAATGCATATAATATATACATTAAATAGTATTTTGTGTAACAGATTACTATAATGTCAAAATATCAGATTACATAGATTCTTATTTGAAAATTCTACTAGAGTCTGTTTATGAAAAGAACTATATAAAAATAAACTACTTGCAAACTGAGAGGAAATATTAATTTCAACATCTTTCACAATCTTTCCTCACTTTATTAACTAATGTTTTATTATCTCATTATAATCAGTTATAAAATAATGAAAAGAACATTATAAACTAAATAAAGATTTCCAGTCAATTTGAAAATCAAACTTATATGCCTGGGTTATGCCTTTAAAATGATGAAATATCAGTAGTCCACACTAAACTAACAATGTGGTCAGTACACACTGTATATGTGTATTAAAGTATCACACCATTATCACACATAAGTGCAATTGTTATGTGTTGACAAATTCATTTGAAAGTTTAAAGAGATGAAAATGTTTACTAACCTATTTGATCATTCCAGTTTATGTACATGTATCAAATTATCACACTGTACCTCATAAACATATACAATTTAAATAACAATAAATTATGATTGAATAATTAAGTCAATGGTTTTGAGAAAGACTGCAACCATCAGTGGTGACAGGTCGCCACCGGAGGCACATTCAGCTCCTCAGGAGAGTTGTTGATTCAAGGCATTTGCCTCATTTCACATTTTTAGTTTATTTCCTTTGTGTTTCTTCTTAGATTAAAAGTCTTATCCAATTTTAGAAGTAATAATAAAAAACCATGACCCAGATGAAATTGTTAATAAAGATTGGAAGTAAGTAAATACCACTCCTCTTATTTTAGTGATTTCACTATTATTGTTGCTTACTAAATACTACTGCTTCCAAATGTAATAATAGTTATTGTTTATGCTAAAATCACCACCAGTGTGGTGGTAGAGAGAGGGGCATGGTTTGCTATGGTTCTATAGAACAGCAACAGCAGTAGGAAGATTTTATTTTTCTTTTAGAAAACTCTATCTCAATAGGGAAAAAGTGAGAGTGCACGAATTGCAGTCTACATCTTCTATGTTTCTGTTTTAGGAACAAGCCTAAATAGAAAACTTCCTTTTAGACAACAATTATTATTTGTGTCTAAGGCATTTGTGTCTAATGTAAAAATGTAGGCTTTTCTATTCCGAACTTTTAATTATTCCCATAAAATTAACTACGAGGGTTTACTCCCACATTTTGACTGTCTAGAGGTAGCACAAGGTGGAGCTTGTTTTAAGAGTTCAATTTAATGATTTATTCACTATTTTGACATATTTTCAGCCCTCATTCATTTTCTGAATTTTAAATGTCAGATCAAAGAGATTAACATCAACACATTTAATCTCAAAGTTTATCTTTAATCTTATGCCAAAGTTGGCTTAAAACAGACATTCAAGGATTCAGTGAGCATCTGCTGGAAGAGTTGCACCCAGAACAGCCCTCAGGCAGCCTCTCCACATTCCACCCCAGAATGTGAGCTCTGTGCAGGAGCTGGCACTGCCTCGTGCAACGAAGTCTCATTGTTGCTGTGGCCAAGACTGAGAATCTTTGAGTAGCATCATGGTCCTGATGGATTCTCAAACAACAGGTTGGGGATGGCTTTCTAATGTCAATATTCTCATCTTCTCTTCAATAGATTCAAGTATAGCCACAATGAAGAAAATGAGGTGAGGCACGTAAAGATGTAAACACTGAAGAACAATAGCGAAATGTTATCAAGTGCAAATTAAAGAATGTCTTTGAATCAAAGGCATGAGACAGAGGCCCCATACAGTTGTGCAGCCCTTGGTTTTTGCCTGTGTATATTCTACACACATTGCAGGTTCTTTTAAAATAGGTTTTCTTTATTTCAAGTAAAGGCATTTTTCCATATACGATATCCACTAGAAGTTGCTGTAAACTTTTCAAAGTCTTTCTTTCTTTCTTTCTTTCTTTCTTTCTTTCTTTCTTTCTTTCTTTCTTTCTTTCTTTTTTTTTTTTTACAGGCAGAGTGGATAGTGAGAGAGAGAGAGAGAGAGAGAGAGAGAGAGAGAGAAAGGTCTTCCTTTTTGCCATTGGTTCACCCTCCAGTGGCCACTGCGGCCGGCACATCGTGCTGATCCGAAGCCAGGAGCCAGGTGCTTCTCCTGGTCTCCAATGCGGGCGCAGGGCCCAAGCACTTGAGCCATCCTCCACTGCCTTCCCAGGCCATAGCAGAGAGCTGGCCTGGAAGAGGGGCAACCGGGATAGAATACGGCGCCCCAACCGGGACTAGAACCCGGTGTGCCGGCGCCACAAGGCAGAGGATTAGCCTCTTAAGCCACGGCGCCGGCCCAAAGTATTTATTTCTAAAATTCGTTGTTAGTAGGAATAATTTTAAATTATATTTAACTTTCTGAATTCTCTTAATTACCTTTTGATGGTTGGCTTTGCCATTTACACATGAGTTCATTCTCCTCCACCATACCCCTCCCTTGGAGGGATCTATTTTTCTGTTTTAGTTTTCCTTGTCCTCAAATAGGCATGTGGAATTCATAACACCATATTTATAATTTCGGTCTTTGGGTATTAAGAAGTTTAGTGTATCCATGGGTAGTGGTTAGTTTATATGACTTCTAGTGTATCCTGTATGCAATACTGTTATCTGTTTTCAAAACATAGAAACTGCAATTTAATTTTAATTGCAGTGCATTTTCTTCTATCCAATGAATCTTATGCTGTTTAAAACAATATATACCAATAAAAGATCTACAACTACTTATACATTTATCAATGACTTTATGATTAAAGTTAAGCTCTAATATTTTACAGGGGAAATAAAATTCCCTTACGCTTAGCATCATTGAGTTATTTTTCTGTAATGGAAGTACTGACATCCTAGTAGGTCCTGAATGATCGCCCTTTCCCCAAAGAAGAAGCTGAAAGAAGCATAGTGGAGACAATGAAAATGGAAGAGTGAGAGAGGGCAGGAGACTGGTAGGAGATGAAAACAACGGTAGTGTTCTTGGTACTGAGGGATGGAGTGATGTGTTGTTTGGAAGGAGAAAGTAGGGGACATTGGGGAAGAAATTATGAATATAAAGACCAATTTACAGCCCCTAAACTGTCCAAGCAACACTGAAGTGTAAGTCCAGGGGTAAAAGCAGCAGAGAAAATACAATGATGGAAGAAGCAGTCTCATCGGTTAACTTGTGACAAAAACCAATAGATTTCAGAAATATGAAAATCAGTGGATTCATTCAGGGACACATACAAGCACCTAGGGAATTCATCTGCAAAAAAAATCTAAAATTATTTCAGTATCTTTTCATCAGTAATACTTATTTTTTGTGTGACTAGAACTGAAGGCACCACGTAAAAAGCCATGGCTAATTAGGCTTCATGATTCTACTTGTTGGGAAGAGCAAGGGCTGGCACCCCAGGACCACAAAGGCAACTTTCCCTTCAGCAGAGGCGGCTGCCACACCCTCCAGAAACATGTCCTTGGCACTGCAAGCCTGGAGGAGGGGTACATTATTATTATTATCTTTTGCCAGGTGTAGCATTTTCAGTATCACTAAGTTCTTGGGAATCTGCTTATTCTCTTTTCTTTGTCCTGTTTATGTTAAAGAGAGAATGACTTAGTACACAGCCTCTGTGTGCCCCTTTTGAATGAATTAGACACAGAATTTTATTGTTATGGAAAGAGTTTCTGTAATTATGAGTCCCAATTCCTCCAATAACATTTTTATGTGTCTTTTATTTTTTTTCCTTCAGAGATGACCACAGGCAAGAGTGTAAAAATTTTTAAAGAGGAAATAAATCTCTCAGCATTAAAATGCAGATTAAAAAATTAAAATATTTCAACATATTTCAGCATTGCATGCTTTACTCTTGCTCCCTCCCTCTGCCCCATCTTTTTTTTTTTTTTTTTAACTTCCTTGGGTCAGCTAGCATTAATTTCTTCTTGTACTTCTGTGGCTGCTTCTGGAAGGACTTAATCTGGAAATGTCTACTTAGATAGTAGAAAGCATTTACACAAAACACCAGAAGTATTTCTCCCCCCACCCTTTGCTCTGTTTCAACACCTACTGCAGGGTCCTGGCTCTGGTCTGTGACTAGGCTAGGGTTAGATTGTGGCTAAGGACTAAGGTCTTGCATCAAAACTTGCAGGTTTGAAAATCCACCAGTCACTTTCCATCTCTGTGTTAAATTACTAAACCTAAGCCTCAGTTTCCCGTCTTTATAATGGAAAAAAACAATGAAGCCTCTTGATGTTTGGCTGAGAATTTTATGTATAAACAAAACGGGTGAGATTTTGCTGCAAACTAAAAGATTCTGTTTTATTAACTATTTCCTGTGGCACACATCTGGCTTCTGTCAGTGTATTTACCACTTTAAGTATCTATCCATGGATCCTGCCAAAAGATGCATTCCGTTTTCCATACACTGTGATTCCCCAATGGGACTGACCCCTGGTAGCACTTGCAAATCAGAATCTTCAGAAAGGTGGCCCTGTAACCTGCATTTTCAGAAAGCACAACTACCATGTGTGTGTGTGTACTGTAATCCATAATGTGTGTGTATATATATATATATATATGGTAATTTCACTATTTTTCTTTTAGCCTCGAAATTTGACACCACTATTCTTTGCAAAAATATTACTACATACTTCCAGAAGTGACTAATATGTTTGGCTAGGGGCTTATTTTTCCTCTTAAAGCCATTCATTTTATTTTATATGAAAATTTTTTATTTAGAAATAGAAATTCTATTTCACAGTTGACTAAAACAAATGTTCAGTTTACTACAATTTCAAGTTCCTGTAGTAGGGCTGTGGGGCTGGCAGAACTCGCATTGACTTGCTGCTTTCCTCAAGTGGCTGCTCACAACCACAGAGGGCTTGGGAACTCTAGGCCTTTTCAGAGGAGATAGCCCATGTGAGCTAGCCCATGTGAGAGGGCAGTCCCAGGAGGAAGGACATTTTTCATTTCTGTCTTCCTTCCTACATTCACCAAGCTCTTCCTTGCACTGGACACTGACTGGAGCAGTGAGGCTGGAGGACGATTCAGAAACCTCACATTTCTGCTTCTGCTTGTATCGGTCACTGAGTTAGCAGCAGGTGGAATTAGGTGGTAGGAGTCTGGTCCCTGCAGAATTGTGTTCTCAATACCCTTCCCTGTGTTGGAATAGTCTGAAGAACCACAGTGGAGTTTACAGCCTCTTGGGGTTAGTGCTGAGAGTATGATGACAGAAGAGCCTGGGGAACAAAATTTAAGGAATACTCCACAGATAAAAGTCAGTACTTGCAGGACCCCAAGACCCTGGCAGTGAACTTCCCTTTAACAATGAACCACCTTTTTGTGCGATTTAAAGAACCACTTGTGCTCAGAGTCATACAAATACAGAGCTGGCACCTTAGAGTTAGTGCCTCCTTAAATTTCGCACCCTTGGGAGCCTTGTTGGTCTCCTCTTAACCCTGGTCTTGCTTGGGACCCTGGTCTGGGTTTTGGATACACCAGGCAGAGAGCCTATTTTTGGTGACTGTGTTGTCAGCTTATATACTATAGGTACTTTAAGGGGCTTCCTCTAAGACATTTGAATTAGAGTGATTCTCACCTCCTCTGCTGTTATACAGAGCACCTCGGTCAAGGAGAGGCAATAAGCTTCAGGAAAATACTCCTGCCTGTTCTAAAAAGGGCATGAGGTTCTTTATGACAAGTTTCCTAATAGAGCACTTGAAAAGGAAAACTTGTGGTAGCTTGGTTTGGATAAGAAGATTAATAGGAAAGTTGTAATCCTTTCTTCTGAAAGATTTGATTTATGTGATGTCTTGCCAATACCCATAGGCCCCGCAGCCAGCAATTTTCCCAGCCTAGAGATGTGGTTCTGATAAAATAGCTTGAAGAATTCCTACACAGAGAAGAGTGACCTAAGTAATTTGGCTGACTGGCTGACCCATCATAAAGAACAGAAACGTCACCATTTGCGTGACAGCCTCCCACACTCTTCTCACTGCACTGTAAAATCCTGTGAGATTCCAGTGTGTCTCTTCCCAGTGTCATCTGACTAGAATTTTTATAACTGGAGAGCAGGAAAGAGAGAAAAGTGGAGGGGAGGGCTGAAGCTCAAGTCACAAGAAAATAGAAATAACTATGGAGATGAAGACTTATTTCTTGTTTTTAAAAAATTTTAGAGTTAGAGAGAGAGAGAGAGAGAGAGAGAGATTTTCCATCCATGGTTTATTCCCCAGATGGCCACAATGGCCAGTGCTGGGCCAGACTGAAACCAGGAGTCTCATCCAGGTCTCCCTTGTGGGTGCAAGGACCCAAACACCTGGGCCATCTTCTGATGTTTTTCCCAGGCCAATAGCAGCAAGCTGAATTGGAAGTAGAGCAGCAAGGACACAAATCAGTGCTCATAAGGGATGCTGGTGTTTCAGGCAGCAGCTTTACCTGCTGTGCCACTATACTGGCCCCTGGGACATATTGTAAGACTTTGTGACACACTGAGCCCTTCCTTAGATTTTTCTACCACTCATCTTTTTGGGAAGATTGTGCCCTGGTAACTCACATGATCACCCAGCAACCAAACTGTATACCCTGGGATACACCAGGTAATTCCAATCACATGTATAGGACATGTATAGGATGTATTTGCTCTGATGATGGGATAATCCATTGAAATGGTCAATCATGCATCTTGATAACAGAGAGCTTGTATAGAAATTCAGTTCTAATATGAACTTTGTCTTTCACTATATTTATAGTAAGCTATTTGATTTCTCTGACCCAGTATTCATAAAATAGAGATAATAACAGATTTTTAAACAATGAATATAAAAAGTCTCCTTCTAAGAAATAGAAGGATCACAGATTTGAGAAGGAAAGTATCAGTCCCTAAATTCATTCTAGGAAATGAGAAAACCTGAGGTAAGCTTAGCATGATTAAGAGTGGCTTGACTTGGCAAATTCATGCAGCTAGAAAACATCAAATGTTTCAGAAGCTGTTTTGAGCCTGAGAAAGTTCCCACCAAATTGCTGCTAGATCATGATTATGTGAAGAGCCCTTCTCTGGATGAGATGGGGCCTTGAAACATGAGGTGGACTTATGAGCTGGACCTACAAACCAACATTGTAAGGAACATTTGTATTTAATTGTTTTAAATAGTGCTGTTGTCTGAATGTTGGAATCCTCTCAAAATTCATCAAGTCTAACAACCATCACAACAGTGCTAAGGCACAGGGCCAATGGGGTGATTAGATCATGTGGGCTCCGTCCTCCTGAATGGGGTTTGTAGCCACATAATAAGTTATCAGAGCTGTCTTGCCTCTTCCACCCTTCCTGCCACTGAGGGCAGAGCAAGAGGGAACCACATGAGGAACAATCTCTCACTAGAAACTGAGTCTAGCGGGACCTTAGTTTTGTACTTCAAGGTTTCATCAACTATAAGAAATACATTTATATTATTTATGAATTACCCAGTCAATGACATTTTGTTATAGCAACTTAAAGGCACAAGGACATAGCTATTTCCTTACAGCCCTCACTTTTACTCTCTCTAATGCATAGCTAAACCCCAGTGGAGTGGAGTGTCACCTCGGCTGCCCAGAGAGTCCTATCAGCAGGAAGAGTAGCCATGTGTGTGACTCCATGGCTACCATCAGAATGCTTGCTCCTTTCTTCCATTCCCTGAGTGATACACTAATTTTGATGGCATAATAATTAATGGGAATGATAATCAAAAATATCAATTCCTCCCCCAAAATATGCAACTGCATACTAGTAAGTTATTCCCATAAAGGTCCTTCAAAGATATAATAGTTACTTCAGGTGTTGCATAGTTGTATTTGAATTATTTTGATCAGGGAATTTTCTACATATTTCAAATCATGTCCTATCTACTCATTTATATCATGTTAATAGATTCTGTAACATTTGTTGAAAATCAAACATCTGCCAAGAACAGACCTAAGCACCCCAGTGCTTGTATCATGGGCTATCCCCTATGTAGATCATTCTTACTCAAGTGAAAGTTTTTTTGTAAATTTACTTATAACTTGTTGGGAATATTCATACAGGTGAATCACTTCTCTTCTGAATTTAAATCCTGGCATTTAAAATTAGCTCATCAACTTATACAAGTATCTGTATAAACAACTTTCTATCCAATAAGTGAGCAACATTGAGGCATATTAAGCTTATTTGTATTCCATTCTTTCTTCCTTTCATTGCTTGCTTGGCTTGGAAAATTAAGTGTTTTAGTTTCATAATTGGTCAGAGTAGAACAAACACATGTACAAGTATATTGTATTTATTCTGATAAATAGGAAAAAAAACTTGTAAACTACATAGCAAATGATATAATATACTGTAAATAACAGCTTCCAACAGTTGAAAGGTTTTTAATGTCTGAAAAACTATGTACACATTAAATCTTTTCAAGAAAATCCCAAAATATGTCAACTTAAAATTATCTTGCTTGGTTCCCAATTCCAACTCCATATTTTTTAACATCTAGAGTATACACTGATTTAACATCAAATGTTTTAAAGTAAACTATCATCTCTTCTAGGGTCAACCAGGAAAACTTACCCTTCATCCTTACTTCCAGGCAACAGATGATCTTACTCCCCAGATCATTTACAATGAAACTGTATATCTGTGATAACTGCAAAAACCCAAGAAGATTCCTAGGGCTGCTGCTGCATTCTCATTACCAATGGAACCCTCTCCATAATTCCCAGGTGGGCCATGGGGGAGAATAGTAGAGATGAGTGTGTATAGAAAGACAATGAAATCAGAAATGGGTGAGGCAAATGGTGGCAGGAATGCTAAAAGCAGGGATCAAGACAATCAACCAGGCGTTCAAGAAGGGTCAAGTCACCAATATCATCTGCTGGCCAATGTCAGGAAGAAATCAACTCGAGAGCAACACCACATGCTTCCAACTAAATCTATTCACTTGTGATGTTTCTTTGCTGTGGCAGGGACTACGAATAGAAACTAACAGGATTTTCAAGGGCAAAAGACTTTGCCACTAAACAAGATGATGTCATCTTTCCTGATGACAAATAGGAATGGGTGATCAGCTCTAAACACTGTAGATTCAGGGAGTTGCTTTTCTACAATGTTGTTTCCTGTGGCAGCTGTTGCCTCGGTTCCCTCCTCAGAAACCTCTATGAATGATTTGTGCATCAGTTTCGATATGTAGAGGCGACCTCCCGAGGCGATGCCAGAGAGATCAGCTCTTGATTCATCAAAGATATCACTCAGCCCCAGGGCTCGCAGGTGTTCTTTGATTTCATAATTCTTCTCTATCTTGAACCGAGGAAGAAACACCTCAACATACTGAGATTTCATTCTTCTTGGACTGGTCCAGTCCATTAGATTCCGAAAGGTCAGTTTGTTTTCAACCTGCAGAAATAATTTAAAAGTAAATTTAACTTGTATGATTAGGAAGCAGATGAAACAAAATCTGTAAGGATATGTGGTTTTCTAAAACTACCCTTCCTGGAATTTTTTGTTTATGTTTGGGAATGGGTCCTGGGGGAGTCTGGAAAGGGAAAATGATTTAAATTAATAGGTTCTAACACATTCATGTTTGTTTTGTTCTGCTGTGACAAGGCATAACTTGCTTGCACTTCAGGGCATTTTTGCTCTCTGCCTACATGTGAACACACATAGCCACCGTGGAGCAACAGGCAATGAAGGAATACAGGAATCAGAAATCATTGTAGGGAATAAGGAGCTCTGTTGTAAAATAAATCAATGTTTTCTGATGATCCTATCATCATGAAAAACATAAAAATCCTGCATGGATTGCAGGAGTAAATTAATGGAGTCCCAGGAGATCCTAATGCTGGGAGCCCAGAGCACCAAACCCCAAAACCAGAGTGATCAGTATCTCCTAGTAAAACCACCCACGCTGTCTGGGAGACTTGGATCTGAACTGACTTCCTTATGCCATGGAGGAAACTACTGAAACTCTAAAGCATGTAGGGAGATCCACCTAGGGTACATAACAAGCCACCCTAGTTACATAGTTAGGAACCTGAATCTCGCTAACATCTTACTACCCCAAACCATTCACAAATTGAATTCACCAACTCCAGAATACTGATAATTGATCATAGGTTCTTCCAGATTTAGAATGATAAGATTTTCTTGAAGACTGCTTAGAAATATTAAATATGGACATTTTTCTCAAATTCAGGTTCACTGGAACTCTAATAAAGCTTTTCATAAACTTTACTTATATTTGTATCAAAGATCTAAATATGTATAACCAAATTTACCCTAATTTCAATTTTCTGCATGAAAATTTTCCAATTATCAATATATTACAATGTTTTATTCTGAGTTTTAATTATTTTTCCCCATTTAGCCCACTGAAAAACTAAGTTCATTATAAGTGTCTGGCTTTGCAGAATTAGATAAGTATTTAAGCTTATATAGTATGCAGGCTTATATCCTTATGATTCACACATTGTTAGGTAAATCTATTATAGAAAAGAAAACTCAAACAATAAGTACAAAAAATCTACCTTTTGGAATGGCGAGACATAGCCCAGGTACTAAGAGAGAACAACTGCCAGCCCAGAATACTATATCCTGCAAAGCTCTCATTTGTGAATGAAGGTGAAATTAAGACTTTTCATAGCAAACAGAAACTGAAAGAATTTGTTGCCACTCATCCTGCCCTGCAAAAGATGCTTAAAGATGTGTTACACACAGAAACACAGAAACATGGTCACCAATATGAAAGAAGGTAAAGGAAGGAAACCTCACAGCAAAAGATCACAGGAAGCTCAATTTATCTTAGACATAGAATTAAACTCTGATGCTCTGTTAAAGCAATGTGTTAAAGTAATCTATTGTGTTCTCTTGATGTCTGTTAAATTCTAATTGTTCAAAAACAGCTGAATTTTTATTAAGATCTATGGGTTATGTAAATATGTGCTTATTTTCAAAGATTTGAATAATCACCTTGTAACAAGATCAAATTTGGTCTATGAGTTTATAATTTTAAACATGGCGACTTAAAGTCTTTTGTCATCCACAGTTATATATGATTTGCTGCTCATAAAACTAAAGCGTTGTTGGTTCTGTGTGTAGCTGTCCTCCTATGGGTTCCTATGGACTTTTTCCAGCCACTTCCATTGTATTCAGTACTTTGGGATGGCTCTGTAAACAGATGAAGCCAATAATGTATTAACAGTACCAACTGAGAGAAAGTATGGTTAACTGAGGTTACTAAAAAAGCAATTCAAATCAATTGGCAATCTACAAAAAGAGTTAAAGATTTTAAAAGCTATTATTAAAAACGCTATATTGGTCTATTATGCTATGTTAAATGTGTGTACATATTGTATGTCCACATGGGGAAATTTTATTAAGAGTCTCATTTTAAATGGCTTATAGATAAGATTGTCCATAAATTTAAGCTGCTAAAATCAATCAAAGATACATTTTAATTTGAGTGACCTGAATCTATGTATCATATGTTTTAAACTTGTAGGTAGAAAGAAACTAAAAACATTTTATATGGTTGTGCTTAAGTTTGCTGGTTAAACAAACTACACCATGTTAGATATTTAAGAGGTATTTTCAAATACATGATTCTTAAAATTTATAGAAGGCATTGGACCTTCTGGTAAATGTTTTCTTAAGTTGTTATCTAATGGTTGAAACTGTTTGCTAAGTATTCATGTGATATTGCTATTGTCAGCAAGCGATCTAGGACTTGCTCCCTCATTTCTCTATTCTAAGCCCAACTTGTTCTTTCATTTCTCTATTCTCTTCAAGATAGGAAACTAAATCTATTATGAAGGAATCTGTAGGACGCACAATTTAATCTTTAGACCTTATAAAAGAGATGGCTAACATTTTTCTGTAATAGCATAGCCAAAATAAGAACTTAAATAATAATCTCATAGCTAGATTCACTTCGCCATCAGCAAAGTATACAGTAAGTAGAAAAAACCTCCCTTTCAGACCAAAGGGAAAGAAAGTTTTAAAGTGAGAATATAATTTTCCTCATGGGCATTGTCTACCTTAGAAAAACTACTACAGAACATGCCTGTGACTATAGACTTGTAGTTCAGGCCACCGAAGATTAGAGATGGGACACGGGCACTCCCTTGACTTGCATCCTCTGGTCTGCTTTAACACAAACCAGGAGGAAAAGAAAGCTAGGCATCAGAAGCAATGGGTGGCAGGCCTATTAATGGCTGATCTATACAGTGATCTGCCCTCAAGGAGACCCAACAGGCCAGTCCACTGCAGTGGCTTTCAATGAGGTAAGCCTGGGCTTCAGCAGAAGTCAGCTTGTGAAGAGCCCTGGCAGCTCTGCCAAGAGTTGGATCACTGGAAATGGACCTGCCCTGGAGTCGAAGGATGCCCAGGTCAGAGCCACAGATCTTATTGGCTCTAAGCTGAAAAGCCCTTCACTCAGCCCAACTTCCAAAGTGACCACTGCAGCTGAGGGTGAGGTCAAGTAGGGTCAGCAACATTGCAGGCAGAACTGTAAATTTCTTGTTAGAGTTGCCACCTACCTTTACCTGGCCAGCTCTCCTCCCAGGCCAGCCAAGTAATGAAAGTCAACAGAGTGCCTTCCCCTAGGAGGTTCACACCTCCCTTAGGATATACCCCATGTGAAGAGATAGATAGGTCTGGGCCTCTTAACTTACAAGGCCTAAAGCCCACCAGATTATTATCAAGCCCCTTCTATCAGGTTCTATTTGCCTCTCAATCAGAAAACTTAATAGTAGCTTAGACAGCACCTTTCTTAGCTCCTCTAAGAATGACTCTGTCCTTTGTTCTAGACCCTGTCTAGCGTACTTGGGCCTCATTCCTTTGTAATCATAACCTCTACTCTACCACCAATGGCTCTACTCCCAACATGTGTGTACTGATGGTCCTCTTCCCCACTTAATGCTGTATAATTGTTCAAACCTGGTTAATGCCACTCTTAGGATCATTGGTTACTATTCTCACTCTGTCTTTTATGACCTTGTCTAAATATGATCAGAGTCGGCAAACTTGGAAGGCTTCCATAGCCTTGGCAACTCATGACGACAGCCTAGGGTGGTTACTGGTGCCATAAACTAGAGTGTCAATTTGTTGGGTCAACAACAGGAGCCACTGTGCACTTGCTCCTCATGTGGGATCTCTGTCCTTAATGTGCTGTACATTTTGATTTGATGCTATAACTAGTACTCAAACAGTATGTTTCACTTTGTGTGTCTATGTGGGTGCAAACTGTTGAAACCTTTATACTAAATTGATCTTCTGTATATAAAGAGAATTGAAAATGAATCTTGATGCAAATGGAAGGGGAGAGGGAGCGGGAGAGGGGAGGGTTGCGGGTGGGAGGGAAGTTATGGGAGGGGAAAGCCACTGTAATCCATAAGCTGTACACTGGAAATTTATATTCATTAAATAAAAGTTTAAAAAAAAAAAAAATCTACCTTTTGAGCTATGTACTGTTCGTTTTATCTGGCTTACTTTTTCTATTAACACAGATTATTTTAGGTTAAAATAATTGATATTCTAATCAAATTGTTATGGAGAGTCTCTAATTATTGATTTAATGAGTATCAATATTTAATATTGTCACTGTTTAGATTTAACAGCGTCAACTCTATGACATTTCTCTTGCTTCTCATGTCAAAAAAGATCTTTAAGATGAAAATCATTTTGAGCCTAAATAAGCTTGATCTTTAGCAAAAAAACAAAAAACTGTATTTCTAAAGCTTGAATGTTTTTAAGCCATAGGGAAGACACGTAAAATTAATGTCTCTGGATGGTAACAACATCAATTTCTTTATATTCTTTCCACTTTCTAATTACACAATAATAAATATTTATTATTTTATAAATCAAAACTTAACAAATATTGAAAACTGTAATTGTAGCTTTTCAATGTGGCTGACGTATGCACACACACACACACATTTTCTTTCTTTTTTTTTGGACAGGCAGAGTGGATAGTGAGAGAGAGAGACAGAGAGAAAGGTCTTCCTTTTGCCGTTGGTTCACCCTCCAATGGCCGCCGCACTGCAGCCGGCGCATCGTGCGGATCCGAAGCCAGGAGCCAGGTGCTTCTCCTGGTCTCCCATGCGGGTGCAGGGCCCAAGGACTTGGGCCATCCCATCCTCCACTGCCTTCCCTGGCCATAGCAGAGAGCTGGCCTGGAAGAGGAGCAACAGGGATAGAATCCGGCGCCCCAACCAGGACTAGAACCCAGTGTACCGGCGTCGCAAGGCGGAGGATTAGCCTGTTTAGCCACGGTGCCGGCCATACATTTTGTATATAGGTGTCTATCAAACAAACTAACCAAATTCCAGGAACCTCCTTTCCTTATCTCATTAAGTTGCTGTTGATCAAATCAGTGAAATGAAGAATACATGGGCCAGCATGTAGCAGGGGCCAATAGACAGTGTTTGTCATTTCTTGTTATTGGAAGAACAGAGAAAAGTAGATAATACCTATGCCTCTGGATTGTAGATAACAGACTTAAAGAGTCAAGTTCAGGAGGAGAAGAGAAAGAAGACCAGGATTTGAGAAGTGTGAAGGCATCTTTCTGGCATGGCCCCTTGCACTGTGCTGCTCTGTTCCTCCCCTTATCTTAGTCACAGGGAAGACCCTCACTATTGCTTCATGCTGGAGACAAAGCAGCCCAGAATGGGACCACACATTTTCATTCTCGAGAGCTCAGGACTCCATATCACACCTGCCATAAGATTCTTAGTCTATCATGATTTCAATAACACCTAAAAGACCGTTTTCAAGGCCAAGCATAAAGATCTCAACTTCTGAACCCCACAGCTGAGATCTGAGAGGATTCAACATTACAGCTACTCAATTAAAATTATGCTAAACAGAACTAAGTCAATCTATGATGCTGTCTGGTACATAGTAGATATGCCTTAAATATCTATCAAATAAATAGATAGATAAGATTCTAATATCCCAACAACTGGAAATAATAAAGTTAGTAGATGAAAACACAATGAACATTATCCCAAAAGTATTTTTATCCCCCAATAGTGAAAGTGACAGTGATAACCTACTTGTGACAGGTCAATCTCGGGCAGCAAAATGTACATGCTTATGCCACCATGATATCTGAGCTCAAGGACCTGCATGGCTGGGTACTGAATGGCAGACAAATTGAACTTCCGTTCTTGATGCATCATGGCCACTGATTTCCCAGAACACTGAAATTTAAACCACAAAATATTATTTATAATCCCAGCTCATTTTACTTATTGTCCATGGACTTGTAAGATCATCATACTTGGTCAGTAAGATTTTGCACATTTGGTCCTATGCATTTTTTAAGATGTTGCACTGGGGTACATCTTAGTGGTAAAATCACAGACCCTGCATTTTGTTGAATGAGTATAAAATCTCCTAACTGTGTGACGTAGGTAAGTGAGTTCACCTTTCTGCACCTCCACATTCTCAACAACCTAGTGGGAATGACAACAGTACTTGCTGCCCAGAATTACTGTAAGGACTACATACATCAATCTATCTAGCACTTGGAACATTGTCTTGTACTTGATGTTTAATGGAAAACTTTTATATAATAAATAATTGATAATTATCAAAGCATTAAACTGAAAAATGAATCTATAGATTTTTATCTCAGAAATAAGATGCAGACTAATAAACAATAAATCTTGGAAATTAATAAAAATATGTTTTGTAAAGGTCAGTAATGTTTCAGATAAAAACAGATCTAAATGAAGAAATATATAACTAATATTTGGAAATGTATAACATTACCAAATATAGATTTATTCTCTTGTAAAAGGAAAACATATCCTGGCTTTGACTCACAAGAATCACTGATGGCAAATGATTCCAACTGTAGATTCTATAATTAAAATCACAAAAATATTAAAGGTACATTTTTGTCATATTTTCTTTTTACAGTCTGCAATTTTAATACTTCTTTACATTTTGAAGATTCTTTAATAAACACCAATTTATGGAACATTTTTGGTTATGTTTCATAGACTACTAGCACGAAAATAAAAAGTTTGCTTTACAAAGCAACTGAAAATACAGTAATGCTAATGCTGAAGAATAAATGAGTAGAAAAAAAAAAAAGGTAAACCCAGCCTATGTAAATTCCAAAATTACTTGTAAGGAATACTCTTTTTTAATTTTTATTTAATGAATGCATTTTTCATAGATATAACTTTAGGAATATAGTGGTTCTCTCCCCAACCCCCCCCCCCCCCGCCCCCAGCTCCCGTCCCACGCAAGGGATACTCTTAAGAAAAACTTCCCAAATTAAACGGGAGATTTGCATACCTTGGGAGATCTGAAACGGCAGTTTAACGTTTCACTCTTGGTGAAGGCAGATTTCCACTTGCCTTTGAAGTACACAGCATTCACCAGCACCATGACAGCAGATGAGCTTATGCCACCATCAGAAAACACTTTCTTAATTTTGCCTTTAGGAAAATAAAGTGGTAAAAATGATAACTTTGAAAGTAAAAATTTTAAAATATTTTTCAGACCATTATTGAATGATTTTTCTTATGCAATACCTATAATAACAATAACAATAATTAAGATATCAGTAACAACTTATGAGTAATTAATGTATCCAGCATTTCCTAAACCCTCTAGGGGTAATATTTTGTTTAATTCTCACAAAATCCAAACAAGGTGGGCTCTATTACTGCTTCTATTTCCTGTTGAAGAAGCTGAGGCACAGAGGAAATGAATAACACATACAACATCACACAAGGAAGCAGTAGCAATCAGGAAGACCATCCCCAGAGCCACTACTCACAGGCACCCAAATGTTTTTTTCTAATTGATTAGTCCGTTGTGAATCATTGCAACACTACAAATATAATTTACCTGCACTCAGTTGAAAGAGCCAATTCCCTCCTTAATTAATAAAATTTTTACCATATGCCACACGTATCAAATTAAAATTAAAGACAAAGCTCATGCCATTATTGGGCTCACAATCTAGCACAAAGAAGTCAACAACCACAAGATTGGATGTAACACAAATAGCACACTATGGAGGTGTGATGAGTGTGTTGTGGGAGCAAGACTGAGAGCACTGGACTCTTCCTGGGGCTATTTGCTATTGGTTGAGTCAAGGAAAGTTGAGGGGTAGGGAAATTTGCAACAAGCAAGAATTAGTTATTCAAAGACACAAAAATCTGGAAGACCAAAGTGCATTTGGGGAAACTCGAACTTATCCCTGTGTTTTAGGGATGGTAAGGCAGGAGTTACATGATGAAGAGCCTCGAATATCTGGTAAGGATTTCAGATTATTCTAACAGTAATGAAATGGTTCATGATTCATTAAAAGACAAAAATGTCATGGTCATTGGCCTTTCAATGGGATGCCTCGAGTAGAGGAAGGGAGTCGTAACACCTGGTTGGGGTTGTTCACAATATTGGCAACAGTTCCAAGTGTTTTCTCAAATAAGTATTGAGAACATATGCTTTCATAAATTTCATAAATGGAATAATTAGGGCTGGCACTGTGTCATTGTGGGTAAAGCCACCGCCTGTGGTGCCAGCATCCCATATGGGTGCCAGTTTGAGTCCAAGCTATTCCACTTCTGATCCAGCCCTCTGCTATGGCCTGGGAAAGCAGTGGAAGATGGCTCAAGTCCTTGGGCCCATGTACCCACGTGGGAGATCCGGAAGAAGCTCCTGGCTCCTGGCTCCTGGCTCCTGGCTTCAGATTGGCACAGCTCCTACAGTAATGGCTACCTGGGGAGTGAACCAGCAGATGGAAGGCATCTCTCCCTCTCTCTCTCTCTCTCTGTTTCTCTCTCTCTCTCTCTCTCTCTCTGCCTCTGCCTCTGCCTCTCTGTAACTCTGCCTCTTTCAAATAAAATAAATATATTTTTATTTGACAGATAGAGTTATAGACAGTGAGAGAGAGAGAGAGAGAGAGAGAGAGACAGAGAGAAAGGTCTTCCTTCCATTGGTTCACTCCCCAAATGGCCGCGATAGCCGCCGGAGCAACGCCGATCCGAAGCCAGGAGCCAGGTGCTTCCTCCCGGTCCCCCATGTAGGTTCAGGTGCCCAAGCACTTGGGCCCCATCCTCCACTGCCCTCCTGGGCCACAGCAGAGAGCTGGAGTGGAAGAGGAGCAATCGGGACTAAAATCTGGCGCCCATGTGAGATGCTGGCGCCTCAGGCGGAGGATTAACTAAGTGAGCCCCAATAAATCTTTTTTTTAGAACGTGAATAATTATACATGCATTCACATGAGTAAGGAAATAAGATAAATAAAGAATCCAAATACCTAAAAGTGTTAGTAATCTGATATCTGTAAATGCTGAATAGAATCTCATAGTTAGTAAAGTAACAATTACTTAGTTTCTCTTGATTGGTAAGTTCTGTATTTGAAACACATGGAGGCTACAGATCAAAATAACCCACTGCTGCTATAACAATGAATTAATGAACAAAATGAAATCTGAAATAATATATTTTTATTACCAAGACTAATTGTATGCCTTTAAAGGTTTGCACAGGAGAGTGCAAGAAACAATGTCTCACATTTCTGGGACAGAGCCAGACCAGAAAATGCATGCACAACATTCAGATTAAAAATCAAGGTCAAATTTTCAGTAAACAAATAATTGTCTTTGTAATCAGCTAATAAACAAAAGCAGAGATGAATAGATTTTCTGATTGTTTTATACTAAACCAATATATTGGTGGGATTCAGTTTTTAGTTTTGAGAGACTTATCAACAAAGATTTGTACTTTTTGGAAGATACTAATTTGGTCACATATATTATTTTGATAAACATCAAGAATTTTAAAAGGAAAGATAAGCTGTATACATCCTTTAGAAAAAGCAATGACATGAAAATATATCTGACAGTAGAATATTATATCTTAGTAAGGATCAACCCAAGAAGGATTAATAAGATGTTAAAATCTGCACAGTAGTATAAATATGAATTTATCATTAGAATGAAATATTATGTTGTGGTTGTTAAAAATAATGTTATGTAAACCAATCTGAGTTTTGTTCATTAAGAAGGGTGAGAGATTGAAGTTAATTCAGTAAATTACCTTAGCATTCTATTAATTTATGAAATGATCCTGTTTGTCTTATAGTTATTACTCAATAAAATGAGATCATATAAAAGGCAAATTTTTTTTAAAGTATAAAGCATTCAAATTATTAAGATTACTCAAAATCACATTGTAGACAAATACTAAAGTAATTTTTAACATAGCAATCATTATTTTGAATTATATGTACAAAAGACATCCAGTACTGAAATTCTCAGCATTCACTCATAACTTACAAATGTCACAGAAAAATATTGTACTTACCATGTGTCTCATTTTCAATCCATTTATTAATTTTATATCTAGTATCCTCTACATCATTTGTAAAGTCAACTCGTTCCACTTTGGCATTGTACAGTTTTTCAGCACACTCGATGTAATTCTATAAATAAGAACACAATTCTTGTATTTATAGATCATCATTGATTAGTCAGCTACAGCCTTGGCTTTATCATTGCTAACTGGTCTCACTTTCTGTGCCATCCTCTTCCTGCCAGAAACCCTTCAGGTTACTCGCTACACTTCAGCTAAAGCCCAAGCCCAGAGCACCTAGCTTAGGAGGCAGTGCTATTCCGCAACTGACACCTCATTTCAAGCCACTTCCTCCTTCATACTCTCTCTCTTTCACACCCAGTTCCTTACTGCTCCCCCAAAAGTTCCATGTATCTTCTCTCCCTTGAAGCCTTTGAACATTATTTCTGCCTGGGGATGCCATATTTCTCATGGTTGTCTTACTCATTTTCAGGTTCTAAGCACTGATCTCTCCTTGATACATGTCTTCCCTACATTTCTCCTATGTCATCTAACAGCCCCTTTACCTTCACTTTTCTTTATAGCTGTTATCTTAACACATCTTACTTATCAGCCCTCCATATAACAGTAAATTCTGGGAAATCAAGTCCACTTATGCATACTTATTACTTTATTTCTAGCACTTAAAGCATTAGGTTGTACATATTAGATTCTCAAGAAATATTTTTAATTAAAATGATCTAATTTATTAATATAACAGTAATACAACAAAAGCATATATGCATGTTTTGGAAGAAATAGTTCATGATTGAGAAATGAAAGATTCATTACAAATCATGTATTGTCAGAGATCATCAATCAATTTTATAGGATTTTCAACTATGATAGTAAGGATTGGCTAGGCCTCTGCTATCTATCTCCAGGAAAATACCCACAAAACATTCATAAACTCATTCTGGTAGGTGTGGGGTGATATCTCATTGTAGCTTTTTATTTTCATTTCCCTCATGATTAGTAATGTTGAGGATACTTCCATATACCTGGTAATCTGTATGTCTTCTTTTGAGAAATGTCTCTTCAGATCCTTTGCCCATTTTTGACTTGTTTGTTTTCTGGCCATTGAGGTTTTTTTTGTTTTTTGTTTGTTTGTTTTTGTTTTGTTTTGTTTTTTAGCTCCTTATACGTTTTGAATGTTAAGCCCTTATCAGAAATGTGATTGGTAAATATTTTCTTCCATTCCATAGGCTGTCTCTTCTTTCTGTTACTTACTCTCTTTGTCATGCAAAAGCATTTAGTATTATGTAATCCCATTTATCTATTTTTATTTTTGTTATGTGTGACTTTGGGGTCATATCAAAGGAATCATGGTCCGGTTCAATGTATTTGAGTTTTTCCAATATTTTTTCTTCAACTAGTTTTATCTCAAGTATGAGGTTTAAGTCTTTAATACATTTTGAGTTGATTTCTTTGTACCTCGTATGAGAAAGGAGTCTAATTTCATTGTTCTGTATTTGCCTATCTAATTCTCCTCATTCCGTTTATTGAATATGCTGTCATTTCCACATTGTATGCTCTTTGAAATGTCAAAAATCAACTGCTTGGGACTCATATTCTGGTGTAGTGGGTTAAGCCACCACTTGTGACACTGGCATTCTATTTGAGAACCAGTTCAAATCCTACATGCTCCACTTCCAATCCCACTCCCTGCTAATGCATATGAGAAAGCAGTGCAAAATGGCCCGAGTGCATCCAGATGGAGTTCCAAGATCCTAGGTTCAGCCTGACCCATTCCTGACCATTGTGGCCATCTAAGGAGTGAGCCAGGTGATGCAAGACCTTTCTCTCTCTCTCTCTCTCTCTCTCTCTCTCTCTCTCTCTCTCTCCCTCCCTCTGTAACCCTGCCTTTTAAATAAACAAATAATTTTTAAAAAAATAATTGTAAATGTGTGGATTTATTTCTGAACTGGTTTATGTGATGCTGTTTGTACTGTTATAACTTTGTACGCTACTATAAGGTCAATGTGATGTCCTTTTTACTCGAGAATATTTTGGCTCTTTGTCGTTTGTTATAGCTTCATGTGAACTTTGGGATTATTTTTTCTATTTCTGTGAAAAATGACATTGGGATTTTAATTGGGATTGCATTGAATCTGTAGATCAGTTTGTATAGTGTAGACATTTTAACAGTACTAAGTTCTAATATACAAACACAAGTTATCTCTTCAATTATTTGTATCTACTTTCAATTTCCTTCATGGATGTTTTACAATTTTCAGTATACAAATCTTTAACCTCCTTAGTTAAGTTTATCCCTAAAAAAATTTTGGTACCTATTGTAATTGTGAATGTTTTCTTGATTTTTTTCAAATAGTTCATTTTGAGTATATAGAATTGATACTGACTTTTTTTGTAAGTTAATTTTTTGTCTTTCAACTTTATTAGTTCTAACAGGTTTTTGATAGACAATTTAAGATTTTCTATTTGTAACAGCATGTTATCTACAAACAAGGACAACTTAATTTCTTCCTTTCCATTTAAATCCCTATTATTTCTCTTGTAAAATTTCTTCATCTAAAATTTCCAGTAATACTACATTTAATGCAAGAGATGAAAGTGGGCATCCTTGTTCTATTCTTGATTTTTGAGGAAAAGCTTTCAACTTTCATTGTTGAGGGTGTTATTAGTTGTAGGCTTGTTATATATAATTGTTATTGTGTTGAGGTACATTCCTTCTATACACAGTTTTTTGAGAACATTTTGTCAAATTTTGTTGAATGAGTTTTCTGCATATATTAAGGTGATAATAGGATTTTTGGCTCTCACTCTGTTAATATATGACATTTATTGATTTACATATATTGAATCTTTTTTGCATCCCTGGAATAAATCCTACTTTGTCATGATGGATGTGCTTTTAATGCACTGCTGAATTCAGTTTTACAGTATTTTTCTCAAAGAGAATAGATTTCATGTATTCCATATATACAGTTTTAAGAATGATACTTTTCACCCTTTCTTTCTCTGTCCCTCACTCCCACCCTCCATCATCTTTCCTTTCTTATGTTTCTTTTAATTTCTGACAAACCTTTACCTAGCCAGAAAAAAAGACTAAAATAAATAAAATAAGAAATGACAAAGGAGACACTACAACTGATACAGAAATAAAAAGGATTATAAGGGACTACTATGGACAATTGCTCACCAAGAAATAAATAAATTCCTTGGCACATACAACCTACCAAGGTTGAATGATGAAGAACGTAATAATCTGAACAAATAATGAGAAAGAAGACTGAATTGGAAATAAAAAGACTCCATCAAAGAAAAGCTTGATGTTTCTACTAATTAACTCTGTCAAAAATTTAATGGATAACAAATACAATCCTTAGCAAACTTTTCCAAAAAAATGGAAGATGAGGCATTGCAAACTCATTTTATGAAGATGGCATTATCGTGATACCAATGTCTCTCAAGGATAGTAAATGAAAAGAAAATCACAGGTCAATAGCCCTGTTGAATACAGATGAAGAAATTCCCAACAAATGTGGTACAAACACACACACACACACACACACTTTGGGTTTAGTTTGTTCTTCATATTCCTTCAAATGTAACATCAGGATTTTATTTTAGAGCTTTCTTCTTTTTTATTTAAGTGGCAGAGAAGTAGAGAGACAAAACTAAATCTCATCCATGGATTCACTTCCCATTTGCATTCTGTGGACAAGACTGGGCCAGACTGAAGCCAGGAGCTGGGAGCTCAACCCAGTCCCTCCACACGAGTGTCAGGAACCCAACTATTCGAGCCATCACCATTCCTTCCTAGAGTCTACATTGGCAGGAAGCTGGAATTGGGATCTGGAATCAGGATTTGCATGTAGGCATTCTCATGTGGGATGCAGGTTGCTGCTTCTTTTTATTTTTAAATTCTTGTATAGTTTATTTTCCTTAAGTAACAATTTGCTACAATCACAATTTTTTTTTAAAAATTAACACAATATTCACAAAAGCAGAATTCTCTAGGGCAATCAAAATCATGGTGTTCTTGGAATAAATTAACATCAAATTGCATTTATATTCTGATAGGTCTTCTCCTTTGAAGTGAAAGGGAGACATTTGTAACCAAGAGCAAATGCATAATTTTGTTTTTCTATATAGACTCTCTTTTAATCCATAAACTCAATGTTAATTTGAATCAGGTTAACCAGTGTCTTCTTTTTCTCATGAAGGCAGGAATTTCTGTAAACTTCCTTCTTACAACTGGTTTTTCTGCTTTCATAAGTTTGCATGTGTCATGTTTCCATTTTCATTTGCCTCTGGTGCTTGTTTAATTTCCCTTTTAATTTCTTCATTGACCCATTTTTTTGTACAGGGAGAAAATGTTTTTCCTACAATACTTGCAACTTTTCTGTGAGTTTGAAAGTATTTCAAAATAATAGTTTTTTACTAAAAGGAAGATCTAATAGGTCTTTGTCACTGATGGACTGTGAAGGTTAAGAAAAAGGGAAGTCAAAGATACCTGATGAGACATTCACTGAAAGACAACAAAAGACCAGGAAGATCTGGGGTACAGGGAAATGTTGTGTTGAGGAATCTGCAGATCCCACATGAGCACTTTCACTAAGCAGGTGTACAGTTGAGGCTAGAGCGAAGTGGTAAGGTATGACTGATCACACACCTTTAGAGAGCTGCACACATATGAAGGACACTGTCACGGGACTGTAAACTGTCTCAGTAGGTAAATTCTTCCTGAGTAAGGAGATAAATTGAAACTAGAAGATGGCTGAGTCAAAATCCTAAAGAACCACCCAATTTTAAGGATGCTTGGGGGGATAAAGAAAAGGAAGGACTCCTGATATGAACCAGCCAGAGGAGAAGGTAGAAAAACAAGAGAAACACCATAGAAATTGCAAGGGAACAAAATTCTGGGCAGCATCAACCGTATTGACTATTTGGTGTTGGGAACCACTGAAGGTGTAACTGGGATGGTAGGCCATGATCTTGCAGTAGTAATGATACACTTTCAACCTTTCAACAAGAATCATTTAATAGACCAAGAATAATCCCTGAGGAAAGGCATGGCCTTGATCTAGATTTAGAGCTTGGCTGGAGGAAGAAGAATGCTGGTTAAGAGAGTGGTTAAGGAATGAATCCATTGGTAGTTTGGTACGATGATGACTATGTTGAAAGAAAGTAAAGCAGTCAAGAGATTCAATAACTCTATGCTTGAATAACTAAAAATTGAATAATTCCATTGAAGAACAGGTAGAATGTGAGTGAAAGAATGAGAAGTGTGGGCCGTTGTGGCCACAAAATGGGAAACTGGGTTTGTGTATTTCAAAAAAAGTTAAATGCATCGGATGTTGATGAGATTCAAGACATGGTTTGTGTGTCCATTTCTAAAATGGTAACTAATACCATGTGAAGAAAGTGTCAGGAAACTGTAAGGAGGCAAGTGGGTGGGTCATCCATAGGAACTTTGAAATTACCCAAATAATGGCAGATTTGAGAGAAATACATAATGACACTCACAGGCATTGGATTGGAACAGAAGGGATAAACAGGGATAAAGATGTAAGAGATAGTAGTTGAGTCTTCTACAATATCATGTTTCTTGTAAAGACAATTTTATGATTATCATCATCATCAATTCTAGCAGACTCATCCATATTTAAATGTGAGTAAAAGGGAGAATTATAAACAAAATGTAAGTATCTTGGAGATTATCTAGCTTTCTGTCAATCTGTGATTGAAAGTTTACAACTCATTGCATGTAAAATCAAAAACAGTTTTTAGAGTAACTAACTGTCTTATAATTGAGAGAGAAAATAGCAGTGGCTCTATTTTCCATGTTTTTTTTTTTTTTTATCAGATTTCACCCTCGCTATGCTTCTGGCTGCATTGGTTTTTACACACTCTGAGTGCCAGGGGTTGGGGGAAATAAAATAGAACTCTGCTATATCTAGAAGCATGACAGACAGATCAAACTTCTAGTTGAAAAGAGTTTGCAATCCCTAAGGAGCACAACAGGATGCATGGGAGTAGAGAAACAAAATGTGAGGCTGAACAGCCAGGATGGTCTTTGTAAAACATATGCAGGATTCTCTTGGGAAGATTGAAAAATGAAAAATGGTCTCATGCTTCATAATTGACAGGCTACCAAAGTATTTGGGAGTGGTGCTGAGAAGGTGCAAAGAATTTGAGTGGGTGACATACAGAGGGAACCATAATGGTTGGGTGGAAGACAGACAGCAGGCAAAATTGCAAGTGGTGATTAGCTTGAGATGTCATTAAGGTGGAGTTTTATATCTATTTTGGGAGTGGACAATTTAGCGGGGAAAACATGCCCAGAGAACCATGTGTTTATTTAATAGTACCAACCAGGTGAGCAGCCTCTGGTACCCATAGTAACAAAGCCCCCAAAACACAGACTAAGTATAGTGGCATGGAGACTGCATTCTAAACCTCCTGGTTCTTGGGGTAGGCAGGGTGCTGTGATGAATACATTGTCAACACAAACACCATACAGAAGGATGAGAAATTAGGTTGATGACCTCAAGCAAATCCATTTGCCACCTCTGTGTTAGGTCTGAACTTCTCATCCTTAAAAGACAAGTACGTGACTGCTAGAGAGATGAAAAGTATAGCTCAGAAAAAAGGGACTAAGAGGAAGAACTCACATTAGGAGTACAAAACTGTCAGTAGACCTGGAATTTGGGAAACGTGAATAGACATTCTCGTCTGCTACAACTGATTCCTACAAATGGGCTGATTCACTAACCATCACAGCTCCTACATTACATTATATTACATGTGGGCAAGTTCTCTTCTGTTTTGGAACTCATCAATCTGGTGACTGAATATGTGAGTTAAATGGGAGGAAAAATTAAATTTGAAAATGGTGATAATTTTTTGAAAACGCCTGGGAACATAATTAACAGCCAAAAAATAAAAGATCAACTAAAGCAGTTTTACTTACCCTATGAATGTCAAACACCTTTTCTGCAAAAAGACCGTTGACAATGCTGAGTTCATAATCCTTGTGAGATGCATTTATATCAGCAAGGGCTCTTTTCAATTGAGATTGTAGTCCTGGCTGTAATTTAAAATATGTAAAAATTTATTCTTTAACTGCAAAGATATGGACAATCTCATTTACACTTAAAGTAAATCATGCATATCATATTATAAAAGAATTAAAAAATAATGATGCTATAAAAGCAGCAAATAATGCCACATACAATGTCTACCTTTCCTACAATATCTTACCTTTCCTACAATGTCTTACTTTTTCTTTGATCAAATTAAATAATTTACTCAAGTAACCAATCTTTGAATAAAATTGTTAATTGGATAATGAATCTGCCTAATATATTACCAAATTATGATGTTTTACCAATGTAGTTGACTGTGAATATCAAAGGAGGAAAGGGAAATGTTTAGTTCTATGCTATCTTGCCAAAAATCCATGCAATATGCAAATAAAATATTAGCAAATTAGTAGTTAACAAGTAAATTAACAAAAATGTTATTTGAAATTTCCACAATCTGGAAATCTGAGTGAAATTTGTTCTTTTAACTTAAAAGGCTAGAGAACAGATTTAAATATATTCATGAGAGAGTAAGTTTTCTCAATTTCAGCTCTTTTTCTTAAAAGCAAACCATGTTGTCTTTACCTGACTATTTGAAGAGTTTCTGTGTCCCGAGACAGTGTTGAAATAAAGCATCTGCAAACAGGATGCAAACAGAGGTTATCAGAATCAAAGGTTTTATGGAAAACAGCAGGAGATTTTAACAATAAAAATGTTTCCCAATATGTGAATGTAGTTACTCCCAGCTCACTAATACCCTAAAGCTAATGCTCCCCATGACTCCAGATGCACATTAAGAGGCTGAAAAGGAGAGAAATTGCTTTAATATTTATCCTATTTCCTTTCTTTCCCATGTCTGTTTTCTTTTAGGTTCACCATGATTTTGGAATAGGTATTATTTTACTAAATAGTATAGTAACATTACTTCCACTGAAACATGCTTGTATGGTGGTCAGTCCACACACAGACATTAATGTTGCATTGTATATCCCTCCCAACTTAACTGAATCAAAATCTTATGTAAGAATGGTGCAGTTTCCAGTGTTGTCAATGAAATGTAATCATGGTGCTCACTCACACAACAAAACACAGAGTATTTGTAGACTGTCTTGTGCCTTTTTAAAAATGATGTGGCAGCTATAATTTTACAACTGGACCAATTCAGATGACCATCAACTCATGTGTTTATTTATTTAAGTTTTACTTACCGGGTTTAGCCTTTTCATTTTTTTCATTATGGAATCACAAAACCCATCAGCATTTCCTACAAATTACTACCCATGAATTTCTTAAAATTTTTATATAGAATGGCATTAAGTTTTAGTTAAATTAAATAGGTACAGAAATGCTATATCATCACCATTTGAATACTTAGTCTTTCTCCTCCCATGCCCATCCCATATTTTATAGGGGTCTCAAGATGTAGAGTTCCTCCTTTCAAGTTATCGATAACATGAAATTCAAAATTATTTAATATATGCCTTATTTTACCCAATATATTTCTTTGAGCACAGAAATTCAGGTTTTTGCTAGCATTTCTGTCTGATTTTTGATCTACACACACTGACTCACTTAAATGATGCACTAAACAAATTTAATTCGGATAATCATTTGTATTGATTGAATTTTTAAAACTGTATTTTGAGTATCAAAGCATATATGTAAGAAAAATCACTTTAAATGAGGAGAGGATTTTTTCATGGTAATAACTATGAAATATTACTGCCCAAAGCTAATTGTTTTAAATGAATCCCACTGTCACTGCTATCACCTCCTCACCAACACTTGCTGTCCAAGTAGTTGTGGAATCTTAACTTGATGTTACACTTTAGTGGCTTCTGACAAAAGAGATTTCAGACCACTAGGTCCTTCTATTCTGTCTCACTCATATCTACTCAGACAGTGTTTCTTAAAAGTTAGTATGCACACCCATGTTTGAGATGGAGGATTTCTGTTGTGGGGCCCTAGCAGTCACATATTTATCAAGTTCTTCAAATGATGTTGAGGTTACTGGTCTGTGCTGTGGTTCTGGGAGTACTCCTGGAGTAGCAAGCTCATAAGCAAATACAACCAGCTGCATGCTTTGTTCACATCTGCACCGAGGTGCATCAAGATGTGAGACGTGACATCTGTGCCTTCCTGATCCCCTGCACTGACGGAGACCATTGCTGTGAGAACAATTTTCCCCCACAGTTTATTGCAAAAGCCAAGGCTGACCTTATCGATCTGAGCAGCACAGTCACCTCTGGCACCCAGACGGACCAGGGCCAGGGCAGTGAACAGGCTCAAAGAGGAAAAGAACACATTTCCATTGCCGTGATTGTTATCCATCTCCCTGAAGAGATTGAAGCAAAATTCCGCATTTGCTGCAGCAAGGGAGGCCATGGTGACACAGAATGCAGCCTAGGGAACAACGAGAAAATTAAATTAGCTCTGAGTACATTTCCTGGGGATGGTAGCTTTTATTTCCATTTTTTTCTTTCAGTTTAAAGCTTCAAAGCTTCAGGCTTTTTCAACCTTGGGTATAATCATTGAGTAACATAACAGAAAGGAAAACGTTTCCTTGACCCAGCCTCCTTGTCATACTCTGAAACTACCTCCTTTGGAAAAAAAATGACTATGATACTCTTATTTTTCTCACACTGATATCCCTTAGTGCAACATTTCTACCAATGCTCTCCTATTCATATCCATGAGATAGTCCTGATTCGTCTTGATGTGGCATTTCTATATTCAAAGGCCTTTTAACAAAAATGTCTTGTATTGGCCGGCGCCGTGGCTCAACAGGCTAATCCTCCGCCTTGCGGCGCCGGCACACCGGGTTCTAGTCCCGGTCGGGGCACCGATCCTGTCCCGGTTGCCCCTCTTCCAGGCCAGCTCTCTGCTGTGGCCAGGGAGTGCAGTGGAGGATGGCCCAAGTGCTTGGGCTCTGCACCCCATGGGAGACCAGGAGAAGCACCTGGCTCCTGCCATCGGAACAGCGCGGTGCGCCGGCCGCAGCGCGCTACCGCGGCGGCCATTGGAGGGCGAACCAACGGCAAAAGGAAGACCTTTCTCTCTGTCTCTCACTGTCCACTCTGCCTGTCAAAAATAAAAAAATAAAAAAAAGAAAAAAAAGAAAAAAAAATGTCTTGTATTTATTTGTGTATTTTACTTGAGACACAGAGAGACAGGAGAGACAGACAGAGCTTCCACCCATTGGTCACTCCCCAAATGTCTTCAAGAGCTGAACCCAGGAACTAGAAACTCAACCTTGGTCTCCCACACCAGTTCCAGGGACCAAAATACTTGAGCCATCACCGCTCCCTCCCAGGGTGCACATAATCTGGAAGCTGGGACCTAACCCAGGTGCTCTGATGTAGGACGCAGGTGTCCCAAGCAGCCCCCTTAACCACTACGCCAACCATCTGCCCCTATATGGCCTTTAAACTGCACACATAAATATTCATAGGGATTACTAGTTCT
The DNA here is from genome assembly GCF_033115175.1 of Lepus europaeus. Taxonomy (NCBI): domain Eukaryota; kingdom Metazoa; phylum Chordata; class Mammalia; order Lagomorpha; family Leporidae; genus Lepus; species Lepus europaeus. The sequence goes on along the minus strand of NC_084835.1, from coordinate 111,038,742 downwards.
CAGATCATCCCATATTTCTACACTGAAATAGAGGGAAAAATCCTGCTTAAAGTAAATATTACAAGTAAATATTAAAGTAAATATTCTTTTTTAGAGAACAAAGCTAGATTTATTGATCCCACTACAAGGAATCAAGAAAGCAGGTCAAGTAGGCACTGACTATGGTTCCCTGGACAGTTTTTTCAAAGCATTAAAACATCTGATATTCAATAAGATGGTAAAATTTGGAGGTTTAATACCATTATGGCTAATTACTATTACGGCTGTTACATACATTCTTACAGCAATCATACAACCAATTTATTTGAGGACCAATCTTGATTTCAAATATCATACATCTTTGTACCTATAAGTATGTTTATTTTGTTGATAATCTTCTAATTTTAACAGAAATTGTGATTATCATAATAGTAATTAGCATAAACATGCACACAACTTTCCCCAACACGGAGTTTTAGTCTGTGCTAGAGAAACTACACTACAGTGGAGAATTTAGAATAAAGGATTAAAATGAGATTGCCTTTGAATTCTTGGCAGTGTTGTTCCTGAAATTTAGAAGGCTACCACCACTAAAGAATTATTCAGGGATCTGCTCTTGTATTTCTTTGCAGAATTCCTCCATACTTCAAACTGATCTTGATATCATAGTTAGGGTTGCCTCAAATTAAAAAATGAAATTTCAGGGCTGGCGCTATGGCACCACCTGCAGTGCTGGTATCCCATTTGGGTGCCAATTTGAGTCCCGGCTCCTCCACTTCCAATTCAGCTCTCTGCTATGGCCTGGGAAAATAGTCCTTGGGCCCCTGCACCTACGTGGGAGATGCAGAAGAAGCTCCTGGCTCCTGGCCTCAGATCGGTGCAGCTCCAACCATTGTAGCCATTTGAGGAGTGAACCAGCAGATGGAAGACCTCTCTCTCTCTCTTTGCCTCTGCCTCTCTGTAACTCTGCCTTTAAAATAAATAAATCTTAAAATAAATGAAATTTCATGTATTGTCCAATTCTAAAGTTGCCATTGACTCCGAATACATCACAAATAATGCCTTTTAAAATTACAAATGAGATTGAAATGAATTTTTTCCATTTTATATCAAATGAAAGTTTGTGTTGAAAAAAATACATGAAACCAAAATTCTTGTATAATGCCTGATCCAAAGTAGACATCCAGTGGATTGAAGTTGCTGCATGTAGTATCTATAAAATGCTAATAACCTGTTCTGTCGTAAAAGTCAACAAATTGGACATTTCCAGAAAGAGTGTTTCTGAGAAACTCAACACCCTACACTCTGAAATTCGAAGTCTGAGAATGTCATTGAGCCAGGAGACCATAACCAGTGCTGTTGTTCAGCTATTTATGATTTGTTACGTCCCTGTTTCTCAGTTACAACCCAGGAACAGAGTAAGAAAGTCGCTCACAATCAACAAGTCTTTTACTCCAAGAAAGAATATCTATGTGCTTTTAAGTTATTCAGAAAAAAATTAAGTTTATTTCCTATCAAATCCAGGTATCCAAGGTCAAGAGTGGCAGTTGGTGGGAGCTACAGGAGAGACCTGACTGACTGGAGGTACACAGGCTGGAGGTGATGGGCTCCAGGCAGTTTAGTGGGTGACATTGGCAGAGTCTAAGGTGTCCCCCAACTTTTCAGAGGCCCAAATCATATTTTAGACCTGAAAAATAACTTTTTGATAAAATATAGAAAAAATAAGATGAAAATTAACTAGTGTACAATTCAATATATGGAGATGAAACATGAATTGGTTTTACAGAAAAACGTGAGCCAAGACATTCCTAGACAATTATGAATTCTTAGGCGATAGCTTTTATAATATGGATGGCACTAAATAGTATATGCTTAAACACTCTTGTAAGGACATGTGCACGCATGTTGGAAATAAATTCCAAGAGATATGTTCCACTTCACATACTTGCTTTTATTATTTTTCTCTATGCAGGTTCACTGTGGGTTCCAGAAATGAAAGCAAGACTTTTTATCCTTCTCATCAAATATAAACTATAAATCTCACTGGAAAATAGATGACTATATGAATTGCTCTACATTCCAATATTCACCTGGTAACAGCTGAATAAAAATTATCATGGTACCAAAACAGTGATTTTCTTTTTTCCTATAATTACTTTCATAGCAACTAAGAAATGAGCAAATACAACACCAAAACAAATCAAATGTAAGCATGCCAACCAATACCAAATGACTTGAATCCTGGTTAATTAACTAAAAACACCAAAAAAGGAAAGCAAACTACATTAAATTTGCTGAAGATGTCAGTGTGACACTACATTATATGCACTTGTTCAGAGATGGAAATAAAGAAATCACAGAACAACTGGCCTTACAGAATAATTTTTCATTTTATCAAAAATGTGATATATTTCATATTTCTTGCATAAATATTTTATCTTAGTATAGAAGTAAGTAATTAATTTATGATTTTCAAGTTAACACAAATTAGAAAATAAACAAAGTTTTTAAAAATCCAAACTTCAGACTTTAGAATTTAAAATCCAAGGCATCATTAAGTCTGATTTTTTTTGGTAGTTTATTTAAATCTGAGAATGCTTTTGTCCCTTTGTTCCTGTCACCAATCTAGTATTTGTGTCAAAATAACAACAGAGAAGAATACATTCCTCACTGAAACATTTTTAAAGTCTACTAAAAAAGTCAAGAAGCATAATTATTAAAACAAGACATAAGAAAAACTAGAGATGAAATGCATTCAATAAAACAAAATTACAATGAAAATATTGCATAAACATAAACTTATATCAAAAGAAAATTATGTACCTTACATGCTTAACAAAAACATCGTCTTACTTAGGATAATTCTGACAGTACAAGGAAAATGAATCCTAGTTCATGGTACATTTCTGGAAATAAAGCTTTTATATTCACTGACTTAAAATATACATGTTGGAGGAAAGTGAGTAACTAATTATCGAACATGCTTAGTTTTTATTCCTATCACTAAATCATATGCAATGCTCTAAAGATAGTTACTGCTCTACAGAAATATTTTCAAATCTTTCCATTTCTTTTAAAAGCATATTTTCAAAAGTTAACAAATCACTAATCTGATGAGTACCTTGCTGTGTAACTTTAAAAGAGTTCAATTCTAATTTCAAAGATTAGTATACTCCAACCTTACTGCCTTATATAACAATATTGGCGATATAGAATTTAGATTTGTAAATAATTCCTCATTTATATACTCAAAGATGGAATCCAAAGTTCCGACTGGGGCTGCTGCCCTGCACCGTGGTATGCGCCATTCCCCCACGGTTCCACTTAGAATTAGTCGCAGGCAAGCCAAAAGGAAGAGAAGCACACTACGAGAGAGAGAAATTCTGATGTTTGAGGAGTTTAATGTCTCAGATACAGAGAAGCAGCCAAGATTCGTTTGTTTCTCTCTTCCTCTTTCCCTCTCCTGTTCGCTCTCACTCTCTTGCTTTCTCTCTCAGTGTCTTGCCAGACTTTAAGTTGTGGGCTTTAGAAATATTTACCTTCCTGTCTTCATAGAGGGAGTTAGCAGCTGGTTGGGTGAGTCTGAAAGAGTTCCCTGCATTACTCTGAAATATAAAGCCTCTGACTCAGACACTCCCTACGTCCCTTGGTGATGACCATGATAGTTTTAAATGTCATTAAAATGAAATTATGTTCAGCCCCTTTATAGTGAAGTTAAAAGATATTTTAGAGTATTTGCTATGGCTCCAATTCAAGGTATTCAAAATAGAGATTACGAATGAGTCAAACTTTGGCATAACTTTTTTGTATTTCATATCACATGGTATTTTTGTATGGCTTATGTAGAGATTCCTACAATGTGGCACTACTGGCACTTTTTATGTATGGTAATTCAGCCGCTAATTTTGGTTATTGTTTCTTCAATCTTTCTCCCTCTGATATTGATATATTGGGAGGAATGGGACAGAGCTCCACCTTCAAGAATTTGTACCATAATGCCCATAAATACAGCCATCATAGAGAAGCAGAAATGTAGTGCTCTAGATGTGAAGAAAGCAAGGTATATAAAAGTGCCAGCATGGTATTGGGGCTAAGATCCGGGCAGCCACTGCGTTTAGGGAGGTGGGTGATCCTTTCAGGAACCACAGCGTTCTGCTTCACTTGGTCTCTTCACCTCACACATCATTCCTACAAATGCTTGCCCACACACTGCCCTCCATTCAACTGTATCATTTAGTGTGGAAACTCAGTATCTTAATCATTTGAAGGTCTCTAATATGAATATTCTATCAGAGGGGTAACTGTGTGGAGTATATTGAACAAAGTGATCTATCTCCTTCAGAAGAGGAATATATTAATTATGGAAAGATGAAAACTCCATTTTAACTCCAAAAAATATTATGCTGTGAAATGTGTATCATAACACAATTGTTAGCTCAGCTGTGAGTACAATTCTTACTTGTAATTATTTAACTATTGAGCTAATGGGACCATATGATATATTTCTCTGGGTAAGGGATAGAGAGCAGAGTTTTAAAGAGGCGCATCAATCTTCCATGAAAAGCAGTCTATAGATAAGCTCTAAAAGAAAAAGGCAAAACAGAGCAAAATGGGCATATTATTTAGGCACTGAGAAAGGGACAACTAGTAGCATTAGAAGCATTTGAGAGTTGCTATTCCTGTTATAGGGGAAGCAGAGAACAGGCAAGGGAGTGGGGGAATGGGAGCTGTAAGCAGTGAGCTGTTCTATACAGACTTTGCGGCCTCGTGGGGATTCCTTACTACTGAGATCATATATTACCTGGGAATAAAGCAAAGGACAAATTACTGATCTGGGGATAAATCCAAGCTCAGCAACTCTACTAGCAACACTACTCCTTTCAGCAGGTACCTTGATTTCTCTGTGCCCCCATGTTCTTATCCATAAAATAAGAGCTCATATCAGTTACAACTTCCTTTTATGCATGAGTATATAATCACCAACATGATTTTTGTTAAAGAATAGGCCCTCAACAATTTTAATTCCCCTCTTTACCTCCTCTCCAACACCTCTTTTCCTTTGTTAAGCAGAGTATGGTATATTATTACCAAACAAGGTAAGAAACTGTGTCACTTTCACCTTTGATATACAGCTCTTTACTTCCTGAAATATAGGGTCTTTTTGCTACTATCCCCCGGTGTTAAAGTTCCATTCTTCTGAAACATATAATGCCACGGTTTCTTTGTGGGAACATTGATCATAGGAGGAGTGGGCAGGGCTTTTGGTAATAATAGGCATTGAGGAGTGAAAGCTCAGAGTCAACAGTTGCAAGAAGGAGTGATTGATTTGTACAGAGGTTGCCCTGGGGAGGGAATGGCCAGGGTAACCAACCTGTTGGAGTTTTCCTGCAGCCTTCAAAGTTTTAGTATCCTGGGAGCCCTCTCATTACTTGTTGCATGCTCCCAGGGGGTCCATTTCCTTCCTTCAGCTCCAGTTCGCAGAGCTTCCCACAAGACGGTTGCCTATCTAGTATATTTCAGAACTGTGCTCCATACCAGGACACAGTCACTCAACTCCCATGATCGTAAGGTACACAGAAAGTATTCCTGACTCTAATGTATGCCCTCTTCTACTCACTGATGCCTGAAATCACCATGACAGAAGACAGAAGGTTTAGGAACCAAATAAATGAAGCACCAAAAAAAAGCCATATGATATAATTCCCTTATGAAAAACCCAAACCAAGCAAAACTGTGTCTTTAAATATGCTTCCTTATGTGGCCTCACCATGTCAAAAGAATGAATCTTGGCTGGCGCCGTGGCTCACTTGGCTAATCCTCCGCCTGCGGCACCGGCACCCCTGGTTCTAGTCCCAGTTGGGGCGCCGGTTCTGTCCTGGTTGCGGTTGCTCCTTTTCCAGTCCAGCTCTCTGCTGTGGCCTGGGAAGGCAGTGGAGGATGGCCCAAATGCTCGGGCCCTGCACCCGCATGGGAGACCAAGAGGAAGTACCTGGCTCCTGGCTTCGGATCAGTGCAGCAAGCCAGCAGTAGCGGCCATTTAGAGGGTGAACCAACGGAAGGAAGGCCGTTCTCTCTGTCTCTCACTGTCTAACTCTGCCTGTCAAAAACTAAAAAATAAAATAAAAAAATATATAAAGAAATCAAAAGCCTCAGAGACAGGGTAATGCCATGTTGTATATGAGAGGTCTACAAAAAGTTTGTGGAAATATGTATTACAAAAAAAGTATGTGTGACTTCCACATTTTTGCTCCAAAATAAGCCTATATTTTAGATCCATTTTCCCACAAACTTTTTGAAGTGTGCGTATATATAACTGACAAATGACCCACTTTTGAGAACAGAATCAGATGGAGAATGGCTGAGACTCTGTGCTAAAGATTAACAAGTAGTAATTGGGTAAAGAATAGGACATAAAACAAGACCAGGAGGGCTTATAACCTTAGCCCATGATGGAGATCAGGGGTCAAACACAGTCTTTCTTCCTGCAGCCTCCAAACTTAAGCAGATCTGTTAATGGGGGAACAAGCAGTTCCCAATCCAAGATAAATCCTCCAAAGAAGTGAGTTGGAAAGATTTCAGGGCTCTGTGCATGGCCACTGGCCATCCACATCGTTCTTGACATTCAGAAGTGAATGATCGCTCATAACAGCAGACAGGTGAAGCAGACTCGAATCACACCAGTGTCCTTACACTCAGAGGCAGTGAAGCGAATTTATCTTCCTTCTGTAAGTGGGCAGCACTCATTCACAAAGAAAGTGTTTCCTCTTAATTCTGGGTAGTTTAGTCCTAAATGTTCACCCCACACAGTTAGGAGGATAACAAAGAAGTGATGTGGGAACATGATTTCCCACCATCTAAAGCACCCGAGTAAGCATTTCTAGATAAAATGGTTATGTTCTAAGATACTTAGATTTGTATTTAAAAGTCTTTGCATGGGTTCAGTCTGCGCCCTAACCAATTACCTGACTACTGATGTGTAGACCTAGCTCCTGGGATGATTTCCCTGTGACTCAGAGCACAACACTGTCCTGAAAGAAGTTTACAAGCATTGAGCTTTTGCACCAGGTTTCAAAATAGCGTCTGACTAAGGCAGTCGTTATGTGGTTAATTTAGTTTGTATGTGAATCAGATTTGAAGAGGTAATTTTCCCATCTCTGTCTCTATCATGACAACTTTTAATGTATTTTTTAAATTCTGTACTAAATGAAACTATTTTACTGTAATCATCCAAACAAATTTCAGAATCAAGAGAATTTATCACCTGTCTCAAAATATATCTCTATTTACAGGAAGGTTTATCAATAAAATGTTCATAAAAAATATAATGTCTGTTATTGTGATTATTTGTGCTTTGTATAGATGATGAAATGTTGCACTGTAACCCAAGAAATGTGGAAGTATAACATGTTAATCCAAAATTTTTTAAAAAGAAATACTTTTTAAATTTTTGAAATGAAAATACTAACAAGCCTGATTTATTCTTCACATATTGCATACATGTATTGAGTGCCCCATAAATATGTACTCCATACTGTACCCAGTGAATTTATATGATTAAAGTAATAACTATATAAATAATGGTAGGATAAAATAGTTATTGATAGATCAAAGCAAGACAACAGTGGTTGTGAGTTTATTATCCAGTTTTATTGCAAAATATCACTGACCTCTCATAACCAAATTTCCTTCTATCCTACCCTGTGCAAATTTGCTTTGAATAATGACCTAAAAGAGAATTTGCTATAATATCCATCATTCTTCAAACTCAGATATTCATCTGGATCCTTCACTTTCTTGGCTGTCTTCAATGTGTACTTCTTCCCATGCTTCCCTGTTTCCTCTTTTTCCCTGTTTTCTCTGGCTTGGAATTTTCCAGATGTACATCTGTTGCACTAGTTATTTCACCTGACTTCTCAAGATACCTACCTTAACTATGTAGCTTCAGATAGTAGCTGAAACTTGGGGTGTCAGTTCATTCTTGTCATCCTGCCAGCCTCTCCTCCACCCTTGTGTCTGCACCACCCAGATTCTGTCTGCTCTAACACAGGTTCAAGTTCGTTGAGGTGGGTTTGACCTTGAAAAGTGGTCAGATGGAAGGGAGGTAGACTGAGATCAATTGATTGCTTATACCTTTGTCGTCTCAACACATCACAGAGGGGCAATAAGGAATTTCAGTCTTGTCCCTCCTCTCATGATGTCAAGCTCTATGTTGCACCCACCTTCACCTTCTGTGGACAGAAACCTGGGTCTTCTAACTTTCCCAAAATTTACCCAAATGACTGGCCTTCTACTGTAAAAATTTATTGCTTTAAGAGGTACCATCATAGTACTATTTTTTGGCTCAATCTTGTCTAGTTTTCTCTCTCCCCAAAAGAAGAGAAACCTGCTAACTTATCCATGATCAAAAAGAGAAGTTACTGATCACTCCCATAATGGTTTATGTATAATAATAGGGAAAAATAAAGTTATGGAAATCCCTGAAACTTAATTTAATTTAGCAGTTGTAGTTGCAGTAAAGCTTTTAATGGAAAAAGTCATTGTTAAAGTGTAAAATGTTTAAAATTTTTCATGTCCTCTGTATTCTAACTGCAGTGATGAGAGTTAGCCGAAGTATTTCTAACCCCACAGGTTTTCTATTTTTTATCCATTATAAGGATAAAGTACTTTCAAGTGGCAAAGTAGTCAGCAATTTAAAAATTATGGACCCAAGTGACACACAAACTGGATTACTGAGAGTCAAACCATAATTAAAGGTCTACTCACCATTGTTTTCTTCTCCACTTAACCTGAGACATGCCTCCCACTTTCTGTGTGCAACAGTTTATTTACAACTAGCCAACCACAGAGTGACATAAATCTACAAAGGAAACTAAGCTATGGGAATTGGCTTGTGGCAATTCTTTTTCCTTGCCATACATTAGTGACCCAAATTTCCACAGACTTTCCAACTTCATGAGTACAGATGAGACCTCATGATTGTAATTATCTAAATTTTACATCTGTTGTCCTCACTTAGATACCCAGAGCTGAAGTGTGCTATAAAATATGACAGTTCCCAAGGAATTAAATGTGCCCATTGGCAACAGCCAAAATATGAGACGTCCATCTTTATTCTTTGCTGGCCCCATATCAATGTCCTTGGTCCCTATAAAGCAGGACTGTCTTTGCCAAGAGTACCAATTCCTTGTGTCCTCATAGATATCAGCTCATGGAGAATTAGCACCAAAACTTGGTCTCATGAAAAAGAGGGAAAGAAAGGGCATTCCTATACTTACAGTACTTTATTGTCAGACACCTGGTGGGGTTGCCTACTGTTCCTGTATCTGCTACAGCTTGTCATCTAAACGGTTTCTAAGGATGATGCTTATTTTTCGGCCAAAAGAGTAACAGAGACTTTTCTATGTTTCTTCATCCACTCCCTCCTATACCCATAGCTAGTCAAGCATAAACATTTATTTTATTGGTTTCTTGCCTGAGTTAAAATTAACAATTATACATAAGCACTTTGAGGGATTACCAAATCATTAGGATTACCAAACCATCATATGACTTTCTGTGTGTCTCTACTATTACCACTGAATTTTCTACTTCTAGAATTTTATCTGAAGCATATTCTCCTATCATTATCCCCAAATGAGTCACTAACTATCCATTTTATTTCTTTTTTAAAATTTCCACCTTTTTAAAATTTATTTGAGAAATAGACAAGGACAGACAAAGAGAAACATGTTCTTTCTGCTTGTTCACTTGCAAAATGCTCACAACATCAGAGCTCACAACATCCAGGCCAAAGCCAGGAACTAAGAACTCAGTTGAGTTCTTCCACATGGGTGACAGGGACACAACTACTTGGACCATCACTTGCTATCACCTAGGATGTGCAAATGCAGAAATCTGAAATCAGGAAATGGAACCAGAACTTGAACTCAGGTATTCCAATATGGGATGTGGGCATCTCAAGTAGCATTTGAACCATTGTGCCAAACACCCATACCTAGCCTATATTTTTTTCTTTAAAGATATTACATAGAGTGATTTTTAAATTTTCACACCAAAATGTCTTGAAAATATTTTATCAATAATTAGAGGAATGCTTTCTGGGTCTTCCACATGGTTGGCAGGGACTTGGGTATTGAACCATCATTTTCTGCCTCCATGTGTGAGCATTAGCAGGAAGCTGGATCAGAGGATCCAGGATTTAAACTAGACACTCTGATATGGGATACAAGCATCAAATAACCACAGTCCCAAATTTCTACCCCTTACAAAGTTTTTACACCTGAGAGTGCACAAGATATCTAAATATTAAAATAAAAGAATTAAAATTCAATAAACAGGGTGCCCACAATTGTAAAACTGTATGCTAGACACCGGGAAATATAAACCCCTTCAATCCTAAAATTAATCATATTCTTTTTTCCTTCTCCCATATTTAATAAAAGGATTATTAGATGTAGTTGAATTAATGAAATGATCTGGGGTAAAATGGAACAAGTGTTAGGATAGAACGGCAAGCAACTGGAAGCTCTGAGAAGGGAATAATTAGAAGAGGAAATCTTAAATTAGATCTGGCCAAGGGAAAGGAAGATGAGAAGCATTATAGCGAGAGACAGCAGCACAAGTAAAAGTCCACTGGAACTAATTTACATGTATTCCGAGAAGAGTTGGCAAATAACAACCCAATGCTCAGCAGTGGAGGTCCTTCAAGTTCTGTTGTCTGGGTGGATGATGACATCATTAACACAGGGAGAGAATTCAGCAGGAGTATGCATGATGCAGGAAGGAAGAATATCAAGTTAGGCTTTGAACACATTGAATTAGAGATGTGCATAGGATATCCTGTTGGAAAAAGCAGTTGAAAATTCAGGTCTGAATATAAACTCTGGCTAGAGCTCTACGGTTCAGCTGAAGATATAAAGCTCTTGGTGAAAGAATCTAGGAGAAGGGACATGGTAAAGTGTGTTAGATTTGAAGTGGTGCCAAAAAAGGATGACCTGGTCGTCTTAATTATTTCAGATTGAGATTCTCTACACACCCTAAAATATATTAGCTTATTCCCCAAAAGCTGAATCAGCTGTGTTTTGTTTGCTTATATCTTTTTGTTACAAATTCCAGGCATTAGAATGTTTTATACAAACTCTGCTTACCATACCTAATGCTCTTAATCTATTTATTTGAATAAAATCTTGTAGCAGCAAGTTCCATGGCTTAATTGTATGTTTTGTCATGGTTAATTCATTCTAAGTGATTGCATGTTAGTTCTATTTTTACTTCTTAATGTATTATTTGTTGTTTTAATGTGGGAAGGGCACAAAGGAATTCAATTGGTCTACATCTCTTGTTTACATGTAAATATTTATCCTATCTGTTCTTCTTGCTCTACATTTTTGCTCCACTTTCTTCTTATCTTTCTCTCCTATTTGCAAAGTGAATAACCTTAGCTTTCACTTCATGATAAATACTATGATAAAGTATTCTCAGATATTGAATGAATGCAATCATTGAGACTTCCTATAACCTCCTCTCATTAGAATTAAAAATGCTGGAGACCTTGTTGGTTTCTACTTATCTGTGCTATGTCATTCCAACATGCTGCTATGGTCATAATCAATAGAATATTGAATGATAAATTCCCAAATAATTAAGCCATCAATGTTGCTTATTAGTGATCTTTTCTATTTGAACTTTTTAAGCTATACAATAGTTACAAACAGATTGACAAAGAGAATTATCCAATTCTATCCTTTTTTAATTTTATAAAAATATTTTAATTTAACATAAAATTATACATATTTCTGGGATACTATGGGACATTTTGCCACATGTATACATTGTGTAATATCCAATCAAGTCAATATATTTATCTCTTCAAACATTTGATATTTATGGCAAAGCATCCAAAATCTTGTCTTCTAGTTTATTTTGGTTTTTTTTAGTATTTTATTTTATTAATTATTTTTTTAAGGAATACAGATTTTATATGTACAACTTTAGGAATATAGTTATTCCCACCATACCCACCCTCACACCCACATTCTCACCTTCTCCTCCTTCCTCTCCCCTTCCCAGTACCATTCTCCATTAAGATTCATTTTCAATTAACTTTGTACACAGAAGACCAACTCTATACCAAGTAAAGATTTCAACAATTTGCACACACATGCACACACACAAAAAACAAGTATCACAGTTAATTCTCATAACAACTCATTGAGGACAGAGGTCCTGCATGGAGAGTTAGTGCACAGTGACTCCTGTTGTTAATTTAACAATTAACACTCTTGTGTATGACATCAGTGAGCACCTGAAGTTCCTGACATGAGCTGCCTAGGCTATGGAAGCCTTTTGAATCCACAAACTCTGTCAGTATTTAGAGAATACCATAAGCAAAGTGGAAGTTCTCTCCTCAGAGAAAAGTATATCCTTCTTTGATGGCTATTTCCTTCCGCCGAGATCTCACTCAAAGAGATCCTTCATGTAGAATATTTTTTGCCACAGTGTTGTGGCTTTCCATGCCTGAAATACTCTAGTTTATTTTTAATAGAGAAGTACATGATACATTGACATTATCTATAAAACACTACTATGTTATAGAAACCCAGGACTTCTTATTCTTAATTAGCTATAATCTAACACCTGTAATCAGCCTTTGAGGTTTTCTACATACAAGAACATGACATCTTCAGACACCAACCATTTTGTCTTCCTCTTTTCTTATTTGGCTGCTTATTTTTAATTCTTTCTCTTGCCTAATTGCTCTGACTGGGATTTCCAGTAGTATGTTTAATAAAAGTGGTAAAAGTGGGCCTCCTTGTATTGTTATAGTTCTTACAGCATTAAGACTTCAAGTTTTCTACGTTCAATGGGATGTTCACTTTGGTTTGTTATATGTGGCCTCAATATCTAATTTGTTCAAAATTTTTATCATGAAAGGATGTTGAATTTTGTCAATTGACTTTTCTGCATCTATTGAGATGACCAGGTAATTTTTATTCTTTACCCTGTTGATGTGAGTGTCATGCTTATTGATTTGCATCTGTGAACTATCCTTGCATCCCTGATATGACTCCTACTTGATTATGGTAAATAATCTTTTAAAATCTGTCAGTAGATTTGATTTGCTAGTATTTTGTTGAGGATGTTTGCATCCATACTCATCAAAGACATCGACCTGATCCTTTCTCTTCGGCTGAGTCTGGTTTGGGTTTCCAGGTAATGACGGCCTCCTAAAATGAGTTTGGAAGAATTCCTTCCTGACACCTTCTATTTTTGAAATAATTTAAGGAAGAATTGTATTCATTATTCTGGAAATGTTTGGTAGAATTCAGCAAGGAAGTCATTGGGCCTGAAATTTTCTCTGATGGAGTTTTTATTACTCATTACTGGTCTGCTTAGATATTATATTTCTTCATCATTCAATCTAGGTAAGGCGTATGGTGTTTTGTCCATTTCTCCTACATTATCAGATCTGTTGCTGCATAATTTTTTGTAGTAATCTCTAACAATCCTTTGCATTTCTGTGATATCAGTCACAATGTCTCCATTTTCATCTCTGATTTTAAGTGTTTGAAACTTCTTTTTTTTTCTTAATCTAGCTAAGTTATTTAATTTTCTTTATATTTTCAAAAAGCCAGTTCTTCAAGTGATTTATTTTTTGTATTGGTTTTTAAGTCTCTATGTCTTTTATTTGTGCTCTGAGAGTTTTGCTTTTTCTCTCATTCTATTAATTTTGGATCTGATTTGGCTTGTTTTCTAATTTTTTCAAAGCAGTGATAAGTTGAGACATTTAATTGAGACCTTTGTGCTTTTTTGATGCAGGCATTGATTGCTGTAAACATCCCTCTTATTACTGCTGTTATTGCATCTCATAGATTTAACTATGCTGTGTTTCAATTTGTATTAATTTCAAGAAGTCTTTTTTTTTTTTTATTTTTGACAGGCAGAGTGGACAGTGAGAGAGAGAGAGAGACAGAGAGAAAGGTCTTCCTTTGCTGTTGGTTCACCCTCCAATGGCCGCCGCGGTAGCGCGCTGCGGCCAGCGCACCGCGCTGTTCCGATGGCAGGAGCCAGGTGCTTCTCCTGGTCTCCCATGGGGTGCAGAGCCCAAACACTTGGGCCATCCTCCACTGCACTCCCTGGCCACAGCAGAGAGCTGGCCTGGAAGAGGGGCAACCGGGACAGGATCAGTGCCCCGACCGGGACTAGAACCCGGTGTGCCGGCGCCGCAAGGCGGAGGATTAGCCTGTTGAGCCGCGGCGCCGGCCAAGAAGTCTTAATTTACTCAATTCTTATTTGATTCACTGGTTTTCACAAGTTGTTTATTTTCATGTATTTGTGTAGTTTTCAAAATTTTTCTCTGTCAATGATTTTTAGTTTTATTACACTCTGGTCAGAAATAAATACTCAATATGATTTCTATCCTTATAAATATGTTGAGACTTGATTTGTGACTTACGTTATGATCTACCCTGGAAAGTGTTCTATGCATTGTTGAGAAGAATGTGTATTCTGCAGCTTGGATGGAATATTCTGAAGATGTCTGGTATGCCAAATTGACCTAGGGTACAATTTAACTCTGATGTTTCTTTGATTTCCTTTCTAGATATATATCCATTTCTGAAACTAGATTGTTAAGTCTCCTACATTGGAGTTTATCTCTCCTTTAAATATTAATATTTTCCTTATATATTTGGGTATTCTGAAATCGGATACATGTATACTTTATTTCATCCTTTCACTCTCACTCTTACAATGTTTTCAGTGTTCGCACAAAATATATGAATGTTTTACACAGCATTTTTACAATACTAGAGCATTCTGAGTTTGTATAGTTACTCTAACCAGAGAGTTTTCTGCTTTCTGATATTTCTTATTTGTTAGCTTCTCTTTCAGTTTGAATAAGTCCCTTTAGCACTTCTTGTAACATAGATATGATGGTGATAAATTCATCAGGCTTTGTTTGGGACTGTCTTTTCCTTTCCCTAATATCTGAAGGATAACTTTATTTGGTACAGTACTTGCTAGGTGCAGTATTCTTGGCTGGTCATTTTTTTCTCAGTACTGTGGAAGTCTCATCAGACTCCCTCCTAGCTGGGAAGGTTTGTGTTGAGAAGTAGTTTGCAGTCCAGTGAATTAAGACCCCTTTGTGTTGGGATCACATAAATAAGACTAGTGTCTGAAAATACTAACCGACAGAATAAAAAAGGGAGAGAATGATCCAACATGGGAAGCAGGATACACAGCAGACTCATAGAGTGGCAGATGTCCTAAACAGCACTCTGGCCTCAGAATCAGCCCTTAAGTCATTCAGATATGGCTGAAGAGCCCATGAGAGTATTTTAGGCATGGAAAGCCAAGACACTCTGGAAAAAAAAAAAAGAAAACCTAAATGAAAGATCTCTGCGAGTGAGATCCCAGTGGAAAGAACGGGGCCATCAAAGAAGGAGGTACCTTTCTCTGAAGGGAGGAGAG
This sequence comes from Lepus europaeus, assembly GCF_033115175.1. Lineage (NCBI taxonomy): Eukaryota > Metazoa > Chordata > Mammalia > Lagomorpha > Leporidae > Lepus > Lepus europaeus. The sequence goes on along the minus strand of NC_084835.1, from coordinate 111,023,292 downwards.
AACTTCCACTTTGACTATGACCCTGTCAGAATAAGATCAGAGTCGGTGAACTCAAAAGGCTTCCATAGCCTTGGCAACTCATGACAAGAGCCTAGGGTGATTACTGATGCCATAAACAGGAGTGTCAATTTGTTAAGTCAACGACAGGAATCACTGTGCACTTACTCCTCATGTAGGATCTCTGTCCTTAATGTGTTGTACAATGTGAATTAATGCTATAACTAGTACTCAAACAGTATTTTTCACTTTGTGTTTCTATGTGGGTGCAAACAGTTGAAATCTTTACTTAATATATACTAAACTGATCTTCTGTATATAAAGAGAATTGAAAATGAATCTTGATGTGAATGGAAGGGGAGAGGGAGCGGGAAAGGGGAGGGTTGTGGGTGGGAGGGAAGTTATGGTGGGGAGCCATTGTAATCCATAAGCTGTACTCTGGAAATTTATATTCATTAAATAAAAGTTAAAAAAAAGACCCCTTTGTGTTTCAGTTGCTTCTTTTTTGCAGCTTTGAGAATCCTCCTTATCTTTACCCTTGGAGAATTTGATAATGATGTGTGTTGCTACACGTTTGATTAGGGTGAATGTGATTGTACCTAGACAGTTGTATCTTCCTCTAATTTTGGGAGGTTGACTATCATTATCTCTTTAATAGCTTCTTTACCACTTTAATATTCCCAAGTCACTCTTAAACCCCAGTAATTTAGGTATTTGTATTTTAATGCTGTCCCAACATTTCAGCAATTTTTTTATTCCTCAATTCTTTTTTCTTTTCCAGTGTGTGTTTTCAAGTGCCCATCTTCCAGCTTACTAATTCTTTCTTCTATTTCATCTGTTCTGTTATTGATGTTTTCTATTACATCATTACTCTTGTTTAGTGTACTCTTTAGATAAAATATCTGTTTGATTTTGTTCAACTACTTCCACCTCTCCATCAATTCTCCATGTTAGAATCATTGCTCTGTGTTCTCTTGAAGTTTGCTGAGTTTCTTTAAAACAGTTCTTTTGAAGTCTTTATCCAAGCATTTGAAGCTTCTCAGTTTCTGGATGACTGGTTTCTGGCATCTTATTTTGTTCTTTAATGAAATGATGTTTCTCTCAAAGTTTTGTTTAGTTTTTTTTTTTTTTTTTTTTTTTGACAGGCAGAGTTAGACAGTGAGAGAGAGAGAGAGAGAAAGGTCTTCATTCCACTGGTTCACCTCCCGAATGGCTGCCATGGCCGAAACTGTGCTGATTCAAAGCCAGGAGCCAGGTGCTTCTTCCTGGTCTCCCATGCTGGTGCAGGGGCCCAAGCACTTGGGCCATCCTCCACTGCCTTTCCAGGCCACGGAAAAGAGCTGGACTAGAAGAGGAGCAACCGGGACAGAATCTGGCGCCCCAACCAGGTTTAGAACCCGGGGTGCCTGCCCCGTAGGCGGAGGTTTAGCATAGTGAGCCACAGTGCCGGCCTTCCTCAAAGTTCTTGATGCTTATTGGTATACAACATCATCTGCACATTGAAGAATTATAGTCATCTTGCTTTATTTGTGGCCATCCCCCCAGAAATTCTAAGCAGTCTGTCTGTTTATTTTCTCTGAGTCTATACATACTTCTGCTATGTCATCACTAGACAGTACCCTGTGTTTTCTCCTGCGATACTACACAAGCTCAATTTTTTTCCTAAATTTTAGTTGATATATTTTACAGAATGAACTAGGAGAGTGCTAAAAATGAGCAACCTGTTCCTACAAATCCTTCTGGGGCCTGCAGTAAATTCAAATGTGCCCTGTGTTCACCAGTGCTATAATGCTAGCTCACTCCTGAAGCCAACAACCCACTGAGACCAGTACAACCTGGACTCAGGACGAAAGTCTACCCTGCTATGGTCTATTTGCTAATGAAGTGAATTCATTGCCTCACATCACTCCTATAAGCCATTGATGCTATTGGTCAGATATAAGACTGATCAACTGGAACCAAGGTACTCTAACTGACACTGAAGCAGATCCAGAGGTCCTATCTGCAGGTACTGGCCTGGGGACAAGAACCAATAAGATCTATTCAGTATTGGATATTTCCAGTCTGGAACTGAGTCTCAAAGTCCTGTGACTCCTTGCTGCAGGTGCAGCCTGGAGGCAGGAGCCGCTTGGCTCAGTCTGACTCTGAATTTTATTGTAGTGCACCTGGCGCTGAGATTCAAGACCTTCTCCTTCCCCAGGCAGAGGCATCTTCCTCCATGCAGCACTCAGCGCTGGAGAATCAAGATCTACACCACTAACAATAACATTGACATCATGAATATTATACCATTTCTGTGGTGTTCTTACCCAAAATACATGACCTCATTCTAATGAAAAGCATCATAGAAGCACAAATTGAGGAACATTCAACAAATAACTGGTCAGCAGTTTTCAAAAGTATTAAGGTCATGGCAGGAAAAGGGAAATAATGAAATGTTGGACTGCAAAAGTTTAAAACTGAAAGCAATGTGGGAGCCAGGGTAGGATTCTAGTGAGAAAAACGAAGTAACTGGTGAAATTTTGCCTTGCAGATTGAGTATCGTATCAACACTATTTACTCAGTTTCGCTCATTGTGCTATGCTTATCTAAGCTATCAACAGAAGAGGATGGTGGTGGGAGATGTAGAGGAGTTTCTGACCTGATTTCTGCAAATTTTATGTAATTTTAAAGAAGTCAAAATAAAAAAAATACTTTAGGAGAAAAGCAAATTATTCCGGTTGCTATATGAAGAATGGATTGGAAAAGACGACAATGGAAACAAGAACCTTGGGCATCTAGAATGATCATGACTTTGAACAGAGTGGTAACAGTGGAGATGAGGAAAAGCAGGTGAATTTACTTAATGTTGAGGAATATTCTGCAGAACTTCCAGGAAAATTGGATGTGGAAGGTGATGGAAAGAGTAGAAGAAAGAAGCACTTCGAACAAGATTCTCTGGTTGAGTAACTAGATAGATAAAATGTCTTGATTTTTACTTACATAGGGAAAACTGGAGAGAATTAAAAGTTCTGTTTTGATAATATAATAATTTGATAATTTGAACCATATCTAGATGGTTTTATCAGTAGATAGTTATTCCCAGTCAGGTAGTATATCAGAACTGGAATTGGGAATGTAGCAATTATCATACTGGTCATTCCAAATCCCTGGCACTGAATGATGTCACCTAGGAACAGACACCAAAGTAGGGAGAGTAGAGGACCATAGGAGGAGCCCGGAAGTACTCCAAGTTGAAGGAGATGAGAGATGAAGCCAGTAGAAAGCACTAAAAAAGAGTAACCAGGAGGAAAAAGGAAGTCATCTGTCCCAGAGGGAAACACGTGGAGAGCAGTAGTCATCTGGGTTAAGTGATTCTGGGAAAGCAGTTCTTGTGAGAATAGAGGAGAGATCATGAACTGAGCAATAAATATGTAGCTGTGAGGACTGAAGCCCTGAACAGTGAACCAAGAAGAGAATGGGAGGTGAGGAAGCATTATTATGGACAGCACTTTCAAGAAGTTTTGATATTAAGGATATTAAAGCAATGTAAGATCAATATTTTTTTAAATTCAAAGATACTGAAAGATCTTGTTTGCTCACAGGAATAATCTAATGGAGGGATAATTAATAGGCTAGAATGGTGATGACTTCAAAAGAATAATGCTACAATGAGCAGGCTATAACATGATTCAGAAGAACACTAGCAGAAGTATAACCTTTAATAGAAAAGCCTACCCAATGAATCATCCCTGGACTGGCATGCTATACAATAACTATAGTTTTTTATTCAACAATTTATTGAGTGCTTAGTATAGTGTGAGTATACATTTTTTGGAAAATAAAACATAATTCCTTGTTTAACAAATTTAGGATCTAATGCAAAAAAAATGGGCATTTTAATAAATATAATCCCATGGCCCAGAATGTTAATTGCCTACCCAATTTTTTATCTCTTTTCCTTCTAAATAAACCAAATTTTATAGAGGGAAGCCTTTGTGCCCAGTTAAATAACTTTATTTCCCACTGTCCTTGCAGATGGAGATGAACATGTATCTACATTCTGGTTGATAGTAATACAAGTTCATGCTGCTAGGTGGGGCTTCCAGTAAACTTTTAGAAAAGAAAGATGAATCAGTTGTTACATGCCTTTTGCTCTTTTCCTGCCTTCTTGCATGGAATGTAGGATGCTGGGGGTAAGCAACCTCCTTGTGATCAAGAGGCAACCATGCAAGAAAGAACAAAGAAATCACAGAGACTGTTAGCCTGATAGCTTTGAGCCACTAAATGGAATGCCAGAAATCTCTGCTCTGACTCTGAACTTCTACTTACATGAGAAAACACTGTTTATCAGTAGCTCGAAAGTGCCAAATTAATCCTAATATATGAAACATCAGACACACACACTAATAAGAGTATACTAAAGTTTAAAAAAATTGGTTTCTAGAAAAACAATAATGGGATGAGAATCACTCATTTAGGCTGCATAGTCAATGGAAGCTTTGCCAAGGAAATAATAACCAATGAGTGGGGGCCAGCACTGTGGCGTAGCAGGTACAGCCGCCACCTACAGTGCCGGCATCCCATATGGACGCTGGTTCAAGACCCGGCTGCTCCACTTCTGATCCAGCTCTCTGCTATGGCCTGGGAAAGCAGTAGAAGATGGCCTAAGTCCTCGGGCCCCTGCACGCATGTGGGAGATCCGGAGGAAGCTCCTAGCTCCTGGCTTTGGATCAGCGCAGCTCTGTTGCGGCCAATTGGGGAGTGAATCAACGGATGGAAGACCTCTCCCTCTCTCTCTCTCTCTCTCTCTCTCTCTCTTTGCCTCTCCTTCTCTCTCTGTGTAACTCTGACTTTCAAAGTAAATAAATAAATAAATCTTTTTTTAAAAACCACTGAGTTATGATTAAATTGTGAATAAATGTAAACCAGGAAGTTTTGTTGGGGTGGGAGTAGTGATGGTGAACTGGAAGAGAGAGAGTGTTTGGAAAGAAGGAGCAGCAAGAAGAGCGGCATGTGATAGGAAGGGCTCAGAGAATGAGGCTCAGATGATGAGAGGCTGTGCACCATCAGTGGAACTTGGATTTTATCCTCAGTGGGAAAGGAAACAAGCAAAAATATTAAGAAATAGAATGACTTTTTCTTATTTTATTCTTTAAATTATTTATTTACTTGAGAGACAGAGAGCTCCGATTAACTGGTTTAATATTCAATGTGGGTCTCTCACTTGGGTGGCAGGGACCCAAGTGTCTGAGCCATCACTTGCTGTTAGCCAGGGTATACATTAGCAGGAAAGTGGAACTGGGAACAGAGTCGTGGCTCAAACCCAGGAACTTAGTTTTCCTAAATAGTGTCTTATGTACCATGTCAAAGGCCTGCCTCTGTTTTGGTTTTTAAAGAACATTCCAGCTGTTCATAAAGAACAGATCAGAATTGGACAAGAATTAAAGCAAAACAAATAAAGTGAAACAAGCCGGCGCCATTTAGGGTGGAACCAACAGAAGGAAGACCTTTCTCTCTGTCTAACTCTGCCTGTCAAAAATAAATAAATAAATAAAAAATAAAGTGAAACATAACAAAATAAGAGGTTGTCTTTAACAGTCAAGAAAAGACATAATAGTGATATAGCCCAAGGAATGACATCAAACATGGGGGAAAGTAACAGTATTTAAGAACATTTTAGAGGTAGAATCTGCAGGCAACATTGATGAATTTGATATAAGAAATGAAAAATATGGAAGAAACAAGACAGAATTTGGATTTATAGCCCTAATAGTTGAACAAGGGTTCAAACATTTATTAACATGTGGAAAATAATGGAGAATACTGTGATTTAGAGACTTAAGTTTGAGGCACTTATGGTCTGGGAACATAAGAAAGTCTTAGCTTGTTATGCGAATTTGGTCCTGGAAGTTCCAAGAGCAGCTGCCATCATCGAAAGTTAAAGGAAAGGACTCGGTAGAGTACAACCACTCCAAACATTTGGGGGTTGAACAAGGGAGTGTGGATCCATCACAGGAGACTCAAAAGGAGAAATCTAAGAATGAGGGACCTGGGCGTGGTGGTTTCAGTGAGTTCAAGAGTTGAGAGTTTTTTGAAAAAGAGGGAGTATTTAGGATGTTCCAAGAGGGCTACTGGGAAACTTGTCTACTGGACTCAGTAATACGGGGCTGACCTTACAGCGTTTAAGTTTGGGTGCAACAGTGGAAGTGAAGGCTATTTTAGGGAAGGATAAAGATTGAATGAGTTGAAGATATGAAGGAAGTATGTGCTTGATCACTCTTTCAAAAGGTTTGCTACAATCATAAGCTGAAAGATTCACTGCTCCCTGGAGGGAATATGGGTCAATGTTCAATGTTGTGTTTTTAAGATGAGTGTCAATAGAGCACAAGTAGACCTTGGTAGGTAATGACTGATTCAGCAGAAGGAAGTTAAAGATGAGTAAGAAAGGAGCTGAAAAAGCTGAGTATTTGCATTAATAATTTATATTTAACCTTTCCTCTGTTTTTCCACAGAAAATTTAGCCTTTAATTTATGCCAATTCTTTAGAAATTTGAGAGTAAGAAATTTTATTTACCATAAAGAGATTGTTCCAATTGTTATTTGCCTTTTAATGTTTCGATGATAATTTTTGCATGAACATAATTTATATTATGTGTAGTTAATACGCATATGGTTTACTGTATACTATCTTTAAAAACTGCTTCTTTGCTCTGTGATTTGATGCCTAATTATTCATCCCTCCTCCAGGTGTTTGGTTTATTCTTTTATAATTTTGTATATGATACAATTACATATTCATATTAGTAATACTGATATTATTTATTTAAACCTACTTTTCCCTCAAAAATCTGTGACATTCATTCTTCACAAGCTAAATTTTAATGACGTAATAATCCATTTCTAAGCTATGCTCTGTGCCATTTATATGTCCACTTATTGCCATTAGAATAGTCTATTTAAAGTATGTTTCAGGGATGGGTGTTTGATACATTGGTTAAAACATCACTTGGAATGCCTGCATCCCATGTTGGAGTACCTGGGTTCAAGTCTTGGCTCTACTTCTAGTTCCAGCTTCCTGCTAATGTGTATTCTGGGAGGCAGCAGATGATAGCTCAAGTACTTGGGTCCCTGCCACCCACATAGGGGACCTGGATTCCCTATCACTACTCTACCCCAGGCATTTGGAATCAAGGCTGTAAATGACTGAGACAAATTCATCCAAGCATATCCAATCAGTCATTAGTCATTAGAGTCTAGCTCTTGGAAGAATTCATCTCTTCTCCTCTGAAGGTTGGGTAAGTTTCTCTGTAGAGCCAGTCTTTAACTTAGCTCATACCATATAAATGGCATGCAGAGTTTCTGCTTTCATAACTTGTGAAATGCTACACAATTGTAATTGTAATGCAATTCCTTATTATGACCTATTTAGTAACACAGGTCAAACTTGTTCTTTTCTGGGCTCCTCGACCTGGAAGAATTTCTCAAGTCATGGAATTCTCAAAGTATCACATGGTGAGATATAAGGACTTAAGATGGCAAAAATTAATCCTTGCTTTAGTAAAGTAACCTAATTAGTGCATGGTGTGACAAAGGACATGATCCTTAACAAAACAAAGTAATTATAGTATTTCTTTGCCCACTGGCCAGTAATTTCTCCCTCACTGAACCCAAATCAAAAGAAATGAAAACTGCGATTCACCCTAAGTTATGGTTCTTTAGCCCCCTACCCTCCTTCTCTGACTTTCTATAACTTATATAACTCCTCATAAATCCTTTATAATCCTATGATGATTTTTTATAAATATAATGTGTATTATTTACCAATTTTTAAATATTGGAAAATGTAGGCCATTTAAATATGAAATTATCTTAGGTTGAAAAGCTTTAAATAATAACAATAAAAGCCCTATATAAGTTTATTCTAATGACAAAATTACCTTCTGGAGAAAGCATTGTTTGTTTCTACTTAATAGCATACCATGTATACTTATTTAAAGAAATTACTAGAAGGGAATATTGAAGCACAAAGCTACAGGGTGGAAATGCAGAATTTTCAGCACTCCCTGTTACAATTCAGAAACAACATGTAAACATCTTGATAATGAAAAGCAGGAATTTGTGTTATAATAACAATGGTGCTCAGTCCTTGTCCAGAAAAGGTTTTCATTCATCCTTTTACTCTAACCAACCCAACTGCATCCAAATCCCAAAGTGATAAATGTGCTTAATACCAGACAACAATAGCACAAAACCCCCTTTTTTCTTACACAATCTAAAAAACAAGGATATGGCCCAATGTTAATAAAATACCGTTTACATCCTAATCCACACTTATCTTCCAATAGTACAGGCATGAATGTAGTTATATTTCAATATTTAAGTAAAATTCTTGCCTTCTGACCAGATAATAATAATTGAGAAATAAGAATGAATGAAGAATATATTGCTGAATGCAATGAAAGACGTCATATATTAAATGACTTCTCACAAACATTTGTATACAAGAAGGCCAAGGTTAATAAAACACAGGGCTGGCACTGTGGCATGGCAGGTAAAACTGCCACCGGCAGTGTCGGCATCCATTATGGGTGCCGGTTCTCAAGACCTGGCTGCTCCACTTCCGATCCTACTCTCTGCTATGGTCTGGGAAAGCAGCAGCAGATAGCCCAAGTCCTTGGGCCCCTGCACCCACATGGGAGATCTGGAAGAAACTCCTGGCTCCTGGCTTCAAATAAATAAATAAATATTTTGAAAAAGATTGATAAAACACTATTTTACACATCTTTTTCAAAAGGTAATGATATCCAAACTACTTGGTTGTGAAGAAAGTGGGTGCTCAAAACCACAGAAGTGAGGACCGACTTATGAACAAAACAGGCCTTCTAGTGCTTATTTTACTGCTTTTCCTGTTGCCACACACAAGATTCCTCTGAGCCAGATAAAAGGCAAATGGGAGCCACTCTAGGTCCTTGCAGTATCTTTGCTGCCTCCTCTTGATCCCTTTACGCTACAAATACCAGTCCCTCTCCTCTTCTGAATCTCACTTGAGAAGACCTCACACATCCCCAATAGTTACAGTCACACCCTAGATGACTCCCAAATCCTTATCCCCAACCTATGCTCTCCTTGGACTCCTATATCCAATGTGTTCTTTTTTTTTTTAACTTTTATTTAATGAATATAAATTTCCAGTGTACAGCTTATGGATTACAATGGCTTCCCCCTCCCATAACTTCCCTCCCACCCGCAACCCTCCCCTCTCCCACTCCCTCTTAACATCTCACAGGTGTATCAAATCCTCTCAAGTAAAAATATGCATTTGGATTCTTCCTTCCTACTTGCTCCTCCCTCCAGTCTCCCCAGCTCAGTAAATTGCACTTCCAACAGCCCAGTGGTTAGAGTATGAAATCTAACACTGCTCTTTCATTCTCTTCTCTCCTGTTCTCATGAAATCCACTGCCAGCTGCTTCAGATTCCTCCTCCAAAATCTGTCTCGGTTCTGTCCACTTCCCATCATCTCTCCAGAGGCTTAGTCTCAGTCACAACCACTTTCACCTGAATTCTTGCAATGTCTCCTCACAGGACATGCCTCTTCCTCCCATACCCAGAGTGATTGCCTTTAGACAAAAGGTAGATCTTGTTACACCCCTCCTGGGAGCCCTTCAAACACTTGTCTGTTCTCCAAACCTGCCCTCTTCACTCTATGTAATGGGTCAAATTGTGTCATTCAGATAGATATGCCCAACACCAACAGGCCTGTGAGTGCGACTTGGCTTGGAAATAAGGTGCTTACCAACTTAAATAAGAATTTTGAGATAAGATCATCCTGAAATACACAGGTGGGCCCTGAATTCAATGACTGGCACCCTTACAAGGGAAGGGAGAAAGAGATATCAACGAGGCAGAATTAAAGATGCATGAAGAAAGAAACAGAAATTGAAATGATGTGCTAGCAATTAAGGAAGCTTGGAGCCACCAGAAACTCCCAAAAGCCGTCAAGGAAGTTTGCTAGACCCTTCAAGGGAAGGTTAGCTATGCCAACTCCTTGATTTCAGTTTTCTTGCCCTCAAAATAATAAAATATATTTCTATTATTTTAAGCCATAAATTTTGTGGTAATTCATTGCAGTAGCCCTAATAAACTATATACTCCCTAAAGCTCATCTAGACTCATCGTACAGTTTTTGAAAAGGTCCAGCCTCTTTTTGTTCTTAAGACCCTGTCACAGGTTGCCACCATCAGGATGAAAACTGAAACCTTGTTATAACTGCTAGGCCCCCTATCTTGGTACAGAGAAGACACTAAAATAGTTCTTAAATAATGAAATTGTAGACATAAAAAGGGGACTAAATGATCATTTCATTTCGCTGATGAGACTCCTGAGATCCAGAATGGTGAAGCGTTTTGTCCCATGTTGTGTTATCTGAAACTCATTGACCAGGTTAAAGTCAACTTAAGATAACACGTTATAACCCATGGATATAGGATTATTCTGAATGAATCTGTGTAGAATTTGCCTTGAGATACCATTGTGGAAAAAGAAATACTTCTTTATTGATAGTTACTCTGTTGGAGAATCAATTGGTCACTTGCATCAATCAAGTGCCGTGTGAACTGGCTAAGACAGCCAAAATGCACAATTCAAAACCATGCCAGGGAAAGCAGGCACACTGCATCCTTGGCATGTATGTTGTTATTTTTCATAAGTATACCTAAAGATAGGATCCTTAATCCCTTCCCATACCCTTTATCGCATAAGCATACCCATGAGACCTCAATGTCTCCTGGCACCTGATACTCACACGTAACAATCTACAAATCAGACTCAATAATAGTGGACTATATTAGGCAAGTGAGTTCTGAATCAGTACAAAGACCATATTTCCAGAGATAAGAAAAAAATGCCACCAAGTTGTTTTAAAGGGAAATCCCATGGACATTTTTGGCTATGTACAGGAAGCCAAAAAATATTAACTAATAGAATTTATTTCAGTAAGTCTCCCATGCTAATCCTTCATCTTGTGGACTTTCCCCCTTCCTGTGAGTAGACTCATTCATCCACTCATGCAATGAGCAGATTTTCATTATTGGCCTAGTAGGTGCTGGGTTTTATGCTTCAGTGTAAGGATACTGTGGAGAAAGAGACACAGTCCTTGCCCTCCAAGGGCCCAGAATCTGCTAAGGGGACAGTTTACAAGCAATGACAAATCAACATGAAAAGTACCATAGGGGATGCTGTTTGGACACCAAGGAAATGCAAACCATCACATCCTAGAGGGGCAGCCAAGAAGCAGGGGCAACATTTGCTGGCTTGGGGATAGCAGAGAATAAGCCAGCCCTTAAAGATACCAATGGAGCTGGTGGTCAAAGACAGAAAAGGAGAGAGAAAGAAAAATAAAAGATGGCTAACAAAATAAAAATAAATAGGCTCTGTTTTAAAGAAAATGTCTTAGAAGGAAAACATGTGCATGCCCAAAGTGGTCTCAGTGCACTTAGTTAAGTCCCTGTGTCATGTTTATAAGTGAAGGAAAGTAAAAATTATTTTGGAATTATCAGTTTTAGTTGGCAAGAATTAGTAATGCTCATATGACTTTAAACCTTATTTTTCAAACTACAGGTTACTATCTATTGGAAAGAATGAAATAAATTTAATCCATGGGTGCTAACATTTTTTTTAATGAAATACAAAAATAAGACAAGATGGCAGGCTAGGGTATGAAAATCAGAACAGAAGAATATAATAGAACAGTTGGTAGAGCCTGTTCATAGTAAGGGCAAGTATGGGTTAGCATACACTCACTATGCTCGGGGTCAGTTACACTGGTATTGGGGGCTGTGGTCAGACTCACTCTCTACGGCTACTCACCAAGAACTAGGTTTGCTTCCAGTGATGATTCTACTCAAGTCTTGACATTCCTTTGAAATTTTTTCTAAATATTCATGGCTTCATACTAAAACTCTTGGACCTTAGCCACATAGCAAAATTCCGCTCTTTGCTTTCAGTAAGCTTGGGTCCTGTGTGGAATCCTCATGGGGTATACCCTTTTTGCTGAAAGAACTGGTGCTGGAAGGGAGTGTGCCTAGCACAAATCGCCACCAGGGATGCTGAGTTGTCATCTATTCTATATGTTATACAAGGAAATCATCGTTTGAGGGGGAAGACCCTAAAATATTGTTTCCTTATAATTACTCTGGATAAACCTTCCTATTGTCCACCACTGCTTCTCCCAGATCCAACTACAGAAGCTTTGAGAATGACTCACAATAAGTAATCACTGAGGCCAGGGCTGTGGCGTAGCGGATAAAGCCGCCACCTACAGTGCCGGCATCCCATATGGGCGCTGGTTCGAATCCTAGCCGCTCCACTTCTGGTCTGGCTCTCTGCTATGGCCTGAGAAAGCAGTGGAAAATGGCCCAAGTCCTTGGGCCCCTGCACCCGCATGGGAGACTCGGAGGGGGCTCTTGTCTCCTGGCTTTGGATCAGCGGAGCTCCTGCCGTTGTGGCTAGCTGGGGAATATCTCTATCTCTCTCTCTGCCTCTGCCTCCCGGTAACTCTGCCTTTCAAATAAATAAATAAATCTTAAAAAAATAAGTAATCACTTTCATGTAGTGTGAGTTTCCAGATGTGGGCAGATTCCTGAGTGCTCCAGTGAAGCAGAGCGCTTCATAGGGCAGGTGTTGTGATACAGCCGGTTAAGCCACCATTTGGGACGACCACATCCCATTTTGGAGTGCCTAGGACTGATTCCCACCTCTGCTTCACATCCGTCTTCCTGATACTGTGCCTGTGAAGCATCAGGTGATGACCCAAGTGTTTCACTTCCTGACACCCACGTGAAAAACCTGGATGGAGTTCCTGGCTCCTGGCCTCAGCCTGGCTCAGACTTGGCTTGCATTTGACATTTGGGAAATGACCTAGAGGATGGAGAGGATGGAAGATCCTCTCTCTCTCTCTCTCTGTGTGTGTGTGTGCTGTATGAGAGACATAGAGACACAGAGACAGATACAGAGATAGAGAGAGTCTACATGCCCTGAGAACTTAGCAATGTGACAGTTACATTTTGGATGAAGAAATGCTTGCTATAATACAAGGACAGCACATCTTCCTGGTGAAACTATTTGTATTTGAAAGAGCAGATTAGGGATGAACAAGTAAAAAGGAGAGGATCCCTTGGGAACTAAACCTCATCAAGAAGACAATATAGATTGTGAGCTTGAAGAGGAGCTCTGCTGATATTCTGCTTAGCATATGACCCAATGCTTACAATTAAGTAAAAAACTAAACAATGCACTGTAGAAGCTTACAGATTTGTTTCATCTGGAAATCCTGATAACAGAGGCTAGCAAACTTTTTCTGTAAGGGACCAAATATACTGGGGGTAAGGGGAGCATTTGTTATGGTACAGTGGGTTAAGCAAGCTCTTGAGACATCAACATCTCATATCAGCATACCTAGTTTAAGTCCTGGCTACTCTGCTTCTGATCTAGCTTCCTGCTGATGTGCATCCTGGGAAACAGTAGATAATAGCACAAACACTTGTGTCCCTGTCATCCACATGGGAGACCCAGATGGAGTTTGGCTCCTGGCTTCAGCCTGGCCCAGTCCTGTCTGCTGAGTGAATAGGCACATGGAAGATTCTCTCTCTCTCTCTCTCTCTCTCTCTCTCTGACTCCTCCAAATAGATGAAAATAAAAGTAAATAAATCTTTTTAGAAAACATTTTTGGCTTTGTAGTATATAGGATCATTTGTTGCAACTTCATTTTTTGGTTGTGGCAAGAAATCAGACAAAGATAATAAGTAAACACATAGACATATCTGTGTTCCAATAAAACTTTATTTACAAAATAAATGGTGAACTAGGTTTAGATTAAGGGCCAGAGTTTGCCAACCCCTACCCTAGAGAATTAAACAGTAAAAGCACACAGTCTATTATTGGCAAATCTATATGTGCTTTACAATCAAACACTATTGCACCAATTCAGCCTAGCAAACAAAAGTAGTAAATGAGCATCCCAATTGACCCTCATAAGCACTGACATTGTTACTACTATTTAGCTTAATGTTATCATTCCCACTTTGCAATTTGAAAATGAAATTTCAAGCTATTCGATTGCTTTTCCAAGGGTATGCATGGAACAGAATTGACGCCTAATATAGAATGCAGCATCAAAATTTTCTTTTTGAAGATGAATAAATTTATTAGACAAGAAAAAAGAAAATTTCTGTGTTACTCTTATCATGGAAGAAAAACTTTCAAATTGGTAATGGTACTTAACATAGAAAGAGGTAAAGACTTCAAGGGAAGAAAGATTTTAATTCACAATAATTTTAATTCACAACGAAACAATTGGAGTCTTGTAAGTTTCTCCATTTCATTATACAATGAACACACAGAGTCCATCCAAGGACCCTAGAAACAACTAGCAAAACCTAGAATTTTGGACAACTTTAGCAAGAAGCCAACAAGCACCAGGCTCGCCGGCCCTACATAATTGTTAAAGACTTCAAATCTTGCAGAGTCTCCTTCATTCACTCTGATCATCCACCCAACCCCTCCAAGGTGGAAAGGAGACCTGAACCCACTGTCTTATCGGCTACTGATATCCTATGTGGTTTGAAAAGCGCACTGGGCTTTGCAGCCCTGATTTCTCTGATTGCTCTGCTGGGTCTTAGAGGAGTGTCTGGAAATGGCCCCTCACAGACTGCTGCTTCATGTCTCATGGGTAGAAATGACAAGTCACTTCACGATCTACAGAAAAGTTCCTGTAGTCAACCCAAACACTCCACACACCCACAATGTAATGATTTTATGGAGCCGGCACATGCTAAATTTCACAATTTAAGACTAATACAGGTAACAACGTGTGAGAGAAAATATTTCTCGTCTTTATTTTGCATCCCCTTAGGCATTTTCTTATTACATAATATATGTGCACATTGAGAAAAAGAGTCTTTTAAGTTCTTATATAAATCCTAAGTATATTGTCATCACTTGAAACTTGTGGGATAGGTATCGTTTCTAGGAAACCCCTGGGGAACCAAAATTTGCAGGTGCTCAAGTCCTTTATATAAAATAGTATAGTATTTGTGTAGAATCTATCAATCTGTCAATCCTTCTGTACACTTCAAATCATCTCTAGATGACTTATAATACCTAAGACAATGTAAATGCTCCATAAGTAGTTGTTATTCTGCATTGCTTAGGGAATAATGTCAAGAAAAAATGTCAGCACAATTAGCAGCTGAAATTTTTTCGAAATATTTTCAGTCTGTGGTGGTTGAATACACAGATGCTGAGTTCACAGATTTGGAGGACCAAATTAATATAAGTAAGCATATAAATGCGTTGTTATTTGTTTTCACTTGTTACCATAGGTAATAACATAATGATAAGCTAGTATGATTACCTTATATTGAAAACTTTATGCCTTTTATTCATAAAGTGGTGCAATTCTTATCAATAGCTGAATAGATATTTTAAAAGTGCCTCAAATTGTAGATCTGTTGATCTCTGCTTGCCCCACTAACTCATTTTCCAAATGACACTGCTTTGCAACTTAGTTTTGCTCAGCTCACCCTAAACTCCAGCGCCTCCCAGGGAAACAAGCTACCAGTATAAGGAAAAGAGTAGGAAGAAAGTAGAATCAAACTATTTGTTTCCCAATTTTTGTCCCTATACATGCCTTCTACAGCCCATGAATTTCTCTTGACTTCTCACAGAAGCAAAGAAAGCCAAGGAGTACTGAGGTGAAAAGCAGCAGCAATGAGTGTTTTTCCGTCATTCCGTAAAAAATAGGGGAAAATCAAAAGTTTCTAGTTATGAAGAAACACCACTGAATTTAACACCTCAGTTTACACACTGCTGAGCACTAGGGAAGTATCAAGACACTTTCTCTGTCCCGCCCCAACAGTGGCCCATAATCCAGAAGTAAACTTGAAAGTTAGACTACACTATGAGAAAGCGATGGTGGAAATATTTGTAAGGTACTTTGGAGAACTGTGGGCGGGGGGCTGTGAACAGCTTGCTGGTAGACATGATGTCCCAACCCCAGCTGGCAGGAGGAAGGGGGGAAGGTAGCAAGGGTCACAGAGACGTAGGAAGGACCCAGATGGAGGCACGTGCAGATGCTGAGCACTCTTTGCTCCAGCCTCTCTCTGGACATCCTGATGACCAGCGTGAGCCACGACCAGCACCTTTGACTCCTCCAGGGAAATCCCTTTGATAGTATCAGGGGCTTGTCCCCACTAAATGTCACCTACGAGATTTTATCTCTTTATTGGTGTGCTACTCAGCATTATGCATGACTACTCAACCAAGTTCAGGCAGGAAAACATAATCTGACTTGTTCTCAAAATAAGGAGGAAATATGTGTTTACTTTTACCAAACTCAAGCCCAAACCCAAACCCAGCCTTCACTGATATGACAGTCTTCATTTACATGACACTGTGCATTCCCCTAGAGTAGAACCGATTTCATCCTGTATCTACCATCAGCTGACCACTAAAGCACTCAAGACAAATAAGAAACTCTATACTTCCTTTGAAGAAACCTCCTAGAATCATTTTACTTCATTTCTGTCAAGGAATCAATGTGATTTTATGTAACAATATGAATATAAGCTTCTCTTATCAAATAGCACTGAAAACTCTGCTACACACCTTTGATCAAAATCTTCCAAATGCAACTATGATTGAATATGAGGTTTCCTGCTGTTATAATATAATTCTAACCGCTCCAGATGCTAGGTCCCCACAGATATAAATAGTGCTTTTCCTCCACATGAACAACTCACTCTCCAGTTGGTTTGTATTTAGTAGAAAACTACTTGCCAAGATATGAAGGCTATAATTCACTATAGAAACAATAATTATGGTACCAAGACATTCTAAGTATCATCTCTACCCAACTTTGGATTGATTGAAGGACCTTGAACTGTGAACAAGTCTGTCAAGTTCTAATTAATATTGATTAATTAATTTGCAGGTATTTATACAATATTGATGTTACTCCTGGGGATAGAAAGCCCAGCTACAGGTACTACATATAGTCAGTGTGTAAGTTATCTTTTATAAGCTTCAGGGTCTGTTCAGCAGTTGCTCGACTTTTTTCTCATAAAGAGTAAAGCTCACTTTCCTGTATTCAACACTTTGTCCAGTGTGATTTATGCTGCCATCCACTGTCATTCTAATCATGAAGATCACTCTACAACACCTTGGAGATTGGAGATCGGATAGGTGAGCTTAAGATGACCTCACGGGAGTACAGGAGGGTATGGTTTACCAAGCAAGGAGGCGTCTGAGTGCCAGGAGTCCAGATGCTGGATGCAAAGCTGTCACTTTGACAGCAGAGGAACATTCACAGCCTACAAAGCCTTGAGCACCAGGGTTGTTCATGCGTTTTGGGGGGGTTTGAGCACATTTAGAAGCCTAGAATAACCCAGCATACGTAAGAACGCCACTCACCTCCTCCCACTGCAGTTCTGTGGCCTTCACTGCTGGGCTCCAGTTCCTCCTGCCTCCTCCCTCCTAAGACTCTGCACTCCTCCCAACATACCTGTGCCAAGGTTCAGAGAAAATTCCCCAGACTTCCCATTGGCTCAATTCCCAAGGGAGAGGTTGGTGACAAGCGAGGCAGTGGTGACAGCAATGAATGAAAAGTTCCTCCCCTCCTCCCAGACTGCACTAAGAAGGAAATCATGGAAGGGACACCAAGGGAGGGGGGGCCCTCTGGCATTCCTGTCCAGCTCTGGAAGGCACCTGACATCTCGCTCAGCAAGAAACATAGAGCAGTGTCATGGGGCCATGTTCTTCATCCTTCTCCTTCTCACGAGGAAGGAAACTCAGCAAAGCAAAGCAGCAAAAAATTCCGAAGACTCTTTTCACATGCCCATCTGAGTGATGTGGAACTGGACATAGGGCAGGCTCCAGAATGAGAGCCAACAGAAGAGAACACGGAGAGCAGATGGACACCCGAGTAAGCCAGAGCCAAGAAGGGACAAGCACTGGGCTCAGAATTGATACAACCCAACCCTCCACCGAGACTAAGGTTGGCTGCCTCTGTTTTATCCATTTCCAGGGCAGTCATTATCTAGGGTTCAAGTGGTATCCCTGAAGGATGAAGTGACTCAAGTCTCAGATCTCATGATAAGCTTGCAACATATGAGTGGTTTTCACAATAACATGTGGTAACGTGATACTCTGGAGAAAAACTGACAGCCCACATACACACACAGCAGAGACCACACATTCTGTATCAGATATCAGGATATATCCTCTGGGAAGTGTGTGTTTGATGTCAGAACACAAGAGGTGTCATGTGGTAGTGAAAGCTTTGGAACCACACAGAACTGGGTTCAAATCTGGCTCTTCACATTGTACCCCTATGACCTTTGGAAAGCTACTCTGCACCTCTGTGTCTATCTTTATTCATTTTATAGAAATGGAGACAATTTTAGTAACTTTATATTTGTGAGGATTATAATTAGCATGTAAAGTATATAGTACATTGTACCGACTTGATGACCATAGCTATTGTAATGATAGGTTGAGACAGCCCTGGAGCATCCTGGATGTGTAAGTACTCCAGCTGGAATGTCCTTCCCCCTATATAGGGCCTATTACTCAAGGAACTCCTCAAGTCACAATTTCCACCACCTTCCATGTTATCAAAAGCCCACATTAATTCCTTTATTTCTTGATAACATGTTTTGATCATATAATTTTATTCCATTTCCCCCTTGTTATATATAATTTTACTTCCTATAAGTCATCTCTACAAGATCTTTTCCTGAACACAGAAAACAGGTCATACTGTATTAAAACTCCCATTGTATTGAATATGCTATAGTAGGTACAGTATATCAACTAGGAGGAATAAGTTCTGCTCTCTTTTTGCACAGTAGGTTAACTACAGTTAATGATAAAGTAACATTTTTTTTGACAGGCATAGTGGACAGTGAGAGAGAGAAACAGAGAGAAAGGTATTCCTTTACCGTTGGTTCACCCCCCCAGTGGCTGCTGCGGCCGGCGCACCACACTGATCCGAAGCCAGGAGCCAGGTGCTTCTCCTGGTCTCCCATGCGGGTGCAGGGTTCAAGGACCTGGACCATCCTCCACTGCACTCCCGGGCCACAGCAGAGAGCTGGACTGGAAGAGGAGCAACCGGGACAGAATCCGGTGCCCCAACCAGGGCTAGAACCCAGGGTGCAGGCGCTGCAGGTGGAGGATTAGCCTATTGAGCCACGGTGCTGGCCAAAGTAACATATTTTTTAAAATAGCTAGAAATATTGCTGAGGCCCCTTTCCACATACTGAAATCCCATCCCTCCCACCTGTGCTCCCAGGTTTAACCCCTATTACTCTTTTTTTTATATTTTTTTTATTTTTTTTAACTTTTATTTAATGAATATAAATTTCCAGTGTACAGCTTATGGATTACAATGGCTTCCCCCTCCCATAACTTCCCTCCCACCCGCAACCCTCCCCTCTCCCACTCCCTCTCCCCTTCCATTCACATCAAGATTCATTTTCAATTCTCTTTATACACAGAAGATCAATTTAGTATAAAGATTTCAACAGTTTGCACCCACATAGAAACACAAAGTGAAACATACTGTTTGAGTACTAGTTATAGCATTAAATCAAAATGTACAGTACATTAAGGACAGAGATCCCACATGAGGAGCAAGCGCACAGTGGCTCCTGTTGTTGACCCAACAAATTGACACTCTAGTTTATGGCGCCAGTAACCACCCTAGGCTGTCATCATGAGTTGCCAAGGCTATGGAAGCCTTCCAAGTTCCCCGACTCTGATCATATTTAGACAAGGTCATAAAAGACAGAGTGAGGATAGTAACCAATGATCCTAAGAGTGGCATTTACCAGGTTTGAACAATTATACAGCATTAAGTGGGGAAGAGGACCATCAGTACACACAGGTTGGGAGTAGAGCCATTGGTGGTAGAGTAGAGGTTATGATTACAAAGGAATGAGGCCCAAGTGCACTAGACAGGGTCTAGAACAAAGGACAGAGTCATTATTAGAGGAGCTAAGAAAGGTGCTGTCTAAGCTACAATTTAGTTTTCTGATTGAGAGGCAAACAGAACCTGATAGAAGGGGCTTGATAATAATCTGTTGGGCTTTAGGCCTTGTAAGTTAAGAGGCCCAGACCTATCTATCTCTTCACATGGGGTATATCCTAAGGGAGGTGTGAACCTCCTAGGGGAAGGCACTCTGTTGACTTTCATTACTTGGCTGGCCTGGGAGGAGAGCTGGCCAGGTAAAGGCAGGTGGCATCTCTAACAAGAAATTTACAGTTCTGCCTTCAATGTTGCTGACCCTACTTGACCATACCCTCAGCTGCAGTGGTCACTTTGGAAGTTGGGCTGAGTGAAGGGCTTTTCAGCTTGGAGCCAATAAGATCTGTGGCTCTGACCTGGGCATCCTTCGACTCCAGGGCAGGTCCATTTCCAGTGATCCAACTCTTGGCAGAGCTGCCAGGGCTCTTCACAAGCTGACTTCTGCTGAAGCCCAGGCTTGCCACATTGCAAGCCACTGCAGTGGACTGGCCTGTTGGGTCTCCTTGAGGGCAGATCACTGTACAGATCAGCCATTAATAGGCCTGCCACCCATTGCTTCTGATGCCTAGCTTTCTTTTCCTCCTGGTTTTTGTTAAAGCAGACCAGAGGATGCAAGTCAAGGGAGTGCCCAAGTCCCATCTCTAATCTTCTGTGGCCTGAACTACAAGTCTATAGTCACAGGCATGTTCTGTAGTAGTTTTTCTAGGGTAGACAATGCCCATGAGGAAAATTATATTCTCACTTAAAAACTTTCTTTCCCTTTGGTCTGAAAGGGAGGTTTTTTTTCTACTTACAGTATACTTCGCTGATGGCGAAGTGAATCTAGCTATGAGATTATTAGTTAAGTTCTTATTTTGGCTATGCTATTACAGAAAAATGTTAGCCATCTCTTTTATAAGGTCTAAAGATTAAATTGTGCGTCCTACAGATTCCTTCATAATAGAACTAGTTTCCTACCTTGAAGAGAATAGAGAAATGAAAGAACAAGTTGAATAGAGAAATGAGGGAGCATTCTGCTAGGCTCAGGGCCGGTGCAGACCTGAGGTCGCCCTGCTTATGACATATGTCCAAAATGGCGCCTGCTCTTTGTCTTGCTAGCCTTTGAGGGGTGAGCAGAGAAAGAAAAACTCGTGTCCGTATCGGTCACTTTTTTTTTCCCTCTCTCTCTTGTAGTTAGCCTGGTGAACTTTTCCCCACGGAGTTTCAAGCCTCGTTCCCTCTAGTCTCCTCTTTCCACTTGCCCGCTGGTGTCTCGGGCTATTGAGGTTCAGCTCACCTTGCGTTCCAGCGCTGGTGCGTTGAGTCTGCCGCTGGTGTCCCGAACTTGGGCTCCCACGCTCTCCATGCAGGTCCACTGTGAATCACTAGTTCCGGAAGAGTTTCCTCTGCTGTTTCTTCCCCTACTCTTCCTTGACCCTGCAGTATCTCCACTTTTATTAACCTATGTCTTGCCGAAGAATATCAATGTGCTCCCTTCCTATTCCGCCATCTTGGATTTCTCCCAGAGTGAAAATGTTAACATGTAAATCTGGTCACATGATTCCCTTGCTTCCAACTCTCCGATGGCTCCCATTCTGGTCTTAGAGTAAACTCCTTGCATGGCCTATTGGAACTTGTGGGGTTTGATCACGCCTACTTCCTCCGTGTCCTGACTGACCACCAGACGGACCAGCTGGTCTCAGTGATTTCATTTTGTATTGTGCTTTTCTGCTGACTCTTCTCTTTTATCTTATCATGCTTGGGATCTTCTTATCATTCTCGTCTTTGTCCAAATATCAGAGAGATTCTCCCCACCCACAGCATAACTGACTTTGCCTCCTAGAACTCTGTATCAGATGACTATTAAGATTTAAGGATATTTTATAGGTTAATAAACAGAAAGGAATATGACAATTGGGGCTACATTTTCCAAAAGACATACCAAAACAAAACTACAGATTTTGTAATCACCGAATTTTACTAGTGAGCAGAGTTTTGTGCTGGAATGTATCTTGCTGCTCCCCTAACCCCTATTACTCTTATAAAAACCCCTTTGCATCATGTTGTCAGTCACATTACCCATGTTATGCTCTCATTTCAAAATCCTTAAATCATTACATCTACAGTATTCCTGTAGGATGCCAGTTGCATTTTTACAGGTTCCATGGATGAGGATATGGATATGTTGGGGAGTCATTCTTCTGTCTACCATAGCAACCTAGAGCAGATATTTCTCAGTCTACATATTCAAACACAAAACACTCTTCCAAACAAGGAAGCTAGATTAGGAAATAAAACCAGGCACATCAGTCTCCACATTGAAACTTGGGGATGGTTACATCTTGCATTTTGATCCCACATGCACAGACTTCCCATACTTCATTTCTACTATATGATTTGTCACTTAATATGTCTCTCTTGCTTTGAAATTAAAAAACACTAACTAGTTAGTCAAATATACAGTCTAGAATTTTTTTCAAAAAGTTCTTAGAATAATTAACGATAAAGCTAGTATTCAAACAGTACTTTATACTATGTGTGTCTGTGTGGGTGTAAACTGTTGAAATCTTTACTTAGTATATACTAACTTGAATTTAAAAAATGAATCTTAATGAGGAATGAGATGGGAGAGGGAGTAAGAGATGGGATGGTTTGCAGGTGGGAGAGTGGTTATGGGGGGAAAACCGCTATAATCCAAAAGTTGTACTTTTGAAATTTATATTTATTAAATAAGTATTTAAAAAGTTCTTAGAATCAAATATACCCAAGTACAATTACTGGTTTATTCTTGCTGCAGACTGATGGAATTCCAGGGCAGAGTGACAGCGGAACCTAGAAGTTCAAACAGATTGGAGACTAGAAAGCCCCTGAAGGAGGATTCCCTAAGATGCAACACACATCTTTATAGTGAGTAACTGACTGACAAAAGTGGCCTTGAAAACCAGGGGAACTACAAACTACACCAAGAAATAGATCAGTGGCAAGGGTGTGTGTGTGTGTGTGTGTGTGTGTAGGAGGCGAACAAATACAAATACAGACAGGGAGCTCCCATCCATTGGTTCATTCCCCAAATGCCCACAACAAACACAGTCAGACTCAGGAGCCTGAGTGCTGCTCAGTATCCCACACAAGTGGCAGGAACTCAAGGACTTGAGTCCTAACAGCTGCCTCCCAAATCTGCATTAACAGGAAGCTGGAACTGGAGCCAGGACTGGGAATCAAACCTATGTACTTGAATGTGGACTATGGGCAATTAACCATTAGACTGCCAAGATTTTTAAAGTGTAAGTTCCCAAGGAGGCTTTACAATAATTTAGTGAATACAGCAGTCAAAAATGGATTGGATGTGTGGCCTCAGAGGATTCTGCACCTAGCTCCAGGCTTTGCAAAACAACAATCACCAGGAAACCAAGACAGAGAAAAGTGATTGTACATGGGTCGGCTCCGCGGCTCACTAGGCTAATCCTCTGCCTGCGGTGCCAGCACCCGGGGTTCTAGTCCCGGTTGGGGCGCCGGATTCTGTCCCAGTTGTTCCCCTTCCAGTCCAGCTCTCTGCTGTGGCCCAGGAAGGCAGTGGAGGATGGCCCACGTGCTTGGGCCCTGCACCCGCATGGGAGACCAGGAGGAAGCACCTGGCTCCTGGCTTCGGATCAGCGCAGTGCGCTGGCCGTAGAGGCCATTTAGGGGGTGAACCAACAGAAGGAAGACCTTTCTCTCTGTTTCTCTCTCTCACTGTCTAAATCTGCCTGTCAAAAAAAAAAAATGATTGTACAGAAATCAGTTCTCCCTACCAGGCTCACCTATGACTGTGAATTTCCATCTGCATCACCAAATTAGCAAATTGTAAATATTTCAATTATAAATATTGATAAAATCAAAGTATGTATTTTCAGACAACATTGAAGTTGTAATTGAGGGACATTTAAATAGCAGACTATATTACATCTATGAAGTGTAACCCTCAACATTGTAAATCTGTCAATTCTCCAAAATTTTTCCATCAATTATTTTCTGCTCCTTCAATAAAAATTCAGCATATTTGTGTGTGCACATGTTTGCAAATTGGCAAGCTGATTCTAAAATTTATTTAAAAAAATAAGCCCAAGAATAATGAAGGTAACCTTGAAGCATAACAATGACTTTAGAGCTTTACACTAGCAGATATCAAACTATAAAGCCACAATAATTAAGACAGTGATAACAATAATAGACAAATAGACAAGGATAGACAAATAGACAAAAGGAACAGAATAGACAGATCAAAAACAGACCAGTCTATTTTACATTGCTTTAAATCAAAGTCATCATAAAGTGAAACAGGGGAAATAGAGAGTCTTTTCAATTGGTGGTCTGGATCAATTAGATAGCAGTAACTTTTTAAAAGACAAATGAAGTTTAATCCATTTTCAACAGCATTCACACAAATAAAGTGCAGATGGATTATACATCTAACAGCAGAAGATTTTTATCTAAAAGATAACAAAGGGAATATCTGCATCAACCTTACTTAGACAAAAATATGTGGAATTGATCACAAAAAGCATTAGCTATAAAGGAAATATTGATAGACTGACTGCATTAAAGTTAAAAAACTTCTGATCATCAAAAAGACTCCTTTTAAAAGAGCAAGAAGACAAGCCACAGACTTGCAGAAGATATTTACAATAAATATTTCTGACAAAGATCTATTATCCAGAGCACAAAAATTACTTCCACAAATCAATAATAAAAGGAACGAGAACCCAGTACCAAAATGTCAAACAGGAAAATCACAAAAGAAGAAATTCAAACGTCCAACAGCAAATGAAGAGTCTCAGCATCTTTAATCACCAAAGAAATGCAAATTAAAAACACAATAATGTACCATTGCAAACCCACTAGAATGACTATTTTTAATATAAAGCTGACATTATCAAGTGTTGTTGATGTTACAGAGCAACTGGAACCAATTTGGAATACTCTTTGGTAGTATCTTCTTTTTTTTAAGATTTATTTATTTATTTGAAAGTCAGGCCAGCACTGTGGCTCAATAGGCTAATCCTCCGCCTTGCAGCGCCAGCACACCGGGTTCTAGTCCCGGTCGGGGAGCCGGATTCTGTCCCAGTTGCCCCTCTTCCAGGCCAGCTTTCTGCTGTGGCCCGGAAGTGCAGAGGAGGATGGCCCAAGTCCTTAGGCCCTGCACCCACATGGGAGACCAAGAGAAGCACCTGGCTCCTGGCTTTGGATCAGCGCAGTGCGCCGGCTACAGTGCACCAGCTGCAGCGGCCATTGGGGGTTAAACCTACGGTAAAGGAAGACCTTTCTCTCTGTCTCTCTCTCACTTTCCACTCTGCCTGTCAAAAAAAAGAAAAGAAAAGAAAGAGTTATACAGAGAGGGGAGAGGGAGAGAGAGAGAGAGAGAGAGAGAGAGAGAGAGAGAGAGAAAGGTCTTCCATCCAATGGTTCACTCCCCAATTGGCCCCAATGGCCAGAGCTTTGCCAAAGCAAGGCAGGAGCCAGGAGCTTATTCTGGGTCTCCCACACAGGTGCAGGGGCCCAAGGACTTGGGCCATCTTCTACTGCTTTCCCAGGCCATAGCAGAGACCTGGATCTGAAGAGGAGCAGCCAGGACAAAAACCAGCACCCATGTGGGATGCCGGTGCTTCAGGCCAGGGTGTTAACCCGCTGTGCCACTGGTAGTATCTTCTAAAGCTAATCTTAAGACTGACATAGTTGAGCTATTTCAGTTCTCAATAGAAATGTGCTTATATACATATATATCGAATTAACTGCATGCTCTGCTTCTCTCACAGTTTGTCCCTATATATTTAGGGCCAAATATGGGAAACTTAAAGAGTATGTTCTCTTTCAAATTTGGTATGTGCAAGCAAAGGTTTGACTTTCACAGCTGCTGTCACCACTGTGAGTCCAGTATCTCTTGAGATCCTCTTCTCCCAAGAAGGCCGTGTGCCTACACAGTGGATATGGGGAGTCCAGGGGAGAAGTCTCCCTCAAATGTTTTCTCAAAATGCTCTTCATTCCATTTAAAATTTTTAAAGCAATTGATAAATATATAATAAGGACTTAATTATATAAATCCTGTGTATGAACATAGTATAGTTCCTAAGATTTAGCATGTAGAGAATTCTTACTCACACAAATATATGTCCAAAATTCATTGAGTAAGGGCAGGCATTTAGCTTAGTGGTTAAGATGTTCCTTAAGGCACCCACACTCACATTGGACCACCTGAGTCTGATATTTGCTGCCAGCTCCTGACTGCTTTCCTGGTAATGCAGACCCTGGGAGGCAGTGGTGATGGCTCAAGGAATTGAGTTCCTGCCACCTATGTGGGAGACCGAGATTGAGATCTCTGCTCCTGGCTTCAGCCCAGCCCAGTCTCAGCCAATGGGAGCGTTGAGAATGAACCAAAGCGTAAGACCACCCTGCCTCTCCCTCTCTCTCTCTCTCTCTCTGTCTCCTTTATCTCTCTCCTTCCCCTCCTCTGCACCTAAAATACAAAAACAAATAAATTTTAAAAGGTGTTCTCACAAAGCACACTCTATTGTTTAAAAATGAAATCATATTAAATGCAAAAATATTTAATATGGTATTTGCAATAACATCTTTTTAAAAATAAATTGACTTATATGTGTATATATGATTGCAAGAAAAAAAGTATGATTTTATCGAGTGGTAGGATTGAGATGATAATTAAATTATCAATTAGAAATTTTTGTTTGTGATTATTTATGTTTTCTAATGTTTTTACAACTGTGTAAACTTTTGTATATGCAATGTCTCTTTATGCTTTCAAAAAATTTGAGAGGAACAATCTATTCCATTAAGATGGAATTTGCTTACGAAATTTTTTAGGCATAGCAAGAAATATCAGACCAGAGATCCAGAGAGGTTTAACAGGAAAAAAAAATGTTATACTTCAGTAAAGAAAAAATTTTATTGGATAAAATGATTGCACTTCAATAAATAAAAAAGAGCTTTATCTAGAACTAGTCACCAGGGAGCAGGTGTACAGTATATGCTCACTTCATTTTCTCTTACACTAACTCCAGTGGAAGTATTACTGTTCATATGAGCATAAGAATAAAAAAAGGCCTGCGGAATAGCAATTTGGCTACATGGGTAAAAGAGTATAATTATAGAACAAAAACAATTCCAAAGTTTGGGAGAAAAAGTTTGAGGAGAAGTAGGATTTCCATTTCCTCAAAGAATCTTCTCACAGGCACTTATTATATGCAAAGTGGAAGGAAAGTAACTCAACAGTACAGAAACCTATTAATCTTCAAATTAACCAAATGGTCAAGGTGTACAGCACCAGCAACATCATAAACACCTTGGGAAAGACACAGCATCATTTATCTGGGTGTTTCTTTTGTTTTGCCAAAATTGCCTAACTTCATTCCCATTGGAAGAAAACAGCAGACACATCCAAATTCATGGACAATCTGTAAAATAACGGCTCGGTAGTCTTTAAAACTGCTCACAACACAAAACAAAAGACCAAGGAACTGTTACAGAGGAAAAGACACAAAGAAGAAATGATAACTAGTTCTGGGAAAGATCTCAAAACAGAATAGGTCATCAAGTGGGAAAGGAGGAGAAATTCAGAAATGTTTTTAGCTTAATTATTAAGATAGTACTGATACCACTTCTTACTCTGAATATTCGTACCATGGTAATTTAAGATGTTAATATTATAAGAAATGGAGTAGGAGATATAACAGAACTGCTTGTACTTTGCTACTTTTCTGTAAAACTAAAATTCTTCTAAATAAACAGGTTTTTTAAATAAAGTGTTTCAAACATGAAAAAAAGGAAATAAAAGCTCAACTATTCTGAGTCCCCCTGTCAGCCAGATACCGTTTGAGATGTGGAGGTGAATGAGGCAATGAACTTCTGCTCACTGAGCGTTAACTCCTTTGACAGATTTGGTACATGTTGAACAAATAAAGAGGAAAAGAGGTTAGATTCATACTGAAAGAAACTTTAATGAGGATACATTTAGCAGAGATTTATAACACCTGGTTTGAATAGTCATGAACTGTTTTACTAGGAAGACTAGAGAAACAAATTAAATCCCATACATCTACTTCACACTTTTCTCCCTCCTGCAACTAACTCTGCCATCTAGTGACGGAACTGTGAAATGCCACCCACAGTTCAATAGAAACTGCTCAAAACTTTCCCAGGATTTTAGGCTGACTGTTAGCATGTGTGAATTAAACATGGTAACTTCCTTAATCAAAAATGTCAGCTGTTTCCTACTGTTTTCAAATAAGGTCCAGGTGTCTAGGTTTGGAATTCAAGTGAGTACACAATCTAGTCTTTGTCTACCAAATGTAAGAAAATAAGAACTCTAGAATTTCAGCACCACTATATCACTAACTTCCTAAGTGATATTGGACAGATCTCTCATCATAGCGGTGTGGGGGTGTGAGGTTAGGTGACCTGTGTCTAAATAAAGATATTAGATCAGAGGCCGGCGCCGCGGCTCACTAGGCTAATCCTCTGCCTTGCGGCGCCGGCACACCGGGTTCTAGTCCCAGTCAGGGCGCCAGATTCTGTCCCGGTTGCCCCTCTTCCAGGCCAGCTCTCTGCTGTGGCCCCAGAGTGCAGTGGAGGATGGCCCAAGTGCTTGGGCCCTGTACCCGCATGGGAGACCAGGAGAAGCATCTGGCTCCTGGCTTCAGATCAGCGCGATGCACTGGCCACAGCGGCCATTGGAGGGTGAACCAACGGCAAAGGAAGACCTTTCTCTCTCTCTTTCTCTCACTGTCCACTCTGTCAAAAATAATTTTTAAAAAAGATATTAGATCAGATAATCCCAAAGTAGGGTCCATCGCAGACATACAATAAAGTATGCTATACCTATTTCTCTAGCCTCTCCTTCTGCTTCCTGTAGCAATACTCCACTTGAATCAGATATAAACATCCCCTCATTCCCTGATATCTTGCTGCCATTTGATCTCATAGTCCTACCCATTACTTCAAAACCATCTAAAGTCCCAACACCTCCACAAAGCCTTTCCGGACAAACACCTCTCTGCATCTGAATTCAGATGCCCTCCTTGACTGTATCATTCAGATCCCGAAATAAGAAGCATGAATTTGCCAATTTTTTTCTGACATGTCAATATTACATAAAGTATTTTCAAAAGTGCTCAGGATGAACGACTTTTCATTACATAGCCAATCAATCACTTGTTTCACTATATATATATATATATATATATATATATATTGTTCTATCAAAGCTACAAAGTCCGGTGTGTGGCTGAAATCCTAGCACCACTTCAGGGAAGCAATGTAGGTGTGTGGTCATGATCCCAGGCTCTGGACTCAACAGATATGCAGTAGATTTTATTTTACAAACATGTTCATAACAATAATTCCCATTCTATGTGATCTTCTAGAATTCTGCCACTTGTCCTTAAGTGGTAGGGGCTAATTCCCTTTGAACTTGAGCAGGCTGGGAATTTATTTGTAACTAATGGCATGCAGTGGAATTAGGCTGCAAAACTTCTGAGAGTAGGCCATTTAAGGCACTGAATTATCTGTCTTGTCAGCTGAACCCCATGTTACCATTTACAAAATCCAGTGCCTGGAAGCTGCCAGGCTATGAGAAAGGCTGGAAGAGTCTATGAGGAGAGAGCAGATGGAGAAGCCCTGAGACTTCATGAAGAGAGTGACACAGCCAGCCCCCCACTTCTCAGATCCCTCTGTCCTCGCTCTTACAGCTCCAGAATCGTCTGACTGAACTTGCATAGGATCTTGTGAGCCAGAACCTCTGAACCAAGCTCTTCACAAAATGGTACTGTCTTAAGTCATGGAAGTTTTGGATAATTTTATTTGCAGCAATAGCAACAGAGACCAGATCTGAATTTAGAATCTGACTCCTCCACTTACTAGGTGAAGTAAATGTATTCTAATCCTAATCTCTATGCCTACATTTCTAAACTTGAAAATGGGCTTGATCATGTCACCTAAGTTTTTTAATTATTTTGCAGAAAAAAATGACTATAAAACACTTAGATATAAGCCAGGCATAGAGTAATATCTCAATAAACATCAAGTTGTTATCATTATTATATCTGAGTCTCTTATATAGCTCTTAGGATATTTTAACGCAATATTGATTATTTATATATGTTTGGGAACCTATTTTTCTTTGCTTTCTTCACCCTTGGAAATAATTAAAATCTTAAGTGGCACAAGGCAAGTGGCAGAATCTTAGAAGCCCATTTACAAAAGGACTGGTAGAGTTATAATTCCCTTGAGATCCACTGGCTCTGGAGCTAAAGGTATAGCTGCTGCTGTCATCAGCTTACACTGCAGCCCAACAGTGCTCTGGCCAGTCCTCTAGCTTAGGTCCCTTTCTCCTGGAACTGTTCACATAGGGAGGAGACAAAGATCCTCAGAGGGGCCATCCCAAAGTATGGCAGGTGTTCGGGTATGTTACAAGCTCACCACTTCTCAGAGATCACTTAAACCATACATACCACTTACTTGCCTTCAGAGCAAGCCTTCCCTAGATCTCCTCCAAACAAATCCAAGTTCATCCTATAACAAAATATTTATGTGAAGGTGTTGAATGGGACTTTTTCCACAGCTGAGTTGGACTGATGGTCCAAAGAGATAGCAGCGGATAAAAATTCTTTATCATCTGTAAAGAGAGCTTCCAGGGCTTCCACTCAAGGTAGACCTAGAGTCTGTGAGCCTGGTCTGGTGACAGTGAGCTCACGCTCTGTTTCCAAGGTACTGGAGAGGATGCTGAGGATTTGATTGTGGAGGCAGAGAATGAGTATTTCTTTGAAGGAAACTGGGAATGGGATGCTTCTCTCTGTGTGGGGAAAGAATGGAAGGGAAATTCCACAAGCTTCCGTGAAGGGTAGGAGGTTTCATTTAAAAGAAAAACAATTATAGAGAGTGGGTGTTTGCCACCAGGAGAACCTCACATCTTCCAGGCAATTTGGATGTTTTCCGGGTTGTGGAAATCTTGGCCCTTGCGAAATTAGGGGATCAGAGTGAAGTCAGAGAGAACCTCCCAGCACAAAGACCGGTGGGGTATTATCAGACACAGCAGCTGAGACAGAGAGGATGTGTCTGTATGATGGGCAAGAAAGTGTAACTCTGTGAAAGTCATAGGTTCCATCTCCCAAAGAGAATGGCCTAGGCTCAAAGATGAGGGGATCATTGTGCCAGCAGCCCACCTGTGTGCTCAGGTCATGAGTCTTCAGGATGAAAAGAATCCATGGAACAGTTCAGATATTCTTGTCATGGTTTCTGAGCAAGAATAGGAGGAAGGAGCCATAAAGTGAGATAAAGCCAGCAGGTGGCGAGAGTCACCCCAGATTCCACTGAGAACACAGAAATACCTGCCCACATCAGATCCTCAGTCCCTGTGGACTGTAGCAGCAGATCCAGGAATGCAGGGAGACATGGTCTCATGTGGTTCTAGATGTGGCTCCAGGAAGAGGTGGTATCTTCATGGAACTGTTGGTGAAGTCACCCAGGCTTCACCACTGCCCCGCAAGAACCAGGGGGTACAGGAGTAAATTCCACACTGAACTAAGCATCATGAAGGGAAGAAGATGAATCCTCGAGAGAGTCTGGGAAGACAACAGCAGGGAGCAGTTGAATTCTGAAGGACCCACAATTGTCTGTGAGATCTAATCCAGACACAGAGTATTAGCATGATGTGGTCTTGGAGATAGGTCATTCAAGGTACAAAGGAGCAGAAAGCAATAGTCACAAAAATAAATCTGTGTCTTACAGGTAGCATCCGGAAACCCTGCCATATCCCAGACAGGTAATGCTATCTCAGTAGCCTCATTACTCCTTACAGAAAGGACTTTTTAATATTGTTGGGCCAAGATGATTGGGGACCAGATGGGAATTTTTGTTGTGACCAAGTCATGACTGCAGCAGATGACTCTGACTCATGTCCACATTACTGGACAATTCCATCACCCAATTAAGCACCCAATGGTGCCTGTCACTGTAACACCCACATTGTCAGAGATGCTATCTACATATAACCAAAGTAAATCATGAACAAGTATTTTTATCTACATCATTAAATGATTTTGGTTCTGCCAATGTGATTAATAGCATGGAAAATGCTCCTCTGTGACTTAGGTCATGAGGGTATAATATTCCTTTCCTGTCTTACATATGACCACTTGCAAGCCCAAGTAACTTTCCTCAGAGGAGAACTTCACTCCCTGAGATGGTTTAATGGACTGTCTACTAAGACAACACTTTCCCTAATAATCTACAATATCTGTCACCCAGTTATCACTGCTGTTCTAAAGTCTATCTTCTCCGCTAAGACATAAGTTTATGAAGGCAAGGACTGGTGCTCTGTGTTAGTCAATGTATATATAACTCAACATGGTGTCTGAAACTTAGCAGGTGCTGAAGAAATATTTGTTAAAAATCAGAGTATCATGGAATTATGAAATCACCATGATCTTTTAAAATTTTTCACTGTGAGGCAGTGAATATGGTATTGCACTTTTGAGTCTTCTTGAGGTTGAACTGGGAACCACATTGATCTTTGCTTTCTCTATTGACACAAGAAGAAACAACTCCACCAATGGCAAGGATAAAAAGGGGGCACTTCCTTTGGGAGCCTGAGCCTCAGAGGAAGAAGACAGAAGGTACTCTCAGAAATCTGAGAATGAAAGGAACAGGAGAAAAGTTGGCATCAATTATCAGGATGACTAGAGCCTCATACTACCAGTCTTCATTTTGCAGCCTTTGCTAGTCAGTTGTCCAGAGATAGGGTAGCCTCAGACCATGGCATACCATCTGGTAGTGTTCAGATAGGATGACTGTATAATTCCTCATCCAAATCAGGACACTTCCAAGAGTGAAATAGGACGGTGTTGATTATTGCACCAGGACAGCAGGAGTGGGCCAGGGCGAGGGTGGTTAGACCAGGCAAATAGTTGCCTTGTTAATCCAGGGACAACACGTGGGGAAGGAACCAGATTCCTCAACTGCAGAAGTTTTGGGTTTTTCCTCCAGAGAGTAGTCTCTAAGTCTTCATTTCTACTATTCCACTTGGTTCCTGAAAGATGCTAAGAAAAAATTAAAAAGACAAATCTAGTATCAGTAAAGAGAAAAAAACTAGACTCTTGGATAAGGACGTAGACGAAGTTCTCACCGTACTGCTGCCCCGATGATGATTTTTTTTTCACTTTGTCTTAAATTTACAGTACGTTCACCTGGAAGAGTGACCTGAGCAGAGAGTCTGTGATTGCTTCCCATTTTATGCACTATACCCTTTCTACGACCCAGCAATGCACCCTGACTCAGTAACTGGTCTGGTATTATTTCTTACCATGAGGAAACACCGTGCTCCTACAGCCATTAAGGGTGTGGATGTGAATGTTCTTAGGAAAACAGCAAATTTTCTGAGTCACTACAAGATGGGCTTGGAGGCTCAGTGTTTGTGCAATTAGAGTGGTAGGGAAAGACCACTTACAAACTCTGAAGAACTTCCAAATACCACAAGTACTAAAAACAACAGAAATTAAAACAAAACATGTTCAAGAACATCTGAAAAATAATAGACTTTCATTTCATTTTTTGAAATCCACATAAGGAAGCTCTACCTCACTGTCTTCTCAACAACCTTTAAAAAATTAATAGTACTTACTTTTTTGAAAGTTTTAGATTTGTAAAAATAGTCACCAGAGCTCCTGTGTACCCCCTTGGATCTCTCCTACTGGTGTCATCTATTGTTAACATTTTTCATTATCATGGTACATTAGTTACAATTGATAACTCATTATTATTATTAACTTAATATTTACTAATTAACTAAATATGCTATTATGAACTAAATTCTATAGCTTACACTGGGTTTTAGTGGTATGTACAAGAGTACTTCCAAAAGTTCTTGAAAAGTATCATTAAACAATGTTTATTTTAGTGCAGTCCATACATACTATGAGAAAACTATGCATGTATTTCCATTCTTTGCACCAAAGTAAATGTATCTTTTAATTCCAATTTCAATGAACTTTTTGAAGTATCTTCGTGTTCTCCAGTACAATATCACACAGAATACTTTTACTTCCATTAATATAGATGTACTCCTCCCATTTATCTCTTCCTTCCCCCAGACTGTGGATCTTTATACAGTCGCAATAGTTTTGTCTTTCCCAGAATGTCTTAAATTGAAATTATACAATATGTAATCTTTCAGACTTACTTTTTTTACATAGTGATATGCCTTTCAGGTTCTTGCATGTCTTTTCATCACTTGATCATTCATTTATTTTACTGATGAATAATATTCCACTGCAGGAATATACCAGCATTTTAAAATCCATTCACCAGTTAAAACACATCTTGATTGCTTCCAAGTTTTGGAAATAATGAGAAAGCTACTATAAACACTTGTATGCAAGATTTTGTACAGACATAAGTTTTCAACTTATTTCAGTTATTACCAAGGAATACAATTGTTGAATTATATGCTAACAGTATGCTTACTTTTTGAGGCAATATCCAACTGTCTTCCAAAATGCATTTTTGCATTCCTGCTAGCAATGAGTGAGAGTTATGGTCACTTCACATCATCACCAGCATTTATTGTTGATGTTTTGGATTTTAGTAATTCTAACAGGTACACAGTGGTCATAACTTGTAATTTTCTAAGACATAAGATATTGAATATGCTGTCATTTGCTTATTTGTCATTTATGTATATTATTTGGAAAGGTATCTATTCATCTCTTTTCCCTTTTTTAATTGTTTTTTGTTATCTAGGATTTCACATATTTATTTATTTATTTGAGAGGCAGAGTTATAGACAGAGAGGGAGGTCTTCCATCCTTTGGCTCACTCCTCAAATGGCCAAATTGGCCAGATCTGGACCAATCTAAAGACAAGAGCCAGGATCTTCTTCCAGGTCTCCCACATGGGTACAGCAACTCAGGGACCTGGGCCATCTTCCACTGCTTTCCCAGGCACATTAGCAGGAAGCTGTATCAGCAGTAGAGCAGCTGGGACTCAAACCTGCAAACATATGGGAGGCCAGCAACCCAGGCAGAGGCTTAACCTATGACACTACAGCTCCAGCTCCCTGTTATTGAGTTTTAGAAACTCTTTTTATATTTTACTTATCAATCTTTTATTAAATATCTTTTTAAACAATTTTCCACCAATATCTTGTGGTTTTATTCTCTTCACAGCATGTTTGCAGACCAGAAGCTTCTTTAATTTTAATAAAATCCAACTTACTCATTTATTCTTTCTTGGATTATACCTTTGGTGTTGTATCTAAAAAGTGTTGCCAAGTACAAGACCATCTAAATTTTCTCCTATGTTATTTTTTAGGAGTCTCATAATTTTGCATTTAAATTAATTCTATGATCCATTTAATTCTATGATCCATTTGGGTCAATTTTTGTGAAAGGTGTTAAGTCAGTGCTGAGATTCATCTTTCTGACATGTGGATGTCCAGTTGTTCTGACACCATTGCTTTATATTTTATCAAAGATCTGTTAATTTTATTTGCATGGGCCTACTTCTGGGCTTTCCCTTCTGTTTCCTGTTTTGCTATTCTTTCAATAAATATCACACTATTTTGATTACTCTAGCTTTATGGCAAGTCTTGAAATCATGTAGCATCTGTTCTCTTACTCTGTTATTCGATATTGTGTTGCATATTCTGAATCTGTTCCAACATCTTTTAATTCAATAATACAAGTGACAGAATTTAGGAGTGTTTATTCTCTTGATCTTACATTTTGACATGATCTCTGACCAAAGGCTTCTATGAGTGATCTAACGTTTCTCCACTTCCATCATTTTTCTTCCATATTTTGAAATATTTTATTCCCCAAATTTCATTAGCTTCACAGATTTGCTTTGTCAATGACATCTATAAATTCCAATAAAATGTCCTGGTCAGCATGAGACATTATCAATGACACTTTCTAAACTACTGCTATAAAAGTAAACAGAAATAGGCAATCTGATAAAGAAAGTAAGAGGGTGCCAAGTTCAGGAGAAACACCAAAATAAATTAGACACTGTCTTCCAAAGGAAGTATTTGGCCAAATATAATCTCCTCTCCCCCCTCAAAAAAGTGGGTTGGAGACTCAAATGCCCTTATTTACACTGTAGATAGTAAGAAATTATGGTATAGATACTATATATATACTATATAATAGTATATATATATATATATATATATATATTATATAATACTATGGAATATTACTCAAAACAAATGAAATCCTGTCTTTTGCAACAAAATGGATACAACGTGAAACCATTATACTTAGTGAAATAAGCCAGTCCCAAGAAAATAAATAACAAATGTTTTCCCTGAGCTGTGGTAACTAACATAGTACCTAAAATGTGATGTGTTGGAGTGAAATTGACATTTTGAGATTCAGTGATTGTTACAACCCTTGTCTCTACTGTTGAAGAACAGTGTTTTTTCCTTCATACTATTTGTTGAACTCTTTACCTAGTATAGGGTTAATCTTATGAGTAGAAAGTAAACTGAAAATAGATCTTTGTAAAAATTAAGAGTGGGAGTAGGAGAGGGAGGAGGAAGAAGGGTGGGAACATGAGCAGGAGGGAGGGCAGGGTGGAAAATATCACTATGTTCCTAAATCTGTATATACGAATACTTAAATTTGTATACCTTAAATAAAATTTTTAAAAAAGATCAAGAGAAAGGACATTAAGGATGGGATTCATAGAAAGGATTTCTTTGAAGAGAATTGTGAAGAGACTCACCTGTTCTCCTTGGTAAAGGTCCCCTCCAGATCTTCAGAACTGCTTCAACAGCAGTGCCAAGAGGACATGGAATGTGTTCCAACCTACTGGGAGACCCTGGCCTGGGAACACTGCAGTGACGCAGAAGGCAGTTTTGCTGAAAGTAACTGCACACACCGTCAAGGACCATCCAAGGGGTGAGTCTCCCAGGGGCCAGATGAAGACTGGAGCAGGAGTGTTGGCCTGGGGTCACAACAAAGGGGCCTTCGACCTCTGTTCTGGCCTTCATGAAGCAACAGATGTCAGATGTACCTTTCTATGATAAACAACTATAAAATTGGACAAAGTGCAGGGGACATTTGTCACAGCCATTAGACTAGAAAGCACACAGAACGCAGGAAGCTTCATGTGGGTTGGTTTCCTCTGGCCAATCTTAAGCTGAACATCCAAAATGAGGTTCCCTCAGATTTAGTAGGGAATAACCACTTGGAAGCTGTGGGACAGTTGGAGATTTCAGAGGTTGCAAAGATTTGGGAAATGTTGAAATTCTGACCAGATGCATTGGAGGGACCTCTGTGTACAGGCACTGCAGAGCTGCTCAATAAAGACTTCAGAATGACCTCTGCTGAGGAAAAGGGCTGTTTAGAAGCCAACAAAAAATTTTCAGAAAAGAACTGGAGAGTAAATATGTCAAGCTGAGCTTACTGTAAGGAAAAATGTGCTTATATAAACTCTGACCTGGCCCCTCCCTGTTTGCTTTGTGTCCGATCAACTACCTTGGGAGGTGACATGATTTGTGCTCAGCTGTCACCAGCTTGAGACTCTTTTGGATGAAAAATGACCCACCCAAAAGGGAGGGGTGGTGGGCCAGGTTGGAAGGTGGGAGGGTGTGGCCACCCAGGTCAATTTCTTCCTCAGTCCCAGCAACACCCAGATCCTGGGGTTTCTTCCCTCCTCCTGGAGGGTGTGGATGTCTCAGGTGAGTCACCGGCTCAGGACATGTTTCTTCCATTCAGTGCAATGCCAGCGAGAGCAGCTTTTGGGAGCAAAGAGCGGTACTGAGTGGAGGGACACCCTCCACCCCCAGCTTGATTCTGCAGCCCATAGGACCAGCCTTGTGGCAGTAAACAACAACATGGTAAACTGAGCGTGGCCTTTGGGCTGCAGGTGCTCACCCCTGCCCTTGTGGCAGAGCTGTTCTACATCCACCCCAACAAAGCCCCAAATCAAATTTCAATAGACTCGGATTCTGTTGTCAGCAAAATATTTGAAGGAAAAACTACATATTTGAAGAAATAAGGACTGAACATTCTAGAAATCTGATGGAAATTATTAGCCAACAACTCCACGAAATTCAGTAAATCTCAAATGGTAAAAAAGGATCCTGTCAAAAAGGCAAGGGAACATAGTGATTATGGTTGTAGGGTATATCACTGGGGCCAGTAGCTAACCAGTGGGAACAGCATTACCTACAGGAGGGAGCAAAGGGACCCTCAGTTCAAAAAATCCACAAAAGCCCCTAGAAGCAAAATGGCCATTCACTTATAAATCAACAAAATATCCCATCCCTTCTTAGCTCCTCCTCACCCCACTCCTTAGAAGCCCACTCATAGCACATGGCTGAGTTCTGGTCCAAAGGAAAAGGAAAGACCCTCACAGGCTTATCCTTTCACCTAACTAAACAGGGAGTGGGAAGAAGACTTACCACAACATCAGGGTTCCAGTTAGAACCAGTGCTACCTAAACCTGCATGTGCACACTGAATGCCTGGAGATTTTATCAAAACATAGGTTCTAATTCTGCATTTCGTATGTATGTATGTATGTATGTATGTATTCCTTTATCTGAAAGGCAGAGTTAGAGAGACAGAGGAAGACACAATAAGCTCACATGTGAGGTTAATAATGTTGGTCCCAGACCACTCTCTAAATAATGAGGTTTAGATAAATATCTCAGCCTCAACATTTTGTAATTACTGCATTGAGACTATGTTTGTGATGTGAAGCAACCACAGACTTACTAGATTTTAGGTGTGACCAGAAAGTCATGAGAACTGCTAGAGTTTTCAAGCTGGGATTAGCATAGGGAAGGATTTCCTGCCAAGCAGTGTTATAGGGATAATGGCAGACAAATGCCACTTAGTTTGTTGCATTGCTTATCCTGGTAAAAGGCACAATTTCTGTTAAATCTTTGAAAGCAAGAAAAATACCTCACATTCACCTCCCTGTCCCCATTACATGGCACCTGTGATGGATCAGGTTAGGTCAACTTGGTCAGACCACAGCACTCACATATTTGGTCAAACACCAGTCTGGATGTTGCTATGAAGGTATTTTTTAGATCAGATTAGCATTTAAATCAGCACCCTTTGAGTAAAACAGGTGGCCCTTCCTAGGGCGGGGTAGACCTTATGTGTTCAGTTGAAGGCATTAAGGAAACATGGAAGTCCCCTGAAGAAGTGAGAATTCTGCCTGCAGACTCAGCTGCAAGATTAACTCCAACATGTGCCTAGAGCTTATCCTAAGGATCTGAGTTTTGCCAACCACAGAAATGCATGACCCACTACCTTTAAACCTTCTCCATTTTGTATAAAAATACTAGATGAATGAATGGATGATAGATAGATAGATAGATATAATAGTGAAAGAGAAATGGAGATACAGATAGAGACAGAGAGACAGAGATGGAAATGGAGAGAGAAAGAGAGGGAGAGAAAGATGATGAGGATGATGAAGATGATGAAGAAGTAGAAGACATAGATATTGGCAGGAACCATTAAGAGCACTCTATCCAGGGGGCAGTGCTGTGATGCAGTAGGTTAAACCACAGGCTGCAGTGCCACATCCCATGTGGACCTTGGTTTGAGTCCCAACTGCTCCACTTCAGATTCAGCTCCCTGCTAATGTGCCTGGTTGCGGGTGGAGGTGGAGAGCATCAGAGAATGGCTCAAGTTCTTAGAGCCCTGCAACCCATGTAGAAGACCAGGAGGAAGCTCCTGGCTCCTAGCTTTGATCAGGCTTAGCCCTGGTTGGTCATTGTGGCCATTTAGGGAGTAAGCCAGCAGGTGCAAGATTGATCGATTGATCTATCTATCTCTTCTTCTCTCTCAGTAACACTTTCTTTCAAATAAATAAATAATATTTTTTTAAAAAGAGCACTCTAATCCATCAGGATTCTCCAGAATACATCTGAAATTGGTTCTATTTTCTGGGGAACTCTGACCAGTAGAGTGCCCTTAAGTCTGCTTCCCTCTCTCTGTTAAGTAACTCAAGGGCAAGACCCTAGAAAGCCCTCCAGCTCACCCCAATCTCAGTGCTCAGAACTGGTTTGCCCATAGTCTCTCCAAGTCCTGTCTCATTATGGCTTGGCACCCACATTGGTACTCTTGATAGCTCCTCTCTATAAGAATTCCCCTTGGCTTTGATTCAAAATGATTACTTTCAACTTATTCCCCGCAACTTCCAGGGAACATGGAGATTCTGGAACTGAAACTTGTGACCACGTGTTCTGGGGCTTTTAACTGGTTACAGCCAAACTGAGTGAGGGCCACACAGCTCTGCCATTATCACATCCAGGGTGTGTAGACCATGTGGAACTCTGAGCTCCTATATAGCACAGGCCAAGTGCCACCTAAAGGGACCCAGCATCACTGGACAGACTTCATTCTGGTATCCTGAGGATGTTTAAGGTGAAAATTAGAACTACATTTGTATTTTTTTACACATCAGCACTGTTTCATGTCTATCCATGTCACCCCCACTAAATCTATGTTAGGCCTCCATTGTCTGTTTGTCATTCCACGGTATCTTACATAGAAAATAAAAAAGATTTATTTATTTATTTGAAAGGCAGAGCAACAAAGAAATAGGCAGGGGGTGGGGGAAGAGAGAGAGAGAGAAAGAGAGAGAAAGAGAGAGGGAATCTCCCATGTTCTGGTTAATTTCCCAAATGGATGCAAAAAGCCAGGTCTGGGCAAAGCCAAAGCCAGGAACCAAAAACTCCATCTGGTCTCCTACATGGATGGCAGGGGTTAAAGTACTTGGGTCGTTATCTGTCCCCTTCTCAGGCGCATTATCAGGAAGCTGGATTAGAAGAGGAGCAGCTAGGACCCAAACCTGCACTCCCATACAGGATTCTGGCATCACATTCAGTGGCTTAACCTCCTACACACCAACACCAGCCCTTAGGAAGCTTTTTTTAACATAAAAATCTAATGGATATCTGTCTTTGGATATTATGAAATCTCACTCACTGAATTATTAAAAAAATAAATAAATAAACACACTATTCAATTTAGTACCTAAAGAAGATTTGGCAAAAACTCTACTAAAATGTTCACTCAATAGAATTCCCCTTATCCAAAGTCTCCCTGTGGAAGTCATTTAATTGTGTGTTACAAGTCTTCAAGGTGCTTAAGGCATTGAATGAATTTATTAGAGTCAATACAGAATTTTGAACTTAAATTAGTGATTTTATATTTACATACACGACTGAATCAAATATTTAAAAACCCAAGCAAAGTCAAGGCCCTTAAAAGGGCTTTTTTGAAGGCAGACAAGTGACTTATTCAAGATCTCACTGAAATACACAAAGCAAGAGAATCTAATCCTTTCAAACAGTTCTCATTGACTTTGACCATGTCACTCAGGCAGCACTCAAGTAAAACCCCACAGATAAAGTCAGAACGATTTTGAGACTGTATCTTCTTCCATGATTACCAATCCAAAGAAGAACTTGGAAGAGAGCCTAGACTTATTTTGCACATGCACAGACTGAGGCACAGAGGTGTGTGAGGCATGAACTGCTTTGGGGCCACAAGGCAGTTCCCTGTTTGCCCCTGCACCTCCTTCATGACTCAGCCTAACTTAGCCCTGTCTCATGGAGAGGCAAACTTGCCACAGAAGACAATCATCTCCGAATGGATGTCCCTTATGAAGAACAGAAAGGGCTTATTCGCCATGAACTGGTATCGGATGGGCAGTCGCTTCACGGTGATGATGTCCCCGGTGGCGGCCGCTGCCTCAGTGCCTTCTTCGTTGACATCCACGTAGGATTTATGGATGACCTTTGATAAGTACAGGCCCTTGGCTGATGACATGCCAGAAAGATCAGCCTTGCCCTGGTTGAAGATATCTGCCATCCCTAGGGACTTTAGCAAGGAATTGAGCTCATACTGGATTTCGAGCTTGAATCGAGGCAAATGCACTTCAACTTCTCTTTCCACCATGTTGGAAGGGTCGATCCACTCCTGAAGTGCACGTGCGTTCAGCTGCTTTGCTACCTGAGCAAAAACACAGATGAGCCCGCATGAGCAAAGTACCCGGCCTCCACATTGAACACTGTTGGCTTTCATAATTCTCAGTGTGAATGGGTCAATTTCATTACTTTCTTTTCTGCCTTCAAAACATACTCAAACCTTACCGGGGGGGGGGAGGGGGGGTGGTGGAAGCTTCTTGCATTTAACCCCACCCTCA
This sequence comes from Lepus europaeus, assembly GCF_033115175.1. NCBI lineage: Eukaryota > Metazoa > Chordata > Mammalia > Lagomorpha > Leporidae > Lepus > Lepus europaeus. Next base: position 110,981,031 of record NC_084835.1, on the reverse strand, counting down.
CTCTCCTGCTGCCTGCTTCTCCTCCATAGCTCATCACAAAGCTCAAGATGCAGCCCCCAGGTTTGGCCTTGTATCCCTCAGCATGTGTGCCTCACCTGAACTTCTTTCTCTACCGCCCCTGAAGTCAGCACAGGCCCATTTTCGGGAAGAATTCAACTATAGCTTCTTGCTTCTCATTTTGGCACCCTCCTTTATGAACTCAACCCTCATGCGACTCCAAGGATGCCAGGGACCCCGTTCCACTCTGACAGCTCCAGTCCCCTGGTGTCCTCCTGCTTTGCCTCTCCCTTCTAAGGTATTTGCATGTGCTCTTTGCTCTGCTTCACCTGTGCGTCTTCTACTCAGCCAGGTAAGGGTCATCCATTGTGTCCTATAGGGAAACCTTCCCTGAGCTCTTTATTATAACTCAAGCCATCCCCACGTCCACAGGACTTTCCACAGGGGTTAAATGGCTTCCAAACTGCTTGAAAACGCCCATGGAAAGGTATATTGCAACAAAACTATGCATGATTTTTGAACATTTCTGCACCACAATAAACCATCTTTTTAATTCCATTATCCATGAAATTTTTGAAGTACCCTCCTATTTTTCCAAATATCTTCCACTCCAGCTGACCACAGGCCCCAGGTCCAGATCCCTTCTGAATTGGTCACACCTGTAAGCACACCTGTTCTCATGGCCATGCCCTGCTTCTCTAACCATAGTTCCCTCCAGATTGGTATTCCTTTTACTGTTTAATCCCAGGCTAAGGCCTTTCAGGAAGCTCTCCCTGTGCTCACCCACCTGGGCCACATTGTTTTCACCTTAAGAGAAGCATTCCTTGTCTTAGAAACCCTCCAACTGGGGCCACCCAACCTGGGCGTGTGTTGTGCAGTCTCCCAGAGGCTCAGCTATGCTAAGAAACCATCCGTCATTCTAGCAGAGTGTTGGGAAGTCCCACTAGGTGGGGGCATGGTCGCTCCCAGACTGCCAGCCCTGTTCTAGGCAGCTTTGGCTGCAGCCAGGGAGAGGGCATTTGATCCAAATTCTCACCCCGAATCTGTTTTCTTTACGGTTGTGGCACGCATTTCCCCCAAAAAAACAAATAACCAGTATCTGTGTATATTTCTGCAAGAGGCTCCTTCTGCCACCATGTGCCTCTTCTCATATAAGAATAACTTCTTGGCCAGCACCACGGCTCACTAGGCTAATCCTCTGCCTGCGGCGCTGGCATACCAGGTTCTAGTCCCGGTCGGGGCGCCGGATTCTGTCCCGGTTGCCCCTCTTCCAGTCCTGCTCTCTGCTGTGACCCGGGAGTGCAGTGGAGGATGGCCCAAGTCCTTGGGCCCTGCACCCCATGGGAGACCAGGAGAAGCACCTGCCTCCTGGCTTCGGATCAGGGCGATGCGCCGGCCATAGCACGCCAGCCGCGGCAGCCATTGGAGGGTGAACCAACGGAAGGAAGACCTTTCTCTCTGTCTCTCTCTCTCACTGTTCACTCCGACTGTCAAAAAAAAAAGAATAACTTCTTTTCCCTAAGTCCATTGTCCCAAAGCACAGGGACTGTGTCTTGTCCTTTGCTCTCACTTTCCCTAGGGCAGTACCTAGATGGTGACTCTGACTAACATCGGCACCAACATCTTGGGATGCACAGAGCGCATGTGTGTACACACATGCACATGCTCTGTCCTGCATGCCAGCATTCTGGCCATTGTACCTGTTCTAGCTTAGTTGTGCCTGCTGGAAGCAGAATAATCATGCTTAGTTTGTTGTTGACGTAGGGCAGCTCGAGAACTTGCATCTGAGGCCTCTTTATGACAGCCAGCTTGAACGTTCCCATCTGGTACATCATTTCCACAAGTACACTTCTGCCCTAAATAACAAAAAATTAAAAAGACTGCAATTAGCCCATACAGTTGCAGAGTTACATATGTGAGTGCATATGTATGCATTCTTGTTTTATTGTAGAACATGAATGCCTGCATTAACACTCTAAAGGCATGAGTGGACCCTTTTATTACTTCCCTTTGCAAAAGTTATCATTATTTTTTAATTTGAAGGTAATTCATGGCTAGAGATTAAGTAATTCTAATAATACAGTCTGAGTCAACCAAAAACTGAAGCATATTTCTAGCAAAAATTATGCATGTAGGAAAATGAACATGTATTATTTTCCTTTTTTTAATCAAATTAAAGTATTTCTAGGATAAAAATGGCAGATAATTTTATTGTGCTGCTTGAGAAATTAACAATATATATATGGAAAGAGTGGATAGTTTTTCTCTGCCAGGAAATCTGGGAAAGGTTACTGACACTTAATATGGAAAAAGTAAAATTTCATAGAAAACACAAATGAAGAAACCTATGGAAACCAAGACCATATTTCTGAATTTTCCATCAGTCTAAAAATTAACTACTTACCTCATTTAGCTGAAAAGGGGCTTTAACTGTCTCTTTTTCCTGAAATTTGTTCTGCCATTGTCCTTTGAAATATATGGCATTCACCAGGACCATTACAGAGGAAGGGTCAATTGTGCCCTCTCCAAAGAGGTTTGTGATTTTTCCTGGAATTAAAATAAGAAGATAGATGTATTTGGATTTGAACTTAATAATCGAGAGTTGAATAGTCACAAGAAATCTAGAGCCATATAAGACTAATTATAAGTTTGACATGCCAGAAGAATTCCTTCATCTCACAGCCATAGAATCTTCCTTGTTGAATGAGTGCTTTGGTATTAAATGCTTTGTTATTTCTAATCAGAAGATGGCATCCAGGGAGTAAGGAGTATGTTAGTGATGGATCAATTTGTCTTATACATAGTTATACCAATGCTCTCTCATGTATTACATCTTATTTAGAAAATTCTGTGATAATTTCTTGTGGCTTATCTTTAACAATTACAAGCTTTATAAACACCATGTCCTCACTGGGAAAATCAATTAAGTATTTATAAATATTTGCTAATTCTTTCAATGCACTAGGGTCGGCGGATCTCAAATATACAGTTCACTTGAAGTAAACACACATCTGAACATCAAGATTTACAAAAAGTCACCAGGAGGTGCTTGCTTTATAAACATAAGAATACTTCAAACCGTTCATGGAAAATAGAATTAAAAGCTAAGTTTATTTTGGTACAAATGTTTTTGAGACCCAGGCATAGTATTTTCATAATACATATTTTCCATAAAGTTTTTGAAGACCCCATATGCTAATAAAAATGGAACACCCAACCTCTTGGTGTATTTTGGTACATCAATTTACAAAACCTTTTTGGAATATGATCACAGAGATATCTGAAGTATCAGACTCCATGCTTGATGAGGGCTTTAATTTCCACTGACCATCTGGGCCTCACACAGTAACTAGCTCGTGATATAAATATCTAACCTGAAATGCTGCATGCCTAGACTCTTAATGAATGTATAAGTAAATATATAACTGGGCGATTGAATAACAAGCACTCTAAGTAAACATGCACTTATTCTAAATAAATATCATAATACACACATGACAAAAAATAGCATCAACTTAATTTCTGATTTCAAAAAACATTGTCAAGGCGTTTCTGTGTGCCACTGTTCTAGGGACCACAGCACTGAGCGTATGACAAGAACCTAAATACAAATTCCTGTCCCAAAGCTAATATCTCAGCTGAGGGCTTTACCGAGTAAACTTACATTAAACCTCAGACTCTTTTCTCATGATCAGTGGATCAGCGGATCAGAGTTTGGCACATGACATAATAATACACAATGGGATATTATTTAGCAATAAGAAACAAGAAAATCCTGTCATTTCCAGAATGGAGAGCATCATAGACAGACACAGTAAGACAAATATCACATATTCTCCCCCAAATGTGGAAGCTAAAAACAAACCAAAACACCTCAATCTAAGTGCAGAATAGCAATTATCCCAGGCTGGGATGTGGAAGGTGGATAGAGGGAATCCAGATAATGGGTACCAAGTCAGAGTTAGAGCAAAGGAGTAAGTTCCTACTGCTACACAGCATAGTGGTGTTAGTTCACAATAACCCAGTGTGTATTTTATGAACAAACAGGAGAAGAGCTCCAAGGCCACAGTCTTAAAGTAAGGTCGAAGAAGGGGAAATGTTTACTACACTGATCTTATCAGTATACATAGCATACATATATTGAAATGCCACACTGTAGCACAAAAATTTGTACAAATGTTGTCAATACACATTTTTAATTTATTAATGATGTTTTGGGGGCCAGCATTGTGGTGCATCAAGTTAATAAATATGCCTGAAGTGCCAGCATCCCATATGGGTGCCAGTTTGAGACCTGGCTGCTCCTCTTCCCATCCAGCTCTCTGCTATGGCCTGGGAAAGCAGTAGAAGATGGCCTAAGTCCTTGGGTCCCTGCACCCGTGTGGGAGACCTGGAGGAAGCTCCTGGATCCTGGCTTCGGATCGGCGCAGCTCTGGCCGATGCGACCAATTGGGGAGTGAACCATCAGATGGAAGACCTCTCTCTCTCCCTCTCCCTCTCCCTCTCTCTCTCTCTCTCTCTCTCTCTGCCTCTCCTCTCTCTGTGTATCTCTGTGTAACTCTGGCTTTCAAATTAATTAATTAATTCAAAAATGATCTTTTTAAAAACACATTTTGCATGTGTGGTTTATTTAATATGACTATGCTAAGTAAACTATCATATCTAAAAAATATTTGTTTTTACAAGCATTTCCTAATTTTTTAAAAGATTTATTTATTTGAAAGTCAGAGTTACAGAGAAAGAAATAGAGAGGGATCGCCCATCTGCTGATTCACTGCCTAAAGGCCACAGCAGACAAGGCCATGCCAGGCCAAATCCAGGACACAAGAGCTTCACCTGGGCATCCTACATGGTGGCAGGGGCCCAAACACATGGACCATCTTCCACTACTTTTCCCCAGGCCATTAGCAGAAAGCTGGCTTGGAAGTGGAGCAGCCAGTACAGGAACTGGTACCCATATAGAATGTCAGCATCACAGGCAGTAGCTTTACCTGCTATGCCACAACACCAGTCTGAGCATTTCCTGATTGAACATCAGCTAAATGGATAACGTATTTGTATATGTTTGTCTATTACTAATCAGTCATAATGTCTGCCAATCCATCAGTCAAGAAGAGACCATTGAGAGCTCCTCATTGTTAAGCAGTTTGGTGGGATAAAAGAAAGCATGGTTCTTCTACTCAGAGAAGTATCTATTTCTCCTACTGACATACTCTACATAAATACAGTTAACTCTGACTTTGTACTTTGATGCTAGCTCATCCTAACTTATTGTTTAATCAATTCAATTCTCTCCCATATTAGGAAATATGATTGCCTGAGTTCTGAGGTTTCAGCAACCAATGGTACAATGCTTCTGGTGGCGTGATCTCACAGAAAGGGATTATTCCAACACAATAAAGTTGACTATGCACTTCTAGTGGGATATATCCTAAGACTAAAAAGAATTGCCAGAAATATCTTAAGGACAGCTTTTCATTGTTTTATTAGTATTGTTATTTTAAGGCTGCATTATGGCATGAGGTAACTGTACAAAATATAGGTGACATTAGAGAGAGGTGATTTTAACACAGGATAAAAGAGAAACAGGTGTAAGGAAGCATCAAATAAAAATCTCAAGCACTTAAATTAAATAGGAAATATCAGTAAGAGATTATACTGTAATTTATATATATTTTTTTGACAGGCAGAGTTAGACAGTGAGAGAGAGAGAGACAGAGAGAAAGGTCTTCCTTCCGTTGGTTCACCCCCCAATGGACTCTACGGCCGGTGCACTGCACCAATCTGAAGCCAGGAGCCAGGTGCTTCTCCTGGTCTCCCATGCAGGTGAAGGGCCCAAGGACTTGGGCCATCCTCCACTGCCTTTCCGGGCCACAGCAGAGAGCTGGACTGGAAGAGAAACAACTGGGACAGAATCCGGCTCCCCAACCGGGACTAGAACCTAGAGTGCTGGCGTCACAGGCAGAGAATTAGCCTAGTGAGCTGCGGCGCCAGCTGCTGTAATTTATCTTAAAATATATATTTTGAGGGACATCATAGTGGTGCTGCAGGTTAAGCCACCTTTTGCAATACCTGAATCCCATTTCAGAGTGCCAGTGCAAGTCCTGGCTACTCTGCTTCCAATCCAACCTCCTGCTAATGTACTTGGGAAGGCACTAGATGTTAGAAAAAGTATTTGAGTCCTTGCCATCCATGTTGGAGACTCATATAGAGTTCCTGGTTCCTGGCTTTAGCTTGGCATAGCCCTGACAGTTGTAGCCATTTGGGTAGTGAACCAGTGGATGGAAGATCTCTCTCTTTCTTTACATACAAATAAATCTATCTTTTTTTACAAGATGTATTTATTTTTTAAAGGTTTTATTCATTTGAGAGATAGAGTTACAAACAGAGAGAAGGAAGGGCAGAGAGAAAGGTCTTCAATCTGCTGGTTCACTCCCCAAATGGCTGCAAAGGCCAGAAACTGGGCCCATCCAAAGCCAGGAGCCAGGAGCTTCTTCTGGGTCTCCCACATGGATGCAGGGGCTGAAGCCCTTGGGCAACCATCTATTGATTTCCCAGGCCCTAGCAGAGAGCTGGATCAGAAATGGAGCAGTCAGGACATTAACCAACACCCATATGGGATACTGGCGCCATATGTGGTGTAGCCAACTACACCACAGCACCAGCATACTTATTTATTATTTATTTGAAAGGCAAAGTTACTGGGTGGGGGAGAGGAAGGGGAAGGGAGAGAGAGAGGGGAATGGGGGAGACCCTCCATATGCTGGTTCATTTCCCTAATGGCCCTACTACCTGAGTTGTGCCATGCCAAAGCCAGGAGCCCAGAGATTCCTCTGGGTTTCCCATATGTGTGGGTTCAAGTCCTGAGCCTAACTCCAATTCCAGCTTTCTACTAAGGTGCACCCTGGGGGACAGCTGTGATGGCTTAAGTATTGAACACCTGACACATGGGAGATCTAGATAGACTTCTAGGCTCCTGGCTTTGGCCTGGCCCATCCCCAGCTATTTCATGCATTTAAAGAATGAATCAGAAGGTAAAAGATCTTCCTACCACCACCCCTCTCACTTGCTTTCTCCCTGCCTTTTATATAAATAAAATTAAATAAAAATTTAAAGTAATAAAAATAGTTCATATATAGGATTTTTTAAATTGTGAAAAATGTATTTATAATTTAATTGTAGAACAATACTTACATAAGGTGGAAATGGTGTTCATTCTCATTTTCTGAGTCACTTGGGCATAAACCATTCTGGGAAAATGATTGTAAGAGATATTTCAAAATATAGCCCTACTTCCTTCATTTCTGATCTACCTATGTCAAGTTCAAGGCTTCACTCAGCTTCCTTGTCAGCGCCTTGACTCAGGGAGTTTATCAATACAGTACAGATAAAGTTTGGAGAAACATGTGACGTATCCTTACCATTTGTTTTACTTTCAACCCAAGCATTAATAGCTCTCCTTGTTTCTTCTGTAGACTGTTCGAAGTCAACAGTCTGCAGCCTGGTTTGATACAATTTCTCAGAACAGGTTAGATATTGCTGTGAAAGAAAGGACAATTAATCAATAACAGAACAGTAGTGTAAGGAAAACAAAAAGCTATAGCTCTAGAGCTCTAACATATAGACAAAAGCATCTCATATTTATGGCATGAAAGATGTGCAATCCACATGAGCTTGTTTTTAGTAAAACAAAAATATTAACAAAATCTAAAAAGACTGTTCAGAAATGTTTGCTTATTATTTCTATCATATCATTGGCTTCTTTTTTCTAAAATGTTCCAGGGGCCGGTGCTGTGGCATAGTGGGTAAAGTCACTGCCTGCAGTACCGGCATCCCATATGGGTACCAGTTCGAGTCCCAGCTGCTTCACTTCCAATCCAGCTCTCTGCTATGGCCTGGGAAATCAGTAGAAGATAGGCCACGTCCTTGGGCCTCTGCACCCACGTGGGAGACCTGGAAGAAACGGATCGGTGCAGCTCTAGCCTCTGCAGCCAATCAGGGAGTGAGCCTGCAGACGGAAGACCTCTCTCTCTCTCTCTCTCTCTCTCTGCCTCTCCTTCTCTCTCTGTGTAACTCTTTCAAATAAGTAAATAAATCTATTAAAAATAAAATAAAATGTTCCAAGCAAAATAAAACAAATTGAAGTATGGTAAGTATGCTTTCATCTATCTTTACTCTTTCCTTTTCAAAGCAGACAGATAACAATTTTTACTGTCATGCTATAGACAGAAAAATTTAGAGCCAGAGTGATTAAGTGGCTTGCTAGTTTGAAGTCTACCAGAAAGTCTCTCAATAAGCAACCTTAATAAAATTAATAATAACAACATTCTCTGATGTAGATAATTGACATTTTAAAAAGTTATATAAAGTGTGAACATATTCAGGACTCTGACGTTTTTCTCACCTATAACATATTACCCAAGTTAAAGTAGTGTAAAATTCAGTATATGGAATCTAGAACTCTCTTTTAAAATACCCTGCATGTAGCATTCTGGAGCCAGTCTTAGTTATCAGCTATTGCCCTTGATTCCTAGACCTGGCAACTGCCAAGACAGCAGCCAAATCTACGTGAACTCAACTAACCTGCCTGTGATTCTGCTGTTGACAACGTGGGAGCAAACCTCCACAGGCCACCAGGACCGTGTCCCACCATAAACTGAACCAGATGATGAAAGACTTACATATATGGAAGTTGTGAAAGTGGCTGCCTGGGGTTTGGTTTTCCATTTGCCTAAATGGTTCTTTTGTGCCTAAATCCAATGTAGAAGGAAAGTGAGCTTAACTAAGAACTAAAAACAAGCCTTAGGATCATTCTTGTCCTAAGTTGGTTCCAATTGCCTCTGGAACACATCCTTTTGTGGCTTCCTAAAGCCCACAAAATAGGAGGTTTTCCAGCCAGAATCCTGAGATAACAAGGTCTATCTATCTATGACACAGGTTACTGCCATCACCATGATGCTAATGAGGAGCACCTCAGTTCAGGAACAGTTGCAATCACCATCATTCCAAATCAACATCTATTATTATTATGTCTGGGTCACTGTTTGCAGAAGTAAGAGAGAGAGTTCCAACCTAAAGGACCATAATTGTCTATCACTCCCACTTCAGGAACTCTGTAAAATTTTCCCTACATTGCCCAGGACAACAAAATAAAATATCCCTGAAATGTTTGTAGAACCAAAGTGGGCTAGCCCTCCTAGGTCAGACCACCAGAATTTTATCACACTAAGACACAGCATAGGCTATCGGGCTAGAGAAGAGCTTCTTCCTTTCTTTCCCAGCTGGCATTTAGGTTATAGTGGTTAAGCAAAAGCTACACGGCTGGCCCTGGCATTTCACCTCAGTCACAGCAGGATGATTTGGCAATTCAAAGCAAGAAGATGAATTTAGAGAAGGCTCATATCCAGGTGTTGCCATTTAATTTTATCTGTGAAACTTGATTTTTCTGCCTCATGGTCTAGAATTAATGACAATACTGTACCTGTCTCTCAGCATAATATAAAGATAATACAAGATCATGCCTGTGTTGTTGAGGCATTAGAAAATAGTACAGGGATTGGCAAATATTAAACATACAATAAAACTACATATTGCATTGCTGTTGGGATAGGATATAACTTGTGTTTCAATTTTGGGGCTAGAATTTAGTTTAATCCTATCATTTTAAAGATAGAAGTAGAAGCAAGCAATTTAGTCTAGCAATTAAAAAGCTTGTGTTCCACATCCTAGTACTGCCACGCCCACAGCTGTGATACCCGCGTGGCAAGATGTTGCTGCGTCGGGGGTCTAAAGCTGCAGGGTTTTGGGGTGCGCGCTCTGTCGGAGTTTAGCCCCAGGCGATTCCTGTGCAGTCCGCGGTTGTAATGACCCCCGACTCACATTAATGGAAGCCGAAGACTGTCCTTGCTAAATTTTGGGGGACACCTGTCTCTGCTCTGCTGATGAACTCATTATGCATTATCTACCAGCTGTGTTTACACTTTACTGCTTACCCTCATAATTCTCAGAAACTAAAAAATCAAAAAAAAGAAGTTTCCCGTAAGCCAGGAATGCAAGTCAAAACATATCATTAGGTTCCCATTGTAGTAGCAGAATAATGTTAAGGTTACTCAGAGGTTATCTCCAGGTACCTAGAGGGCAAGCAAAACCTTGGACAGTTATTCCCCTAAACAGTTCAGTAAATGAAACTAAGTCAAAGGTCAATTCTCATCCTCAGTAAGTGAAACTAAGTCAAAGGTCAATTCTCATCCTCAGTAAGTGAAACTAAGTCAAAGGTCAATTCTCATCCTCAGTAAAACGGAACTAAGCCAAAGGTCAATTCTCATCCTCCGTAAATTGTCTAAAAACAATGTCCCCACTAAACCACTCATATGACATCATTGTTTTAACTCATTTTGTCAACCTTTGTGATAAAAGTTTTTCATTTGCCTGCAGCATTGTTCTTTACTATATAAACCCAAGCCTTACTACAATAAATCGCAGCAGTAACATACACATAACGTGTGTGTCTGTCTGTCATTTCCCCGCCGATTTCTGACTCTCCTGGCTCTTCGTTCCCTCGTTCTCCCTCGGTCTGAGACTCCGCGAGAGCCGGTCCGCGGCAGGTGGCGCCCGAACAGGGACCTGAAGGACAGGTAATCTTTCTCTTTCTTTCCTCAGAGTTAGAAACGGCTCTTACGAAGGATCTGCAGTCCTGCCGGTGAAAGTTTACCGGTTAAGAGTAAGTAATCTTGGGAACCATGGGGCATGCATTGCTAGTTGTCATGCTACAGAAAATGCTAATTCTTTTGTGTCAGGATTTAATTCGGCCTATTAAAAAGACAGAAACTATTCAAGATTATGTAAAAGCATGTTTAGATGCCTCACCAGCTATAGTCCAGGGAATGGCCTATGCTGCAGCTATGAAAGGTCAGAAGTTCAGTACATATGTTAAGAAAACATACGGAGGAGGCGCCAAATCATCATCTATAAATGTTTGTTACAACTGTGGTCAACCAGGGCATATGCAAAGGGAATGCAAACATCCTAAGGAGGATGCTAAGAAGCAAGGGCCGCCGGGGCTGTGTCCTCGGTGTAAGAAGGGAAAACATTGGAAAAATGAGTGTAAGTCCAAGTTTCATAAAGATGGGACTCCTTTAAAAGAGAAACAGGAGGAAACAAAAAACTAGATGAGGGGCGGTCTCCTAGCCCCACACCAAAGGGAGAGGAGTCAGCAGGGCAGAAACATCAATTAAATCCTGAAGCCCCGGAATTTACTGTACATGATTTGCCTAGGGCAACACCGGGTAGTGCAGGCTTGGATTTGACAAGCTCAAAAGACATTATAGTGTCCAAGTGGGACGGAATAACTTTAGTGCCCACTAATGTAAAAGGAACCTTATTGCCTCAAACTGTAGGATTAATAATTGGCAGAAGTTCAAATTATGCAAAAAATTTTAAAGTACTTCCTGGTGTCTTAGACGCGGACACTGAAGCAGACATAAAGATAATGATCAGACCTCTAAAAGAGACTATCCAAATTCACAAAGGACAAAGGATAGCTCAACTTTTATTGCTCCCTTATGTAAACCTGCCAAACAGGATTCTACAAGAAAGCAGGGGCCAAGGCCAGTTTGGCAGCACTGATGAGGGTGTGTTTTTAATGCAAGATCTTGGCCAGCGTCCATTCAAAGTCGTGTCTCTTAATGGCAAAAAATTTAAAGGGCTCCTTGATACCGGAGCAGACAGAACATGTATTGCTTCCTCGGATTGGCCCTCAGCTTGGCCAATACATCGGACAGGCTCCTCATTGCTGGGTTTGGGGACAGCTAATGGTGTCCTGCAAAGTTCAGCAATGTTAAAATGGACTTGTGAGGGTAAGGAAGGATATATACAGCCTTATGTTCTTCCCTCTTTACCATTTACCCTATGGGGAAGAGATTTCTTGGACGCAATGAAAGTAAAATTGGTAACAGCAGACAATTTAAATGAACAGCATTTTATATAGGGGCCACTGCAAAAAATTTGGTAGCAGATAAAATAGAATGGCTGACTCAAGAACCTGTGTGGGTGAGTCAGTGGCCCCTAACAGAAGAAAAAATACAGGCTCTTGAGCAGCTAGTACAAGAACAACTAGAAAAAGGGCATTTAGTAGAATCAAAAAGTCCTTGGAATACACCAGTATTTGTTATAAAGAAAAAATCAGGTAAATGGAGGCTCTTACAAGATTTAAGAGCAGTCAATGCAGCCATGAAGGACATGGGTGCTTTGCAACCTGGACTGCCATCCCCGGTTGCTGTTCCTAAAGGATGGAAAATTATTGTTATAGATCTACAAGATTGTTTCTTTACTATAAAATTGGATCCGGCAGACTGTGAACATTTTGCTTTTAGTGTGCCTTCATCAAACTTTAAACAACCTTATAGAAGGTATCAGTGGGTTACTTTGCCACAGGGCATGAAAAATTCTCCTACTTTGTGTCAAAAATTTGTCAATAAGGCCATGCAAATAATAAGAAAAAAATATGCTACTGCATATATAATTCATTATATGGATGATATATTATTGGCTCATGAAAATTCTGCTATACTAGATGATTTGTTGTATGATACTATTCAAACCTTAACTGCTCATGGCTTGGTTATAGCCCCTGATAAGGTACAGAAAGATCGACCTTTAAATTATTTGGGACAAATTATAAAAGATGATTATATTGTTTCACAAAAGATATCAATTAGAAGGGATAGGCTAAAAACATTAAATGATTATCAAAAATTATTAGGAGACATTAATTGGCTAAGACCTCATTTAAAGATTACTACAGGAGAATTGAGTCCCTTATATTCCATCTTGCATGGTGACTCTAATCCTAAGTCTCTAAGGACATTGACGCCAGAGGCTTTACAGGCATTACAATTAGTTGACAAAGCCTTATCTAAGGCACGTGTACATCAGATAGATTATGTTGTGCCCTGGTGTCTTTTGATTTTTGCAACAGCTTATACGCCTACAGCTTGCCTATGGCAGGAGGGAGTCTTGGAGTGGCTTCACTTGCCTCATACACAGGCAAAGATGCTTGCAGATTATCCTTATTTATGTGCTTTACTAATTACCAAAGGTAGAGCTCGCTCTAAAGAATTGTTTGGCAAGGAGCCAGCCACTATTGTCACACCCTACAATAAAAGTCAAGTAGAGGAGCTAATGCAAAATAATAAAGATTGGGTCATAGCGCTGCAAAACTATGCAGGGCAAATAAAATATCATTATCCAAAACATCCTATCATAAAATTTGCAAGACACGTAGAATTGGTATTTCCAGTCTGGTTTTCGCCGCAACCTTTAGCTAAAGCTCAAAATATTTTTACTGATGGGTCATCTTCAGGTTGTGCTGTGGTTTATTCTGAAGAGCACGGTGTGTATGTTAAAAGTGGTGAAAAAACCTCTGCCCAGCAGGCAGAAATTAAAGCAGTCATATTGGCCTTTACAAAGTTTCCACAACCATTTAACCTTTATTCAGATTCTAAATATGTGGTTAATTTATTTCCAGCCTTAGAGACAGCTCTCTTATCAGAAAAATCACCCATTCTTACTTTATTAAGACAATTACAAAAGTTAATCAGGAAAAAAACGACAAAGTTTTACATAGCACATATAAGGGGCCATAGTAAATTGCCAGGGCCTCTGGCAAAAGAAAATGCCATAGCAAATATGCATACCCAGTCTATTGTAGCTACAGTGCAGGAGGCATTAAAAAGTCATAATATTCACCATCAAAATGCAGCCTCTTTGCGTAAAATGTTCTCTATTACTAGAGAACAGGCAAGACAAATAGTAAAGCAATGTACTCATTGTCCCCCCGTACATCATCCTCCAAAAATGGGTATAAATCCCCGAGGTTTAAAAGCTAACATTATTTGGCAAATGGATGTAACTCATGTGTCTTCTTTTGGTAAGTTGGAATATGTACATGTGACTGTTGACACCTTTTCTCATTTTGTACATGCTTCTGCTAGAACGGGAGAAGCAGTAAAAGATGTTATTCAACATTTAATTCAGTGTTTTCAAATTATGGGCATTCCTTCTCAAATTAAAACTGATAATGGACCAGCTTATATCTCTAAAGCATTTGTAAATTTTTGTGCCCAATGGCACATAACTCATATTACAGGAATTCCTTATAATCCTCAAGGACAGACAATCATTGAAAGAACTCATCAAACATTAAAACTACAATTGAAACGCCTTCAAACTGCTAATTCTTATTTCTCACCCCATCATATATTGTCTCATTCATTGTTTGTTTTAAATCATTTAAATGCTGATGGAAAGGGCCTTACAGCGGCCCTACAACACTGGGACAGGGAGGTCTATAAACCCCCCCTGCCCAAAGTCCTCTGAAAAGACCTGTTAACAGGAATGTGGAAAGGTCCGGATGTGCTAATCACCTCGGGACGAGGCTATGCTTGTGTTTTCCCACAGGATGCCGACTGCCCCGTCTGGATCCCAAATAGACTCATCAGGGCGGTCCCCGGCACAGCGCCGCAGGCAGCGACGCTGGAAGAAACAAAAAAAAAAACCGCATGGAACATCAAATAAAAAAACTAAAAATAATCCAGCAAAGACAAAAAATCACCTGGACAATGGTCCGTCGCCTAGCTCGGAAAGCCAAGAAGCTTCTCGCTGAGCAAGGAAGCCTCGTACAACCTCTTATCTTTTTGTGGCTTTTCTTGCCTTGATTTCAACTCCAAAAACTGAGGGGACTTCATATTGGGCTTATGTTCCTAATCCACCTATTGTGCAACCTGTGGGGTGGCTGGATAGCAAACCTGTAAAAGTGTTACAATGTTTTCTGCTCATTGTCATAGTAACTTTAAGTCAATCTGTGTTACTCCGCTACCATATAATTCTTCAGAATCTTGGGAAAAAGTGAAAGCGCATTTACAGGGTGTCTGGCATGATAATGATGTTACGCATGATTTAAACGCTTTGCAAAAGAAAATTGCTGTTGCTAGTCAATCAAGGCTACAAATAGGGGATTTGCAAGATATAGCTACTAGTTTAGAAGCAGAAATCAAAAATTTAAACCCCATAAATTGAAAAAACTACCTCATTTATATAGGGATAGTGGCATTAGTAGTATTGCTAATTATAATTTTTCTTCCTGGAATTCTAAAATGCATATTTGATTCTTTACAGAGCGTCCAGCAGGAGGTCTTCGAGCTTCATTTTAAAAATAAAAAGGGAGGAATTGCCACGCCCACAGCTGTGATACCCGCGTGGCAAGATGTTGCTGCGTCGGGGGTCTAAAGCTGCAGGGTTTTGGGGTGCGCGCTCTGTCGGAGTTTAGCCCCAGGCGATTCCTGTGCAGTCCGCGGTTGTAATGACCCCCGACTCACATTAATGGAAGCCGAAGACTGTCCTTGCTAAATTTTGGGGGACACCTGTCTCTGCTCTGCTGATGAACTCATTATGCATTATCTACCAGCTGTGTTTACACTTTACTGCTTACCCTCATAATTCTCAGAAACTAAAAAATCAAAAAAAAGAAGTTTCCCGTAAGCCAGGAATGCAAGTCAAAACATATCATTAGGTTCCCATTGTAGTAGCAGAATAATGTTAAGGTTACTCAGAGGTTATCTCCAGGTACCTAGAGGGCAAGCAAAACCTTGGACAGTTATTCCCCTAAACAGTTCAGTAAATAAAACTAAGTCAAAGGTCAATTCTCATCCTCAGTAAGTGAAACTAAGTCAAAGGTCAATTCTCATCCTCAGTAAGTGAAACTAAGTCAAAGGTCAATTCTCATCCTCAGTAAAACGGAACTAAGCCAAAGGTCAATTCTCATCCTCCGTAAATTGTCTAAAAACAATGTCCCCACTAAACCACTCATATGACATCATTGTTTTAACTCATTTTGTCAACCTTTGTGATAAAAGTTTTTCATTTGCCTGCAGCATTGTTCTTTACTATATAAACCCAAGCCTTACTACAATAAATCGCAGCAGTAACATACACATAACGTGTGTGTCTGTCTGTCATTTCCCCGCCGATTTCTGACTCTCCTGGCTCTTCGTTCCCTCGTTCTCCCTCGGTCTGAGACTCCGCGAGAGCCGGTCCGCGGCATAGTACCTGTATTCAATTCCTGCGTGAGGCTCCTGACTCAAGTTTCTCACTAATGCAGACCTGGGAGGCCATGGTCATGGCTCAGGCAATTGACCTCCTGTCTGGATTGCGACTCTGGCTTTGATCCAGTTCTACCTGTTGCGGCCATTCAAGTAGAGAATCAGCAGATAGAAAATTCTCTCTCTGTCTCTCTGTCTCTCTCTCTGTCTCTCTGTCTCTTTCTCTCACTCTCTTTCTCTCTCTCTCTACCTCTCTGCCTCTGAAATAAAATTCCAAAACAATGTTTAAAAAGCTAAAAAGACAGGAGAAATGATCTTTCTAAAGTCATATGTCTGAATGAGAGCAGACTTTAGGCCTCTTGGCTCTCTGTCCAGAACACTTTCAACTATGTCTTGATGCTCTGCCACTAAGGACCTTGAAGAAGATATGGAAAATGTATTTAGTGGAGTTTTTCTGGTCCATAATGAATCATTCTTACCTACTTTACTTTATACTTCATCCCTAACCTTGATTCATGGACAGCTTTAGGGATTTTTGCAGAAATAGGTTTTATATAATATTTCACTACTTTAAATGAGAGTTTGGGTATAATCATTTCACTGAAACTCTAAGTTCAAATTCAGTCTCTTAAAGATAAATACCACATGACTCTCCTCACTCTTCATTCATTTAATGGTATGAAATTCACAGGGTGTTAAGAAAGCTGTTGACCACCATCTCAGATGGACTTACCTGATGGAATGCCAATTTGTTGGTCCCATAGAGTCTGTTTGCAATGCTGAGGGTATAGTTAGAATCTAGTTGGTTGATTTGTGAGATTAGAACTCCGAAGTCTGAATGAATCCTTCCAGCTTGGCTGCACTAAAGACAGTAAACAAAGAATGGTGTATTAAATTGCTTTATTTCTTGCCAGTGGAGAGTTATAAGCATTGTGAAAATAATGCTAGAGAGCCTGAGAATAAAAGGTCAGTGGGTATAAGAAGTTAAAGAGTTTAAAGCACTTTTCTCCTCTAGATTTCCTTTAGCACAATAATTTCATAACTCTGTGACTGGCTGCCATCTGTGAGCAGAATTATAACTACTGCAAAAGTCCACATGGACTTGTTAACTCTAATGGTTTAATTCAAAGTCACTTTTCATGAATAAGGAAATTCTAGTGGAATGATATTCAAGGCAATAATCTAAAGTTTTGTTTCTCCCTTTATTCTTACGGGATCATTTCTTTTCTCTATCACATGCTTTCCAGTGTCTGTTTTCTATATGGCTATTTAATCAAACACCTCAACCTCTCATTGTATTTACCTTACACTCTGATCTGTCTCTCAGTAATAACAACTCTACTATACTTGCAGCTTTGATGCTTTTGAAAAACAGTAAGAATTCATGGACGTTATAGGGATTTGCCTAAATTCTCTAAAGCAGTTGTGATCAAACTATGGTCTTTGATCTCCTAAAATAAGTTAGGTTCTGTGAAGCAAGTATTCTGTGAATCTATATGCATTTATGTATTTTCTCTACCAATGACTGCCAAACACAGCGATTTTCACATAAGAGTTTTGTATTACTGTGATGTCAAAAATCATACTCTTACTGGAAAAAACTAAGCACTAAATTCCCAAAGTGTATGGATTAGGCAACATCATCATAATTCAATTATATGGAAAAGCATCAGGGTGCATTCCAGGCCTTTCAGTGGGCTGAAAAAAAAAAAAAATCCAACACTGCATAGATGAGGCTGGCAGAGCCTAAAGGGGCACAGTGTATAAAATACAAGAAAAGTGTCACTAAGCATGACAATAAATCATGTAATAAAATCTGGAAATTTTATTATTTTTATTGTCATTATTATCATTGTTAAGCTCTCTGGGTTGCAGTGCTTATCAGAAAGACTAAAGAGGGAGACCAGGGGTGTCATCACTGGTTCTCTAATGGTCAAAAGAAGGGGCCCTGCTGCCCCACGCCTGGACTGTTATTTCTCTATGTTCTTATATGAAAGAGCACTTGACAGCTCAGCAATGATACTGCCATACCTCTGACGAGTCCTTAAACTCTGGTTTTGTTGATTCTTCATGATTAATGTGAAGCACCTAGAAAAGGAAAAAGGGATTGAGTGGCATCAAAGTCACTGTGTAGCCTATAAAAGGTTAACAGTTATAAATATTTATCTTTCCACTTCACAGCAAGACCAATACAAGCTAACCTTTGATACGGTTATGCTCCAAATCCTGAATTAAGTCTTAACCATATCTTATTTAACTCTCTCAACAGTGTTATGAGTAGATTCTGTTAACCCCATTTTCTGTTAGGGAAATTGAGTTCAAGACAGATCAAGCAGCTTGACCCAGGCATTGTGTCTCAGGTCCCAGGTACTAAGCTCACAAGCACTAGCCCTCCTACCATCCTACCCCTCTCCTGCTGTTTTTAAGCCATTCTCTAGGGCAGTGCCTATCAGGGGCTATCTCAGACACCACATGGTTACCAAGAACAGATGATAATAAGATATGCGTGATTTCCAAGAACAGATGATAATAAGATATCTTAGTAAGCATACTAAGAGCCATTTTTTTCTAGACTTCCACAGCATCATATAATATGTAATATAAGAATGAAAACACTAATGTTATCCTATGTAATCTCAGTCTACATTTTCTCATCTGTAAAATGGGGTTAACAATCCCTACCCAGGACTGTCATAAAGACATGTAATAATGAGTGTCTTTTAAAATATAGTAACTTCTAAAATGCCACCAAGTTTTATTATAAGTTTAAATGTCTAGAGGATAAGAATAAACCCATGCACATGCTCTCTGTCACATTTAAATCATTGAAGAAAGAACTCTAAAACTGCAGAGATGTATTTGTGGTATCACTGATAGTAGAGAAGAGAACATGTACTGCATTATTTTCATTGCATTACATTATTTAAGCCACATTCCATTTTTTTAGAAAAATAAGTTGTCCAAATGTGTGTTTTTATTTATTTCACAAGATAGAAAAAAAATTTTTATGTAAAAGTAGAAATAATAATTTGGCTGACCCAGAGGGGATGCCTGAAAGACTCCCAGGATCTAGGAAAATCTCCACTGCATTCCGTACCTTTTTGATTTGCTCTGCACTGTTTCCTCTGGCACCAAGAAGGATCATATGTAGAGCATAAAGCAGGCTCAACGGGGAAAAGAAGATGTTATCTCCTGCATTGTTACTGTTCAGTTCTTTGAACACATCAAGGCAAAATTCAACATTCGCTGTGCTCAGGGAACTCATTTTTATATTAGGCCCTGCTTGAGAACAGAAAGAAGGGAATATCAGAACATTTCTTGAAAGAACAGGTAATAGGTACAGTTCAGTTATTACATTTTATGAATTTTGTTGTCTGAACAAAGTTCTTCATGAAAAATTGCCTATGTACCATTACCACATTTTCTAACAAATTAGTAAATGCTAGAAGGCAGAATTCACAATAGCTTCACAATCTGTGGAATGGAAGACTTACTGTTCATTCAAACAACAGTTCAAAGTTATCTCACTATCAATTGTGTACATTTAAGAACAATCTGTAATTGTTCTTCAGCAAAAGCACAGAAGGAATTGGATCTTTGTGCTCCTAATCTTTTTGCTTTAAGATCCTCTTTATTCTGGAATGTGTTCTGCAGAAGAGTTCTGCACAGAAACATTTTTGAGCTCTAAAACCTCAGCCAAATGAAATATTTTTCCACTTGACTACCCACCTTGGCAACCCCACAGGAGAACTACTTCATACTGGCCATTCTTGCACAGACAAATAGCATTTCTAAAAACAAACTCAGGCAAAATTCTCTCCAAGTTTTTATCTCCTTGATGTTATACCACCCAAAAGTAAGGCAACCTAACAAGTATATCATGCCATAAGAAGGTGGTCCAATTCCTCTATCCTGGGGTATAGCCATCATGTCACTCAAAGTTGAGGAATGCAAGAGGCAAATCTCAGAGAAGAAAAGATGATGCTGGAATGTATATTATCTTTCAGCAAAAAGCACGTCAGTTTCTCAAACATTTATTGAACACTGCTAATTGTAGGGGGCTACAGTTATAAAAATGATCAAGACTAGTTCCTGTCCTTGGCAGGGAGGGTTGTGAATTCAGTCTTCAAGACCCTGACTATCACCAAGCATTTCTTTCATTTAACTTCATGTTATCATTTTCCATGGGTTCACCATGTATATCCTTTCTCTGTCTATTTTGCAGGATTTTTCCCCACTTCCAAACTCTATATATCATACATCAGGATTCAGAGCTCAGACTCTTCTCTATATATGAACATATCCCAGGTGATTTGTCCAACCATATGCTTTAAATGTCACTTACCTGCATCAAATTCCTGAATGCTTGCTGAACCTGAATTCAAGACTGATATATCCAACTATTTACCCAACATTTCTACCTGAATGTATAACAAGTTTCTCAAACCTAACATGTACAAAACCTCTTAACTTCCTAACAGCATTCTCCAGCCTATTCCCAAACAGACACCTTCACCTTTGTAATGGCCATCCCATTCTTCCATTTTGTTAAGCTAAACACTTTGGGATCATCCTTAAATACTTTCTCATTTTCATTCACATTCAATCTATCAAAAAAATCTTCTTTCCCATATCTTCAAAATCATTCACTGTCTGCCCATTTCTCTCTGTCTCTGATTTTACCACTTTGGTCAAACTATCATCTCCCCACTCCTGGATCATGGAAATAATCTCCTCACTCATCTTTCTAATATTTTCCTCCTTAATAGTCTCTAGAGAAGCTGGAGCAATATTTTTATATACAAGTTACTTAAATTATTTACTGCTCTGCTCAAAAAGTCCAAGGGTTTCTTGTTCTCTCTGAGAAGAAACTGAAGTTTGTACCATAACCCACAAGGCCCTCTGTGATCTGTCCCTGGCTACCTCTCAGACCACATCTCCTATCATAGTCCCACTAGCTCATTCTGCTTTAGCCATATCACCTTTTCATTACTTCAACATGGCACATCTCAGGGTTCCTGTACTTCCTATTTCTCTTTTGAAATGCTTTCCCAAAATATTCAACTGGCTCACTACAACCACTCATTCATCTCTGTTCAGATAACATCTCATCAACAAGGCTTTCTCTGACAATTCTATTTGAAATATCAGCCCACATCTCTCCATTCTATTACCCTACTTTACTTTTCTTCATAAGACATATCATTACCTACCTCAGTATACATGTATTTATTGCCTGATGGCCTTGTTTCTACCTCCTCCACTAGAGGAAAGACTTTGTCTTGTCTAGACCAGCCCTGGCCATATCCTAGCCATTCAAGAAACCTCTGTGAAAGGAACAAATGAAGGGAGGGAATTTCAGTCCAGTTAAGTGCAACAATCGGCCAATGTGCGCAGAATACTGTGAAAGCACAGAGAGTCACAGAGCCAACCAGAGAGTTATGGATAGATTTCCTGCATGAAGCAATGTCCCTTCTGCTTCTTAAAGAAGGAAGTAAGAGTCATCAGATGTATACATGTAGGAAGATAATTCTAGACAGGGAAAAAAAAAACATTAGCAGAGACTCCAACACCTGAAAGAGGAATTTTGTATTTCAAGAACACGAAATACAGCATGGTACTGGTACAGAAACAGATGGATAGACCAATGGAACAGAATAGAAACACCAGAAATCAATCCAAACATCTACAGCCAACTTATATTTGACCAAAGATCCAAATCTAATCCCTGGAATAAGGACAGTCTATTCAATAAATGGTGCTGGGAAAATTGGATTTCCACGTGCAGAAGCTTGAAGCAAGACCCATACCTATCACCTTACACAAAAATTCACTCAACATGGATTAAAGACTTAAATCTACGACCCGAAACCATCAAATTATTAGAGAGCATTGGAGAAACCCTGCAAGATATAGGCACAGGCAAAGACTTCCTGGAAAATACTCCAACAGCACAGGCAGTCAAAACCAAAATTAACATTTGGGATTGCATCAAATTGAGAAGTTTCTGTACTTCAAAAGAAACAGTCAGGAAAGTGAAGAGGCAACCAACAGAATGGGAAAAAATATTCGCAAACTATACTACAGATAAAGGATTGATAACCAGAATCTACAAAGAAATCAAGAAAATCCACAACAAGAAAACAAACAACCCACTTAAGAGATGGGCCAAGGACCTCAATAGACATTTTTCGAAAGAGGAAATCCAAATGGCCAACAGACACATGAAAAAATGTTCAAGATCACTAGCAATCAGAGAAATGCAAATCAAAACCACAATGAGGTTCCATCTCACCCCGGTGAGAATAGCTCACATTCAGAAATCTACCAACAACAGATGCTGGAGAGGATGTGGGGAAAAAGGGACACTAACCCACTGTTGGTGGGAATGCAAACTGGTTAAGCCACTATGGAAGTCTGTCTGGAGATTCCTCAGAAACCTGAACATAACCCTACCATACAACCCAGCCATCCCACTCCTTGGAATTTACCCAAAGGAATTTAATTTGACAAATAAAAAAGCCATCTGCACATTAATGTTTATTGCAGCTCAATTCACAATAGCTAAGACCTGGAACCAACCCAAATGCCCATCAACAGTAGACTGGATAAAGAAATTATGGGACATGTACTCCATAGAATACTATACAGCAGTAAGAAACAATGAAACCCAGCCATTTGCAACAAGATGGAGCAATCTGGAAAACATCATGCTGAGTGAATTAAGCCAGTCCCAAAGAGAAAAATATCATTTGTTTTCCCTGATCGATGACAACTGAGCGCCAAAGAGGAAACCTGTTAGGTGAAATGGACACTATAAGCAACAATGAACTGATCAGCTCCTGTCCTGACTTTAGATGTACAATGTAATACTTTATCCTTTTTAGTATTTGTTGTTGTTGTTGTTGTTCTAGTACTATTGGTTGAACTCAGTAATTAACACACAATTATTCTCAGGTGTTTAAATTTTAACTGAAAAGTGATCCCTGTTAAATCTAAGACTGGAAAAAGAGAGGGAGGAGATGAACAATTTGGAACATGCTCAATCGGACTGGCCGCAAATGGTGGAGTTAGAAATGTGCAGGGGATTCCAACACAATTCCATCAAGATGGCATGTACCAATGCCATCGCACTAGTCCAAGTGATCAATTTCAGCTCACAATTGATAGCTCTGATAGGTCTAAGAGTCAAAGAGATCACACAAACAAGACAAGTATCTGCTAATACTAACTGATAGAATCAAAAAGGGAGAGAAAGATCCAACATGGGAAGTGGGATACACAGCAGACTCATAGGATGGCAGATGTCCTAGACAGCACTCCGGCCTCAGAATCAGCCCTCAAGGCATTCAGATCTGGCTGAAGAGCCCATGAGAGTATAGCAGGCATGGAAAGCCAAGATATCATGGAAAAAAAAAAAAGACCTAAATGAAGGATCTCTGTGAGTGAGATCCCAGTGGAAAGAACGGGGCCATCAAAGAAGGAGGTACCCTTCTCCGAAGGGAGGAGAGAACCTCCACTTTGACTATGACCCTATCGGAATAAGACCAAAGTCAGCGAACTCTAAAGGCTTCCATAGCCCTGGCAACTCATGACTAGAGCCTAGGGAGATTACTGACGCCATGAACAGGAGTGTCAAATTGTTAAGTCAGCAACAGGAGTCACTGTGTACTTACACCCCATGCGGGATCTGTCCCTAATGTGTCGTCTAAAGCCAAGTGATGCTATGACTGGTACTGAAACAGTATTTTTATACTTTGCGTTTCTGTGTGGGCGCAGACTGATGAGGTCTTTGCTAATTATATACTGAAGTGATCTTCTGTATATAAAGAGAATTGGAAATGAAAAAAAAAAAAACAACCTGGTGTTAAAATGGAAATGGCATAGAAAATTAATTATTTTGAAAAAAAAAACTATGTAGGATCTCTGTCTTTAATGTGCTGTACATTGCTATTTAATGCTATAATTAGTAATCCAATGGTAGTTTTTTTCACTTGATATTGCTATATGGGCAAAATGTTGAAATCTTTACCTAATATATACTAAATTGATCTTCTGTATACAAAGAGAATTGAAAATGAACCTTTACATGAATGGAAGGGGAAAGGGAGCCGGAGGGGGGAGGGTTGCGGGCGGGAGGGAGGTTGTGGGAGGGGAGAAGCCATTGTAACCCATAAGCTATACTTTGGAAATTTATATTCATTAAATAAAAGTTTAATAAAAAAAAAAAAGAACACAAAATAGGGAGCCAAAGTTGTGGGCAGTGGGGTGGAGACAGGCAGGATTGCATCCTCGGAAGCTTTGCAAGTACTGCTAGTACCACTGAGAAATCAGAGCCAACTCTGGATAGTTCATGGTGGAATGTGTCTCTATGTCACCTAGTCAGGAGATTTTATCATCTCTAGGATATTCGTATTCTCTCTCCCCCTCCCCTCTCCCCTCTCCCCCTCCCCTCTCTCCTCTCCCCTCTTCCCTCTCCCCTCTCCCCTCTCCCCTCTCCCCTCTTCCCCTCCCCTCTCTCCTCTCCCCTCTGTCCTCTCTCCTCTCCCCTCTCCCCTCTCCCCTCTTCCCTCTCTCCCCTCTTTCCCTTCTCTCCCCTCTCTACCCCCGCCTTCTCTCTCCCTATCTTTCTCCCTCCATTCTCCCTGTCACCTCCCTCTCCTTGGTGGCCTTCCTCCATCACACTTTAAGATTGCTCTGCAGGCCATCACTGGAATTATTCAACACTCTATTGACCACATCTTTCCTTCTTCCATATCCTTCAAATTCTCCCCAGACAGCATATTTTTAAAATATTTTCTCCTCCCTTCTTCTGTGCTAAAAGAATCTGCCTTAATGTAGCTTTCATGGAGCCACAGGCTTCAAAGAATTCTTCCCCTATTCCAGCCCCCAGGGAGGAGCCTTGGCCGGTCAACCCATCATTGAGATCCTGTATCTCCTACCTGAAAGACAGGAGGGAGTTTAATGAAAGCTTCTGGACAAAGCCTCCCCATGAGGAGAAGAGACCCTCAAGAGGAAACAAGCCCTCTTCCTTCTCTTAGAGTGTGCAGTCTGTGTGTGACTGCTGTTGCAGAGCTGTTTTGTGACCATAAGGTACCCAAATCAAGAGGATAAGCCAGGATGTCGAAGAGGAAAGATGGAAAGAATTTGGGTCTGTGATGACACCCAATTGAGAGGATAGATTACTCAACCCTGGATCTAGATTAACAAATCCCTAACTTGGGATTTCTTACCATGTGAGGTGATAATTTTCCTTCTTGTTTATTGAGTCTTCTTGCAGCTAAATGCATGCTAACTCATTTTAGTGACTTCCTTTTCCATCCTTCTACTAAGGTCAATTAGCCCATTTACTGCACATTCACACTTTTCTGTCATAGCTACACTTTTTCCTTTATTTAGTCTCTGAGAAATCTGAAAATATTTCAGGCTTTTATCTCTGATCTTCCAGGATGAAGATTTTCTCTCTTTTAGAATCCTATTCTAGGCCAATGTGCTCTGGAATTCTATGACTATGACATAATGTGTGTGTGTCTGTATGTGTGTGTCTGTGTGTGTGTACAATTGTTTGCAGTCAGAACATATCTCAGCTAAGCTCACTAAAGGTATGCTCTTCTGGTCTTGTTTGTTAAAGTTGCAGGTATTTATGCCATACTTTTTAATGAAACGTAGTGCTGTATGTCCTTCTTGTCACAGAGACAAAGAGCACATCCCAAGAACTGGAGGACGGGGGCGAGAAGGTGGCACGTTGGTTATCAGGCAGGCATGGACCAAAAAGAAGTGTGTCATTTGCAGACTTTCAAATACCAACCCATGGCATTTATATGGCAAAATTGATAGTCACACACTCCTGCAATTGAAACCAGTTGTGATAAAATGCTCACTAGGGAGTTGATGCTGTCGATTCCATGGTTCAGACCACCCAGCAGAGCATAAAGGGCTCACACAGTTATCCCATACCAAACTTGGATTATACTTTTCTTTGCTCTTGATTTTTTTAAAAGATAGAACAGAGGATTTTACTCCTCTTTTTTCACTAAAATTCTATTATATGCCTTTAGCAAGATGCTGTTTTTCAAGTGAATTTTAATACAGCTCTCTGTAACATGTGTAATAACAGTAGTGTCCTTGATAATCTTGCAGTTTCATTGATAATGGAAACATACCCAATAATGAAGCACGTCCAAGCCAGGTGCTTGTCATGCAGCGTTCCACAGCTAGGTGAGCAGAATGGATTGGTGGAGTTAGATTCTGAAATGTAATTTAAATATACAAGTAAATTTATTTTCTTAAATTTGTTATATCGTTATTATATAATGACCATTCCACAAATCATAGTTATTGCTGTCTTATAGTTATTGGGACACACAAGAAAATAGTTTGGAATATACTGATAGACCATTATTACCTGTGAGGTATTTTTATTAATCTTTTTGTTGTTATTTCTTCTTTTATAACCACAAGTGTAGAAGATTGGACTCATCACACTCCTCAGGACTTGGCCTTCCTTAGGTTACAAAGTCCACTCTCTTCTTGGCTTATTTCTGGATCTAATTCATTCCCTTTCCTCTCTGCTCCAGTAGGAGACATTTATAATATATTTAAAGCCTATCATTTGATTTACATGTATATTTGCAATATATTGATTTCCTTTTTATGCACTTTTTAATTTTCACAAATGAGCTTCTGCTAAATGGACTTTCATATACTTCTATATTTCACTTCTTTCTGCATTTTTAAGATCTATGCATTTGACTCTGGAAACATAGTCCATTACTTCCAATTGCTGCATTCTGGTTCTTCCACTGTAGTCTTGTCCAACCATTCCCCATAGACAGAACAAAATGTTCTCCTACTTCACAACCACCACAAACAGTACTGGGATAAGCATCCTCACACAGCTCTATTTACACACCTGTGTTAAAATTTCTTTGTGAGGGAAATGCTTGAACCACAAGGCTTTTGTATGTGACAAACACCGTATGTATAAGCACCGTATCATTCAGAACTAAGTCCTGAAAGTTAGGTGACATTTCTGCTGTTTTACAGGTGAGGCATTAGGGGCTTGGGAGGTTACACTCTGTAAGCAGAAGAGTAAGGATCTGAACGTGAGTTCATTTCTTCTGAAATCTGTACTCTTCTCACTTGTTAACATTTACTCTTCAAGTAAGATAATATTTGTGGTGAAATTATTCGATTTTATTACACTGTTCTTATACTCCTATATATTAAGAATAGTATCTTACCATGAATATAAAGAAATTTTGTCCACTATATAAAGCATCAAAAGGCTTAATTTCCATAGCTAATATTTATTAAATAAAGTTCAATCTGCCTAGCTTCACAGTTAGATATTGCAGTTCTTCCAGGATCCCATTCACAGAACCAAGAAGTGGCACTTTAGGTTCAGGTTTTTCCTCAAAAAAATTACCAGAAATACATAAAATACATGGATAGAATTAATTCATGCACTTTTACATTTGGCACATTATTGGCAAGACAGAATTTCAATTATAATTGAAGTAGCACTAAAAATAAATGCTTTATTCATTTTCCAAAATTCTACCTTTAACTGTTAGAGTTCTTTCACAACAGAGTTTCTATGCTAATCTTATAGCCAACTGATTTTATGCAGTAGCTTTTATTGACAATTCCTTCCACATCAGGATAAGTGCCCTTACATGTCCAAAGATGTAGTTAGATGGATTTACAAATTTGCTTCTTCTGATCTATTGCTCTTTCTCCCTTACTGGCTTGAACATTCCTTGAGGACAAGAAAAAATGCACTGGAAGGCTATCAGTTCTTCCACATTCACCCAGGAAGCAACATCTTAAAGCAATGTCAACATTTAAATAGTTTTTGATTTCTTTTCTAATTAGTGTTGCCCAGTCAGTTTCAGGAAGAAGAAACCAATGGAAGACATAATCTTATCAAAGATTCATAGACTCCTGATAAGGTCATATTCAGGTGGGGAGTAGAAATGGGAAATATCCTAGTAGTAGAAGAGCTTAAAATTGAAGAGGGAGAAAATGGCAAAAAAAAAATTTCCTTGAATGTCCCTTTCTGCTTTCTTTTATGGAAAAAAAAAGTCTTCCAAGCAAATGAAATGTGCTGTCTAGAAGTAAATATGACATTGATAGGGGAGAAGGAAGGTCCAGGCTGCAACCCTTCCAAGTCAAGAAGGGGGAGCTCCGGAAGAAACAACTTATCCCGGAAATGGAAGGCGAGGTAAAGGTCTCAGAGGGTGACACTCACACTGAAAAAGTGCAGAGGGTCTGGGTCTGCCCTTCTTAGGAAACTCCCTCTCTGAGGCAGAAAAGACCCAACTTCTTAAGACCTGGAGTAAGTTCCCACCACTCACAAGTCCCTTCTCTCATGACAGCTTATCTTATCCTTCCTCCCCTTCCTTAAATTAGACCTTTTCTTTTACTTTCACTATCTATTTTTCTAACTTTTTAAACCTCACATACCTATTCCTAGAAATACAAGGAATTTTGGAACACTCACTTCATCATGCAAACACGAACTTTGGCATTTTACACCCATGTAAATAATACATGTTTTATTTAAGGTGTTAATTTTAAAGCTACAAGAAAAAAAAAAACAAAAGCCAGGAAAATAAAGAAACTCATTCTAAAACACAGTAATTAATGAGGCTGTTCAGTGGTAAGATCTTCTCAGGAGCTAAGAAGTGTTTCAAGACACAGAGGCCACAGCCACGCACGAGAAACTCTGTTTTGAACAAGGATTATTTGTAAGTAGAAAATATCAAGAGTTCCATTTTGCTAAGCAAATCAGAGATTTAAAATAAAGTCAATCTGTCTCAAAGATTTTTAAATGAATGCTCTCAATGACATTCAGTCATCTTCATATACTCATCAAAGGATCAACAAAAGCCGCAACCACTTAAATAGGCTGCACCCTTATTCGCCTCATGATCTGCCTGACTAAATGCCATATTTTACTTCCATTTGTCCCCCATTCACAGCAAGCACAGCTAAGGTAGTAAAGTACAGACATATTTCTCTTTACCTTTGCTGCTTTCCGGTAGTGAAGTGGACAGTTTAGCAGGTTAGACTACAGCTCTGTCTCTGAAAAGGAAATATAAGCCTTCACTTTTTGCCCCTCCCTTCCCTTGTGTCCTGAGTGATTCAGCTCTCCACCTGCCAGACGGAAAGTGCAGCCCTGAGAAGGAAGTCCACAGGAAGGCTCACAAACCCCTGAGACTCTCAGGATGGCACCAGCTCTAACTCTCCTCCTGCTTTTTAGTGCTAGCCTCTATTCAAGACAAACAAGCTGTCTCTCTAGTGAGAATAGCATCAACACACCAAGTAGGCAGTGGCATATTCAAAATTCCAAAGATGGCCAGTGTTGGAGTATATGACACAAAGCTACTCAACAGAAAAAATTCCTGTTGTGACAGATGCTTCCTGGGTTGAGGCACACATATGCTGAGAGTTTCTGGGCTCTCTTACAAGGAGTGTGTTTTTACGTGCAGCTTCAGCAATTGGCTGGCAGGTAAATCCTGTCCCATAAACAGAGCACAGGTGTGTACTCAAGCATGAATTACTCTGTGGTTTCAGTTTAAAAGCTTGGTAGGAGCAACAAGCTACCCTCACCTAATGTGAGTTCAGAGTGAGGCATGATCCAGAAATGTGGAAGAAAAACTGTAGATTAGAAGTTAGGAATGAGAGCTGCAGATAAAAAATATTTGGGGTGTGCAGTAGACAGAATGAACACTGTAAGATAAGCCTAACTTCCCAAGGCCAATCTGCAATACACAACCCAACCTCACAAGGATAGTACTACTGCCAATCTTAAACTCCAATGATAGTCTGTACTGCATTTGTGATATGAGAAATTTTAACATGGTCAATGATTTCCTCTCCATTTTCAAGAAGTAATATGCCTTCACTTAGCCAAAATTAAACTATTCTATAAGACAGGAGAACCAGAAAATCTGGATCTAAAATTATGTCCCACAAGGCTCTCATAAAAATAATTGTGCATGGAACTAAAAGGGACCTCAAAGCAGTCCAGTCTGTTTTCTGTTCAGGCAAGTGTTTCTTGACATATCCAACTCAAGCTGGGGGCTTCCATGGCTTGGAAGGTTCCTATCCACTGGTAGGTTTGATCCTCTACTTCTTGAATTTGTTTTCATGTCTCTTGAGATCTCATCTCTTGAGATTTCATCAGAAAGGGATTGGACTTAGCTTTCTTGCTGTCTAATAATTAGAACCATCAGAGAAGGCCTTCCTATGCACTTGATTTAGGTTGCAACCCTGTTATTTTCCTTATTAAAAAAGGAAGTAATTATTTCTAACTCTTCCCTCCAATTGGAAGGCATTCATTAGTGTAACACTCTTTCATCCTTTCATTAACTCCTCCTCCCTTGGTATCTTGAGTTGGATTCCCTGAGAGCAGAACTGTAGGTAAAGTCTCATGTGTATATGATTTATTTAGGAAGTTATGTCAGAGAACAGAAGTAGGAGAGAAAGAAGAATAGAACATGGCAGGAGTGAAGGGTGAAAAAGACTGCTCTCAAGTTGACCTCTAGAGCCTGATGCCTTGGAACTTCGGAGGAACCTTACAAACTGCATCTCAGATCTGTCCACTTACAGTAAAAATGAGGGAAAGCATCTATCTATGGCTTTTCAACCCCAGTGCCCTATGAGAGCCCTATAGGTGTTAACATGGGTTGCACTGTGTGTGTCAAGCATGCACATCCCACACCAAAGCATCAGAAAATCCCGGTGCACAAAGCATAATATGAGGTGAAGTGAGGTGAGGTTGCAGCACATGAAGTTATTTAAAGCCTATAAAGAACTAGTACTCTCAATAGCAGCAGGATTAAGAAGTACAGTGATTACAGTGATAGGGTTGAAGCGACCCACAAAAAGGGGTTAATACACTGAACTCATGGTATGATCTATCAGTGGGTTTGGGAAAAAGATGTTCTCCAGTTTTCTTTTGTGGAAGTCACATGTCCAAAGGAAATGCACTTGCTTGTTCACCTGTCCCTCCTTCCCTATGCATTCCCAGGGTAAGACCATATTGAGATTCCACTTATCCCTAGGACCAAGTTGCACATCTGTCTAGTTCTGAGGACCAGATTCAAAAAGCTCCTGCCTAATAGCCATCCTTCAACCTATCTTTACCTGGAATATATATTTGGTATACCTCCATCTAAATTTGTTTACTTTATCTGTTTTTTTTTTTGCAGAACACAGGGTAGGTGAAAAATATTACTTATTAGGGTCCTCATCATTTAGGACAGTGAGCATGGCTGGAGAGCAGAGTGGATTCTGAATTTCTACCCCAACATCCCTCTTCTCTCAGGAAGCACATTCCCTGTACCACCTGTAAGAGTTGGTTCCCCTCAAAAGTTAAAGAAAGAAAATTTTAAGAAAGAACATGGAGGAATCAAGGGGCATAAGTGATATTAGTAGAATCACTTTAGTGATGTGCTCTAATGGTAATGTGCTGTAGAACATGTGAGATAAGAACATAACATCCTGAAAGTTTAGAGGAAGAATTGAGTTGTGACATAAGACTATGCTAGAATAGGCAGAGTTGAATTTCTTTAAGTGCAAATTACCCTATCCTGGCAGAGAAAAACCATGGATGGATTATACTCCCAACCTCACTCACTCCCCTGCCCTCCCATAGGAAAGCGGTCCCTAGGGATGCTGATTCAAGATTGCTTCTTTGGTTTCAATAGAAATGACAGGAACAGGGTGGGTGTCAGTACAAAAGGAAGAAGTAAAAAATGTTTTCTGGAATTTGGAAATTCTAGTGGGATTTAAAAACGGAATTGGACAAACAGCAATCTCTATAGATGATGTTAACTGTTCTTGGGAGATAAAGAAGACATTGGGAGCACCTCTATGTGTAGGAAGGGTGGAGAAGGATAAATTTGGGGGAGTTGTATTTGCATTATAAATGCCACTTTGTAGAATTGTCAAATTTAACAAATAAGATACAGGTTAAATAAAATTAAAACCAGTATATATGTCTGATATACACTTATTCTATAAAGGTATTCTATAAAGATACACTTATTCTATAAAGTTTGTCTGAAATTAAAATTTAACTGTTGATTCTGCATTTTATCTGGCAAATGTTCACCTTCTTGGCAATTTTCTTGAGAGATAGTAGTAAACATTTGTGTTTATATTTGCTGACATTTATTTGAGCTAGCCACAGTATAAAGAAATATCCCTAGGCAGTTCAGTGTTAAGCTGGGTAGAAAATCTGTGTACGCTGGGAAAGCAACAAATGAACCACAGGAGCCACTGTTATAGGAAGTATAGGGGACATCTCATGGGAAGAGCCACTCGAAGATATGTAAGTGGTCAAGACACAGTAAGCAGAAGAATCAACTGGACACAGAGTGAGAGAACCTTTCCCAAACCCAAAAGTAGAGATGGATGGACACATATGTAAATTAATTTACATATATGAGAGGATCACATTTTTTGTTAAATACCTGACATTTAGTTATCACTCAAGAACTATTTGCTAAGCTAAACCAATCACCCTCTTATTGATGGAAGTAGGGGCTGTAGGAAGATGCATTTCAGCTTGGGATGAGGCAAGAAATGAAAGTATAGAGCAACAATCTGGAAAGTTGAAGAAAGGACTGACCAAAAACACAAAAGGGGATGATGGGTGCTGTTGTGTAATGAGTTAAGCAGCCTCTTGGGATGCCTGCATCCCATGTCAGGATGCTTGGAATGGAGTCCTGACTCTGCTTCCAGTCCAGTGTCCTGCTAACAAACACCATAGGAGGCAACAAGTGATGGCTCATGTACCTGAGTCACTGTCACACATTTGTGAGACCTGGAAGGAGTCCCTGACTCCCAGCTTCAGCTTGTTCCAGCCCTGGCTGTTGCAGCTTTGGGAATAAGCCAACAAATAGAAAATCTCTCTTGTTTCTCTCTCTCTCTCTCTCTCTCTCTCTCTCTCTCTCTCTCTCTCTCTCCTTTAAAATAAATAACTAAATAACTTTTTAAAGAAAAGGATATACAGAAAGCTCCCTCACTGACAGCCGGCATAGGCTGGAATCACACACTATTAGTAACATAAAGTGAGAATGATATGCCAACAAGCACATTTTGCTGTGACTTGAAAAATTCTCCTCTCTCAGGCTTCCCTCTTTCAATGTGATCCTCACAACCAACCACTATTTGTGCAAAAGTTTCACGGTTTACTAACAGAACAGTATCAAAAAGACAAGGCATTTTCCATGGAACACTGCAGCTTTTACTTTCCCAGACATAAATCAATTCTATCAATTGTTCCACCATGTAAAAATCAAAAGTTTCTGCAACAATACCTAGAGCACTTTCCATGTGGTCAAGCATCGCTTGACAAAGTTCTAGATAGGCAAAAAAAAAAAAAAAAGTGTGAGAGGCACAGACCAAAGGAAAATAATCAACAATTAAACTGTTTTATTTTCCAGGAGGAATAGAGAGAGCCTTTGAGCTACAATGAATAGCTCTAAGTATCAGCAGGGTGGATGCCTCAAGTCTTGCGGAGACCTCATTACTTTAGAATACACTCTTGGAAAATTTTTCTCAGGTAAGTCAAGAGGGATCTACTACTTAAAACATACACTGAGAAAGAACTGGCCTTTTAAAAATATCCTATAAAACTCATTAATAGACATTATAAAGAAATGAAATAAGCCATAGGCTAGGAGAAAATATTCACAATGCAGACTATAAAAATATATGTGTGCAAAACACACAAATAACTATAACTCAAAAAGTTAAAGAGAAATAGTGGATAAAATATTTGTACAAGCACTTCCCTGAAGATTATGAACAGTCAAAAGCATATAACAACATGTTCAACATCATCAGTCATCAGAAAAGTGTGAATTAAAAACACAGAGACATGCCACATCACACCCATTTGGGTGAGTAAATAAGAAGGATTGATAAGAAGGATTGATCAAATGTTGACCAGGATATAGTACAACAGGAACTCTCCTACAGTACCCAACTACCTTGGAAAACTGTTTGATTCTTTAAAAGTTAAATATTTCTTTATTCTATAACCTGGCAATTCCTCTAAAGAATTCTCCCAAAGCAAATAAAATATCTACAATAAGTCTTCCTTTTAGAAGAAAGTTGATACTAGCTTTTAAAGCAGAAACAAAACACTGTCTATCAAAAAGAGAAAATCATTAAAAAAAAAAACTATGTTGTATTCATCCAACACTACTAAGCATCGAAAATGCACAAACCACAGACTCACATGCAACACAGATGACTCTCAAAAGCATTATGTTGAGATAGAGGAAGCCAGACACAAAAAGACCAAATTTCCAGCAAAATTAATATATGATAACAAAGATCAGATCAGTTGATGTTATCTTGGGGGAAGAGTTGATCGGAAAGGGACATAAAGAAGCTTTCTGAAACAATAGAACTATTTCACTTTTTGATAGGAGTCTGAGTTACATGAGTTTATGTGTTAAGATTTAACAATTCACTATATATAAATTATGTCAATAATAAAGTGTTCTTTTAACTTTTTATTTTTAGACAATTGCAGATTTGCTCAATAAGTTATAAGAAATAATACAGAGATCCTGCACACCCTTTAGCTAGTTTCTCTAAATGGCAACATCTAACCAAAATGTAGGACAATGTCACAATCAGGATACTGGCATTAATGTAGCCAAGACACAAAATATCTCCATCTCTGAAAAGATTCTTGATGTTACCCTTTGATTGCCACAACCACTCCACTTTAGCCTCATCCTTGAACTTGAATATCCACTAATCTTTTCTCTATTTTTTATTTTTTAATTTCAAAATGTCAAATAACTGAGATTGTACAATGCATGTAATCTTTTGGGACTGGCATTTTTTTCACTCAGCATAATTCTCTGGAGAGTCATCCTAGTTGTTGCATTTATCAATAGTTAATTCCTTTTTATATAAAGAGAATAAAATAGTCAGCCGTTGCCAGAATTTGACTGGGAGAAGATAAACACATGGATCACATGGGATATTTAGGGCAGGGAAACTTCTGCAAGGCACTGTAATGGTGGATACTTGACATTATGCATTTGTTAAAGCCCACAGAAATGCATAACACAGAATAATCCTTAATGTACACCTTAGCTTTAGCTAGTGATTATATATCAATATTGATTGGTTCGATGTAGCAAATGTACCACAAGCTATGAGTAGAGAAAACCATGGTAGAGAGAAGATCGGGTATAAGGGAAGCTTCTATATCTTCTATTCAATTTTTCTGTGAATCTAAAATACCTATTAATTTAAAAAGTGGTAGTGATGTTGTTCCTTTTCTTGGGCCTCAAACTTAAAAAGATCTGATAGTTTCCACCTCTAATTTGTATCTTCAAGACAACATCTTCATGAACTCTACTGGAAATGGAATGCTTTCTTCCACAGCTCCTTGAGCTCTGTTGTGTGAAGAAAACACTTTATTCTAGGACACACTGTGGGTCTCACAGCCTCTGTCAGAACTTCAGTCTAAACTCACACCTTAGCTGACACTGTGCAAGATGGGAGCTGTAATGAAATGGAATGTCCACACTGCCAAAACTATCCCCTCTGCTCTTCCCACATATCCCTGTTCAGCCACTCCTCTGTGGTCACAGAGCCTGGGCATAGAACATTTTTGCAGGCTCAGGACTGATCAGCTTCCTGGGTTTCTCAATGTTTCAAAAAAAAAAAAAAATCACCTCCCCTCCTACCTAGACTGTCACCACTCCGTTGTATCTCTTCCCATGCTCCATGAAGAATGAATTCCACAGTGTTTGTGTTCTTCAGAGAGTGAGGCAATGTTCAGCGTCTCAAAAAAAGGCTTACCCAGAGAACACACAAGTTGGTTGTCAGGGGTTACTATGCCCTTGTGTTATTTTTAGATTGTCAGCCTATATGTGACTAACGCTGAGTACAGGAAATAGTGAACATTGTGTGTTGCTGTTATTTGAGATTTGTGTAGACAAGAGAGTCATATCCAAATGGGAAGAGAAGAAGTAAGAAAGGGAGGAAGGGAGGGAGGGAGGAAGGGAAAAAAGGTATTGAAAGGAAGAGAATAGAGCAGAAAGAAAAAGAGATTCCTTTGGGCTTCATGTTCTAAATTTCAGTCACATTCTAATCACAGAGTAAATGTAAGGTCACACAGCAATTTAGTTAATGTACTCTTTTTAACAGAGATAAATGTAAAATATTCCACATATTCACTTATAAAATATAAAAGCTTCAAAATAGAATACTGACTTTTAATACAAGGATATAAAAAATGTCTTTAGAAAGAAGAGTGGAGAAAGCCAGAAGTCACAGTGGAAGGATCCAAATGGAGCAGGGCGAGAGGGAGGGAGGCAGAGGCAAACCTGGAGGAAGAGACGACTCAGGAGCCACAGCAGAAGGGAACAAGAAGCAGGCAAGAGGCTGCAGCAGGGTTCTGGGAGCCCGACACCAACCAGGTCTCTCCTGTTGGCTCTTATTGAGGGCAGATGGGTGGTTCTGTTTTCTGGGCAATATCAGGAAAACTCTCTGGGCCTCATTATCTTCAGCTGCAAATCAAACCAAATGATTTTCCAGAATCCTTTCTCTGTCCTGCTCTCATGCCATCTCTGAGACCTGGAACAGGCCTGGTGTGGCATCTGCAGCTTGGCAGACATACTAAAGAATGCATGCTACTCTTGACTGCTAAATCACCGGTTAGTTTGCGTTTTTCTCCTTTTACATACATGTTGTGATTTAATTTATGAGTGCTGTTTACTTTGCTTCTGAAGTCCTTTTGGGACCAAGAATCTTTGATTATGGAACTAAGGACTCTTATTACTTTTTTTTTTTTGACAGGCAGAGTGGATAGTGAGAGAGAGAGACAGAGAGAAAGGTCTTCCTTTTTGCCGTTGGTTCACCCTCTAATGGCCGCTGCGGCCAGCGCATCGCGCTGATCCGAAGCCATGAGCCAGGTGCTTCTCCTGGTCTCCCATACGGGTGCAGGGCCCAAGGACTTGGGCCATCCTCCACTACCTTCCCGGCCATAGCAGAGAGCTTGCCTGGAAGAGGGGCAACCGGGATAGAATCCAGTGCGCTAACCGGGACTAGAACCCGGTGTGCCGGCGCCGCAAGGTGGAGGATTAGCCTGTTAAGCCACAACGCCAGCCATTACTTTTTTTTAAGATTTTATTTATTTTATTTGAGATGTAAAGTTACAGACAGTGAGAGGGAGAGACAAAGGTCTTCCTTCGTTGGTTCACTCCCCAAAGGGTTGCAACAGCTGGAGCTGCGCCAATCCGAAGCCAGGAGCCAGGAGCTTCTTCCCGGTCTCCCACGTGGGTGCAGGGGCACAAGGCCTTGGGCTTCTACTGCTTTCCCAGGCCATAGCAGAGAGCTGGATTGGAAGTGGAGCAGCCGGGACTAGAACTGGCGCCCATATGGGATGCCGGCACCGCAGGCAGAAGATTAACCTACCACACCATGGCACTGGCCCCAGGGACTCTGCTTACTTGATTCTCACTGCCTATGATATCATCCTGTGTCCTCTGGAAAATGAGGTACTATGTTGTTAACCAAGCAAGAAAATCTACAAAGCATTGAATCCCAAGATTTTGTAACTACCCAAGGTACGAATGTCAGAAGAATGAACTATTCCTTACTAGCTGCTTCACAGGGAAGAGACAAACTAGAATTTCATTCTTTCAATTACAGAGCACACTGAATACAGACAAGAGGACAACACAGCTTATGTTTGCCCAAGGTATTACAGAACAAAAGCTTGCAGAATAGCTGGAGCTTGTTCATGGAGGCTGAAATGTGCAAATAGTGCTAAGACATTGAGATTGAATGTGTGTGAGTACTGCTCACAGATTTCCTGGGCAGCTTAACAAAGCCTCAATGTTGATATATTGTGAGTTGAGACTGAATGCACTTGGCATCTTTGCCTAGCAAACCAAGTGTATTGATGGGTAGATAATGTCAAGTGAGTGTCTGGCACTGCGAGGGGAGAATCTGTCTCATTCTACTTTTTCTTTTACACCACTCCAGGCAATACTGGCCCAGCGAAAGAATACAAAACATATTTGATTTATTAATGATGACAAACCAATGAATGAAAAAGTATTTAATAAGCAAATAATAAAGTTGTGGTTCTGGTACATGCAAAATACTAGAACTGAGATAAGCATCCTGTCTTCTCCAAACCTAATTACCTCAATTGCTTGTAGCAATTTCTGGAGACATCCCATCACCCTCTCTTAGCTAAGTATAAATAGGATAGATTTCATCTTATAGGTTCTCATATTTTATAGATATGAGAACAGGAAGAGACCCCAGAGTTCACTAAATCATTGTTACTCACCTTACAGAAGGAAGAAAAGGAAGCTTAGAATTTACTTAGCCAATACATTGGTTAGGGCAGAGCTAGGACTAAGGTCAGTTAGTGCCCAGTCTTCACTAAGGCCATCAGATCTCTTTACCTTGAAATCTTAAAGTTTTCTTTTAATGACTGCCTGTGTCCACAAATTTTGTGTCCTCAACACAAATCACAACACAGTGCAAAAGGCAAATACTATCTTTGTGTTATTAGGAAACTGATTTTTCTCCTTATTGTCTCAGGAACTTCCAGGGATCTTCAGATAACAAATGAAAGACCCTTGAACAGAACTTTAGGCTATGAATGCCTTTTGAGTCCACAAACTCCATAAGTATTTAGACAAGGCCATAAAAAATGTGGAAGTTTTCTCCTCCGTTTAAGGAAAAGTGCATCATTCTTTGACGGCCATTCTTTCCACTGGGGTCTCACTCACAGAGATCCTTCACATAGAACATTTTTTGCCACAGTGTCTTGGCTTTCCATGCCTGAAATGCTCTCACAGGCTTTTCAACCAGACCAGGAAGACATAAGGGCTGATTTTGAGGCAAGAGTGTTACTTAAAGCAACTATCATTCTATGAGTCTGCTGTGTGGACTGCTTCCCATGTTAAAACATTCTCTCCTTTTTCATTCTATCTATTATTAGTACCAGACGCTTGATGTTACTTATATGATCATATTAACACTTAATCCTATCTATGCATTCACTTCAACACTTAATTTAATCACTTTAACAATTAAGATGCATTTTTAACACCAAGCTCAATGGGATTTGGAGTCCCATACAAGCTTTTAAACTGTACCCTTAGAAGTCAGTAGGAATGTATGCAGACTATACAGCTTTACAGTTAGAGACTTTCTCCTCCCTCTTATTTCTACTTTTACTTTTACTGAGATCCATCCTTAATTGACTTTGTACACATGTGATTAACTCTGTTAAGTAAAGAGTTCAATAAATAGTATAAAGGAAAAAAATGAAAAAACAATACTGAAACTTTTCCTAGACAGTTAACGCAAGGGCAGCTCAACTCATCCCTTCTCGAAGTGTAACTTTCACTTCTACTTATTTCGTTTTAGGTGCTCTACTGGTTCTCACAGATCAGGGACAACACGTGGTATTTGTCCCTTTGGGACTGGCTTATTTCACTAAGTATGTTTTCCAGATTCATCCATTTTGTTGCAAATGACCAAATTTCATTTTTTTTACTACCATGTAGTATTCCATAGTGTACATATCCCATAATTTCTTTTTCCAATCTACAGTTAATAAGCATATAGGTTGTTTCCATGTCTTAGCTACTGGGAATTGAGCTCCAATAAACATGGAGGTATAGATAACTTTCATATGCTGATTTCATTTCCCTTGGTTAAATTCCAAGGAGTGGGATGGTTGGGTCATGTGTTAGGTCTATATTCAGATTTCTGAGGTATCTCCATACTGTCTTCCATAGTGGCTTTACCAGTATACATTCCCACCAAGAGTGGATTAGGGTACTTCTTTTCCCCACATCCTCACCAACATTTGTTGTTTGTTGATTTCTGTATGAAAGCCATTCTAACTGGGGTGAGGTGAAACTCCATTTGTCATTTTGATTTGCATTTCCCTGACAGCTAGTGACCCTGAAAATTTCTTCATGAGTCTGTTGACCATTTAGATTTCCTCTTTTGAAATATGTCTGTTTAATGGGACTGGCGCTGTGGCGCAGTGGGTTAAAACCCTGGCCTGTCTGTGTACACAAAGGCTGTTGATTTGCGTGTATTGATTTTTTATCCCAATACGTCACCAAACTCTTCCATGAGTTCCAATAGTCTCTTAGTGGAGTCTTTTGGATCCCCTACATATAGAATCATGTGATTTGCAAATAAGGATAGTTTAACTTCCTCCTTCCCAAATTGTATTCCATTGATTTGTTTTTCTTGCCTAATGGCTCTGGCTAAAACTTCCAGGACTATATTGAATAGCATTTGTGAGAGTGAGAATCCTTGTCTGGCACTGGATTTCAGTGGGAATGCTTCCAACTTTTCCACGTTCAATATGATGCTGGCTGTGAGTTTGTCATAAATTGCCTGATTGTGTTGAGAAACATTCCTTCTATGCCCTATTTGCTTAGGGTTTTCATCATGAAAGGGTGTTATATTTTATCAAATGCTTTCTCTGCATCTATTGAGATTATCATATGGATTTTTCTTCAGTTTGTTAATGTGTTGTATCACATTAATTGATTTGCGAATGTTGAGCCATCCCTGTATACCAGGTATAAATCCCACTTGGTCTGGATGGATGATCTTTATGATATGTTATTGGATTCAATTGGCAAGAATTTTGTTGAGCATTTTGCATCTATTTCATCAGGGAAATTGGTCTGAAGTTCTCTTTGTCTGTTGCATCTTTCTCAGGCTTAGTAATTAAGGTGATGCTGCCTTCATAGAAGAATTTGAGAGGATTTCCTCCCTTCAAATTGTTTTGAAAATCTTGAGAAGAATTTGAGTTAGTTCTTCTTTAAATGTCTGGAAGAATTCAGCAGTGAAACCATCTGGTCTTCGACTTTTCTTTATTGGAAGGGCCTTTACTATTGGTTCAATTTCCATCTTGATTATAGGTCTGTTTAGGTTTTCTATGTCTTCAAGACTCAATTTAGGTGGAATCTATCATTTTCGTTATGTTTTTCAATTTGTTGTCATATAGCTCTTTGTAATAATTTCTAATGATCCTTTTTATTTCTCTGGTGTCTGTTGTTACATTTCCTTTTCATCCTAATTTTATTCATTTGAGTATTCACTCTCCATTTTTTTGGTTTGTTGGGCCAATGGTGTGTAAATTTTGTTTATTTTTTCAAAAAACCAACTTTATTTTACTGATCTT
The DNA here is from genome assembly GCF_033115175.1 of Lepus europaeus. Lineage (NCBI taxonomy): Eukaryota > Metazoa > Chordata > Mammalia > Lagomorpha > Leporidae > Lepus > Lepus europaeus. Next base: position 110,939,706 of record NC_084835.1, on the reverse strand, counting down.
TTGTATTTTTCTGATTCAACTTACTGATTTCTTCTCTAATTTTAATTATTTCTTTTCTCCTACTAGTTTTGGGTTTGGTGTGCTGTTGCTTTCAAGATCCTTGAGATGCATTGATAGTTCATTTATTTGGTGCCTTTCAAATTTCTTGTTGTAGGCTGCAATTGCTATAAACTTTCCTCTTCACACTGCTTTTGATGTATCCCATAAGTTTTGATATGTTGTGCTGCCATCTTCATTTGCTTCCAGAAATTTTTATTTCTCTTTTGATTTCTTCAATGACCCACTGTTCATTCAGGAGCATGTTATGCAGTCTCCTTGTGTTTCCATATGTTCTAGAGATTCCTGAGTTGCTGATTTCCAGCTTCAAGCCATTGTGGTCCTAAAAGATGCATAGTATGATTTCAATTTTTTTTTTAATTGCTGAGACTTGTTTTATGGCCTAGCATCTGGTCAATCCTAGAGAAAGTTCCATGCACAGGAGACAAGAATGTATATTCTGCAACTGTAGGATGAAAACTTATGTAGATATCTGTTAGGTCCATTTGGTCTATGGGGTCAATTAAAACTGCTGTTTCCTTGCTGATTTTCTGTCTGGTTGATCTGTCCATTGCTGAAAGTGGAATATGAAGTCCCCCAATACTATTGTATTAGAGTCTATGTCTCCCTTTAAATCCTTTAGCATTTCTTTTAAATAGCCAGGTGCCCGATAATTATGAGCATATACGTTTATAATAGTTGCATCTTCCTGTTGAATTGATCCTTCAATCATTACACAGTGCCCTTCTTTGTCTCTTTTAAGAATTTTTGTGTAAAAGTTGTTTTGTCTGATATTAAGATGGCTACACCAGCTCTTTTTTGGTTTCTGTTGGCATGGAATATCTTTTCCAACCTTTCACTTTCAGTCTGTTTGCATCTTTGTAGGCAGCATATAGATGTCATTTTTTAAGCCATTCAGCCAGTCTGTGTCCTTTTACTGGAGAGCTGAGACCATTTACAATCAAGGTGACTATTGATAATTAATGATTTTGCCCTACCATTTTTGCGAAAATATTCCTATTTTTTTACTGAAAGATTTTCTTTGTTTACCTTCATTTGTAGTGATGACCAAGTTTCTGTTTCAGTGTATAGCACATCCTTAAGCATCTTTTGGAGGGCTGGATGGGTGGTGACAAATTCTTTCAATTTCTGTTTGTTATGGAAGGTCTTTATTTCATTTTAATTCATAACTGAGGACTTTGCAGGGTATAGTACTCTGGGTTGACAATATTTTTTTCTTAAGACTTGGAATATATTTCACCATTCTCTTCTAGCCTGCAGGGTTTCTGATGAGAGGTCCTCTGTGCATCTCATTTTTTTAACCACAGATTTTTTAACCACAGAGCTGGCTTGAAAAGAAGGCAGGTGGCATCACTAATAGGAAATTTACAGTTTCTACCTACAATGTGCTAACCCTGCTTGGCCATCCCCTCAACAACAGTGGTTACTTTGGAAGCTGGGCTGAGTGAAAGGCCTTTCAGCTTAGAGCCAACAAGGCCTGTGGTTCTGACCTGGAGCCCTTCACGTCCAGGGCAGTTCTGTTTCCAGTGACCCAACTCTTGGCTGGCAGAGCTGCCAGGGCTCTTCATAAACTGACTTCTCCTGAAGCCCTGGATTCCCATCCACATCGAAAACCAATGCCATTGACTGGCATGTTGGGTCTCCTTGATGGCAGATCACTGTGTAAAGCAGCTCTAATTGCCTCACCACCTATATTTACATTGCTCTGTTGCCTAGCTTCCTCTTCCCCCTGGTTTTTGTTAAAACATATGAGAGAAAACCTTTAAGAGGATGCAAGTCAAGGCGGTGCTCCATCCATAAACTTTGGTGGCCTAAACTAGAAATATATAGTCATGGGTGGTGGGTGGCAGGCCTATTAATGGCTGTTCTGTACAGTGATCTGCCCTCAAGGAGACCCAACAGGCCAGTCCACTACAGTGGTTTTCAATGTGGAAAGCCAGGGCTTCCGCAGAAGTCAACTTGTGAAGAGCCCTGGCAGCTATGCCAAGAGTTGGATCACTGGAAATGGACCTGCCATGGAGTCGAAGTGATATCGGACAAGACCCCCTAAAATTCACACTAAAATGTGGCCCCTTAAAGTTAACCGGGGTGCCACATGCGCTACCGGAATTTGGGGTGACTTACGATTTCACCACGGGCTTATTACTAAATCCCCGATATTAATAAGCCCAAGAGGGTTCTTGCCTAATATTTAGAGAAGAATTCTAAATACTGGCACAGATAAACGAGGCAGCATGGTACATTTTAAGCTTTTATTCAGTAAGAAAGATGCATAGGAGAGAAAGAGCTTTATTTAAGAGAGAGAGGTAAATAGGGGTTCATACCGAGCACCAGGAACCAGCCACATGGAAGAGCATCTAGGCCAGGAAGCCTAGAGCACATGGCCCAAAGGCCATGCGCCCTGGAGGTGTGGGGCTATAGCAAGCCCCTTCCTAGCAAGACACCAGGGAAAAAGAGCAGGCTGGGCACACTGTGCCCCAGGCTTTTAACCCACTCCAAAGGGGAGTGGTCAATTAACCTGATTGGCTGGTGGGCACCCCGGTACCGCCAGGCAGGGGAATGAGGCCACACAAGGGCGTGGCCAAGGCATCAGGTAGGAGCATGAGGTCACACAGGGGCGTGGTCTTCCAGTTCACAAATCCGATCAACTCCAACCTGTATGCCTGCCTACTTCAGAAGGACTTCAGGTCAGAGCCACAGATCTTATTGGCTCTAAGCTGAAGAGCCCTTCGCTCGGCCCAGCTTCCAAGGTGACCACCATTGCTGAGAGGAGACGGCCAAGTAGGGTCAGCAACATTGCAGGCAGAACTGTAAATTTCCTGTTAGAGATGTCACCTGCCTTTACCTAGCCAGCTCTCCTCCCAGGCCAGCTAGGTAATGGAAGTCAACAGGGTGCCTTCTCCAAGGAGGTTCACACCTCCCTTAGGATGTAGGCTATATGAAGAGACAGACAGATCTGGGCCTGTTAACTTATAAGGCCTAAACCCTACCTCTACTCTAACATCAATGGCTCTGCTCCCAACCTGTGCATGTTGATGGTCCTCTGCTCCACTTTATGTTGTACAATTATTCAGAATTTCTCTACAGACAAACCCCTCTACCTGCAAAAGTTGAGTGGCCTTTCTCCCGGACTCAGCTGGGATCAGATTTAAACCACGTCCATCAAATCATCCTCACAAGGGTCCAGAGACCCCCCCTCACTTCCTCTCCTCTATGAAATCGTCTCATTACCCGGTTAATGCCACTCTTAGGGTTATTGGTTGCTATTCTCACCCTGACTTGTATACTACAGTGTCTGTTTAAGTGTTTACAGCTGGTTATAATGGAATGAACCACAGCCTTCAGCAACCAGGCAGTCAACCAGATGCTTCTCCATCCATACATGCCTGTCCCTGCGGAGCCCCAAGATACCACCAGCAGGCCCCTGTAGACGACGTCCCCGGTCAGCAGGAAGTAGCCAGAGAGACTCATCGTTGCCCCCTTTCCTATCATCAAAAGGTTGGGAGGGTAGCTTTGGGATCAGCATGGAAGGAAGGCCTATACTTCCGGGAACTGAAAGTTCCTACCTGTACTTCTTGGGAAAAAGAGACCTTGTCAAGGTTCCCGCAGGTGCCTACAGGTCAACCAATGAGGATCAGACCTGCCTCAACCTTTAACCCCCATGCCCTGAATCTATAAAAGGAGCACTCCCAATCTCTGACACGCAACTTCCCCGGCCCCCACTCTGTTGCTCTGTTGGGGCCGTGGAACCTCGCCCGGGAGTGGAATCCCAATAAAAGCCTGTGAATTAATTGATTCGTCTGCCTGGGAAGATTTGTTACACGCCGGACACCTTGCAATGGGCATGTTCTGATAGTGGTTTATTTTTTTGAGGTACATAATGCCCATGTATTTTAATTGGAGTGTTTTGGCCATTTGCATTCAAGGTTACTGTTGATAAGTATCCACTTGGTCATGCCATTTTTCCGTGAATAGTCCTATTGTTTGCTTTGGATTTCCTTTGTACTTTTACTGGAAGATATTCTATCTTCACATTCTTTCATAATGATGACTATCTTTCTGTGTTTCTGCATGTAGCATGTCCTTAAGCATCTTTTGTAAGGCTGGATGAGTGGTGACAAAAAAATTCTTTCAATTTCTATTTGTTATGGAAAGTCTTTATTTCACCTTCATTCATAAATGAGAGCTATGCAGGATATAATATTCTGGGTTAACAGCTTTTTCCTCTTAAGACTTGGACTATGTCTCTCCATTCTATCCTAGCATGTAGGGCTTGTGATGAGAAATCAGCTGTGAGTCTCATTGGAGATCCTCTGAAAGTAATCTGGCATTCCCCTCATATCATTTTAGAATCTTTTATTTATGTTTTACTGTTGAAAGCTTGACTTCATGTGTCACGGTGAAGATCTTTTCTGGTCATGTGTATAAGGAGTTCTATGTACCTCATATATTTGGACATCCCTTTCTTCATCCAAATTAGGGAAATTTTCTATAATTATTTCACTGAGTAGGCCCTCTAATTCATTCTCTTTCCACACTTTCTGAATCTCCTAAGACCCATATGTCTAGTCATTTGAGAGTATCCCATAAATCTCCAACAACCTTTTTTAATTTTTCTAATTTCTTTTTTTTTTTTTTTGGTCTAACTAAAAAATTTCCACTGATTTATCTTCTAGCTTGGATATTCTTTCTTCTGCCACAACAAATCAGTTGTGAAGGCTTTCTACTGTGTTTTTTTATTTGAAATAGTGAATTCTTCATTTCTAATATTTCATTTTGATTTCAAAAATCTCAATTTCATGTGAGAATTTTTCATTCATATCATCTGTGGATTTCTTTAAGTCACGAATTTGCTTCTCATTGCTTCTGACTAATCCTATGATTAATCTTTTGAATTCGGTTTCAGGCATTTCACCACTCTCTTCATCTTCACATTCTAATATTGAAGTGTTGTTGTGTTCCTTTGGGGAGGAATGTTGACTTCCTTATTCTTGTTTCTTGAATTTCTACATATATTTTTAGGCATTTGTGGAAATACTTGTTGGTTTTTTTCCTCTGATGGCTTTTATCTTTGAACTATGCTTCTGTGGCTTAGTGGAGTGCCTGCTCTTTCAAAGAATAACCAGAGGTGTGTACTGGGTGTGGCCAAGGAGCTCTGCTCAGTGTTCCAGAGTGCAGTAACTATCCAGGATGACAGCAAAGTTGGGTATGATAGATCTCCTCTGTTGACCTAATCACACCCTCACCTCCTCTCTTCCATGGTGATCAATGCCCACAATGGGTGCAATATTCATCTATACTGCCATATGAACCTCTCAAAGGATCTCTGCAGTCCTCAGTGTGAGCATGTATCCCAGTGCAGGGACACACTGCAGGCAATCAGAGAGTCCTGAGTATGTCGAGCGGCTCACATTGATTGCTCAGAGACCTAGCTACACCCTGAACCCTCTTGCATAGTCATATAGTTCCTACAGTCTCAGTACATGAGGCTCCTACAGTCATGGGGTAAAGATGATCTGCTCTGCCCCACTAGCCTGTCCCATCCACAGAGAGGCAGGAACATTCCCAGAGCCAGCTGCCTATGGGTACTCTGCCTAGGCAGTTTGGGCCCTGAGCCTATGATATGTTGAAAGGGTAGGACACTTCACTGTCTTATGTGGGTGCTCAACCCCGTCAATCCTCCCAAGCAGACGCAAAGTCAGTGGGAATATGGATTTTTCCGTCTGGTGAAATCCTTGGATAACACACATGTACAATGGTCACAGCCCTTTTTTTTTTTTTTTCCACAATGCTGCTTTCTTTCTGCTGGTTGCTGGATGTGCAAAAGAGCCGATGCAGCTGCTATGTATATCAAAAATTGTGCCTGCCCTCTCTCAGCCAGTTGCTGGGTGCCATTGTGGAGGGGAACAGGGAGAGAGAACTGTGCCCCTTTATTCCCACTAGATTAGTAGATACTCTGTCTCCCACAGGGCTCCAGGCTGGACCACGCTAGGCCCTCCCTCCAGGTACAGAACAGTGGCACAGCCCACTGCACTCTCTCTGTTTCCTTACTGAGCTGAAAAACTTCTTCATATATTTTTGCTACAAGTCCTTTACCAAATATGTGATATATGAATAATTCCTAATCATCTGTAGCTTCTTTAGATTTTCCCCTTGGCATATTTTTTAAAAACTTTAATTAAAATATATATTTTTTTTCATTTCCAATTATCTTTATATACAGAAGATCGATTCAGTATATAATTACTAAAGATCTCATCAGTTTGTACCCACGCAGAAACACAAAGTGTAAAAATACTGTTTCAGTACTAGTTATAGCATCACTGCACATTAGACAACACATTAAGGACAGATCCCACATGGGATGTAAGTACACAGTGACTCCTGTTGCTGACTTAACAATTTGACACTCCTGTTCATGGCATGAGTAATCTCCCTAGGCTCTAGTCATGAGTTGCCAGGGCTATGGAAGCCTTTAGGGTTCGCTGACTTTGATCTTATTCCGATAGGGTCACAGTCAAAGTGGAAGTTCTCTCCTCCCTTCAGAGAAAGGTACCTCCTTCTTTGATGGCCCTGTTCTTTCCACTGGGATCTCACTAACAGAGATCTTTCATTTAGGTCTTCTTCTTTTTTTTCTTTTCCATGGTATCTTGGCTTTCCATGCCTACAATACTCTCATGGGCTCTTCAGCCAGGTCCGATTGCCTTAAGGGCTGATTCTGAGGCCAGAGTGCTATTTAGGACATCTGCCATTCTATGAGTCTGCTGTGTATCCCACTTCCCATGCTGGATCTTTCTCTCCCTTTTTGATTCTATCAGTTAGTATTAGCAGACACTTGTCTTGTTTGTGTGATCCCTTTGACTCTTAGACCTATCCAAGCCATCGAATGTGAACTGAAATTGATCACTTGGACTAGTGAGATGGCATTGGTACATGCCACCTTGATGGGATTGTATTGGAATCCCCTGGCACATTTCTAACTCCATCATTTGGGGCAAGACTGATTGTGGTGTTAAATTGGAAACGGCATAGAAAATTAATTAATTTTTAAAAAATATTATGTAGGATCTCTGCCTTTAATGTGCTGTACACTCTTATTTAATGCTATAACTAGTATTCCAACAGTATTTTTTTTCACTTTGTGTTGCTATATGGGGGCAAACTGTTGAAATCGTTACCTAATATATACTAAACTGATCTTTTGTATATAAAGAGAATTGAAAATGAATCATGATGTGATTGGAAGGGGAGAGGGAGCGGGAAAGGGGAGGGTTGTGGGTGGGAGGGAAGTTTTGGGAGGGGGAAGCCATTGTAACCCATAAGCTGTACTTTGGAAATTTATATTCATTAAATAAAAGTTTAAATATATATATATTTTTTTAAAAACTTTAGCCAAAATATGAAATCACCCAAGGCATACATTGATAAATGAATGGATAAAGAAAATGTATATGTGTGTGACCAATGGGATATTACTCAGGCATAAAAGAGAATGAAATCCTCTCATTTGCAGCAACATGGACAGAACTGGGAAACATCATATTAAGTAAAATAAGCCAGATAATAAAAGAGAAATAAAACATATGCTCACTCCTTTGTGAAAGATTTTTTAAATTGATGTTATAGAAGTACACATTAAAATAGTGTCCACTACAGGTTAGGAAGGGTGGTAGGGAGAGGGACAGAAAAAAAGTAAGATAATAGGAAGCAAAATACTGTTAAGTGGGATTTGTTGATTTAAATTGCGTGTTAAGCTTTTATTACACCCCAGAATTAAGTCAAATTTGATCATTTATGAAACATTTATTGTTTTGCTGAGTTCAACTTGCTAGAATTTTTGAGGATTCTTATTTCTGTTTTTACAAGGTAGAAATTCTCGTAGTTTGCTCCCCTTATTATGTCTTTTATGTCTGGCTTTGATGTCAAGATAATGTTGGCTTAATACAAAGAAATAGAATGTTTTCTCTCCTCTTCAGTTTTTGGAAAGACTTTCAGAATGATCTGTACTAACTCTTACTAATAGTCCATCCATTCCAGGCATTATTGAGAGGTTTATTATTCTAATTTTCTCCTCCTGCTAGTTCTGAGTATATTCTAATTTTCTATTTCTTCATGATTCAGTCAAGGTAATTTATGTGTTTCTAGGAATTTTCCATCTAGATTATACAATTCATTTACTTATAATTGTTCATAGCACTTTCCTATAATTTCAATGTCCCTATTTTATTTCTGATTTTAGTAAGTCTCTCTTTTTCTTGGGTCAATATAGCTAGAGTTTAATTATGTTTATCTACCAGAATAACCAACTCTGGAATTTAATGATTTTCAAAATTGTTTTCAATTTTCTATTTGAATTATCTCTGCTCTAATCTTAATTATTTCAGGACTCCTGATATCTTTTGATTTAGTTTTCTCTTCTTTCTCTACTTCTTCAAGGTATAAAGTTGTTGTTGATTTTAGTGTGTATGTGTTTACATGACTGTTCAATCCAAGTAGTTTACAATATGGTTCAAGCCCTATATTTTCTTATTGGTCTTCTGTGTGATTGTTCTATTCATCATTGGAAATGGTGTATTGAACATCTCCAGTTATGGAACTATTTCAACCTTCAATTCTATGCATGTGTGGGTTATGTATTTTGAAATTCTAATATTTGGTCCATATATGTTCATTGTTACATATTCATGGTTAATTGCTCTGATGAATATAAAAATTCTCTATATTTCATAATTTTCTTTTTTTATTTTTTTTATTTAGTAAATATAAATTTCCAAAGTACAGTGTATGGATTACAATGGCTTTCCCCCTCCCCATAATTTCCCTCCCACTTGCACCGCTCCCATCTCCCGCTCCCTCTCCCATTCCATTCACATCAAGATTCATTTTCAATTATCTTTATATACAGAAGATCGATTTAGTATATATTAAGTAAAGATTTCATCAGTTTGCACCCACACAGAAACACAAAGTGTAAAACACTGTTTCAGTACTAGTTATAGCATTACTTCACATTGGACAACACATTAAGGACAGATCCCACATGAGACGTAAGTACACAGTGACTCCTGTTGTTGACTTAACAATTTGACACTCTTGTTTATGGCGTCAGTAATCTTCCTAGGCTCTAGTCATGAGTTGCCTTTTGAGTTCGCCAACTTCGATCTTATTCCGACAGGGTCATAGTCAAAGTGGAAGTTCTCTCCTCCCTTCAGAGAAAGGTACCTCCTTCTTTGATGGCCCTGTTCTTTCCACTGGGATCTCACTAACAGAGATCTTTCATTTAGGTTTTCTTTTTTTTTTTCCAGAGTGTCTTGGCTTTCCATGCCTAAAATACTCTCATGGGCTCTTGAGCCAGATCCGAATGCCTTAAGGGCTGATTCTGAGGCCAGAGTGTTGTTTAGGACATCTGCCATTCTATGAGTCTGCTGTGTATCCCACTTCCCATGCTGGATCTTTCTCTCCCTTTTTGATTCTATCAGTTAGTATTAGCAGACACTAGTCTTGTTTATGTGATCCCTTTGACTCTTAGACCTATCAGAGTCATCAATGGTGAACTGAAATTGATCACTTGGACTAATGAGATGGCATTGGTACATGCCACCTTGATGGGATTGTATTGGAATCCCCTGGCACATTTCTAACTCCACCATTTAGGGCAAGTCCAATTGAGCATGTGCCAAATTGTACATCTCCTCCCTCTCTTATTCCCACTCTTATATTTGACCGGGATCACTTTTCAGTTAAAATTTAAACACCTAAGAATAATTGTGTGTTAATTACAGGGTTCAACCAATAGTACCAGAACAAAACAAAACAAAAAAATACTAAAATGGATAAAGTATTACATTGTACATCAACAGTCAGGACAAGAGCTGATCAAGGCACTGTTTCTCATAGTGTCCATTTCACATCAATAGGTTTCCCCTTTGGTGCTCAGTTAGTTGTCACCAATCGGGGAGAACATATGATATTTGCCCCTTTGGGACTGGCTTAATTCACTCAGCATAATGTTTTCCAGATTCCCCCATCTTGTTGAAAATGACTGGATTTCATTGTTTTTGACTGCTGTATAGTATTCTATAGAGTACATGTCCCATAATTTCTTTATCCAGTCTACTGTTGATGGGCATTTGGGTTGCACATAATTCTATTTTATCTAATATTAGTATAGCCATCTCTGAAAGCACATGGATCTACAAATTCAGGATGCTCAGCAAACTCCAGATATAATAAATTCAGACAAACACACTGTAATAAAATGTCAGAAAGACAGAGGAAGGATCTTGAAAGCAACAAGAGGGAAGATGTGTCATGCACAAATGACTACCTCCATGATTCCTCCTGGCACTCTTGTTCAGCTACCAAGAAACATCAAAGCAGGCTGTCCCTTTCCTGGAACTGCCCATCTTTCTTCCTGATTTGTGAAATACGGATTTTTCTCCAATGACTTCATGTTTTTTCTCTTACCTCACAGAGAGTGTTGTTAGATATCACCAAAGAGACAGGTTTAGATTCCACTGAAAGCATAGACGTTGATGTCTTCTCTGAGTGATATTGGTAGAGTAGAGAGGGGAGGAAGGTGGGTTGATGGAGGTAACACCACATCTTCCATATTTCACATAAATATGAGACAAATTCCCTAACTTACTTCTTTTTAAAGCTTACTGGAGTTATTTTACTCTGTGAAAACTAAAAAGCAGAGTTAATAAATCTTGTCCTAAGATTATTCAGTACATACATATCTATCTATATCTATATCAATATTTATGAAGAGATTCTAGAGAATACAGTAGTTGGCAATAATATCCTATTATTTGATGTTTAAAGAATCTTCTCCACTAACCACTTCCCTCTAGGCAGACACAAGCACATTATTGGTAGAAGGAAACAATAAAATATTTTCCTTGATTTGCAATGTAACAATGCTGAGAAAATTTTACACTCTTCACAAGGAAGTTAAATCTAGGAGATATTTCTTAACCAACCTATAAAGGCATTAGTAATAGCAGGATATTTCCTCAAAGTCCAATTTCCTCTTGGGTTTTTTTATAATTCCTGGAACCAAAAATTAATGTGTGCTTAGGAAATACTGACAACCATTAGTTGGCAAGTGTTCACATGCAAAAACTTCTGGGGATTTTTGAAGCCTCTCCAACAATATATGACATCAAGGTGTCATAAATATGTCTATCACATGCCAGGAGAACTTTACAAGGACAGAAAAAAAGCATGAGATTATTTCTCATCTGTACTAATTGAAGCACTCTCCAAATTGAAATAAACCCCTGGTCATTATCAGTTAGTCTTATTTCCTCAAATTCAACTTCTTAATGGCAGACCTCATTGTGAAGTTCCCTTCCATAGGTTAGCCCCTTCTCTAAAACCCCAATTTTTCTTAGTTTCCCCACTTACTCTGTCCATGCCAGACTAGACTGAACATCTTGCTTCTATGAAGAAATTAAATCCCTCTCTCTTTAGGATCCAAGTAAACCCATCCTGTTCCATATAGAAGAAAGTTCATTTTCACCTGTGACTATAGCCCTGAATGCAACCTCCAATCAGAAGACCATACTCTTCATGTTTTAAACTTGTCATGCTGTCACTCTTTGAACTAACACTTTAGTATATCAATATGCCATTGATTCATGTCCCAACTCAACTCAGGGAATGTGTAGCTCAAAAACCCATTCAGCAATTCAACAAATATACATTGATAGAGAAGATGTAAGGACAGTGCATCTTGGGAGCTAGGGAAGAAGGCAAGTAAAACTTTTTGAAAACTTAGCTTCTTTTCTCCCCACCACCTCCTACTTGCCTACTATGTGCTTCTGGAGTCTTGGAGATGATGATTTTGTGATACATTGAGCACAAAAATTCATTGCTAATCTATAAAACAGAACAGTAAAAGTCTGGAGAATGATGTGGATAACTCAGAATTGCTAGTTGGAATGTGAAATAGTGAAGCAACTTTGGAAAACTGTCTGGCATTTCCTCAAAATGTTACTCACAGAGTCATCATATGTCCTAGTGATTCCATTCATATGTATTCCAAGAAAAATGAAGATATATGGCACATAAAAGATTTGTATAAAAGATCAGAATTATTCATAACAGTTAAAAACAAAAACAATACATCTGTTCACCAACTGAAGGTTGCATAAATAAATGTGTTATATCCATACAAGGTAGTACCATTGAGCCTTAAAAAGGAATGCCACACTGACCCATGCTACCCCATGGATGAACCTTGAAGATACGATGCTAAGTCAAAGAAGCTAGTCACTAAGATAACAAATAATGCTTGATCCCACCTGTATGAAATGTTTACAAAAGGCTAATCTGTAGAAATAAAAGATAGATTCCTGGTTCCCAGGGTCTGGAGAGAAGAAGGAAGAAAGTGCTGAAATTATTATGGAATAAGATCATGATGGTTATTGCAAAATTTGTTCCCGGTGCCGCGGCTCACTAGGCTAATCCTCCACCTGTGGCTCCGGCACCCCGGGTTCTAGTCCTGGTTGGGGTGCCGGATTCTGTCCCGGTTGCTCCTCTTCCAGTCCAGCTTTCTGCTGTGGCCCAGGAAGGAAGTGGAGGATGGCCCAGGTCCTTGGGCCCTGTACCCGCATGGGAGACCAGGAGGAAGCACTTGGCTCCTGGCTTCAGATCGGCACAGCACGTCAGCCATAGCAGACACTTAGGGGGTGAACCAATGGAAAAAAGGAAGACCTTTCTCTCTGTCTCTCTCTCTCTCTCTCTCTCTCTCTCTCTCTCTCTCACTGTCTAACTCTGCCTGTCCGAAAAAAAAAAATTGTTAACAGTCTCAACACTGAATTGTGTACTCTAAAATAGCAAACCCTATGGCACATGAATTATGCCTCAATAAAAAAAAAAAAAAAAGAGTCACAGAATAAACAGAGCTTACCCCTGGTGGTCAGGGAGGAATTGGGTTAGATGGTCTGGAACAATATCAGCATCTCTGGCCACAGACATCCCTCAGGGTAAAGTATTCCAAGAAAAACACTGTTTCTTTTGTCTACCACATTCCCTGTCAAAGTTATTTATTTTTTCTAAAGCCCAACTTGACAGAGAAGTTTGGAAAAAGTACAACTGGGCAGAATTTGGTTGTATCTCTGGGCTCCACACTCAGAAGAAACCACCCATATCCATTTCATCTCATTGCCCCAGTGCCACATCTTGGTTATCTCATGTGGCAGCCACTGAGTTGTCCCCAGGCCCAGCCTTCTCCCCAATACTAACACAGCTCCATAGAGGACATGGAAGATAGGTCTAGGAACTAGCATTTGACCTACTCCTGCCCCTACATATTTTATAGGAAGGATTTTTTTTCTTTTGAGAATATAGAATAAAAAGATTTTATCCCTTAGGTAGAAATAGAAATTGTCCTGCATGGTATGGGGTAGCAAATAAACAAGCAAGTCCTTTATCCAGGTTATTTGCCTTGAAGTCTCACCTGTGCAGTTCACTATGTAAGCTGAGATCTTGTTTAAACATCCTACACCTCAGTTCTGTCATCTGTGAAATGGGAATAACAAAGGTACCTAAGGCATAAGTGAATATAAACTTGCTTTCTTGCTCAATAAAGTCAACAGTTACTAATATTTTCTCCAAGAACATTGTGTATATGCAGAGAACAAGATTCCAGAGAAAACAGACTTAACAATGATATTCAGAGAATATGCTTACTTCTCACAATTTCTTCCAGGCATTAAACTCTGGCATCCAGCCTATTAGTCTGAAGCCAAGGCATTAAACGCTTAGATGACAGAGTAATCTTGTAATCCTGAAAGCTCAAGCAACTTTTCTTCCTGTTCATTTTTATATGAAATATTTGAAAGCAAAATTATTCTTTTTTGTTACGATTGTTATTTGTCAAAAAGTTAATGCAACAAAGTAAACAAATTCTATCTGGCCTTAAGCAACAGAAATAATCTGGGTACAAGGGGCTGGGAGGTAACAGGGAGGACCACTACCAAGCCGAGTGTTGAAGGAAAGGTGACAGACTCTGATCTACATGATTTGCTGAGACACAATCTCAGTGTCTCTTTGACTTAGAATTATTTTTCTGGTTAAGCAAGTACAGAATAAATAGTAGGGAAATTGATTGGTAGAATGAATGGAACATATGAAAACTGAAAAACAGCAAATGAACATTTTTTAGTAGTTTAGTATTCAAAGTATACCTTGAAGACAACCCCGTATGCAAGAAAAATAGAGTTGTTTAAAAAAAATGAGGAACTATATCAAGAAATAAAGTTAAGGTTGCAATTTCAACCTTATTCTCATTAGCATTAGAAAGGTAATCACATGTATTTTTAAAGAGCCAATGATTATGAATGACTGCAAATTTAAAACTTTTCCATAGGTTAAAAAGGAAGTAGAGTGGTAATACGGTAATCTTGTCTTTTCTGATAAATTTGCATAGCCATAAAAACAGCATTAGCCCGATTGAGAAATCAGAAGTTGATTTACTTGAAATGACAGCTGTGATGACAAAGGAGAGGCTTCCAAGAGGACAGCTATATATGTAGGATCCAGCCATTCACAGCAGAGAGACTAATAGGCTCCTGCCCACCTCTGCTTCCTGCAAGCACTCAGGTAAGTGCTTCTGCATTCCGCAGCTTAACAGCATAAATTTGTCTTATCTACTTCATTCAATCTGGTTGTATTTTCCTTATTCTGCCAAGGCAAAATTAGAATTTCATCTGGTTTGTTCTTGTTCTAAATTATTGATTTCCAAGGAAAGAAATGCACCTTTACAAACAAAATTCAGAGAGGCATCTCATGAGAGCAGGCTGGATGCTACTCACAGAAACCTCCATCTTGGCAGTTGTTTAAAGCCTTCCCACCCAGACTGCTGCAGCCAATGATGAAGGAAAAGCCAACATTGCATTATTTACTTACAAAAGTCTTAATAGAGTGGTGACTGCATGAGTCTTCCTATTATGAGATTGATGCATGTTGTGGAAGGCTTGAAAAGCAAACCAAAGAAAAACTAACTACCACTACAGACATCATTCCCCTCAAGAAAAATTCATTACAGAGCTACACTCTGTTCAGTAAAGTCATTCTAAAATGAATCTGTTGCTTTTCCAGCAGTTCCAGATCACACCAAGATCACCATGAGTTCACTCAGCAAAGCCTCCCTCCAGCTCATGCTTGATCTGTTCCAACAGTTAGGAAAATCAAAGGAGGAAAATGTCTTCTACTCCCCTTTCAGCATCACGTCAGCATTAAGGATGCTCTTTTTAGGGACCAGAGAAAACACTGCACTACAAATTGCAAAGGTAGGTGTCAGCTTTATTGTATTCATATGTCTGAACTTTTCTCTCTGTAACTCTACTGCTAGCAGATTTGGTACCCTCATGGATGGCAGACATTCACAGGACTGTGCAGTCACTGAGCTACAAAGTAGATACACTGCCCCCAGATGCTTGCCCGCCTGCTCCCCTGTTCCTGCACATTCTGTGGGAGGTGGGACAGCTTCTTACAACTGCACACAACTAGCTGTGAACTTAAAATGCAATGACCTCTGGTGGAAGTGATGCAGTGACTTAAATTCAATGGGAACATTCTCAGATATTTCCTCAGCAATGAATGAATGAGGATTCTTTAAAGTGGCTTTGACAAATTACCTTTATTATGTTTTTTGAAGAAGCAAATTTTACACTGAGTTTTTGGGATTTTTTTCCTCTAGTTTCTGTGTGTGTGTGTGTTCTTTGTTTTGCTTTGTTCTTCTTTCCTCTGTGGCAGATATTTTGAGTAAATCTTTATTGTCCCAACTTCTGTCTCTTCTAGGTCCTTCATCTTCAAGAAGACACAGAGAACACAAAAGACACAGCGTCAACCCACCACGTGAGCCACAGAGCATTTCCATTCTGAGAGTTCCAGATATCTGAGAATTTCATATAAAATGACAAAATACAATTTTAGGGGGAAATGTAGACAAAATAATGGGAAATACAGAATGATTTTAGTTATTGTTTTCATGTTTTTATTTTACTGACAAGGTCAGCATTGTGCAAGAGTATAACAGTACTTCAAAATGTTCATGGAAAATGGAATTAAAAGATAAGCTAATTTTTATAATGTAAATTTTGAAATCAACACAATTTTTTCATAATACACATTTTCTATGAATTTTTTGAAAACTGCTCACACTTAAGAGGTCTAAAGCCAGATAGGACAGATTCCATTTCCAGCTCTGTTCTTCACAAATAGTGAACATAAGCAAAACACAAGCGTTCTGAGTCACAATGACTTCATGCCAGTAAACTGGATATTTAAAAAAGGATGTTTCAACACATGAAAATGCATGCAAATACTTACAACAGGACCAGGCCTGTAGAAACAATGTTAGTTGTTATTACTAAAAAATTAATACAATTATGGTAATTACAAAAACAATGATAAAATAATTTAATTATGAATAACTCATTAATAGAATCAAGGTGAATAAGCACAAGTCCATGTGTATTTTGTATAATAATTGCCATGAGATATATCAGTTTCAAAACAGTAGTGCAAAACTTCTTAATTAGCAAGTAAAAGTTTCTAGATTCAGACAGGCTTATGGTCAAAACGTGACTCTTCTAATTTATGCTCCTTGGAGTGGTCATTTAATTCTTTTCATATACACTGAAATAAAGACTTACAGATACTGGTGTAAGCCCCCAGTGGAGTACCAGGTATATGCTGTTCTTATGTGCAGAGGATGACCGTCATAGACTTCAATTAATTTATCTCAGAAGATAATGCAATCAAGGAGTAGAACAGAGCTTCATGTTATAACATATTTAAAATACTTAAGCATCAGTGTAACCTATCTTTGATGGCTGTTAGAAATTAAACATGGTTCTTACCTTGAGGAACTTAGAGTTCAGCTGAAAAATTAAACCTAACAACTGAAACCAATGAAAGGACAATCTAATTGTAGAATGCTGTTGTATCTTCAATTCAAAAGAGAAAAGTTTGGAATACATCAGAGAAGGAAGAAGTAATTCACTGGAAGTGGTTGAACATAAGTTACATTTTGAAGGATTTTTTGAGGTAAAACACACCAAACAACAGAAATAAACACAAAGGACATCTTTGAGAGACCAATGTTTAGGTGTTGATCTAACAGACCTAGTGTGTGCTTAGTATTTACGGTGATAGAATAATCAGTGAGCTTTCTTTTTGATTTTTGAAGATTGAGAGGTCAGAAAATGTGCATCTCCAATTTCAAAAGCTTCTGAATGAATTAAACAAACCTACTGATGCCTATGAGCTGAAGATTGCCAACAAGTTCTATGGAGAAAAGACTTTTCCATTTCTTCGGGTAAGTTTCACATCTGTTCTACCACATGTTTCATCTGCAGCCTGGGTCTTGGCCAAATAGGGAGCCTGAGGTAGATGAACCTTGCTAACTTATATTTATCCAGAGAACAGTATTTACCCTTTACCACAACTCTACCCACAAATGTACCAGACCCTGAATACAAGGGTAAAGTGTATGTGAGATTGAGAATTATCTTCAAATGAAAGAGAAGGCTAGGAAACAACTAGTTATGAGGTGCCTGTTCAACTGGCACGGATTCAGTCACATAGACATGCTTTCATGTGTATGACTAACCAGCTATTCCTGGAATATACAGTCTTGGGTGAGTTCCTAGGGATAGATGGACAAGTATCAGGGAATACTGAATTCCCAAAATGGAGAAAAAGAAAAGTAAGTGTGGAAAGTATGGTAAGAGGTTTTAGAAGAAATTTGTGTCCTTTGGGGCAACTTGCTTCACCATTTGCAAACCACAACCTCTGGATCCTGCCTTTTCCCAGATCTTATTGACATCCAGTGACCTCCTTCCTGCATGAAAGGGGACTTTCATGCTGCCAACGTGGCATTTATACAAATATGTGCATGGGCAGAAGATAGTAGATTTAATCAGGATCCTAATTCAGCTTACTGTAATTATAAACAATTAAGTTTTATAATATACAGTTGTTGATAAGATTATCCTTCCTTCATTTTTTTGTTCCTTCACATCTCAAAGGAATATTTGGATGATATTAAAAAATATTACCTCGCCAATGCAGAATCTGTTGATTTTGCAAATGCTGCAGAAGAAAGTCAAAAGAAGATTAACTCCTGGGTGGAGAGCCAAACAAACGGTAGAGTATGAGAGGGCCACCCATTAGAAACACTGTTAAGTCTCCTCTGTGAGTGACTCCTAAGCATGCAGTATTGGGGTAGTGTGTTGAGATGGACTTGCAGAGGATAGAAGAGACAGTGCAGATGGTGGAGTAGCTCAAGCAAATGTGAAGAGAGCCCAGGGGAACAAAAGGGATCACAGGAAGCCAATTCTATGGAAACAGCAATAGGGAATTGTTTGCACACGGCCCTAGAAGACAATTTCTTTGTAGACCTCAAGTATCTGCTCAGACCCATTTTGAGATCCTATCTTTTTCTCTAAATGAGAACCAACTTTTGATTGAGGATCTTTAAGAAGAAAAACTTGGAAAGAGTTCCCTTCCCCTTTACTAATAAGAAAACAAGCAGCCCACCTCAAAACCACCCTGTTTGCCATCAGAACTGGAGCTATCTGGACCACAGCTCCATCCACGTGTCCTTCAGAGATTGTCACATCTGTCTTCCCCATCCATGGCATGTTTTTTTTTTCTTTCCTTTTATAGGCAGAGTGGACAGTGAGAGAGAGAGACAGAGAGAAAGGTCTTCCTTTGCCGTTGGTTCACCCTCCAATGGCCACCGCAGCTGGCGCACTGCAGCCGGCGCACCGTGCTGATCCGAAGGCAGGAGCCAGGTGCTTCTCCTGGTCTCCCATGGGGTGCAGGGCCCAAGCACTTGGGCCATCCTCCACTGCACTCCCTGGCCACAGCAGAGAGCTGGCCTGGAAGAGGGGCAACCGGGACAGAATCCGGCACCCCGACTGGGACTAGAACCCGGTGTGCCGGTGCCACAAGGTGGATTAGCCTAGTGAGCTGCAGTGCCAGCCTCCATCCATGGCATGTTATAACACGCCTTCATCCTATAGATGCCTAACCTACAGCCCACTTTTCATTATAGGCTAAGCCTACAGCAGTTCAACATGAGAAAAAACGGAAAAAACACCCCCAGAGAGTAGTATCTGATAGCACAGGACACATCATTCATACTAGGAACAATTAAATCCTATTACCTGTGAACCGTGAGTCCAAGATTGGGGTGAGGAGTAGGGTAAGAAGAAAAGTAGGGAAGAAAAAAGGAAAGAACAAGATTGAGCTATTAGATAAAATCAGTTTATCGGTATTCAATATGAGGCGATCAAGTCACTTGTAGACAACCCTGAAGTCTTTTCACATCACAAGAAGGACTATCTCCATCAGAAGTAACTCTAACAGGTAGGAGGCATGAGGAAAGGTACACCAGGTGAACCACTAGCCAGTGAGTCCCTGAAGTGTTGCTTTGAGTAACTCAATGATCCCTGGAGAAATTCTGCAAAGTGTCTTCCAGACAAACCACTTGCACCTTGCATGACAGACTACTTTTCCCCTTCCCTTGCAGGAAAAATCAAGAACTTATTTCCTAGCGGGACTCTCAACAGCACCACCATACTGGTTCTGGTGAATGCCATCTACTTCAAAGGGGAGTGGGATGAGAAGTTTAATAAAGAACAGACCAAAGAGGACAAATTTTGGCTAAACAAGGTATCATCTGTATTTATTTATATATTATGCTGTAGTCATATGGAACATTAAATGCATCTGGTGGAATGTAAAACTGCAAGAACAAAATAGATCGTGTCATGGCTAGGTTGTTGCTTTATTTTTATAACTCTAGCTGCAAATGCTTCAAGACATTTTTATCCTACTTCACAAAATTCCTGTGTTTTCTCTTCAAAATAGAAAGATATATTTTATATCTCAATGATAATACCTTTTTTGTTTTGTGTCTCACTTGGTATTTATTTGATGAATAATTTGTTGCAGAATACAAGCAAACCTGTGCAGATGATGAAACAAAGGAATCATTTTAATTTTGCTTTGCTGGAGGATGTGCAGGCCAAGATTCTGGAAATACCATACAAAGGCAAAGATCTGAGCATGATTGTGCTGTTGCCAAATGAAATAGATGGGCTGCAGAAGGTAAAATTTTGCATCTCTAATTCTTTCTCTTGTCATCCAATCTCTTCCTAGGGCAAAATCTAAATTAAAGGTAAAAATCTTTTAGATCTAGGTGCTCCAAGGTAATGAAAAATTGAAAACAAGGTACAGAGATTCATCATTGTATTATAAGTATTTTAGAACAGGGATGGATACACACTGAAAGTTTAATTACTAAATAGAGCATATACATTAGATATCAATTTATCTATTATGTAATAATTTAAATTTTGTTGAAGTATTTAGCAATGTGTAAAAATGTTACAAATATGTCGAGCAAAATGAGAGTAAAAGAGTGCACTCTATCACTGTAGTATTCAATAAATAATATTTACAGGAAAATAAGAGAAGTCTTAAACATTAACACATGCACTGGGCTGGTAGCATAAGGAATAGTGATATGCAGTTTATTTTGTACAAAATAATGTAATGATTATGGTTTCACATATGCATATATATACATATGGACATGCATATAAAATAAAATAAACACACTTCAGTTTCAGGGCTGTTACTTTTTCTTATTGAAATAATATCTAAAAAATGAATTTTTGTATCTTACATATATTATTAATATAAAGATTTCTCACATATTCAACTCATTGTTTACATGTGTTCAAGGTTTATAATTAATCATGGCATTTTTTTTTTTACTTTTATAGCTTGAAGAACAACTCACTGCTGAGAAATTAATAAAGTGGATGAGCTCACAGAATATGAAAAAAATATATGTGAAATTACACTTACCTAAGTTCAAAATGGAAGAGAAATATGAGCTCAATTCTGTGTTGGAAGCCATGGGGATGGTGGATGCCTTCAGTCCACAGAATGCCAATCTTTCAGGAATGTCTGAGCACCAAGGTCTTGTGTTATCTAAAGTCCTACACAAGTCCTTCGTGGAGCTGACTGAAGAGGGAACAGAGGCTGCAGCAGCCACTGGCATGGTAATCAGGGTGACATCAGCACAAATGCATGAAGAATTCTTCTGTGATCACCCTTTCCTATTCTTGATCAAACAAAATAAGACCAATAGCATCCTCTTCTTTGGCCGAGTCTCTTCCCCTTAGATGCAATTAGCTTGTCACTACTTTAGGGAAAAGTTTACAGGTTCATTTCAGTAAATAGCTTGCTGGCAACGAATTTAATAGTGGAATTTAATAGTGGAAACAGCATATCTCTATCATACTCTTTCTATGTACACATAAACTTACTTTTTCACCCATAAAAATTTCCTTTGGGGCAAAACATTTAACTTCAAGATAAGATAAAAGGATATTTCCATACTGTATTTTCTAAATTTGAAATATAATTCTATGTGTGATCTATTTTAAATCAATCAAACCAAATTGTCCTTTCTCTTTAAACTTATTAACCTAGACATCCACATTTCTTTAGGTTTAGGTGATATCTAGAACCCTTCATAAATTTACAAATTTTGTGAATCTGTGAAACACATTATCAATAAAACTTTGACTTACTCCAATTATTTGTTGTTTTGCCTTTTTCTCTTCAGTAATGTACAAGTGATCAATCACACATAAGAAAGATAATTTAGAAATACCCATATATTAGTCAAGTAGAGAGAAAAATTCAAAACAGTTGGGCATGATGAATCTGGAGTGGTAGGCAAATACACTTCTATACATATTCATTTTACATTTTTGAGTATCAAAGAAAATTTAGAATACTAGAATATGGGAAAATGGGTTTATTATACATATCAACATCAGAAAAAAATATAGTAGGAGATGAGGGTGTTTAGCACAGTGTAACTGCCACTTTCAACACTCACATCCCATATTGGAGTGCCTCGGTTTGAGTCTGAGTTGCACTTCCAATTCCAATTTCTCCCTAACGCTCACCCTTAGAGAGGCAGCTGATGGCTCAAATTATTGGGTCATTGCTACCCATGAGGGAAAATCAGATTGAGTTCCAGGTTCCTGGATTTGGACCCTCCCAACACTGTATGTTGTAGGAATTTGGGGATTTGGTGAGTGAACCAGCAGATAAAAGATTCTCTGTCTCTCTCCCTCCCTCTCTCCCTCTTCCTCTCCCTCTTTCTCTTCCTGTCCTCTCCCTCTTTCTCTCCCTCCCTCTCTTTCTCTGTCAAATAATATTTTTTAAAAACATATTAATAAAATTGACCACGGCAACACATTTCTCTACAGGTTTGAACTGTCCAGTGTGGTAATTGTTAACCCTATGTGACCATTTAAATTTAAACTAACTAATATTAATCAAAACTAAATGTACAGTTTCTCTGTCTCACTAGCCACTTGTCAAATACTCAATATTCATGTATGACTGGCAAAATCATATTGGACCTTGCAACTAGTGAACATTTCCATCATCACAAAACATTCTATTTGACAGCTATACTATAGATCCTAACAAACTGCTTGACAAAATTTAATATAATTGTTTTATAGGAGCTATTAATAAAATAAAATAGAGAATGATTCTTTAACATATGAAAATACAGCTAACTAAATTTCAAATCCAAAATCAAGTTTAACAAGAAACACTAAAAACATTTGGAAGTATTAGCAACACTGAATTAAAAGGGAAAAAAAGAAAACCAATATTACTACAATTTTATTAGTACTACACAATGAGTTGGTGAAGAAGAATAATCACTCTCTAGAGTGATATATGTATTTTTTGGAGGAGACAATAAACAAGCCATACACATGTACTTGTGTATACGTGTACCTTATCTTTGGAGAAACACATAAGAAATCCTGCCATTTGTTATGGGGGAGGTAACTGAGGGTTTGGTGACATTGGTGGCAGAGAGACTGTGCATTATAAGCATTTTTCACATTTGTATTTTCAATCATGGAAATATATTGCCTGTTTAAAATATCAATAAAATCTAAATCTTTAAAAATCAGCTGACTCTGATTCATCAATTTTACACATAAATCTTGGTATGGCTTTTACAGCAACACTGTAACTTACATTGATATAGTAAGAGCTATCCAGGAACACAGAGTTTGGCATAAATACTGCTACTAGAGTAATATATGACCAGTGTTAAACAAAGCAGATTATTATGTAATTAAATGGGATTGCTATTGTTTACAAAGATTCATTGTATTTTTAGACATTGTATTTCTAATAAGTGATTTGGGCACCTATTATTTCCAAATATCAGGTAATATTAGTTTAAAGTAATAAGTAGTAATGAAGCAACTAATGAAATGGGTTCAAAACAAATAAGAATTGAAAGTATATTCATGATCACTCAGACTTACCTCTAATGGCAGAGCTAGAAATGTGCCAGGGGATTCCAATTCAATCCTATCAAGGTGGCATGTACCAATGCCATCTTACTTGTTAAAGTGATAAGTTTAAGTTCATAATTGATCAAAAAGATAGGATTAAGTATAAAGGGATTACATAAATAAGACCAATGTCTGCAAATAATAATTGATTGAATTAAAAAGGAGCGAATGATCCTACATAGGAAGCAGGATACACAGCAGACTCATAGAACTGCAAGTGCCCTAACCAGCACTCTGGCCTCAGAATCAGCCCTTAAGTCATTCAGATCTGGCTGAAAAGCCCAGGAGAGTTTTGCAGGCATAGAAAGCCAAGACACTGTGGGAAAAAAAAAATTATCTACATGAATGATCTCTGTGAATGAGATCCAAGAGGAAAGAACAGGCCATAGGCCGGCGCCGCAGCTCAATAAGCTAATCCTCCGCCTTGTGGCGCTGGCCCACCAGGTTCTAGTCCCAGTCGGGGCACTGACTCTGTCCCGGTTGCCCCTCTTCCAGGCCAGCTCTCTGCTGTGGCCAGGGAGTGCAGTGGAGGATGGCCCAAGTGCTTGGGCCCTGCACCCCATGGGAGACCAGGAGAAGCACCTGGCTCCTGCCATCGGATCAGCGTGGTGCGCCGGCCGCAGCACGCCAGCCGCAGTGGCCATTGGAGGGTGAACCAACGGCAAAGGAAGACCTTTCTCTCTTTCTCTCTCTCTCTCACTGTCCACTCTGCCTGTCAAAAAAAAAAAAAAAAAAAAAAAACAGGCCATCAAAGAAGGTGGTACCTTTCTCTGTAGGGAGGAGAGAACTTCCACTTTGACTACGGCCCTGTCTAAATAAGATCGGAGTTGGCGAACTCAAGAGGCTTCCATAGCTTTGGCAGTTCATGACAAGAGCCTTGGTTGATTACTGACGTCATAAATAAGAGTGTCAATTGTTAAATCAACAATGGGAATCACTGTGCACCTACTCCCCATGTAGGACCTTTATCCTTAATGTGTTGTACTATGTGAATTAACGGTAAAACTACTACTAAAACAGTACTCTATACTTTGGGTGTTTTTGTGGGTGCAGTCTGTTGAAATCTTTACGTAGTATATACTAAGTTGATCTTCTGTATATAAAGATAATTGAAAATGAATCGTGATGAAGAATGGGATGGGAGAGGGAGTAGGAGATGGGATTGTTGCAGGTGGGAGGAAAGTTATAGGGGGAAAAGCCACTATAATGCAAAAGTTGCACTCTGGAAATTTAAATTTATTAAATAAAAATTGAAAAAAAGAAAGTACATTGATGACCACACACTGTTTTACATAATTTTTGGTGAGATATGGTAGCTGTGATAGCAGACTTTGATTAATTGCCAGAATGTCAAATGAAGAACACAGCATCAATGCTAACATTTGTAAAAATAAAACCAATTTACAAATAAGATATTTAGTTCTCCTTTTTGGAAATAAAGGAAGACACGCCCCCTTTTATCAGCATTTACTTTAAGAATTTGCAATTCTAAAAACTTTATCTTCTCCTTGGAAGGCATGTAATTCATTTTGAAAACTAAATAGGTCTTTTTCAGATTTATGATTAAAAAAAAGTATTTGTCGAGCATATAAGAGCCATCTCTTTAAAATGTAAAATCAAGGGAGAAAGCACCCACATCTCTAGTTTCCATAGGAGTTGGGAGCCTAACTTCAGATGGCACCTGGCTCCAAGGTGCAAAACTACCTTCTGTCCTAAAGATAGGAGAACCTGGCATTTCCTTGGATACTCCAAATAACTAACCCAGATGGTCACCCCAATTACAAGGTGAATCTAGAATGAATTATGTGTGACCTGTGGAGCTACCAAGTCCTCTTACTTGAGGACTAGTTACTGTTTATCTTGAGGACATGTAAGTGATGGGTTGTGTCTGTATGCCCATATAAAAGATGAGACTTCCTTCTGTCTTTGCTATCTCTTAGTAGATTATTTGTGATGCATATCATATTTTGGTTGAATTCAGATTCAGTAACAAAAGTGTTTTCTTTCTCCATTATATTTGGAGAGACAATTTGTGGATTGGAAGGAGATTTTGTTTTAGTTGAGGTACTCAACACATTTCTCAATTTCAGAGAATATGCTTTGAAGACAAGAATCCTGAGTGGGATACTCAAAGAAAAGGTGTGTGGTAATTGTGACATTGTAGAAGGAGGTTCTCTTTTCTTATTAGCATCTGATACATTGTAGAATGGACAGATGACTAGGTATCATTTCATTAGGAGACTCAAACCTTAGTATCCTAAGGAATTTGGGGATAGGAGTGCCTTAAGACCATATCAAGAGTGATCTAATTCATGGGGAATTTGGGACTTTGGTGCCGTGACCTCCAAATTCTCATCCTTAAATTGACTTTTCAAGTTTCTGAGTTATGGTATCCTTAGAACTTTGACACAGCTGGAGTTCAGCCCCCTGACCATTGTTCTGAATCTTGTAGCTCCTCAATGTCTTGGGAGAATGAGAAGCCTCCCTGGAAGTCTTCAAGGAAAAGATTAGGCATCCAGCATGAACCACTGGCATTAGGAAGAGTCACTGCTACCTTACATAGCTTCATGAGCATTGGAAGTTTAAAAAAAAAGTCACTTGCAGCTGGTTCATTTAGCTAATTTTAATACTACCATATAATTTTTATTTTTTAACTTTTAATGGTTATTAAAGTAGCAAATGTGGCCCAAAATTAAATATGTATTTATAAAATTGATTTTTTTTGTTCACCAATTGCACATTACCCCCATGAGATTGTCTGTTTAATTAAATATTTTTCATGATGTGAACCAAATCTTCATGGTTGGAAACAGAATAGGTCTACTCAGGAGATTAGAAGTTATCCCTTTCCCTCATTCTACCTCGCTTCTCCCTCCCATATTCAATTCTGCAATATTTCTAAAGTGTTAAAAGCTTTTTCATTTAAAATTTTTTATTAACATGTAATATTTGTACATTTTGGTGAGGTACAACATAGTAATTCAGCACATTTCTACAACATAAGCTAATCAACAGACACATAGCCTTTCATTTCTTTATCTTTTTGCATTTGGAGCCTACTAGCTCCTCTCCTTGAGGCCCTCATACAGACTATACTGCATTATTGTGAGTTACAGTCACCCCTCTGTGCTGTAGGACACCAGAACTCATATTTATCTGCATTTTGGTACCCATTATCTAACCTAGTTCAGATCTACTTTTTAAATTCTACTTATGATAGAGAACATGTGGTATTTGTCTTTCTGTGTTTTGCTGATTTCACTTAACAGTTCCATCTATTTTGTTGTAAATGACATGATTTAATTCTTTTTTATGTCTGAATAATATTGCGTTGTGTAGCTACACCATGTTTTCCTTATTCATTCGTCCATCACTGGACCTCTTGGCTCTTTTGAATAGTGCCGGAATGAATATGAGAGTGAAGTATCTTTTCCATATGGAGACTTCATTTCTTTTGGATATATTCCTGACAGCAGCATAGCTGGGCTTGTGGAAATTTCATTTTGCATGTTTTAGTCAACTTCCAACTCTTCTCTATAAAGGTTGTACTGATTTTCATTCCCATAATCTCCTTTTGTCCATATCCTTGCTAACTTGTGCTACTATTTGTCTTTTTTGATAATAGCCATTCTAACTGGAATGAGAAAATACCTCCTGTGGTTTTAACTTGTACTTCCCTGATGGCTGTTAATATTGAGCATTTTCAGTTCTATTATTTTCATGACACATAGCAGGATTCCTTGATTTGGTTTAAAGCAGTTTATTGTACTTAGTCTCCAGGGTACTGTTGACCTCAAGAAAAATTCACAAAATATCACTTTCTAAAATGTAAACTCTCCAAAAATTAAAGTGATATTATGGACACTCTTCAGTAAAGTAACCTTCCTAGGAGAGATAATTTACAAATGAGTTATTGATCTTTCTTAGGATTCATGAATGAGCTGAGGCTGTCACTCTAATGTTTTGTTAGAACGAGTTTGCTACAAAATACTTCTAATCTAGGATAAACTATCATAACAATGACTCCTTCATGAGGTGTTCCTACAATGCAGCTTTCTGTGGCAGGAGAAAAGTATTAAAAATTACCTAAAAACAGATCAGTATCTCTTCAAATAGCATCTCTTGCAGGATCAATAAGGATGACTCCAGGAAAGTATTTGACCTAGTGGTTAAGTCCCCAGTTGAGATACCCCGATTCCATATCAGAATGCCTGAGTTTGAATCTGGTTCAGCTTCAGTTTCTACTTCCAGCTTGCAGCTAATGCACACCCTGAGAGGCAGCAGATGATGGCTCAAATAGTTGGGTCCCTGGCCACCCGTGTAGGAGACCTTGTTTGAGATCCTGGCTCCCAGCCTTGTCCTAATCCAGTCCCAGAAGTTGTGTGCATTTAGGGACTGAACAAGCGAATGGGAACACTCTCTCTCTCTCTCTCTCTCTCCCTCCCTCCCTCTCTCTCTCTCTCTCTCTCTAACTTTGTGTGTATTTGTGTGTCTGTTTCAAATAGATAAATATAATTTAAAACTACACAATTTTAAATAAGGATGACTCACAAAACAAAGCCATGGTCTACACACATGTTATTATCATCTCAGGTAACACCCATTTTTCTTTTTATAATCCTTCACTTACCAAGCAAGTTTCCAAACTATAATTTTGTCTGGAACATACTTGTCTAACAGGAAGATGTTCCAAGATGACTAAGCATGGTTTACAATATAACTTCACACAAATCAATACATTTACATGTTTGAAATTAATACATCAGACATGGTTTCAATAATGAGAAACTATCTTCCAGGATGTCTTTCTCATCCCTCCCAATCTGGTCTAAGTCCTTCTCTTACCCTAACCTTCCATTGATCCAAGTGCTAGTCTCTTAGAGCACTAATGTCAGTGTACAACTGCTACTTCTTTGTATTGTCTTTTTCTATTTCCAAACCAGGCATTCTTCCCAGGTAAGGATTGTCTATTCATAGTTATCATCCATACAGCAATTGCTTGAGGAGTATACCTTGAACCAAATTAAACTAGACCACTGAGGTCTGATAATACATGGATACAGCAACCAAAGGCACTGAATTTGATCCTGTAAAATTGAGACCAGAATCTGAAACATCCTGGGGCCCCAGGAAAGAACAGCCAGTCCTCAAGTGAAACTAGGGACATTCCTTAAACCACACACATCTTTCTCCACAACTGTCCAGCACTCCCACCTAACAGAGGACTGATGTAGGCAATATTAGTCAGTGTGCAGTGAGACTGATATAATTGGCTGTGCCGAAACATATGATTGACTACCAGGCAGTTTGTTAGTTATATTTATTCTGAGTTTGCTCTGGACTCATTACATTAATCCAGAATTGTATTCCTCCAGGTTGGTGTGGGTAACACTCTCAGAAGGTACAGGTTAGATTTCATCCCTTTGGAAGTGGCAAGGGGAGCCAACCCACAAGGGAATCATAATGATGTGGAGAGAACAGGCAGGCAGCTAGAGAAGCCTGCATGAGCTGGAAGTCACTGCAAGGCCCCAAAGGTAATTCTATCTTCCTACTTGTCAATCAAAGTGCCCTTTCCCACGATGCATCTGCTTCATCTGGAACCCAAGGGAGGATGCCACAAAAATATGGAAATTAAGTTCCACACGGAACTTGTGGAGATATCATCAAATTTCTAGGTGGCTTCATGCCTGTAGAGGTACCACCTTTTACTCCTTACTTCATAAAAGGAGTCAGCATTGGAGGAGGTGTGCTCTCTGTCTCTCTTTGACTCTGGCCCACAGATGGAAGACACAGGTCCTCTTTTCCTCTCCCACCCCTACCCACTTCAGGCAATTCTTTAACCCACTAATAATGGGTATTTCTCTCCATAGGGTAGAAATGCATGTGTATGTGTGCTCACCTTCTCACATTTTTTAATAAATGTTGTTATGATTTTGCGTACCTTATACATGTCTGCACTTGGTAAGCTTCTCTTTGTGAGAGACAAGAGCCTGGAGTAAGATTAATAATATACCCTTGTTTACATCAGTGATACCAGGCTTCCTTTTCCTGTTCCTGGTATCACCTACCTCTGTGCCTGTCAAATCTGTCAAATAATAAAGCAAAGGTCATCGGAGTTCAGAAAACAAATTTTATTTATGTGCCAAGAGAACAAACCAATGAAGGATTCACTCAGTTGTTGATATAGAAAACTCAGGGAATTGCAAGGGCTACAACTGGGGAGTTTATCATGTTTATGCTATTTTTTTAGTGTTTTTTTTTTTTTTTTTTTTTTTTTTTTTTACAGGCAGAGGAGAGACAGAGAGAAAGGTCTTCCTTTTGCCATTGGTTCACCCTCCAATGGCCGCTGCGGCTGGCGTGCTGCGGCCAGTGCACCGCGCTGATCCGAAGGCAGGAGCCAGGTGCTTATCCTGGTATCCCATGGGGTGCAGGGCCCAAGCACTTGGGCCATCCTCCACTGCACTCCCTGGCCACAGCAGAGAGCTGGCCTGAAAGAGGGGCAACCGGGACAGAATCCGGTGCCCCAACCGGGACTAGAACCCAGCGTGCTGGTGCCGCAAGGTGGAGGATTACCCTATTGAGCCACGGCGCCGGCCTATTTATGCTATTTAAAGATGAAAAACTTGCATACTGGATAGCATTGCTCCAACTGCATAGTTTTCCTTTTATCCTGCTATTCTGCTTGGGCTTCTGGCTGTCATTACAAAAGTAAAAGAATACATGAATATCAAACATTCCTTCCATTGCATTGACCAGTACTTATTTTAAGAAAATTTTTGTCAAAGCATCAATATATATTTGTTAGAATAAATAAATAAGAGCACCACAAAAATTTATACTTTTTTAAAAAGATTTTACTTATTTGGAAGAGTTTCAGAAAGAGGTAGAGACAGAGAGAGAGGTCTTCTATCCTCTGGTTCACTTCCCAAGTAGCCGCAATGGCTGGAGGTGCACTGATCTGAAGCCAAGAGCCAGAAGCTTGTTCCAGGTCTCCCATGTGGGTGCAGGGGCCCAAGGACTTGCTTTCACGGGCACATTAGCAGGAAGCTGGGTTAGAAGTGGAGCAGCCAGGCCCCAAACCAGCACCCATATGAGATGCAGGCTCTGCAGGCCAGGGCTTTAACCCATTATGCCACAGCACCAGCCCCCCAAAATTTATACTTTTAACACGTAAAAATTTTGATGATTCATCCTGTGATAGGAATAAAGCATCTACATGAATAATCTGCTTGGAAATAGATTTTCCCCTCAAGTTGAGCCATGAGATAAGTGCAACCCAAGCAAGATCTTAGCGGTCACCACGGGGGAGATTTTGAGCTTCAGATACCTAAGTTCTGCCCATGGGGAATGGGAGTTCAGAAATTGCCTTCCTTTTTGGTTGCTACCCTTTGGTGTATTTTTTATGGTCCAGTGGATAAACATTGCAAGAACTATTTTTTTTTATTTTAATACATTTAGACGAATGCAGTAATATACAGCTGATGGCTACCCTATTGAGCAGCCTAGATTTAAAATCATGTTTGCTCTCTCTTTTGTATTTCTACACTGGAATGCTGAGTCTTAAACAAAATACCAAAATTTCAATGTTTTGTCCACATGAGTTCAGGACAGCCATCCTTGGGGGTGAGGTCACCCCTATACTTATAGTCAAAGTTTCCCCAGAAACTTCTTCAGACTGTAGAAAAAATATACTATTAGATTTACACGGGGGGCCGGTGTTGTGGTGTAGTTGGTAAAGCTGCTGCCCATGACACCGGCATCCCATATGGGCAGCAGTTCAAGTCCCAGCTCCTTCACTTCTGATCCAACTCCCTGCTAATGGCCTGGGAAAAGCAGAAGAAGATGCTCTAAGTGTTTGGGTCCCTGGCATCCATGTGGGAGATCAAGATAAAGCTCCTGGCTCCCAGGTTTGGTCCGGCCTAGCCCTGGTTATTGTAGCCATCTGGAGAGTGAACCAGAGATGGAAGATTCTCTCTGTCTCTCACCCCACTGTAACTCTGTCTTTTAATAAATAAATAAATCTTAAAAAAAGATTTACACAAAAGACTATTTGGTCAGTTAATATGCATATTGTCAATTTGAAAGCAATCACAAGTAAGTCAGTAGTGGAGATCAAGTGGAATATTAAAAATATTCAACCACAGAGTACTCAGGGAGAAAGAGGAACAGTGAACAAATGGGACAAGCAGAAAAACAAATGACAACTTGGTAGTTTTTAACCCCTAATCTAGTGATAACTGCAGCAAATGTTATTGCTGTAAAACACCATTGAAAAGAAAAAAATTGTCAGACTGCGTTACAAAGCAAGATTCAATGTATTAAAGAGTTGGACTCACTGTCTCTGTTTGACTGCCAGCAGCATCAAACCCCACCCTCTCCTTCCTCTGAGCCACGTCAGACTGGTCAGGCAGTCCTGGAGCTCCCTCCCTTGGCACTTGTGGGAAGTTCAGACCCAGCTTTGACACTGAAATCCTCACTCTCGTCCCTAAATACTCCAGCCCCTAACACAGCAAATGACCAAGCCCGTTGACCCTCTTGGCTCCTTCAAGAATTCTTGGAACCCTGCCTTGCTCTTCCTACAAAGCCTCATTATGTGAGTCGTAGATCTCTTCATGCCCTCTTGGTGCACTGGGAGTGTCATTAGTCACAATATCTGACGGGCAGGTGGGATTCTTTCCAGCTCCAGAGTGGCTTGACATTCAACTATATGGTGACAATTTAAAATTTCATTGGTGAAGTAATGACACATTTAAGTTCAAAATAAAAAAGATGTAAAAATATATACTATGCCAACATAAAAATATGAAAACGTGAGTGGTTGCATGAATATCAGACAAATTAAACTTTAGCACAGGACTAGGGATGGGGTGGTAGTGGCATAATGATAGACATATAGTCATGAGAAAAACAGAGAATTCAGAAATAGACAGATTTACATGGCACAGAGTGTCCAAAGTAATTAATCCTTAGAGTAAGGAGGATTTTTTTAATGAATGATGCTGGAATAACAGAATATTCACAAGGGAAAAAACTAACTCCAGGCCTTGCATCACAAAATTTAACTCAAAATAAATCATAGATCTAAATGTAATATCTAAAATTATAAAACTTCTAGAAAAAAATATACAGGTAAAGATCTTAACCAAATTGAGATTGGCAAAGATTTTTTTTAAATAACATAGAAGAAAGTAGAGACTATAAAATAAAAATCTAACAAATCAGGGGTGGGTGTTTGGTACAGTGGTTAAGACATCATTTGGGACCCCCACAGCCCATATTTAAGGGCCTTAATTCAGTCCTGGCTTCACTTCCAATTCCAGCTTTTTGCTAATGTGTACCCTGGGGTGGGTGTGGGGGAC
This sequence comes from Lepus europaeus, assembly GCF_033115175.1. Taxonomy (NCBI): domain Eukaryota; kingdom Metazoa; phylum Chordata; class Mammalia; order Lagomorpha; family Leporidae; genus Lepus; species Lepus europaeus. The sequence continues at coordinate 110,906,849 of NC_084835.1, read as the reverse complement.
AGCTGGTAACGGCTCAAGTAGTTGGGTGCTTGCCACCATAGGAAGACCTGGATTAAATTGAATTTTTGGCTCCTAGCTTCAGCCTGGCCCAGCCCTAGCTATTGTGAGAATTTGGGCGTTAATAAAAGATTCTCTCTCTCTCTCTCTCTCTCTCTCTCTCTCCCTCTCTCTCTCTCCCTCTCTTTCTCTCTCCCTCTCTCCTTATCTCCCTCTCCCTCTCTCTCAAATGAATATATATATATATATATATATATATTTTTTAAAGTTAGTGAATTGGGCCAGCGCCACGGCTCACTAGGCTAATCCTCCACCTGCGGTGCCGGTATTCTGGGTTCTAGTCCCAGTTAGGGCACTAGTTCTGTCCCGGTTGCTCCTCTTCCAGTCCAGCTCTTTGCTGTGGCCTGGGAAGGCAGTGGAGGATGGCCCAAGCGCTTGGGCCCTGCACCTGCTTGGGAGACCAGAAGGAAGCACCTGGCTCCTGGCTTCGGATCAGCGCAGCGCGCCGACCATAGCAGCCATTTGGGGGGTGAACCAACGGAAAAGGAAGACCTTTCTCTCTGTCTCTCTCTCTCACTGTCTAACTCTGCCTGTCAAAAAAAAAAAAAGTTAGTGAATTGGACTCAAATGTAAAACTGCTCTTCAAAAACACCATCAAGCCAATGCAATTCATGTATAGAACATAGGATTTATATTCAGAAGGTTAGAACATATCAAAAACAATTACAAAAAATTACAAGAACAATAAGATAAACAATGTAACTTAAGAATGGTCAAATATTTGAACACATGCCGCACAAGAGAAGATACACATGTCCTAGAAACACATGAAAATATATACAATATAATTAATTATAAAAGAAATGCAAAAATTAAAACTACAATGAGATACCATTTACAGTCACTAGAATGGCTGTAGAAAAGAAGACTCATCACACTGAACATTGGTGCGAATGCAGAGCAATTTGAATGCCCTTGCATTACTATATGATACAGCCCCTCTGGAGAACACTCTGGCCGCTTCTTAAACATTTAAATTTACACTTATCTTATGTCTCAGTAATTTCACTCTAGATATCCACCCGAAATGAGTGAAAATTTGTGCCCACACAGGACTTATATCCACAAATGTTCTTAGCAGCTCCCCATAATAGGGGAAACAACACAAATGCCCATCAATGGGTAAATAGATAAACAAAATGTGGTCTATCTATACAATGGAATATTGCTTGCCAATAGGAAGCAGTAACTATTGTTATCCCCTAAAACACTGATGAATCTCAAAAACATAATACTGGGCAAAATAATTCAGACACAAAGAAGTGTGTATTATATGAATCCCTTTCATATAACCTAGAACGGGGGCAGGTTTTTACCTGGAAGTTAAGATGTTGGTTAGTGGGGCCGAAGCCAGGGCACAGTAGGTTAATCCTCCCCCTGTGGCACCAGCATCCCACATGGGTGCCGGTTCTAGTCCCGGCTGCTCCTCTTCCGATCCAGCTCTCTGGTGTGGCCTGGGAAAGCAGTAGAAGATGGCCCAAGTCCTTGGACCCCTGTACCTGCATGGGAGACCAGGAAGAAGCACCTGGCTTCTGGCTTCAGATCGGTGCAGCTCCGGCCGTTGCAGCCATTTGGGGAGTGAACCAGCAGAAGGAAGACCTTTCTCTCGCTCTTTCTCTCTCACTATCTGTAACTCTACCTCTCAAATAAATAAATAAAAATCTTAAAATAAAAAAGATGTTGATTAGCATTCCCATGTCCTGTATAAAAGTATCTGGGTTCAATAGCTGGCTTCTGCTCCTCACTCCAGCTTCCGGCTAGTGTAAATACCTGGGAGGCAGCAGTGGACACAAGTAGTTGAATCCCCACCTCCAACACAGTAGATCTGAATTAAGTTCTTGCCTCCTGGCTTCAGCAAACCCTACCATTGAGGGCATTTGGATGGTAAAACAGCAGATGGAAGCTCTCTCTTGTCTACCTATACCTGTCTCTCAAATAAATAATTCATTTTGAAAGTGAATATATATGTGTGTGTGTGTGTGTGTGTATTTAAACCTAGAAATGACAAATATGGCTATGCCCTGTAGCAATGCCAATCAGATCAGAGGCTTCCTAGAATAGGGTTGCATGGGGCTGATTGAAAAAAAGAATAGGAGAACTCTGGGTAGTGATGTTCTGTGACTAGTGATGGTGATTTTTTCATGGTTATAAACATCTGCCAAAATTCATCAAATTCTAGACTTTAAATGAGTACACTTTCTTTCATGTAAATTTTATTTTTACAAAATTGACTAAAAATTTCTCCAGATAAAATGATCTATTGAATTTCCTTGCAGAAAAATCTCAAATAATGTACATAGATACTGTCCCTTTCAGAAAATGGAGCTTATCTGATCCCGCAGGAAGGTAGGCTAGACTTAGTCACTTGATTTCAAATAATATGCAGTTTGAAGAGGCAAAAATGGGAACTGCAGTGGAGGAACCTGGCAAACTATCTTAATCTAGTGATCAAGGCTAATCGCGTCAGTGTGTCATGTGAATATCAGGAACTCCGTCAATCCAATGCAATCCATGTATTCCACATAGGGCTCATCCATGTATCTCATATGAAGGGATGAGAAGGGCGCTATACTTCAGTGGTATCCTTTCCAAACACTTGTAATCCTCATCTACCATGAGAGAAGACAACAAACAAATCCCAAACACAAAATACTTACCAGTGCCCCTCAAAACTGCCATGAAAAATGAAAGTCTGAGAAACTGTTATAGATCAGAGTATCAGAGGAGACAAAGACATGATAGTTACATGCATTGCTACATTCTGTACTGTATCTTATAACAGAAAAAAGAACATCAGTGACAAAAAGTTGGTAAAATGTGAATTAACTATGGAGTTCAGCTAAAAGCAATTGTCTTCGTTTCCTTTTACTGCATAACAAATTATTACAAGTTTATTAGCTCATAGTCCCACGGGTCAGAAGCCTGGGCACAATGAGACTGTTCTCTGTTCATTGTCGTACAAAGCTGAAATCAGAGTATGAACTAGCCTGTCACTAACAATACACTTTCGAGCTCTCAAGGGTTGTTGGCCACACTCAAGTTTCTGTAGTTGTAGGACTGAGATCCTCATGCCCTCACTAGCTCCCAGCAGGGGGAGCTCTCTCAGTAGCTAGAGGCTGCTCTCAGAGGCTTGCCAGTGAGCAAGACAATTTTACTCTTGTCAAAGATCTCTGACTTCCTTGCCTCTGTCTCTGGAAGATTTAAAGGAGTCATGTGATTAGATGAGGCCATTATGTTCATCTCCCAATTTGATAATCAATAAATTAGACACCATAATTACTTCTGCAAAATCCCTTCACATCAACACTTAACGTTAACATTTGATTAAATACCTGGAGAAGACGTTTGCAGATGAGAGGTCTGTAACCTTAGAAGCCCTCTTAGAGGAACATAAAAATGTTGTTTTCCTAGATTTAATAAATGACCCATAAAAATCAGGGGAAACTGAAACTGGATGAGGGATATATGGAAATTCACTAAACTGTCTTTGCAATTTTTTTGTAAGCCTAAAATAATTCCTAAAAAAGGTTTATGTAAAAAAAAATTTCCTTGAAAGTCCCAGTTAAATATGTCATCTCTTTCCTGCTGAGATACACACTGAGTTATTATATTCATCTACTATAAACAATAGAGAGAGCAGGAAGGAGAGAAGGAGAAGCAGAAGGAGCTAGCACCTATTGAGCTAACATTTATTAAGTACCAGTCATTTTCTTAAGTAGCTTGCATAAATAATCTTATTTAATGTCCAAAGCAAGGTATTACTTTATTGGGTTATCTCTGTAATTTACAGATGATATGGAAGTGATATGGAAGATTATATGACTTACTTAGAATTATACAGTTATTAAGTGATGGAGTTGGGAATCAAATTCAGGAAACCTGATTCCTGGCTCCTCATTTGAATCATTTTCCCTGCTGACTTGTAAGTCATTAGCATGAGTTCCACAGACAACACCATTTCTTCAGCTGCTCTTCTCTTCCCTCTGAATATCATTTCCAAAGAACGTTAACACAGGCAGTAGTTTACCATTGACCCAAATACTTCTTTTTTAAAAAAACTTTTATTTAATGAATATAAATTTCCAAAGTACAATTTATGGATTACAATGGCTTCCCCCCCCCAAACTTCCCTCCCACCCGCAACCCTCCCCTTTCCCGCTCCCTCTCCCCTTCCATTCACATCAAGATTCATTTTCAATTCTCTTTATATACAGAAGATCAGTTTAGTTTATATTAAGTAAAGATTTCAACAGTTTGCCTCCACATAGGCATGGAAAGCCAAGACACTCTGTCAAAAAGAAGAAGAAGAAGAAGAAGAAGAAGAAGAAGAAGAAGAAGAAGAAGAAGAAGAAGAAGAAGAAGAAGAAGAAGAAGAAGAAGAAGAAGACCTAAATGAAAGATCTCTGCAAGTGAGATCCCAGTGGAAAGAACGGGGCCATCAAAGAAAGAGGTACCTTTCTCTGAAGGGAGGAGAGAACTTCCACTTTGACTATGACCCTGTCGGAATAAGATCGAAGTCGGTGAACCCTAAAGGTTTCCATAGCCTTGGCAACTCATGACTAGAGCCTAGGGAGATTACTGACGCCATAAACAATTGTTAAATCAACAACAGGAGTCACTGTGTACTTTCGTCTCATGTGGGAATCTGTCCTTAATGTGTTGACCCAAATAGTTTTTTTTTTAACTTTTATTTAATGAATATAAATTTCCAGTGTACAGCTTATGGGTTACAATGGCTTCCCCCTCCCATAACTTCCCTCCCACCCACAACCCTCCCCTCTCCCACTCCCTCTCCCCTTCCATTCACATCAAGATTCATTTTCAATTCTCTTTATATACAGAAGATCAATTTAGTATAAAGATTGCAACAGTTTGCACCCACATAGAAACACAAAGTGAAACATACTGTTTGAGTACTAGTTATAGCATTAAATCACAATGTACAGCACATTAAGGACAGAGATCCCACATGAGGAGCAAGTGCACAGTGACTCCTGTTGTTGACCCAACAAATTGACACTCTAGTTTATGGTGCCAGTAACCACCCTAGGCTGTCATCATGAGTTGCCAAGGCTATGGAAGCCTTCCAAGTTTGCCGACTCTGCTCATATTTAGACAAGGTCATAAAAGACAGAGGATAGTAACCAATGATCCTAAGAGTGGCATTTACCAGGCTTGAACAATTATACAGCATTAAGTGGGGAAGAGGACCGTCAGTACACACAGGTTGGGAGTAGAGCCATTGGTGGTAGAGTAGAGGTTATGATTACAAAGGAATGAGGCCCAAGTGTGCTAGACAGGGTCTAGAACAAAGGACAGAGTCATTATTAGAGGAGCTAAGAAAGGTGCTGTCTAAGCTACAATTAAGTTTTCTGATTGAGAGGCAAATAGAACCTGATAGAAGGGGCTTGATAATAATCTGGTGGGCTTTAGGCCTTGTAAGTTAAGAGGCCCAGACCTATCTATCTCTTCACATGGGGTATATCCTAAGGGAGGTGTGAACCTCCTAGGGGAAGGCACTCTGTTGACTTTCATTACTTGGCTGGCCTGGGAAGAGAGCTGGCCAGGTAAAGGCAGGTGGCATCTCTAACAAAAAATTTACAGTTCTGCCTGCAATGTTGCTGACCCTACTTGGCCATCCCCTCAGCTGCAGTGGTCACTTTGGAAGTTGGGCTGAGTGAAGGGCTTGTCAGCTTAGAGCCAATAAGATCTGTGGCTCTGACCTGGGCATCCTTCGACTCCAGGGCAGGTCCATTTCCAGTGATCCAACTCTTGGCAGAGCTGCCAGGGCTCTTCACAAGCTGACTTCTGCTGAAGCCCAGGCTTACCACATTGAAAGCCACTGCAGTGGACTGGCCTGTTGGGTCTCCTTGAGGGCAGATCACTGTACAGATCAGCCATTAATAGGCCTGCCACCCATTGCTTCCGATGCCGAGCTTTCTTTTCCTCCTGGTTTGTGTTAAAGCAGACCAGAGGATGCAAGTCAAGGGAGTGCCCGTTTCCCATCTCTAATCTTTGGTGGCCTGAACTACAAGTCTATAGTCACAGGCATGTTCTGTAGTAGTTTTTCTAAGGTAGACAATGCCCATGAGGAAAATTATATTCTCACTTTAAAACTTTCTTTCCCTTTGGTCTGAAAGGGAGGTTTTTTCTACTTACTGTATACTTTGCTGATGGCGAAGTGAATCTAGCTATGAGATTATTAGTTAAGTTCTTATTTTGGCTATGCTATTACAGAAAAATGTTAGCCATCTCTTTTATAAGGTCTAAAGATTAAATTGTACGTCCTACAGATTCCTTCATAATAGAACTAGTTTCCTACCTTGAAGAGAATAGAGAAATGAAAGAACAAGTTGGGCTTAGAATAGAGAAATGATGGAGCAAGTCCTAGATCGCTTGCTGACAATAGCAATATTACATGAATACTTAGCAAACCGTTTCAACCATTAGATAACAACTTAATAAAACATTTACCAGAAGGTCCAATGCCTTCTATAAATTTTAAGAATCATGTATTTGAAAACACCTCTTAAATATCTAACATGGTGTACTTTGTTTAACCAGTAAACTTAAGCACAACCATATAAAATGTTTTTAGTTTCTTTCTACCAACAAGTTTAAAACATGATACACAGATTCAGGTCACACAAATTAAAATGTATCTTTGATTGATTTTAGCAGCTTAAATTTATGGACAATCTTATCTATAAGCCATTTAAAATAAAACTCTTAATAGAATTTCCTATGTGGACATACAATATGTACACACATATAACATAGCATAATAGACCAATATAGCAATTTTAATAATAGCTTTTAAAATCTTTAACTCTTTTTGTAGATTGCCAATTGATTTGAATTGCTTTTTGTTTTTAGATTACTTTAACACATTGCTTTAACAGAGCATCAGAGTTTAATTCTATGTCAAAGAGAAATTGAGCTTCCTGTGATCTTTTGCTGTGAGGTTTCCTTCCTTTACCTTCTTTCATATTGGTGACCATGTTTCTGTGTTTCTGTGTGTAACACATCTTTAAGCATCTTGTGATTCATCATCATAAATACTAAGACAATATTGCCCTAAATTGACTTTAAAAAAAACACTTGATACTTACTCATCTTGGTTCTTTTTTAAAAATATGCATAGGAGCTTAAATTTATGGACAATCTTATCTAAAAGCCATTTAAAATAAAACTCTTAATAAAATTTCCCCATGTGGACATATAATATGTACGCACATATAACATAGCATAATAGACCAATATCAAAATCCAAAATATCTGGTTGAAATAAGATTCCTTAAAATCATGACATAACATAGACCAAATCTGATCATTGTTACAAGGTGATTATTCAAGTCTTTGAAAATAAGCACATAGTTAAATAACCCATAGCTCTTCATCTCCTCCCTCTCTTTTTCCACTCTTAGATTTAACAGGGATCACTTTTCAGTTAAAATTTAAACACCTAAGAATAATTGTGTGTTAATTACTGAGTTCAACCAATAGTACTAGAACCACAACAACAACAACAAATACTAAAAAGGATAAAGTATTACATTGTACATCTAAAGTCAGGACAGGAGCTGATCAGTTCATTGTTGCTTATAGTGTCCATTTCACTTAACAGGTTTCCCCTTTGGCGCTCAGTTGTCACCGATCAGGGAAAACAAATGATATTTGTCTCTTTGGGACTGGCTTAATTCACTCAGCATGATGTTTTCCAGATTGCTCCATCTTGTTGCAAATGACTGGGTTTCGTTGTTTCTTACTGCTGTATAGTATTCTATGGAGTACATGTCCCATAATTTCTTTATCCAGTCTACTGTTGATGGGCATTTGGGTTGGTTCCAGGTATTAGCTATTGTGAATTGAGCTGCAATAAACATTAATGTGCAGATGGCTTTTTTATTTGCCAAATTAATTTCCTTTGGGTAAATTCCAAGGAGTGGGATGGCTGGGTTGTATGGTAGGGTTATGTTTTATTAAGAGTTTTATTTTAAATGGCTTTTAGATAAGATTGTCCATAAATTTAAGCTGCTAAAATCAATCAAAGATACATTTTAATTTGTATGACCTGAATCTGTGTATCATATGTTTTAAACTTGTTGGTAGAAAGAAACTAAAAACATTTTATATGGTTGTGCTTAAGTTTACTGGTTAAACAAACTACACCATGTTAGATATTTAAGACGTGTTTTCAAATACATGATTCTTAAAATTTATAGAAGGCATTGGACCTTCCGGTAAATGTTTTATTAAGTTGTTATCTAAGGGTTGAAACGGTTTGCTAAGTATTCATGTAATATTGCTATTGTCAGCAAGCGATCTAGGACTTGCTCCATCATTTCTCTATTCTAAGCCCAACTTGTTCTTTCACTTCTCTATTCTCTTCAAGGTAGGGAACTAGTTCTATTATGAAGGAATCTGTAGGATGCACAATTTAATCTTTAGACCTTATAAGAGATGGCTAACATTTTTCTGTAATAGCATAGCCAAAATAAGAACTTAACTAATAATCTCATAGCTAGATTCACATCGCCATCAGCGAAGTATACAGTAAGTAGAAAAAAAAAAACCTCCCTTTCAGACCAAAGGGAAAGAAAGTTTTAAAGTGAGAATATAATTTTCCTCATGGGCATTGTCTACCTTAGAAAAACTACTACAGAACATGCCTGTGACTATAGACTTGTAGTTCAGGCCACCAAAGATTAGAGATGGGAAACGGGCACTCCCTTGACTTGCATCCTCTGGTCTGCTTTAACACAAACCAGGAGGAAAAGAAAGCTCGGCATCGGAAGCAATGGGTGGCAGGCCTATTAATGGCTGATCTGTACAGTGATCTGCCCTCAAGGAGACCCAACAGGCCAGTCCACTGCAGTGGCTTTCAATGTGGTAAGCCTGGGCTTCAGCAGAAGTCAGCTTGTGAAGAGCCCTGGCAGCTCTGCCAAGAGTTGGATCACTGGAAATGGACCTGCCCTGGAGTCGAAGGATGCCCAGGTCAGAGCCACAGATCTTATTGGCTCCAAGCTGACAAGCCCTTCACTCAGCCCAACTTCCAAAGTGACCACTGCAGTTGAGGGGACAGCCAAGTAGGGTCAGCAACATTGCAGGTAGAACTGTAAATTTCTTGTTAGAGATGCCACCTGCCTTTACCTGGCCAGCTCTCCTCCCAGGCCAGCCAAGTAATGAAAGTCAACAGAGTGCCTTCCCCTAGGAGGTTCACACCTCCCTTAGGATATACCCCATGTGAAGAGATAGATAGGTCTGGGCCTCTTAACTTACAAGGCCTAAAGCCCACCAGATTATTATCAAGCCCCTTCTATCAGGTTCTATTTGCCTCTCAATCAGAAAAATTACTTGTAGCTTAGACAGCACCTTTCTTAGCTCCTCTAATAATGACTCTGTCCTTTGTTCTAGGCCCTGTCTAGTGCACTTGGGCCCCATTCCTTTGTAATCATAACCTCTACTCTACCACCAATGGCTCTACTCCCAACCTGTGTGTACTGATGGTCCTCTTCCCCACTTAATGCTGTATAATTGTTCAGACCTGGTTAAGGCCACTCTTAGGATCATTGGTTACCATCCTCAACCTGTCTTTTATGACCTTGTCTAAATATGATCAGAGTCGGGGAACTTGGAAGGCTTCCATAGCCTTGGCAACTCATGACGACAGCCTAGGGTGGTTACTGGCACCATAAACTAGAGTGTCAATTTGTTGGGTCAACAACAGGAGCCACTGTGCGCTTGCTCCTGATGTGGGATCTCTGTCCTTAATGTACTGTACATTTTGATTTAATGCTATAACTAGTACTCAAACAGTATGTTTCACTTTGTGTTTCTATGTGGGTGCAAACTGTTGAAGTATTTATACTAAATTGATCTTCTGTATATAAATAGAATTGAAAATGAATCTTGATGTGAATGGAAAGGGAGAGGGAGCGGGAGAGGGGAGGGTTGCGGGTGGGAGGGAAATTATGGGAAGGGGAAGCCATTGTAATCCATAAGCTGTATACTGGAAATTTATATTCATTAAATAAAAGTTTAAAAAAAATATGCATAGGACTCAGAACTTATTTGGATGAGTTTGCGTTTATTTATGAACACATTCCTTTCCATCAAGTTTGAACAATTGCAATTATAGTTCTGCTGAAGTTTTACCAGCTTAACTATTTTGAAGATAATCTGAATTGTTCAATTCATAAACCATCTGAAATGGGAATAAGAATCAGGAGATTCACTTAAAAACTGTCACTTAAGTTGAAAGAAAATGTTTAAGGTTTAATTCTGAGATATTCTCCCTATAGTAATAGATGGTTACCTATCTGGGCAAGGATAAAAACCAAGATTTTGATTCTCTAAAATTGTATCAGCTATGCTACCAGCACCCTCAGTGCAAATATTTTCAATCAGTTCCTCAAAACAATTAGGACTTCTGTCATCCAGCACCAACATTGGACCCAACTTGCCTGCTGTTATCAATTTTTCATCAAAGAGGTTGTGCATTCTTCAATATCCTGCAGGTATCAGTAATAACAATCGCTTTAAACTCACCAATTGAATCAATTTCCTGACTAGTAAAACTGTGAAACATGATGGATCAGGTGCTCTATCTATGTATGAGGAAGAAGAAGAAGAAAAAAGAGAGAGATCCATTCTTGGCACTATTTCTCAATATTGATCCAATCTTGTACTCTATGAAGGAAAGCTTCCTGCATCATGAGAAGATATATGAATTCAGCCAATACCTAGATTCTTTCAGTCCAGATAGTATCTCCCAAAGAAAGAGAATTGCTCTCCCATCATCTTTACATCACATCCCAGGCAACATTTATACCCTTTAGATTAATGTTGCTTAATAGGTTCAGTGCTGGACCAGATCCAGGCCATGTGACCATTTAGGAGCCTTGGGTACTGTGATTGGCAACCTTACCAGATGCTACCAGTTGGCACCAGAGAGAGTTTAACCAGAAGTTCTACTGATTTATGTCAAATACAATGTTGCCAAACTACAACACTTGGCTTTTCTCCAATAGCATCCTTTTATCACTTGTGGAGATGCCCAACCCTATGGAGAGCATTTGTAAAACCAAAGAAAGACGACTTGAACATTTAATCAAGAATGTGTGGCATGAAAAAGCCCCATATCTGTAGCTGGTGAGAGCTACAGATCAAGGCCTGAACTGAAGCTGTAGGAAATAATGCTCCTATTTTATCAGTTTACTTTGTGGCCCAGCCCTATTGTGCTTTGAGTCACTGAACCTCTTAAAGGCTCATTACCAGCAACTTGGATGAATCACCTCCTCTCTGTCTTCCTTGCCTTTTTTAATAGCTTGAGAAATGAGTTGATCATCTCAGTGCTTGGAAGTAGCAGGGCTGGTTTGGCCTTTTCATTCTAAGCCTGAAAATGTGTCTGGTCCCAATTACTCAGGGATTTTTATGAATCTGGGACACCAAACACCTCTGTATACCAGCCTTGGGCCCTGTACTCAATTCTGGGACCACTCAACACAATACCCTGAAAAGTAACACTCCCTCACTTTTAAAATCCCTTCTTCATGCTTTGCTTTCATTTCAATTTCTTTTTGTTTACTGTATGTTAATGGACCCTTTGTGAGTATCATAAATACAATCTTTTTATCACTTTCTTATTATATATGTTAAAGGTGTACAACATAATGTTTTGATATAGGTATATACAGGAAAATGATTACTGTAGGCAAGTAAACTACCATACCCAATATCTCACATAGTGACCACTCTTTTGGCAAAACACCTAAAACATTCTTTTAACAAAAATCCTAAATTCAATTTTATTAACTGTAGACTTTGTGTTGTAGGTTAGATCTCTAGACTTGCTTATCCTACATATTTGAAACTTTGGATCATTTAACCTATATCTCCTGATTTCTGCTCTCCCCACCCCCACTCTTGGAAACCACCATTTTATTCTCTAACTTTGTGTATTTAACTTTTTCTTTAGATTCCACATATAAATGAGATCATGCAGTGTTTTCCTGTGTCTGACTTATTTCATTTAGTATAATGTCCTCTAGTTTCATCCCTGTTGATGCAACTAGCAGGGCCTCCTTTGTTAAGCTGAAAATATCCCAATGCGTGTGTGTATATATATTTTTTCCTTAACCCATTCTTCCATCCATGAATACTTAGTTGTGTCCATATCTTGGCTATTGTAATAGTACTGCAATGGACATGGCAGTGTGGCTATCTTTATGAGAGGTGATTTCATTTCGCTTGGATATATACCCAGAAGAAGACTTAGTGGACCACATGGAAATACCATTTTTACTTTTGAAGGAATCTCCATCTTATTTTCCACAATGTATGCACCAGTCTACCTTCAGACCCATAGTAAATACACAGTCTTTAAAGGTGATGCAAATTTCGATTAATCATAGACATTTTTGCCAAAATGACATGTGACCAGATTGTCACAAGCTGGCCATGAGAGAGCTCTTTATCCTAGATCGGTCTCAGCTCCTTCATCCTCTGGCAATAACTGTTTTTCTTACAATAGAATACAAACTGTTTATTAATTTTTCCTGCCCAAAAGATGGACGTTGTCATTCTCTTTAGTGAATAATGACAGCCAAGACTGAAATCTCGGTGCTAGGGATTATAAAGATGTTGCTGGGGCATCAGAGAATTCCAAAGTTCAGTCCATAAGAAATTAAAATCTTAATAATAAAAAATGTTAAACAAAGGACTAGAACCAATCATAATATACAATGATTCTTCAGTTAGCTTTGCACAGAAATAGCAGATGCCATGTATGATTAAAAAAGAAGACAAAACTTTTAGGCACACATATTCTTAAAAATATGAAAACTATATAAGAAAAATTATAAAACACTCCTGAAAGATACAACACTAAATACACGAAAGAAGAGACACATTATATTCCAAGATAGAAAGACTCAACATCACAAGGACATCAGGTCTTCCTAAGCTAACTTATGAATTGAGGGCAAGCCACCCATAAATACATAGAAATAAGTAACTATTTTCTCAAGATAGTTAAGTTTCTTCTAAAGTTGATTTGGAGGAATAATAGTAGCTATGGGGACAGGTATTCGTCACAATGCTGAAGATGCTACTTAGGACATCCGAATCCTATTTCAGAGCACCTGAGTTCACGTCCCAGCACTACTCTTGATTCCAAATTCTTGCTAAAGCACCTCTTGGGAGGTAGCAGGAGATAGCTCAAGCAGCTGAGTACTGCCACCCATGTGGAGTCCCAAGCTGATTTCTTGACTCCAGGCTTCAGCCTGATCCAGCCCTGACTACAGTGGGCATTTAGGGGGTGAACTGGTAGTGGAATATTTCTTACTCTCTCTCTCTCTCTCTTTCTCTCTCTCTCCCCCTTTCAAATCAATAAATAAATTAAAAAAAAAAAAACAGTAGCCGTAACAATCCTGCAAAATACCTCCATGGGGAGTATAGTTGATTGAAGAGTGGTCCCTAAAAATTCACATCTATTCAGAATGTGATCTTATTTGGTAGAGGGTCTTTGTACATATCATTAGTTCAATCAAGACGAGGTCAGCCTGACCTGGGATGAGCCCTCAATCTAATGAGTGTCACAGGAAGAGGCAAGGACACACATAGGTACATAGAGGAAACAGTCTCATTGAGGCATAGACAGAGATTGTAATGGGATGTCCACACCCGGGGGTCCAAGGACTGCTAGCATCTAGCAGAAACCAGAAGAGATGCCTGGAACAGATTGTCCCTCAAGGCCACAGAGGGAACCAGCCTCGCCAAAACCTCAGTTCTGTATATCTGACCTCCAGAGCCGTGAGGGAATAAACCTTCTCTGGTGTTAAACTACCAAGTTTGTGGTCACTTACAACGACAATCCATGAGAACTAAGTCAGCGAGGGAGGCACACCACAGATTAAAACATATAAAATCTCTTTCATATGCTTATTTCTTTTCATTTGGGTAAATTTTCAGGAGGAATGGCCAGATCATATGGTAGATCTATTTTCAGGTCTCTAAGGAATCTCCGTACTGTCTTCCATGATGGTTACATTAGTTTACATTCCCACCAACAATGCATTAGAGTACCTTTTAAAATCAGCATATGAAAGAGTTATTTGTACCACCATGTTTGTTGCAGCTCGATTGACAATAGCTAAGATACAAAATCAAACCAGATTTCAAACCATCAACTGATGATTGGATAAAGAAAATATGGTATATATCCACTATAGAATACTACTCAGTTGTGAAAAAGGATAAAATCATGTCTTTTGCAATAAATGGATACAACTAGAAACCATTATGCTTAGTGAAATAAGCCAGTCCCCAAAAGTCAAATATCATGTTTTCTCTGGTATGTGGTAGTTAATATAGAATACAAAAGAATGTATAGGAATGAAATGGACATCTTGTGATTTAATTGTTGTTTTTAGCTCTTGTTTGTACTCCCATGGAACTGTGATCTTTCTGTTTCTTAATTGTTGAATATTATGGCTAGTGGTACATGAAGCCTGTGATTATACATTGGATTAAAATTATGTTCTGGCAAAAATTAAAAAACAAAAAATAAAAGGAAGGAAGGAAGGGGAACTGAAGGAAGGAGAAAAAGAGGGAGGGAGATAGTTATCCTCTTAGAATTATACCTATGATATATATGAAATATGTTCTCTTTATATTAATAAAAATTTAAAAATATATAAAACCTCAACAATTATTTTGACATAGGAATATCTCTTTTTTGAAAGATTTGTTTTATTTATTTGAAAGACAGAGTTATAGAGAGAGGTAGAGCCAGAGAGAGAGGTCTTCCATCCTCTGGTTCACTCCCCAAATAGCTGCAACAGCCAGAGCTGAGCTCATCCAAAGCCAGCAGCCAGGAGCTTCTTTCAGGCCACCCACATAGCTGCAAGGGCCAAAGCACTTGGGCCATCTTCTACTGCTTTTCCAGGCCAGAGCAGAGAGCTGGATTGGAAGTGGAGCAGCTGAGACTCAAACCAGCATCTATATGGAATGCCAACGCTGCAGGCCAGGGTTTTAACCCTCTGTACCACAGAGCCGGCCCCAGGAATATCTCTTTATGGAGAGCCAGACTCATGGAACAGAACGGACTATCCACAAGAATATTGATTTAAACATGCATAAAGATAATAGCTAGAGCAGAATGAAGCATACCAAATAGGCTTACATTCTCAAAATTGTGATAGGCCGGTGCCGTGGCTCATTAGGCTAATCCTCAGCCTGCGGCACCGGCACCCCAGGTTCTAGTCCTGGTCGGGACGCCGCATTCTGTCCCGGTCGCTCCTCTTCTAATCGAGCTCTCTGTTGAGGCCCGGGAGTGCAGTGGAGGATGCCCCAAGTCCTTGGGCCCTGCACCCGCATGGGAGGCTGGGAGAGGCACCTGGCTCCTGGCTTCAGATCAGCGCTGTGCGCCGGCCGCAGCACACCAGCCGCAGTGGCCATTGGGGGGTGAACCAACGGAAAAGGAGGACCTTTCTCTCTGTCTCTCTCTCTCTCTCACTGTCCACTCTGCCTGTCAAAAAAAAATTGTGATAGTATTTAATAAACAAATGTCATTGGTCACTTTTGTAGGATTTTGGACAAGAAACTCATTATTTTGAAAACTGGTAAAAAAAAAAAAAAAAGGGAAATTAACTCCCCACTTAGCCTGCCTTTCCTGTACAAACTGCATCTCAGAATCATGTACTAAGCTAGCAAGGCCAAATTTCACTTTATAGAAGTATCTCAGCTAATAAACGAAAAAGGACTCATGAGATTAAAGTGTCAATATTTTAAAATACCTCGTGAAGGGGCTGGCATTGTGCCACAGTGTGTTAAGCCACAGCTTGGAATGCCAGCATCCATATCAGAGTGCTGATATGAATTGCAACTGCTCCACTTCTAATCCAGATTCCTCAGAAAAAAAAACAGAAAATGGCTCAAGTACTTGGATCCCTGCCACCCATGTGGGAAACCCAAATGGCATTCCAGCCTCCTGGCTTCAGCCTGGACCAGTTCAGCCATTATGGCCATTTGGGGAGTAAACCAGCAAATAGAAGATACATCTTTCTCTTTATCCCCTCCTCTATTTCTGTCACTCTGTCTTTCAAAGTAAATAAATAAATTTTTAAATGCCCTCAAGAAAATAAGTCTGTGCCATGATCACCAATTGGTGCAAACATCACAAAAGCGGGGGGGGGGGGGATACAAGATACTAATAACCAGACATTTGCTCCAAAATGAAAGTGTACAAGCCGGTGCTGCGGCTCAATAGGCTAATCCTCTAGTCCTGGGGTCGGGGTTGCTCCTCTTTCAGGCCAGCTCTCTGCTGTGGCCTGGGAGTGCAGTTGAGGAGCACCTGGCTCCTGGCTTCGGATCAGCGCAGTGCGCTGGCTGCAGCAGCCATGGGGGGGTGAACCAACAGAAAAAGGAAGACCTTCCTCTCTCTCTCTCTCTCTCACTGTCCACTCTGCCTGCCAAAAAAAAAAAAAAGTGTACAACAGTGTCTGTGGAGTAATTCTGTCCAAAATAAACAAGCCTCTTCATGCAGCCACCAACTTACAGAAAATATATCCAAATATAAGGACTATGGCAAACAATACAAGGAGGGCAATAATCAACAAACTCCAGTCTGTGAAAACTTTATAAAATGAATGACTGGTTTTTCACCGGCTGCAAAAATTTTCAAAGAAAAATAAATGGGGAAATGGAAGAAAGATGATAGATTTAAAAGCTTCAGAGACATAGTGATCCAGCCATGGCTTCAATCTATGGATTCAGTCATAGAACATAGGAAACAATCACAACCTACAGACCTCATTCAAACAAACTCCAACAGGAGCTTTAAAAAGAAATCAAGGAAATGTCAAGGCTGATATAATATTTGACAATATTACAGAATTATTGTTGGCATTTGATGTGTGTATTGATCTTTAAAAACAAAAACTTTCTTTTTTTTAATCTTATATACTAAAATAGCTAAGGATGGAATGATGCAATACCCAGGACTGACTTAAGAGTGAGGTAGTGGAAAGGAATATAAATGAAACAATTTAGACATGAATTGATATTTGTTATTTTTCCAGTCTTTTTATTTTTGTATATGTCTAAATGTTTTCATAACACTATATAAAAAAGTGGTTCCAGCACAATAATTGTGTTAACTCAATCAATATGTGTTGAGAGCCTTCTTCATTTCAGTCAAGTATTTTAGATTCATTTACAAGAAACTATTTTAGGGACCAGCATTGTGGCATAGCAGGTAAAGCTGCCACCTAGGACAATGGCATCCCATATGGGTGCCTGGGTTCAAGTCTCAGTGACTCCACTTCCTATCCAGCTCCCTGATAATGGTCTGAGAAAAGCAGTGGAGGATGGCTCAAGTTCTTGCACCCCTGTCACCACCATGGAAGACCCAAATGAAACTCCTGGCTCCTGGCTTTAGCTTGGCCCAGCCCTGGCTGTTGCGGCCGTCTGGGGAGTGAACAAAAGGATGAAAGATATCTATCTCTGTTTCTCTCTCTCTCTCTCTCTCTCTCTCTCTCTCTCTCTCTTTGACTCTCCCTCTCTCTGTGTAACTCTTTCAAATAAATAAATGCATCTTTTAAAAAAGAGAAAGAAATAGTCTGAAGAGAATCAAAGCAAAGCAGAGCCAAGAAGGTAAGAATTCAGGCAAGGCAGAGTAAGGGGATTACCAAACCCTGACCCTCAGATATAAAGGTACTTAAAAATATTCATGAAAACAGTAATTAAAAGGTAAATCTATTTTAGTGCAAATAAGTTTTGAAATCCATGCATATGTTTTTCAAAATATGCATTTCCAATGAACTCTTTGAAGAACTCTCATACAATTAAGAAGGTAGACAAAGTTTCAAAAAAAAATCCTAGGCTCTGGAAATCAACAAAAGAAGTATTTATTGACAAAATATCATAGAATTTGTGGTAAGAGGAAATGATTTTCTTGCTAGAGTTTCTCCCATAAACCTGCCTCCACCAGCCTAGTGATTTTAGGTATGCACCCAAGATAAATGAAATATATGTCCTTATGAAACTTCTACACAAAATATTCATAGCAGCATTATTCATAATAGCCAAAAAGTCAAACATAAGTATTTATCAACAGATGAATGGAGAAACAAAATTTGGCATATCTATACAATGGAATATCACTCAGCCATGAAAAGAAGCGAAGCACTGATTCATGCTATAAATTGGAAGCACCTTGAAAACATGCTAAGTAAAAGAATCAAATTATAAAAGATAATAATACATTATATTATGCCATTTATATAACAAATCATGAGTGTGTAAGTTCATAGTGACAGGCAGTAGAAAGATGGTTTCTAATAGTTCAGCAAGTGGAGATTAGGGATTGATTGTTAATGGATATGGGGTTTATTTTTAGAATGTTAGGAACATTTCAACATTAGATAACGGGAATGTCTACACAACTGTGAATATACCAAAACGATTACATACTATCCTTTAAATGTATTTATCTTATGGTATACAATGTATATATTTTAAAGATCTTTTATTTGAGAGGCAGAGTCAAAGACAGAGGGAGGGAGACACAGAGAGAGAGAGAGATCTTCCATCTGCTGGTACATTGCCCAGATGGCCGCAAGGGCCAGAGCTGGGCCAATCCAGAGCCAGGAGCCAGGAGCCAGGAGCCTCCTCCCAGTCTCCCATGTGAGTACAGGGGGCCCAAACACCTGGATCATCTTCCACTGCCTCTGAAGGCTATCAGCAGGGAGCTGGATTGGAAGTGGAGCAGCCAGGACACAAACCGGTGCCCATATGTGAGGCCAAGCTGCAGGCGGAGGCTTAGTGGCATAGTATGCCACAGTGCTGGCCCCTAGAATTTCTATGTTGAAGAAATCATTGTGTGGAGCTGCAGCTGCACTTCGCGTGGTCCTCTCCCTTCCAGCTGATATCATGCTCCAGTCCCTGCTTGGATTGACTTTTGGCAATGTGGCCAGAAAGAATCTGGCTCAGAACTGTGACACACCCAATTTGAATTTAAAAAAAAAAAAAAAAAAAAAAACTTGAAGGAATTAAAAAGGACTTGGATGTCAAGAAGAAACCCCGCTTCTGGAAACACTGATTCTACTTCTACCATCTGATCCCAAAGCATTTGTTTTCCTTTCCAACCTCGCCGATTTTCTTCTTTGCCTAGACCCTGTGTTGCCTCAGAAGAAGTGGGGCCACAAGTTAAGAACCACCCAGGCACTCCCAGCATCCTTGCCTTTTCCCAGTTCCTCCTTCCAGCTGCTCGGGAGGTGCCAAGACCTGCTCAGCACTTTTCCAGGTGAAGAGGGGAAGGAGTACAACAAATAAAAAGACAAGAGTTTATGGAAAAACAGGGGGTGGGGGGCAGAGGAAGCCTCTGCGTGAGAGGAGAGGCAATATCTTTGCCTCTCCCGGTGGCTTTTATTCTCTCTAGATGACATTGAGCAGTACTGCATCAGCAAGTCTGTTTGTTCACATCAGCACCATTTTGCCTGTGTGGCGGTATGCATCAGGTTCTCTCTCATGAGGAGGAGAGAAACATCTTGAGAGACCAACAGACCCTTGCCCATTTGTCTCAGGAGATATCTCACCAGGAGGAGAGGGGCATCTTGTGTGATAAACAGCCCATTATCCTGAACAAGATGTCCAGGGCCTCTGCGGTGTGAGCCTTCCCAAACCTAAGGCACGAGAACACTGTTCCCAGCATCCTTGGCCTTACAAGGAATGCAGACATGATGTTGCTGTCTCTCTCGAGAGATCGCTGAGATGGCACCCAGGTGGTCCCCAACAGGATGGTCCTAAGGACGGAATTACCATGCTAGATTAGTAAACATGACCTTTAATGAGTAGTTTCTTCCTTATTCTTTGGGACTTCTGTTACCTTTTGTCAAAACAAAGAAAAAGACAAGTTTTGTATAGCTGATAAGATAGATATAAATAATACTCATTTTACAGTTTAGCAGTTTTAGTGGGTGCTTTTTAACATTCATTACTAAATGTTGTTTTGAAATAATATCCTAGATATTAATTATTCTTGGTATCTTCTAGCCAGTTTTTGATGAATTATCCATTTACTTTATACTGTCAGGAAGCTGCATAGTTGATAACTTAGCCAGTAAATTAATTTACTATTCATTAGCTGAGAAACTATATTCTAATAATCCTGCAAAATAATGTCCTTTGTTTCAGAGTTCTCTGAGAGTGCAAGTTTTCCTTAATGAAGTATTTGATCTGACTTTTCTCTCAAACAAATCACACTTGGGATCACAGTAGTATTTGATATTACATAATGAATAAGTGAGAAGTTGCCTATCTGGGAAATGGTATGCCTCTTCATATTAAAAAAGTATGAATACATTAACAAATCCTTTATTTCTGTTTTAAAACTTTTGACACATACTATTCGTATATATTCATCAGGTATAATATAACTTAATACATGTATTAAATGTAAATAACATTTTCATCTCCAAAGCTAATAATTACTATGTGTTTGGCAGCTTCAGACTATTTTAGTTATTTTGAACTACATAATAAATAAATATAACACAGCCATAAACTGTGCTGCTAGAACATTACTCTGCTATAGAACACTAGAAGTAACTTCTTCCTAACTGTATTTCAGTGTCCATTATCTATCCTCTTTCTAACCCCTTCCTCCATTAGTCTTCCTATCCATTGGCAACCACTATTCTACACATAAATTCTATTAGATTGAGTTTTTTTATATTTAACACATGCAGGAGGTTATGTGATGTTTTTCTTTCTGTACTTGGCTTATTGCATTTAACATTATGTCTTCTAGTTCTTTACATGTAGTTGCAAAGGACAGGATTTCATTCTCTCTTATGGTAGAATAAATTGCTATCATGTATAAATACCACAGAGATCTTAAGGAGGAATCAAAATGAAATGAAGAAACTAGTAGAACATGAAATTTTGATAGTGAAGAGAAATCAAAATGAAATGAAGAATTCAATAGATCAAATAAAAAAGCATTAGCCTTAAAAACAGAGTCAGTGAAACAGAAGAGAAAATATCGGACTTAGAAGACAGAGAACAGGAAAGTATACAGTCAAACCAAAGAAAAGAAGAGGAAATTAGAAATCAAAAAATATTGTCAGGAATCTACAGGATACTATTAAAAAAAAACCGGACATTCAGGTTCTAGGAGTTCCTGAAGGCATGGAGAAAGAGAAAGGATTAGAAGGCCTTTTTTAGTGAGATACTAGCAGAGAAATTCCTGGGTTTGGAGAAGGACAGAGACATCCTAGTACAGGAAGTTCATACAACCCCTAGTAAACATGACCAAAAGAGATCCTCACCATGACACGTTGTAATTAAACTCACCACAGTGAAACATAAAGAAAAGATCCTAAAATATGCAAGAGAGAAATGTCAGATTACTCTCAGAGGATCTCCAATTAGACTCACAGCAGACTTCTCATCAGAAACCCTACAAGCTAGGAGGGAATGGCGAGATATAGCCCAGGTACTAAGAGAGAAAAACTGCCAGCCCAGAATATTATATCCTGCAAAGCTCTCATTTGTGAATGAAGGTGAAATAAAGACCTTTCATAGCAAACAGAAATTGAAAGAATTTGTTGCCACTTGTCCTGCCCTGCAAAAAAATGCTTAAAGATGCTTAAAGACACACAGAAACACAGAAACACAGACATCAATATGAAAGAAGGTAAAGGAAGAAAACCTACCAGTAAAAGATCACAGGAAGCACTAAGCAAATAATAGAAAATATCTTTGGGAAAATGACAGGGCAAAGTTATTACTTATCAATAGTCACATTGAACGTTAATGACCTCAACTCTCCAGTTAAAAGATGCAGAGTGGCTCAATGGGATAAGGAACAAAACCCATATATCTGCTGCTTACAAGAAACACATCTTTCCAACAAAGATGCATGCAGACTGAAAGTGAAAGGTTGGAAAAAGATATTCCATGCCAACAAAAAACAAAAAAAAAAAGCTGGCATATCCATATTAATATCAAACAAAGTAAACTTTAACACAAAAACTGTTAAGAGAGACAAAGAGGGGCACTATACAATGATTAAGGGTTCAATTCAACAGGAAGATGTAACTATTATAAATGTATATGCACCTAATTACAGGGTACTGGTTTATTTAAAAGGTATGTTAAGGGACTTAAAGGGAGACTTAGATTCCAATACAATAGTACTGGGGGAATTCAATACTCCACTGTCAGAAATAGACAGATCAACCGGACAGAAGATCAACAAGGAAAGAGCAGATTTAAACGACACTATTGCCCAAATGGATCTAACAGATATCTACAGAACTTTCAATCCTACATTTAAAGAATTTACATTCTTCTCAGCAGTGCATGGAACCTACTCTAGGATTGACCACATACTAGACCATAAAGCAGGTCATACCATGCAGCTTCTCAGAGCACAGTAGAATGAAGTTGGAAATTAGCAACTCAGGAATACCTAGAGCATATAAAAACACATGGAGACAGAACAACATGCTCCTGAATGAACACTGGGTCATGGAAGAAATCAAAAGAGAAATCAAAACCTTTCTGGAAATAAATGAGGATAACAACACAACATATCAAAACTTATGGGATACAACAAAAGCAGTGTTAAGAGGAAAGTTTATAGCAATAGGTCCCTACATCAAGAAATCGGAAAGGCACCAAATAAATGAGCTGTCAATGCATCTCAAGGATCTAGAAAAACTGCAGCAAACCAGACCCAAACCCAGTAGGAGAAGAGAAATAATTAAAATCAAAGAAGAAAGCAACAGGATTCAATAAAAAAAAATTCCAAAAAATCAGCCAAATGAAGAGCTGGTTTTTTGAAAAAAATAAACAAAATTGACACACCATTGGCCCAACTAACTAAAAAAAGAAAAGACCCAAATCAATAAAATCAGAGATGAAAAAGGAAACATAACACACACCACAGAAATAAAAAGAATCATCAGAAATTACTATAAGGACTTGATTGTCAGCAAACAGGGAAATCTATCAGAAATGGATAGATTCCTGGACACATGAAACCTACCTAAATTGAACCAGGAAGACATAGAAAACCTAAACAGACCCATGACTGAGACAGAAATTGAAACAGTAATAAAGGCCCTCCCAACAAAGAAAAGCCCAGGACCAGATGGATTCACTGCTGAATTCTACCAGACATTTAGAGAAGAACTAACTCCAATTCTTCTCAAACTATTCAGAACGATTGAAAAAGAGGGAATCCTCCCAAATTCTTTCTATGAAGCCAGCATCACCTTAATCCCTAAGCCAGAGAAAAATGCAGCATTGAAAGAGAATTACAGACCAATATCCCTGATGAACATAGATGCAAAAATCCTCAATAAAATTATGGCCAATAGAATGCAACAACACATCAGAAAGATCATCCACCCAGTCCAAGTGGGATTTATCCCCGGTATACAGGGATGGTTCAATGTGTGCAAATCAATCAATGTGATACACCACATTAACAACCTGCATAAGATTCTTTATTTAGGGGATCCAAATAACTCTACTAAGAGACTATTGGAACTCATAGAAGAGTTTGGAAAAGTAGCAGGATATAAAATCAATGCACAAAAATCAACAGCCTTTGTATACACAGGCAATGCCATGGCTGGGAAAGAACTGCTAAGGTCAATCCCATTCACAATAGCCACAAAAACAATCAAATACCTTGGAATAAACTGAACTAAGGATGTTAAAGATCTCTACGATGAGAATTACAAAATCTTAAAGAAAGAAATAGAAGAGGATACCAAAAAATGGAAAAATCTTCCATGCTCATGGATTGGAAGAATCAACATCATCAAAATGTCCATTCTCCCAAAATCAATTTATACATTCA
Organism: Lepus europaeus; assembly: GCF_033115175.1. NCBI lineage: Eukaryota > Metazoa > Chordata > Mammalia > Lagomorpha > Leporidae > Lepus > Lepus europaeus. The sequence goes on along the minus strand of NC_084835.1, from coordinate 110,882,911 downwards.
ATGCAATGCCAATCAAGATACTGAAGACCTTCTTCTCAGATCTGGAAAAAATGATGTTGAAATTCATATGGAGACATAGGAGACCTTGAATAGCTAAAGCAATCTTATACAACAAAAACAAAGCTGGAGGCATCACAATACCAGATTTCAGGACATACCACAGGGCAGTTGTAATCAAAACAGCATGGTACTGGTACAGAAACAGATGGATAGACCAATGGAACATAATAGAAACACCAGAAATCAACCCAAACATCTACAGCCAACTTATATTTGATCAAGGAGCTAAAACCAATTCCTGGAGCAAGGACAGTCTATTCAATAAATGGTTCTGGGAAAATTGGATTTCCACGTGCAGAAGAATGAAGCAAGACCCCTACCTTTCACCTTACACAAAAATCCACTCAACATGGATTAAAGATATAGATCTATGACCCAACGCCATCAATTTATTAGAGAACATTGGAGAAATCCTGCAAGATATAGGCACCGGTAAAGACTTCTTGGAAAAGACCCCAGAGGCACAGGCAGTCAAAGCCAAAATTAACTATTGGAATTGCATCAAACTGAGAAGTTTCTGTGCTGCAAAAGAAACAGTCAGGAAAGTGAAGAAGCTACCGACAGAATGGAAAAAATATTTGCAAACTATGCAACAGACAAAGGGTTGATAACCAGAATCTACAAAGACATCAAGAAACTCCACAACAACAAAACAAAAAACCCACTTAAGAGATGGGCCAAAGACCTCAATAGACATTTTTCAAAAGAGGAAATCCAAATGGCCAACATGCACATGAAAAAATGTTCAGGGTCACTAGAATCAAAACCACAATGAGGTTTCACCTCACCCGGGTTAGAATGGCTCACATACAGAAATCTACCAACAACAGATGCTGGCAAGAATGTGGGGGAAAAGGGACACTAACCCACTGTTGGTGGGAATGCAAACTGGTTAAGCCACTATGGAAGTCAGTCTGGAGATACCTCAGAAACCTGAATATAATCCTACCATACAACCCGGCCATCCCACTCCTTGGAATTTACTCAAAGGAAATTAAATTGGCAAACAAAAAAGCTGTCTGCACCTTAATGTTTATTGCAGCTCAATTCACAATAGCTAAGACCTGGAACCAACCCAAATGCCCATCAACAGTAGACTGGATAAAGAAATTATGGGACATGTACTCTATAGAATACTATACAGCAGTCAAAATCAATGAAACCTGGTCATTTTCAACAAAATGGAGGAATCTGGAAAACATCATGATGAGTGAATTAAACCAGTCCCACAGGGACAAATATCATATGTTCTCCCTGATCGGTGACAACTAACCGAGCATCAAAAAGGAAACCTGTTGAAGTGAAATGGACACTATTGGAAACAGTGACTTGATCAGCCCTTGTCCTGACTGTTGATGAACAACTTAATACTTTATTCCTTTTAGTATTTTTTATCCTACTTAATAATATTGGTTGCACTCTGTAAATAACACACAAATATTCTTAGGTGTTGAAAAGTGATCTCTGTTAAATATACGAATGGAAATAAGAGAGGGAGGAGATGTACAATTTGGGATATGCTCAACTGGACTTGCCCCAAATGGTAGAGTTAGAAACATGCCAGGGGATTCCAATTTAATCCCATCAAGGTTGCATGTACCAATGCCATCTCACTATTCCTAGTGATCAATTTCAGTTCATAATTGATCATAATGATAGGATTAAGAATCAAAGGAACCACATAAACAAGACTAATGTCTGCAAATACTAACTGATAGAATAAAAAGGGAGAGAATGATCCAACATGGGAAATGGGATACACAGCAGACTCATAGAATGGCAAATGCCCTAAACAGCACTCTGGCCTCAGAACCAGCCCTTAAGGCATTCGGATCTGGCTCAAGAGCCCATGAGAGTTTCGCAGGTATGGAAAGCCAAGACACTCTGTCAAAAAAAAAAAAAAAACACCTAAATGAAATATCTCTGCAAGTGAGATCCCAGTGGAAAGAACGGGCCATCAAAGAAGGAAATACCTTTCTCTGAAGGGAGGAGAGAACTTCCACTTTGACTATGACCTTGTCTAAAAAAGATCAGAGTCAGTGAACTCAAGAGGCTTCCATAGCCTTGACAACTCATGACAAGAGCCTAGGGTGATTACTGATGCCATAAACAAGAATGTCAACAATAGGAGTCACTGTGCACTTACTCCCATGTAGGATCTCTGTCCTAAATGTGTTGTACATTGTGAATTAATGCTATAACTAGTAATTAAACAGTACTTTACACTTTGTGTTTCTGTGTTGGTGCAAACTGTTGAAATCCTTACTTAGTGTATACTAAATTGATCTTCTGTATATAAAGATAGTTGAAAATGAATCTTGATGTGAATGGAATGGGAGAGGTAACGGGAGAGGGGTGGGTTGTGGGTGGGAGGGAAGTTATGAGGGGGGAAAAGCCACTGTAATCCAAAAGCTGTACTTTGGAAATTTATATTTATTAAATAAAAGTTAAAAAAATAAGAATGCATTCAAGTAAAACAAAATTTTAAGAAATGGGCAATATCCATTATTGTATTAAAACTCTTTACACCACTGGTTGTTTTATTGATGAAAAACAATGCTATGGCAATGCCTGCCTTAAGGAGAAGAAAATCTGCCAAAGAAGAGGATGCTGTTGGACTCATTGTGCCTGATGAAGAACAGGAAAGGATGATTGCAGTGAAAATCTTCAAAATCCGAGGCTGATGTGACAGTAAATCCTATGCCGGTGGCAGCAGCAGCCTCAGTACCTTCCTCGGTGATCTTCACGAAGGCCCTGTGCAGGAACTTCTGGGCATGCAACCCAGAGAGTAAACACATTCCCGAGTAGTCAGCTTGGCACTCACTGAAGGCATCTTCCAGCCCCATGCCAGACAGGACAGGTTCAAGATCGTAACTCCCCTCCACTTCAATCCGGGGCAAGTGTAAATTCACATTCCTTTCTTCCATATGCCCTGGGCTGGTCCACTCTATTAAATTCTCAGGAGTTATTTTGTCTATAATCTATTGTTCAAAGGAGCATAAGATGGTATGATTGTTAATAAAATATTAAGTGTGGCATTGATTTTTATCTGTCAGAAATTATCACATTTAATAATAAATAAAAGTAGAAATTTCATTTGACTGTTGTTTCTGTAAGCAAAGTGTTGTTTTATATTTCTCTAATTATCTGTGTCTATGTGAAAATCCAACATCATTAAATGAATTTTTTTTTTTTTGACAGGCAGAGTGGACAGTGAGAGAGAGACAGAGAGAAAGGTCTTCCTTTTTGCCGTTGGTTCACCCTCCAATGGCCACCGCCATGGTCTCCCATGGGGTGCAGGGCCCAAGCACTTGGGCCATCCTCCACTGCACTCCCTGGCCATAGCAGAGAGCTGGCCTGGAAGAGGGGCAACCGGGACAGAATCTGGTGCCCTGACCGGGACCAGAACCCAGTGTGCCAGCGCCGCAAGGCGGAGGATTAGCCTATTGAGCCGCAGCGCCGGCCCATTAAATGAATTTTTAAAACTAAAAATAATCCATTTTTATTGTATCAAGTATTTATATGCATGTACTCACGTGTATACTTACACACTTGCAATCACAGTGAATGTCTATTGTACTTTATATAATTTACCTTCTTCTACCATACTGCATATCTCTCAAAATATCTTTGAACTGCTAAATAATCTTTCCATAAGTTAACAAGCATTGGATAGTCATCTATCCATTCATTGTTCAGATATCTAAAATGCATAGGTATTATGACAAATGCTGATAATTACTGTGTTGTAATAATAATTACCATGCATCTCAAACCAGGCATCTTAGTGTATTTAGTGCCAAAAATTATTGATTTGGCTCAGAAGGGTGATTTTTTTTTCTTCTGAATTATTTTGAGGTAATTCTCACAATGAATTTTTGAGTAAGTACATAGATATTTCAAAGCTCTCATAAAAATTGTCATTTGGCTGTCCCAAAATATTTTCCAACTTTTAATGCTAGTAGCAAAGTTTCACAGCAACAGCCCAGCATCTGGTACTACAATATTATAATATCATAGTGAGTGCTATCCATGGCACAGACCCACTACAGGCTGTGTTCTCAAACTCTTATAATCCTTCCCTCCATGGTCCCCATTTATAGATGATAAAATATCAGGGCCCAAGGAAGTTAAGAAAACTCAATGGTTAGAAAACTATGGAAGAGCAGGATTTGAAGCAAAGACTTCCTGATCTCCAAAATATAGGACATTACACTTTAATTTTTTAACTACTAAGTGGGTAGCACCAAATCAACATGTTCAAGACTGAGAGGCAAAGAAACAAATTCTGAAGACCCAAGAACCTACTGAACAATATACAAAGTTTGCTGTATGTGAACATGTGATTTTACCCCAACAAAAGCAGCCCAGAGGTATCGATCGTTTCTCAGAATGGGATGATCTCTAGAACTGCCATAGCATCATAAATGTTCATTTTAGGTCATCTCAAAGTATTTTGCATAGATGGTTCTCAGTAAGCCTAATACCATTGAAGGTTTCTCTTTAGCCAACTATCAGTACCTGATGCACACAATGAGAAATGATGTCTATCCAGCTCTACCAGTCACAACTCCTGCTTGAAGCCCTGTATGTTAGCTCGTCCAGAACAAACCTCAGGCAATGAATGCAAGAACAGGGGGATGCACAGTGCTTACCTTCTCCAGGCCATCTATGTCATTGGGCAGAAGCACAAACATTCTGAGGTCATTGTTCTTATATGGAATCCCCAGGATTCTGGCCTGCAAATCCTCCAGGAGAGTGAAGCTGAAGGAATGGCACTGTGTCATCATCAACACAGATTTGCTTGTACTCTACAACACATTAACAAAGCACGCAAGGTCAAAAGGCATAAGGCAACCAGGTTAGCTCTCCAAAGTAATTAGGACAATCTAAAATAATGCTTGCCAAAGATCAGTCTCAGAATGAGCATTTACTGTCTTCCAGTATACATTTGCTCAAACATGACTTTACAATTCACACTCCACAGGCAATGACATCACATAAAAATGACCATACCTTATCCAGCCAAAATTCTTCCTCCTTGGTATTTTCTTTCTTAAACTCTCTGTCCCATTGCCCTTTAAAATAAACTGTGTTGATCAGTACCAGCTTGGTGGCACTGCTTAAAGAGCCATCTGGGAATAAATCCTTGATATTTTCTGCAAATGAACAAATGAAAAAAAAATTGGTTCATATTCCAAATTACAAATTAAGTGTGTGGCAGAAGTGATACAGAGGAGCTTGATCACTACACAGCCAGCCAGGTCAGCATCTGAAGGCCTTGCCAACAAAGACTCATTGGATATTCTCACTTTGCCCACTGCCTGTTTACCCCATTGCATAAATTGAAATTGATGGTTAAGTGTCCAGGCTCTGGGATCAGATCAGCATCCAGTTTTTCCTCTTATCACTTGAGGAATCTTGGCAAATTTATTTGAGTGCTCTGTGCCTCAGTCGGTAAAATAAGGAATAAAACCTGCCTCGTAGGCTGGTGGAAAGTAGCAAAAGATAAATACGCATACAGCACGTAGAATACTATCTGGCACACAGTGAGCGCTCGGTTTCAGTCATTATTATTCTTACCCATTCACTGTGGTTATCCCTTAATATTTTGAGATGATTTACATCCTTGGAAAAAAGAGTTAATATTTTTTGTCTCTGAATTTTAGTCCTACATAAAATTTCAAAAAAATGCTGATCAATCAACCTTTTGATAGATCCCTTTTATTCTGCTTATTTCAATTTTCCTTCTTTGGACTAAGCATGAAGGAAAAATATATTCTGAAATAGAAATCTCCCTGATAACTGGAATAAAATTATAATCTGGAACAGACTATCTGTATTTTCATATAAACATTCCTCTCATGTACGTCATACATTTGGCTCATACAAGGGGGATCAGAAGAGGAGAATAGATGGACCAGCCCTATGGCACAGCACGTTAAGCCACTGCTGAAGATGCCTGCATCAGGTATCAGAGTGCCAGTTTGAGTCCCAGCTATGCTGTTTCCAATCCAGCTCCCTGATAATGTACCTGGGAAAGCAATAGAAGATGCCCCCAAGTAGTTGGGTCCCTGCCACCCATGTGGGAAACTCAGGTGGAGTTCCAGGAACCCAGTTTTGGCCCTCACCAGCCCTAATTGTTGTGGCCATACAGAGAATGAACCAGAGGATGGAAGATCTCTATCTGTCTCTTCCTCTCTATCATTTTGCCTTTCAAAGTAAGTAAATAAATCTTTAAAACAAAAAAAGGGGGATTGGGGTGAGGCATGTGTCACATTGCCTGCTGTGGTTGGGCCTGATAGCTGTTACCATCCTGTGTGATGTTCCAGTGGAGAGGAGGCCTGGGTGTCCCAGATGGAAGCAGCAAACACAGGTCTTGATGGCAGAGCTGTATGTTTCTTACTTAATAAAAATGAAGGGTATTTCCTATGATGTTTTCACATAGGGACCCAGACTCTCAAAGATAAGCTCTGACATAAAGAGTGCAAACCCAAGAAGAAAATGAGCTCAGTTTCAGAAACCCCAAAGATATGTTGATTTACAGGCATGTGCAAACAATTTTCCACTAAGTGTTTCCAGGTAGTTGATTTCTATGGTCCCCTTCTGGTCCCCCTTGGCTCTCTCCATATTTGCTTAGACCATTCCACCACCTGTGGGCCCTCCCATCCCCATGCCCAGCTTTGCCCTTTCATCCCTCCAAAATCCGTCTCATATACCCTCCCACAGCTTGTCCATCTGGCACGCTGTGCAGAGACAAGCCCAAGGCTGCACTCAAATCAAGCATCAAAAAGTTTTTATGATAAATGACCCACTCATACACTACCATTGGTTTGGAGTTCGACCCAGGAATTAATCTTCTTTCGAGTTTCATCTGCTGCATTTAGAAAATCAACAGGTTCCAAAGATGCATGGTAATATTTTTCAACATAATCTAGGTATTTCTTTAGAAGAAACAGGAAAGGAATAGAAAGAGGTTGAAAAGTCAACTTATCAATGTCAACATCTTTAAATAAATGTATCTGTATACTAGGGCAATGAATGTCATGAGACGGCCATTGGCAAATCACTTCGAGTATTTCCATACACATTTTTATGCATGTACAATGACATCCAGATTTCTAGAACTAAAAAGAAGTCCCCAAAGGTTCTCAACGTCTGAAGAGCAAGCCAAGAGCTCAGCAATGATATGGGCTCAGCCAAGCAGCAAATGGAATCAGCTGCCAGACACAGGGTCCTAACGGCACCGTGTGGCCCCTCATGACTAACACATAGGTGTGAACTCAGCAAAACTTACCTGGAGGAAAAGGTATGTTTTTTCTCCAAACAGTCTGTTGGTTATGTTCAGCTCATATTCATTACTGAGTTTGCTTATTTCAGTCAGAAACTTTTGGAAGTACTGATGTATCTTTTCCGTCTCTCCAATCTTAAAAGTTAAAACAAAAATTCCATGGGATATCTTGGCAAATGTCAGCCTAGATTCCCCTCATCCCAGAGGGGTTGTTCAATTTTTCCTTCACTCTGAGATCTTTGGAGTGGTTCATAGCTGCAGTGTGGCCATGGATATCAGGTGGCTTTTTCACAAATCATATGGCAATGTAAGTCACAGCCCATTTCAGTGCCACAGAGACACTTTCTGCACCAGCCTGTGTGGGTCTTGCATTTCTGACTTGCACTGTGTTTTTGTAATTGCCCACTAAATGCTTTGTATACTTTCCTTTAGCTTCCCACAAAACTCATAGCACCTGAGGAAAGTGGATGACTCCCTAGAAAATTCTTATCCACTAAAGGTTAGAATTTCTTGCTCCTAGTAGTGGATGAAAAAAAAAAATGACTCCTGGTGGGACAAGCTACACATTGGGGTAAAGTGAGATTTATCCCTATCTCCAGAAAAGGAAATTAAACATTCCTACAGGATCCATTAGATTCATGATTGAGGACTGACAAGTACTCCATGATGCATCCAGCTCACCCAGCACACGTCCCTGGAAAAGAGAGGAACGTAGTCCCATTGCCTGCTGAGTGGTGTCTGGTTACTTCAACTCACAGGGGATGCAAGGAAGAGGCATTTGATTTTGAACTGAATAACCTATTCAAGAGTGCACCTGAGAACAGAAAAGCCATCTTCCTCTAGATTCTGAGGTCCCTGCATTTTGTCTTTGATGGTTCGTTTTATTTTATTTATTTTGACTGGTTCCCTAATGCCTAGAGTAGTATCTGACACATAGCAGATGGTTAGGCTAATTTTTGTGAGTAACTAAGGAATATTTGAAGGCATTCAAATTTAAAATATGAAAGTATGCTGCTCTACAACATATACGAGGCTGAATTTGACCATTTTCTACAACCTTTGTACTTTAAATGTTACAATCATTTGATCTCTTCTCAGGTTGCCTAGAATGTGGGATAAGCAGATCAAAATACTAGAATCTTTGGGGAACAATGGACTGATGTCAACAGAAGGATGTGGGAGCAGATATTTGGCCTAGGGTTTAAGAAGCCAGTTGTGGGGGGCCAAAGTTGTGGCAGAGTGACTAAAGCCACTGCTTCAAATGTGTTTATCTCATATCAAATTGCCAGCTCAAGTCCCAGCTGCTCCACTTCCAATTAAGTTCCCTACTAATGTACCTGGTAAACAGAGGAAGATGGCCCAAGTGCTTAAGCCTCTGCCACCCATGTAAGAGACCCACATGGGGTTCTTGGTACTGAGTTTCAGCCTGGCTTAGACCTGGTTGTTGTGGTCATTTGGGGGGTGAACCAGTAGACTGAAGATCTCAAACTTGATCTCATTCTCACTTTTTCAAATAAATAAATATTTTTTAAAAGAAGAGGAGGATATAGATTATTGAAAATGAATATTGATGAAGAATGGGATTGGAGACGGAGTGGGAAATGGGATGGTTGCAGGTGGGAGGGAGGTTATGGGGGAGAAAGCCACTATAATCCAAAAGTTGTACTTTTGAAATTTGTATTTATTAAATAAAAGTTTTTAAAAAAAGAAGAGGAAGAAGAAGAAAGAGGAAGAGGAGGGAGAGAAAAAGGAGAAGATGACAGGACATCTGCACCTCACATCAAAGTGCCTGGAATCTGCTCTCCTGGCTCAAGACCCTGATTCTAGCTTCTTGATAATGCAGACCCTGGGAGGCAGAAGTGATAGCTAACGTAATCTTAAACAACAAAAACAAAGCCAGAGGCATCAAAATACCAGATTTCAAGACATACTACAAGGCAGTTATAATCAAAACAGTTAAATCCGGCCGGCGCCGTGGCTCACTAGGCTAATCCTCCGCCTTGCGGCACCGGCACACCGGGTTCTAGTCCCGGTCGGGGCACCGGATTCTGTCCCGGTTGCCCCTCTTCCAGGCCAGCTCTCTGCTGTGGCCAGGGAGCGCAGTGGAGGATGGCCCAAGTCCTTGGGCCCTGCACCCCATGGGAGACCAGGATAAGCACCTGGCTCCTGCCATCGGATCAGCGCGGTGCGCCGGCCGCAGCGTGCCAACCGCGGCGGCCATTGGAGGGTGAACCAACGGCAAAAGGAAGACCTTTCTCTCTGTCTCTCTCTCTCTCACTGTCCACTCTGCCTGTCCAAAAAAAAAAAAAAAAACAGTTAAATCAATGGAACAGAATAGAAACACCAGAAATCAACCCAGGCATCTACAACCATCTTATCTTTGACAAAGAAGCTAAAATTAATCCCTGAAGCAAGGACAGTCTCTTCAACAAATGATGCTGGAAAACTGGATTTCCACATGCAGAAGTATGAAGCAAGAACCCTACATTTTTATACCTTACACAAAATGGATTAAAGATATAAACCTATGACCTGACACCATCAAATTATTAGAGAACATTGGGGAAACCCTGTAAGATACTGGCATAGGCAGAGTTCCTGGAAAAGACCCCAGAGGCTCAAACAATCAAGGCCAAAATTAGCAAATGGGATTACATCAAATTGAGACTGCAAAAGAAACACTATACTGCAAAAGAAACACTCAGGGAAGTGAAGAGGTAACTGACAGAATGGGAGAAATTATTTGCAAACTATGCAACTGATCATTAATAACCAGAATATATTAAGAGATCAAGAACTCCACAACAACAAAACAAACAACCCAATTAAGAGATGGGCAAAGGACTTAAATAGACATTTTGCAGAAAAGGAAATCCAAATGGCCAAAAGAGGAAATCCAAAGGAAAAAATGCTGAGGATCACTAGCCATCAGGGAAATGCAAATCAAAACGACAATGAGGTTTCAGTTAGAATGGCTTTCATACAGAAATCAACAAACAACAAACGCTGGCTAGGATGTGAGGAAAAAGGTATTCCCACTGTTGGTGGGAATGTAAAATGGTAAAGCCACTATGGAAGACAGTATGGAGATACCTCAGAAATCTGAATATAAACCTACCATATGACCCAGCCATCCCACTCCTGGGAATTTACCCAAGGGAAATGAAATCAGCATATGAAAGAGTTATCTGTGCCCCCATGTTTATTGCAGCTCAATTCACAATAGCTAAGACATGGAACCAACCCAAATTCCCATCAACTTAACTGGATAAAGAAATTATAGGATATGTACACAATGGCATACTACCCAGCAGTTAAAAAAAAAAAAATGTAATCTGGTCATTTACAACAAAATGAATGAATCTAGAAAACATCATACTCAGTGAAATAAGCCAGTCTTAAAGGCACAAATACCATATGTTCTCCCTGACCTGTGATAACTAATAGAGCACCTAAAAGGCTATCTGTAGAAATGAAATTGATATTGAGAAGCAATGACTTGAACAGCCCTTGCCTTGACAGTTGAGGAACAGTTTTTTAAATAATATTTGTTGAACTCTGCTTAACATAGAGTTAAATATATGTGTATAAAGTCAATTGAAAATAGATCTCAGTTAAAAAAAAAACAAGTGTGGGAATAAGAGAGGGAGGAGGAAAGGGTTGGGAATATTGGTGGGAGGATAGGCATGCTGGGAAGAACCACCATGTTCCTAAAGTTGTAATTATGAAGTGTATGAAATTTGTAACTGTAAAGCTGTATAGTTCTGCATACATTCCTATGGACTTACTTCTAAAGGTACAGTTTAAAAAACTTCCCATGGGATCCCAAGTCCCCCTTAAGCTGGATATTAAAAACACCTTAAGTGTTAGGCATCTTAAGTAAAACATATTAAGTGAAAACATCTTAAGTGTTAAAGTGATCATATGGATAGGATTAACTATCTGGTAATAATAATAGATAGGCTTAAAAAGGAGTGAGTGCTCCAACCTGGGAAGCAGTCCACACAGCAGACTCATAGAATGACAATTGCTTTAAATAGCACTCTGACCTCAGAATCAGCCCTTAAGGCATTCTGTCTGGCTGAAAAGTCCATGAGAGCATTTCAAGCACAGAAAGCTAAGACACTGTGGCAAAAAATGTCTTACATGAAGGACCTCAGTCATCAAAAAGTTGTCATCAAAGAAAGAGATACTTTTCTCTGAAGGGAGGAGGGAACTTCCACTTTGTTTATGGTCTTGTCTAAATACTGATGGAGTTTGTGGATTCAAAAGGTTTCCGTAACCTAGACAGCTCATGTAAAGAGACTCAGGTGATCACTGATGTCATACATAAGAATGTTAATTGTTAAATTAACAACAGGAGTCACTGTGCACTAACTTCCCATGCAGGACCTCTGTCCTCAAAGAGTTGTATTATAATTATGTCAAAGTGCTCAAAAAAAAAGTGTATCATTCATGGGTACTTGTTTAAAGTTAATTAAGTTTGAAAAAAAAAAAAGTGAAACTAACTTCAAGATGCAATGACTTTGAACAGCCCTTGTCCTGATTGTTGAAGAATAGTTTTTGTTGTGTGTGTGTGTGCGCGTGTGTGCAAATTGTTGAACTCTTTATTTAGTATAGAAATGGGCTTCTGTGTATAAAGTTAATCAAAAATGGATATTAGTGGAGAATGGGACTGGGAATGGGAGAGGAACGAGTAGGAGGGGTAAGAGAGTGGGTGGCAGAGCAGGCATGGTGGGAAGAATCACTATATACCTAACCTTGTACTTAAGAAATGCAAGAAGCTTGTATTCCTTAAATAAAAAGTTTCTTTGGGAAAAAAATGAAAGATTGTATTATATTTTTAAACAAACAAAAGAATATTGAATATATGTTTAAGGAACAAGTGACTATCATCAATTTTGAGATTAGCTTAATAACCAATTAAAACATCTATATATGAATATTTAATAAGAATTTAATTTAAAAGCCCAATAATTAGGCACTTGTAAATTAGCAAACTAAAAATGAAGCTGAATTACTGTCTCAGAATATAACAAAAAGACAAAAATTGATGAATATATATTGGTAGTGTATAACACATAATATATCTAAACAATAGAAAAAAATACAGCAGTCCCTGAAAGGGCAAGAAGAGAGAATGGGGAAATAGGCAAAAAATTAAGTGGCTAAGATTTTTCTGAAACTGACGAAAGATGTGAATTTTCATTTTCAGAAAGCATACTAAATCGAAGTCATGGTGATATGGGCCTGCTCAGGGAGATGGATCAGGTTCATGAGCTGGAGGCCACACCCACCCTTGCCCCCATGTAATCTCACCTTTATCTACCTATCTGTCAGTCAGACTATGTAACCATTCCCCTTTTGGAATGCCCCTTACAGGCATGGTTAGCGCTGAGCCTGGCCCTCTCATTTGCAGCCTCTCACCTGCATTCTTGCTTGCCTGTTTGCACTCTCTGGCTTGTTCCCTCTCTCCTCATTGACCCCTAGAATGACTGGTATGGAGACCCCTGTTTATCTTTATTGGCCCACTCTCCCTTAATAAAGTCCTCGTGTTCCTGTGTATTCTTCTCACTTTCTAAATAAATTCTGACCTTGACCATGCTGCATGTCATGTTTGAGCCTTTGCTTAGCATTCTTCTCTAAGTAAAATGCAGGAGCCTAAAATATTAATTTTGAGTATAATTTAGCCCACAACAATGATAAATAGAAACCCAAGCCTATATGCAATGTAGTAAATTCAGAAACAACAAAAACAAAAAGCAAAACTCACATGCAGGCAAAGATAGGTCACCCACAAAGAGATGCCACTTAAATCAATTCTCAACAGCAACATTTGAAAAGAAAGGTGGAATGAAATCTTCGAAAAGTTGACAGAAAATATCAAATGAGAATTCCATATACATCCAAAGATTCATTCAATAACAAAGCAAACACAATGTAGCAGCATCCATCATGTTTAAATCTTTGCTCAAGAAACTTCCAGGGAATGACATCAGCAAGATGACAGAATAAGAAATGCCAAACCAACTTCCCCCACGTAGAAATCAACTTAACAGGGAAAAGGCAAAATTGCCTTTGTGTGGAAAACCTAGAAAGTAGATAAGAGGCACCTTTACCCCAGGTGAATGCAAAGCCAACTGCACTAAAGCTCAGTAGGAAAATCTTTAACACCTAGTCACCAGTGTCCCTGCTCACAACATCGCACTATGCAATTCAGAGAAAATTCCGGACCCCTTATTTTACCCTGGGTAGAGAAACATAAGAGTGTGATAGGTGTCCAATGTTTTGACAATTTGGGGAGCTGTCTGAGGGAAGGGTTTTTGTCCTACAAAGTATGGACATGAACAAGTTGCCCCGTTGGGGCAGGGGTCATTGAGAACAAAAGTAATCAATGAAGCCCAGGATCTTTAATCAGAAATATGACAACAGGAACTGTTGAGTAGAAACTGGCAAACCTCTTCAGTGAACATCCACGTGCAGGAGTGAAATTGCATCTTTATATTATACCACTTGTAAAAACTCAAAGTAAGTTAAAGAAAGACTTAAACATAAGACATAAATCTATGAAACTGATAAAAGAAACTTCAGGAGAAATCTTCAGGGCATCGGATTTGACAATGATTTCTTTGATATGACATCAAAAGTACAAGCAACAAAAGCAAAAATAGACAAATGTTACTAAATCAAGCTTTCAGCTACAACAAAGGAAACTGTCAACATAGTGATAAGACATCCTACAGAATGGTATAAAATATTACCAAGTCAGATATTTGATTCAGAGCTAAAATCAAGAATAAGAAACTTCTGGGCCGGCGCCGCGGCTCACTAGGCTAATCCTCCGCCTGGCGGCGCCGGCACACCGGGTTCTAGTCCCGGTCGGGGCACCAATCCTGTCCCGGTTGCCCCTCTTCCAGGCCAGCTCTCTGCTGTGGCCAGGGAGTGCAGTGGAGGATGGCCCGAGTTCTTGGGCCCTGCACCCCATGGGAGACCAGGAGAAGCACCTGGCTCCTGCCATCAGAACAGCGCGGTGCGCCGGCCGCAGCACGCCTACCGCGGCGGCCATTGGAGGGTGAACCAACGGCAAAGGAAGACCTTTCTCTCTGTCTCTCTCTACTGTCCACTCTGCCTGTCAAAAAAATTTAAAAAAAGAATAAGAAACTTCTAATACATTTTTGGGACATGCAGATTTAAACGTAAAAATAGAAAAAGATATCCCAGAGAAATACCAAAAGAAAGCATGGATACATTCATATATGACAAAAATATCTAAAGCATAAAATATGACACATATTAGGAAAATGTTTAATTCACCAGCAAGATACAACAATTTTAAAATTAATGTATCAAATATAGACCATAAAATATGCTTATCAAAAATGCAAGATGAAATAATCAAACCAATCATAATGGTAGGAGATTTTTTTAACACATCTTTCTTAGCAATTGATTTCAAAAAAATCTGGGAAAGATTATAAAAAACTTCAGTAAATAAGTAAGTTTCTGTAAGTGGGATATAGAATTCTATAAACAACAACACAGAGAATATTTTTAAAACTGATCACCTAACAGAGAATACAGAAAGTCTTAAGAAAATTCGAATATGATTAAGTTAGAAATAAGTCACAACAAGATACTTAAAACATAATATTACAACCAAGTACAATAACAAATGGGGCAGAAAGAGAAATCATACTTTACTCATAAAATAATTATAATTTTATATCAAAATTTATGAAATCTCTGGCCGGCGCCGTGGCTCACTAGGCTAATCCTCCGCCTTGCAGCGCCGGCACACCGGGTTCTAGTCCCGGTCGGGGCACCGATCCTGTCCCGGTTGCCCCTCTTCCAGGCCAGCTCTCTGCTGTGGCCAGGGAGTGCAGTGGAGGATGGCCCAGGTGCTTGGGCCCTGCACCCCATGGGAGACCAGGAGAAGCACCTGGCTCCTGCCATCGGATCAGCGCGGTGCGCTGGCCGCAGCGCACCAGCCGCGGCAGCCATTGGAGGGTGAACCAACGGCAAAAAGGAAGACTTTTCTCTCTGTCTCTCTCTCTCTCTCACTATCCACTCTGCCTGTCAAAACATAAAAGAAAAAAAATTATGAAATCTGGGTCTGGTGCTGTGGCTCAAGGGGTTAAAGCCATGGTTTGGAATGCCTGCATCCCATATCAGACTGATAGTTCAAGTCCTGGCTGCAGTGCTTCTGATCTAGCTCCCTTCTAATGCACCTGGAAAAGTAGCAGGAAATGGCCCAAGTGTTGGGCCCCTGGAACCCACATGGGAAACCCAGATAGAGTTCTATACTCTTGGCTTCAGCCTGGCCCTACCCCATCTGTTGCAGGCATTTGGAGAGTCAACAAACAGATAGAATATCTCTTTATCACTCTGTCTCTCCCTCTCTCTCTGTCACTCTGCCTTTCAAACAAGTAAAATTAATCTTTTTTTTTTTTTTTAAAGATTTGTGGCCAGTGCTGTGACATAGCAGGTAAAGCTGGCCCTGCAGTGCCGGCATTGCAAATGGGCACCATTTAGAGTCCTGGCTGCTCCATTTCTGATCCAGCTCTCTGCTACGGCCTGGGAAATCAGTAGAAGATGGCCCAAGTCCTTGGGCCCCTGCACCCATGTGGGTGACCTGGAAGAAGCTCCTGGCTCCTGGCTTTGGATTGGCGCAGCTCCAGCTGTTGCAGCCATCTGGGGAGTGAACCAGTAGATGGAAGATTGATCTCTCTCTCTCTCTCTCTCCTTCTCACTCTCTCTTTCTCTCTCTCTGCCTCTGCCCCTCTGTCATTCTTTCAAATAAATACAATAAATTCTAAAAAAATGTATGAAATCTAATGAAAAATGTGCTAGCTATTCACACAGATAATTCTAAAATAAGAGATGTTAAAGAAGACTTAAGTAAATTGACCCACTATTTTTGTGGATTGAAAAATTCAGTTTCATAAATATGTCAATTTTGTCAACATTAAAACTATATTTTCAATGTCATCTCAATAAAAATTGCAGTTTCCTGTGAAATTGACAACCTGTGAACTATAGAGAGAAATGAAATTGTGGTGATTTTTTTAAAAAAGAACAAAGATGAGACTTATTCTATCAGATTCCAAGACCTAGTTAGTAAGACACTGTAGTATTAGCATGAGGAGAGCCCAATAAACAATATAGTAGGACAGAGTCCATAAACATATTCACACTTATTTATGGTAAACTGCTTTATGACAAGGTGCCACTGGCAAGCAACGTAGTTCAGGAAATGGTGTAAATTTCAGTAAGTGGAATGAAAATAAATTGGAAATAATCTTCATGACCTTAAACTAGGCAAAGATTTCTTAATAGGACCCAAAAGTTTTTATCTTAAAGGGAAGAAATTGATAAATTGGATTTCATTAACATTATGAATTTCTGTTCACCAAAAGCCATAATTAAGAGTGAGAAAAAGAAACAACAAAGTGGGAAACATTTCCAGATATACCTATATCTGATATGAGGTTCAGATTCAGATTATATGAAGAACTCTTATTAATCTATAAGATATAGACAACCTAAGGGAAAGAATATGAAGAAAAGACTTAAGAGGCTCTCCAAATGGGTAATAAGCAGATGAAAAGGTATTTGTCATAACTACTTTTCAAGGAAATGCAAGTTAAAATTATAAGCTACCACCATACACCCATCAGAAACAATAAAAATTTATTAAAGAGCAATACCAAAAGTTGGTAAAGACGCAAAGCAACTCTCATGCACTGCAGATGTGAGGTAACCTGGTATGAACATTTCAGAAAACTACTTGCCAGGATTTGTGAGAGCTGAATGTTCATACACTCCATGGCCCGGCAACTCTACTCCAGGGTAAATACTCAAGAGAGATGAGTTCATATGTGTAGCAAAGGGCATGAACAACAGTGTTCATACTAACTTGATTCAAAATAACTCAAAGTGAAACAAACCAAGTATTCACCAATAACAAAAATGAGCAAATTATGAAAGTTATACAATGGAATCATGGGTATACAGACATAATATTGTATCCCCAAAAGATAATAGAAATAATGTGATAAGGTTTCTACTAGATATCTTTGAGTGATAACTGGAAAACAACTTTGAGGAAGCACAAGACACTGTCCTTGGTACTCAGGAAGTTATCGATGACACAGTCACATGCCTGTTCCCTAAATAAAAGTTAGTGGAACTGCACACTTAAAATTTGTGAGTGTTACTGTGTCTATACTAAACTTCGATTTTTAAAATATAGGTATTTCGCCAATGAAAAGCAAGCCTATGAATGGAAATATCTATCCTCTAAAAGTTTTTTAAGTTATTTGTGGGATACAATGGCAACTAAAATATTTCTACAAACAAATTTGGTAATACTACAAACTTAAATTTGTTATTTTTGGGATACAATGGCAACTAAAATATTTCTACATAGAAATATGGTAAGACTACAAGCTTAAATTAGAAAATAAGAAAATTAGATTTAATTTGGTTAGAAAAAGAGTAATCATCATACCCATCAATCCACCAACCAAAAAATAAAGGAAGGATATATCACAGCAAGAATTAGTATAGCAGGAAATAAAAGTAATTTTAGAGAGGATAACTAGCTGACTATTTAAAAAGACATGAAAGATTGCATATGGAAAATATTGGTAAAGTAAAAGACAGAATTAGATGAAAGTGTTACTAACAAAATGGGGAAGTGGCATCAATACAGAGGAAACAGACTTTAAGAGGCAGCGAACAATTGCCTGGTTCGATGCTTGCTGTGGATGCATCTTAGAGTATTGCACTGTATCCCATAAAAATGTATAATTATCACATGCTAATTAAAATTATAAGTACTAAAACCATTTTAGAAACTATGAATAGCTGTACTGTAATTGTATTTGAATATATAAAATAAATGGAAAATAAAACTAAGATATTACTCAAAACTGCCTCAGAAAGAAACCCAAAAAATCCACCCTATGCTTACTAAAGAAATCAACTAAGTAATGAAAAGTTAACCACCAAAAAACAGACCAACAAATCACCAGGTTCAGAGAGTTTCAGTCCAAATTCCACCCAACAATTAGGTGTGTTTCTTAATTTGCACAAATTCATTCAGAAAGTAGGAAAAGATGAAGCAATCTCCAACTCATTTTATGAGTCTAATGTTACTTTGATGCCCAAAACTGGACAAGGAAGTATAACTGATTTCATTCACAATACACATTGTTAGCTTTTATCAAAATCTTAGCAAATTCAATCAAATAATGTACAATTTCTTCTACATTATGATCAAGTTGATCATCCTACAAATGCAAAAATGGCTTGTATGAAAGGGTCATTCTATGGGTCCAGTGCTGTGGCATAACAGGTAAAGCTGCCGCCTGCAGTGCCAGCATCCCATATGGGTGCCGGTTCAAGACCTGGCTGCTCCACTTCCAATCCAGCTCTCTGCTCTGGCCTGGGAAAGCAGTGGAAGATGGCCCAAAGCCTTGGGTCTCTGCACCCACATGGGAAACCCAGAAGAAGCTCCTGGCTCCTGGCTTCAGATCAGCCCAGCTCCAGCCGTTGCAGCCAAGTGGGGAGTGAACCAACGGATGGAAGACCTCTCTCTCTCTCTCTCTCTCTCTCTCTCTCTCTCTCTCTCTCTCTCTCTCTCTCCTTCTCTTTGTGTAACTCTGCCTTTCAAATAAATAAATAAATCTTTAAAAAAAAAAAAAGAAAAGAAAAGGGTCATTCTATCACTGTTCATAATAGAGAAGAAGCCCCCATCAATGGGACAAATAGATAGACACCTGTGGGAATGAATCGACCAGTGCTACAAGTATGCTACAGATGAATCTTGTAAGCATAATGCGGAGTCAAACATCAACAAGTTTCAGAGCATAATGACAAAAATATTGCATATAATGAAACAATAAATATATGTAACTAACTCCTAACTGAAGACAGGGGCACGTCCTGTCTCCGAAGGCTGGGACATGCTCAAGGATGGTATTTTCATCTGACCTGTAATGGTTTATTAATCACACAGGGTGGAGGTGGTAAAGGGTATTCAGTGCATTATTTCTTATACCCTTGATACATAAGCCTCAATATTTTAAAATCAATTTTGAAAAGCAAGTTTCCATGTGATAATGAAAGGGTGCGTGTCAAGCTTGTCTCCAGGCAGATGACTTTACTCATCTCTTTCTCCATCAAATAATGAAGCAATTAGAGGAGATGACCTTTGATGTATGTTCCAGTCATACTATTTCAGTCAGTAATTTTATTCTTCTTTGTACCATGGGCATTCCCAGAAAAATTCAGGGTCATTGACAGAGCAACTACACTGGGCTTTACAGGTACACAGAAGCTGAAACTCAACTTCCACCCTGGTCATCAAGCTCTTTGTCAAGACAATGTGCCTTTTTCTGATTTGTATCAGAGTTCTGTATAGATTCTCATGCTTTGGAGGAAAAGTCCTCTGAAAACAACTGTGCTCCACAACCCAGGGGACACTGGAGCAGCTGTCTGAACCAATGCTGTTGTGAAAATCCTGGAAGGAAGCTTGGCTCTCAAAAGATGCATCCAAACCACCCAGGCAACCTATCGTTTCAGGATTAGGAAATGAACAGATCACATGGCTGCGTTATTTGGACTATGATTTTATGCAGGCATGGAATAGGACTATGACTATTGTCAGAACAATTATGTTCTTCCTGAGAGCTTTAACTACCTCCTGATGCAAGCCCAGACCTAAAGGACCTAACCCCTTTCCCATGTTTGGGCAGAACGCTCTTTTGGTGAGGACTACTGGAATATTAAGAATACTAGCTGGAAGATACCCTAGGAAGTTATTGGTCCTGTGCTTTTTTTTTTAATAAAATAAAACATCAGCAGGGAAACTAAAATATGAGTGGAATTTAGTAATAATATCTCCTACTAAACCATGACCTCTAGATAAGTAACCAATGTGATCTATTTTCAGAGGCTCAAAGAAGATAAATAACTTGTCCAAAGTAGAACAGCTGTTAAACAACCAAGCCTAAACTTGAATCGAAACTTGTTTAACTTCAAAACCCATCCACCTACTAAGGGAATTTTTCTGTCATTAACCTTTACTAGTTACATCATAGTAGCTATTGTCCAATAAAGTTAGGGCCTCTTCTTAATATTAAGGGTTTATTATTGTTGTACGATCCTAGCAACACTATTCGGTTACAATGATTATTATTGCCTAATAAAAAGTGTCAAGTGTTCCACATCTCTCCCAGCCCTTTTCCCCAGTGAGTTCACACCTAAAAAGCTATGTTGAAGATGTGAATCATGTGTCCCACCTCTTTTTCTCCAGTCTTTATTCTTGTGCTGTCTGTGTCTTTTTCAAAGTGAAACACCTGGTAGGGAAAAAATATTATTGTGATGGTCAGAGCACAGAAAACAAACATCACATTGAATCAGTCAGGAGGAAGTGGATGCCTGTGAAAGAAGCCCCAAGGGCATACATTCACATCCTTGAAAAATCTTGAAAAGGTCTGGGTTGCCCACTTTATCCACTCACGTATTCATCATTGATGTGTCATTTATACTCTGATGGGGATTATGTTGCTTCTCCCAGCACTTTTTACTCTTCATGATATTGTTCTAATTATGAGCAAAATCACTTTTCAAAAAGCCATTCACCCAGCCCCCATTCAAAGGGACTTCTAGCATCAGGGTGAAGATGACATGATGGTATTTGGAGTGAACTTCCTCCATGTCTCTATGGTCTTTGTTCCCTGCACCACAGGTCAAAATGAGCCTGTTTTCAAGGTAAAGATAGAGGATTTACTCCCAGGAACAAAGCTGTGTGTGGGAAAGAAAGGAAGCTCCCTACCTTCTGTAACTGCAAGGCAGTGGCTCCTCGGGTTCCTAGAAGGATCATACCAATGGCAGTGGAGATGCCCACAGGGGAAAAGAAGACATTGCCATCGTTTGCTTTCTTCAGCTCTTTGAAAAGATCAAACCCAAACTGAGTGTTTGCTGCGCCAAGTGAATCCATGATGATTTGAGTGATATCTAGAACAGCAATGAAAGCAATCAAAACCCAGTATTTTAATTGTTCTGAGTCGCCTGAATTCTCCCACTGCTCTTCCTCTTCCTCTCAGTGAGACATTCCTGATGCCCACTCTCACCCCTTTCCTTGGCAGGAGACAGGAATCAGCTTCAGGCTGGCTTCATCTGGTTGTTCTCCGTTCTCCTTTCGCCAGGGAGCAGGGTTAATGTCTCACTAGTTTTATTCTCCCTTGTTCTCTGTCAGAACTTGCCTGCCTCTGCCTCTGCCTCCCAGCCCTTCCTCCTTGTGATTAGCTTCCCCAGGCAGACCCAGCCCTTACCCCGCCCATGTCCAGCTTGTCCGGCTGCTCAGACTGCGACCAGAGGCAGGCAAGGCATAGGCAACCCTACTGGCCAGACGATGGACTTTTAACAATGATATCACCAACAGATGCATCCTCACTGATACTTTGTTTCTCTGCAGCTTGAAAATCCAGTCCAGAGAGTAGCAGGATAGGTGAACTTTCTTAAGTCTCAGTCCCTAGCTTCATTAAAACTGGACTCTATGCTGCGTTTTCTCACGTAACATACACTGCCCATGGATTATTAGAATGCAAAGATTTCCTTTGTTACTTTTCTCAATTGTTTCAGGATTGTATGGAGAGCTTACATTACCTCTGCTACCTCACACACACACACACACACACACAAACTTTTAAAGAAAAATTAATACTTACCAAAATAAATAAGTAGAACATTTTGTATTTTCTTCCTCATGAGCTATTGATAACTAGTTATCAAAAACTTTAAGAAGAATCCTAATATAGGAGTAATATTAACACAGAATGAAGTTTTTGAGAGCCCACATATGTTGGGGTTTTAGTATCATTGGGCTTAATCCCTGCTAAGGCATTCCCTATCTGCTGCTAGAGATCCGAGGTCAGCCTCAGGGTTCCTTTCAAGTACCCCTGGCAGGTTTACTCAGAAGTAATATGAATTAACTTACTGTCAAACAAGATGAAAATACATTGTCATGGCCATGTAGGCATTGAATTAAATAAAGGCATCTCATCAAATGTCTATGTACAATAAAACTATGTCTTTCTAGTCAACATCAGTATTCTCAAAACAGAGAAGTCTGAAGTTGGAGCAAAAGGAAGAACTCACCTGGCTTCTGGAGAGACAAAACCGTCTGGACAAGGAATGAAGAAACATTTGTAAAATGAGTCGCTGATGTCTTTAATTTATAGGTCTCTCTGCCTCTCCCTGCTCATTAGAGTATTTCTAATGAAACAACCTTGGTTTCTCAATGATAATTTCCCTAATAAAATTAATGTGTACAAGGCTTCTGACAAAACTGAAGATTTAAGTTCCTATTTTATCTTTCATTCATGGCCATGAAATTCTGCATTTGAAGTTGTCAGCAACTGTGTCTTAACTGAAGCTCAAATAGTGTGCACCTTGGACATAGAGGAGGAGAATTTAAATTCTAACTTTCAAAATCCCTTAGAAATTCTTCTTATGGGGACTAGAGGAGTAAGAGTTCAAGCTTAAAGAAATTCAAATTAACTAACAAGGAAAAAAATAAGACTGAAGATCAAAGCTCAAAGAAGTACTAAAGGGAAGAATTAAAATCAACAGATCAGATACATTAGGACCCATATGAGAGAGTCTTTAACCTTAATAACTCTGGGGAGCCACTGGAAAGAACTGTTTGGAGCAGTGAATTTCTACCTTGGATGCATATTAAACTCTTCTAGGGAACTTTAAAAATATATGTATGTTCAAGCCCCACCACAACCCAACTGAGTCAACATATCTGGGATGAGAACCAGGTATCAGAATTTTTATGACCTCAGGTGATTATGATGTACAGCCAAAGATGGAAACCACCAATTTATAGAATCTGATGAAGACCTGAATTAACCTCATACTTTACTTACCACGGGTGTGTGGAGTTGTGTCCTGACAAGTCATTCTCCCTAATAGAGTTAGCTTTGTAATTACATTATTTTGAATGCCAAATACAAAGATGAAAATGAAGGAAACTATCTTGCTAGAAATGAATGAGAAAAACAAATGAGAAAAGTCTGGGCAGACATATATATGTGCCCATGCATGTACGTGTGCACATGCACACACACACATACACACACACCATGCTAAGGGGCACTAATTCATAAACGCCCCACAACCTCATTGATTTCAGGAAAACAAGACCCAAAACAACAACAAAAAACCTCAATACAAATTGCACTTTCAAATTCCAGTTTTTCCTGCCAACCCTGGAATATCCTGACTTGCTCTACTAGCTCATTAAAAGAAACAGCACTTGGATCAGACTCAGCTCTCATCTTCACTGAAGGGTGTGGAGATAGCTTTGTTATGAGGCTACTGCTCCCAGAAGGGCACCTGACCTCTGCCTTCTGCCTATAGAATGACTCCTTAGAGATGTAACCCATCTGTGCAAAGGGCATGTGCAAGGGGACTTCAAAAAGTTTGTGGAAATGGACTGAAAGAAAAGCTCACATTGATGCAAAAAGAATTTGAAGTTCATGCATAATTCTTTCATGATGTATATTTCCATGAACTTTTTGAAGATCGTTTTCATGCATGGATTTCAAATAATTTTTGCACCAAAATAAACATATCTTTCAATTTCATTTCTCCACAAACTTTTTTTTAATTTTTTTTATTAAACTTTTATTTAATGAATATAAATTTCCAAAGTACAGCTTATGGGTTACAATGGCTTCCCCCTCCCAAAACTTCCCTCCCACCCACAACCCTCCCCTTCCAATCACATCATGATTCATTTTCAATTCTCTTTATATACAGAAGATCAGTTTAGTATACATTAGGTAACGATTTCACATTTGCCCCCAAATAGCAACACAAAGTGAAAAAAAATACTGTTGGAGTACTAGTTATAGCATTAAATAAGAGTGTACAGCACATTAAAGACAGAGATCCTACATAATATTTTTTTAAAAAATTAAATGTCTCCACAAACTTTTTAAAGCCCATTCATCTAAATATTAAGTAAAGTTTAGAAAGAATTAGTGCTTAGTTATAGAGTTAACCCTGAATGTCAATGAAATGCATGTGTGAGTTTTTAAAACTAGCATACAATCTTTCTTGAGTTGATGGTAATACTTCATGTTTTAATATCTAAGAGTTTATGTCTCAGTTCTTTCTCTGTGGTCCTTCCTTCACTATCCTGCTCAATTATCCAGCTCATTCCATGTTTTTCCTAAAATCTTTACTCTACCACCTGCTTTCACGGGGAAACTTGGCTTTCCCCTAGGGATCACTACATCCCACAAAGTCTTCTATAGGAACAGCCACACATATCACGGCATCAGAAAACAAGGTCTCCATTACTGTTCTCCTTCCTGCTGTTCCTCTTCAGTCGCCTTCAGTGTTCCCTTTGAACATGCACCATCTATCTGTGCTGTCCTTTTCTATACCACCAGCCTCTCAGGTAGTCTGCCCACAGTCCTGCTGTCCACCTCACCCTAACAACTGCCACCACTTTGTATTTTTTCACCATCCTTGTCGATGGCATCGCCTACTTCTCTGCCCTTCCCCTTCTTTCTAGAGGAACCCACTCACAGTGTCTTGCATCGCCTGTTGTTAGCACCAGGAACCGCTCCTGTTATAAACTGCTGAACACTGAAATCTCTCCAACTGGTTACAGATTCTCATTCTTATTTTCTCTAAACCTAATCTTCAGTTTCTTCAAAAACCCAAATCATTGGTCTTCTTATTCTTCTACCTATTCTAGCCTTTCAAGATCTTCTTTCTGATATCAAAACTGTTTCTGAAATTGAATTTATATTGATGATTAAAAACTGTATAAATGGTTCCTATAGTTACAAGTGAGAAGAGGACGTGAGTAAGCTCTGAAGCAGAGTACTGATGAGGTTCCCACCCTATCCCACAGCTCACAGTTTGAGTGCAGTCCCTGTATCTCTGTTATGAATACTGTTATGAATACTACAATGTTGTAGTGCATGCTCCTGGTGTAACAACCAAATTCCCTTTCCAGCCAGTGCACCTATTACCCAGCTAGGTTTTTGGCTGATAATTCACAGCTGCCCCTTTTTGGGGTAAATGACTCTCAGTTAAATGGAACCACATGCCTGAAAGCTGAGTCCCACTCCACTCCTGGCCCCACCCCAGCCAGGGCATACCTCAGGCATGATTCAGTGACATCAGGTCATCAAAGGACAGCATTAGGCAGAGCTAACTCTGTAGTTCCTGCTCCAGACCTCCTCCCTGGAATCAGACTGACACCAATCTTCAGTGAAAAGCACAGGATTGATTAGTATTGTTCCCTGGCCCTGTCCTGGTCTCAGAAAAACAGCTCCAAGAGAAGGGGGGGGGGGGGGGAGAGCGAGAGGGAGGAGCTGTGAAAGTCTCTACATAGAAAAAGGTGAACTATAATTTAGAGAAATTAAGAAGGCAAAAGTAAATTAAGGGACACATTTTACTTATGATTTGGAAGACTCAGTGTTGTGAACATATCAGTTCTTTCAAAATTGGCCATTGCAATCTCATTCAAAATCCCAGGCTTCATTTTTCAAATTAGCCAGCTGATTTCAAATTTATAGGGAACAGCAAATGATGGGGAATATCAAAAATTCTTCATGAAAAAGAAGGAGGATCTAAGACCTACTCAGTCAGATAGCAAGGCTCATAATTAAGTAATTAAGCCAGTCCGGCAAAGGATGGGTGAGAACAGAGGCCCCCAAAAAGTACCCACACATATGTGCACTCCTTTTTAAATAAGTGTTGCACTCTGACCTCCAGAATCAGCCCTTATGGCTTCTTGGTCTGGCTGAAACTTCCATGAGAGCATTTCAGGCATGGAAAGCCAAGACACTGTGGCAAAAAATGTTCTATATGAAGGATCTCTGTGAGTGAGACCCCAGTGGAAAGAAATGGCCATCAAAGAAACCTAAACGCTTCCATAGCCTCGGCAACTCATGACTAGAGCCTAGGGAGATTACTGACGCCATAAACAAGAGTGTCAAATTGTTAAATTGTTAAGTCAGCAACAGGAGTCAGTGTGTACTCACGTCTCATGTGGGATCTGTCCTTAATGTGTTGTCCAATGTGAAGTAATGCTATAACTAGTACTGAAACAGTATTTTTTTCTTTTTTTTTTATTTTTTTAACTTTTATTTAATGAATATAAATTTCCAGTGTACAGCTTATGGATTACAATGGCTTCCCCCTCCCATAACTTCCCTCCCACCCGCAACCCTCCCCTCTCCCACTCCCTCTCCCCTTCCATTTGCATCAAGATTCATTTTCAATTCTCTTTATATACAGAAGATCAATTTAGTATAAAGATTTCAACAGTTTGCACCCACATAGAAACACAAAGTGAAACATACTGTTTGAGTACTAGTTATAGCATTAAATCACAATGTACAGCACATTAAAGACAGAGATCCCACATGGGGAGCAAGTGCACAGTGGCTCCTGTTGTTGACCCAACAAATTGACACTCTAGTTTATGGCGCCAGTAACCACCCTAGGCTGTCGTCATGAGTTGCCAAGGCTATGGAAGCCTTCCAAGTTTGCCGACTCTGATCATATTTAGACAAGGTCATAAAAGACAGAGTGAGGATAGTAACCAATGATCTTAAGAGTGGCATTTACCAGGTTTGAACAATTATACAGCATTAAGTGGGGAAGAGGACCATCAGTACACACAGGTTGGGAGTAGAGCCATTGGTGGTAGAGTAGAGGTTATGATTACAAAGGAATGAGGTCCAAGTGCACTAGAAAGGGCCTAGAACAAAGGACAGAGTCATTATTAGAGGAGCTAAGAAAGGTGCTGTCTAAGCTACAAGTAATTTTTCTGATTGAGAGGCAAATAGAACCTGATAGAAGGGGCTTGATAATAATCTGGTGGGCTTTGGGCCTTGTAAATTCAGAGGCCCAGACCTATCTATCTCTTCACATGGGGTATATCCTAAGGGAGGTGTGAACCTCCTAGGGGAAGGCACTCTGTTGACTTTCATTACTTGGCTGGCCTGGGAGGAGAGCTGGCCAGGTAAAGACAGGTGGCATCTCTAACAAGAAATTTACAGTTCTGCCTGAAATGTTGCTGACCCCACTTGACCATACCCTCAGCTGCAGTGGTCACTTTGGAAGTTGGGCTGAGTGAAGGGCTTTTCAGCTTAGAGCCAATAAGATCTGTGGCTCTGACCTGGGCATCCTTCGACTCCAGGGCAGGTCCATTTCCAGTGATCCAACTCTTGGCAGAGCTGCCAGGGCTCTTCACAAGCTGACTTCTGCTGAAGCCCAGGCTTACCACATTGAAAGCCACTGCAGTGGACTGGCCTGTTGGGTCTCCTTGAGGGCAGATCACTGTACAGATCAGCCATGAATAGGCCTGCCACCCATTGCTTCTGATGCCGAGCTTTCTTTTCCTCCTGGTTTGTGTTAAAGCAGACCAGAGGATGCAAGTCAAGGGAGTGCCCGTTTCCCATCTCTAATCTTCGGTGGCCTGAACTACAAGTCTCTAGTCACAGGCATGTTCTGTAGTAGTTTTTCTAAGGTAGACAATGCCCATGAGGAAAATTATATTCTCACTTTAAAACTTTCTTTCCCTTTGGTCTGAAAGGGAGGTTTTTTCTACTTACTGTATACTTTGCTGATGGCGAAGTGAATCTAGCTATGAGATTATTATTTAAGTTCTTATTTTGGCTATGCTATTGCAGAAAAATGTTAGCCATCTCTTTTATAAGGTCTAAAGATTAAATTGTGCATCCTACAGATTCCTTCATAATAGAATTAGTTTCCTACCTTGAAGAGAATAGAGAAATGAAAGAACAAGTTGGGCTTAGAATAGAGAAATGAGGGAGCAAGTCCTAGATCGCTTGCTGACAATAGCAATATCACATGAATACTTAGCAAACCGTTTCAACCATTAGATAACAACTTAAGAAAACATTTACCAGAAGGTCCAATGCCTTCTATAAATTTTAAGAATCATGTATTTGAAAACACCTCTTAAATATCTAACATGGTGTAGTTTGTTTAGCCAGTAAACTTAAACACAACCATCTAAAATGTTTTTAGTTTCTTTCTATCAACAAGTCTAAAACATATGATACACAGATTCAGGTCCCACAAATTAAAATGTATCTTTGATTGATTTTAGCAGCTTAAATTTATGGACAATCTGATCTATAAGCCATTTAAAATAAAACTCTTAATAAAATTTCCCCATGTGGACATACAATATGTACACACATATAATATAGCATAATAGACCAATATAGCAATTTTAATAATAGCTTTTAAAATCTTTAACTCTTTTTGTAGATTGCCAATTGATTTGAATTGCTTTTTCTTTTTAGTAACCTCAATTGACCATACTTTCCTCAGTTGGTACTGTTAATACATTATTGGCTTCATCTGTTTACAGAGCCATCCCAAAGTACTGAATACAATAGAAGTGGCTGGAAAAAGTCCATAGGAACCTATAGGAGGACAGCTAAACACAGAACCAACAACGCTTTAGTTTTATGAGCAGCACATCATATGTAACTGTGGATGACAAAAGACTTTAAGTCGCCATGTTTAAAATTATAAACTCATCAACCAACAAGGGGCACTTGCTTACTTCACAGTATTTTTGAAAGCACCTGTAGGATTTTACAAGTATTTAACTCTTTAGGCCTCTGGGGCTTTCTCATTAAGATAACTATCATGTCTAGTAACACAAGATCATTAGACTTTTTAATTCTAAAACATTTGTATTAATAGCATTTTCCATTATAGAAACTTAAAGTCTGGTACCACATCACATCTTGACAGTACTTCTAATATAATCCAAATAGACTGATTAGTTGGTATCTCTATAAGATGAGAGACATAGGTCCTTCGATTTTTTCAGTTGGGCCCAAACTGGAAAAACCAAAGTCCAGGATTTACTGGAAATTTTAGAGACCAGATTGTTTGAAACTTTGATTTTTTGAATGCCTGTCAAGAATGCCAAGAAGTCT
The DNA here is from genome assembly GCF_033115175.1 of Lepus europaeus. Lineage (NCBI taxonomy): Eukaryota > Metazoa > Chordata > Mammalia > Lagomorpha > Leporidae > Lepus > Lepus europaeus. The sequence goes on along the minus strand of NC_084835.1, from coordinate 110,853,529 downwards.
CAAAATCCAAAATATCTGGTTGAAATAAGATTCCTTAAAATCATGACATAACATAGACCAAATTTGATCATTGTTACAAGGTGATTATTCAAATTTTTGAAAAAAGCACATATTTAAATAACCCATAGCTCTTAATAAAAATTCAGCTGTTTTTGAATACTTAGAATTTAACAGACATCAAGAGAACATAATAGATTACTTTAACACATTGCTTTAACAGAGCATCAGAGTTTAATTCTATGTCAAAGAGAAATTGAGCTTCCTGTGATCTTTTGCTGTGAGGTTTCCTTCTTTTTACCTTCTTTCATATTGGTGACCATGTTTCTGTGTTTCTGTGTGTAAGACATCTTTAAGCATCTTTTGCAGGGCAGGATGAGTGGCAACAAATTCTTTCAGTTTCTGTTTGCTATGAAAAGTCTTAATTTCACCTTCATTCACAAATGAGAGCTTTGCAGGATATAGTATTCTGGGCTGGCAGTTTTTCTCTCTTAGTACCTGGGCTATGTCTCGCCATTGCCTTCTAGCTTGTAGGGTTTCTGATGAGAAGTCTGCTGTGAGTCTAATTGGAGATCCTCTAAGAGTAATCTGACGTTTCTTTCTTGCACATTTTAGGATCTTTTCTTTATGTTTCACTGTGGTGAGTTTGATTACAACATGTCGTGGTGAGGATCTCTTTTGGTCATGTTTATTAGGGGTTCTATAAGTTTCCTGTACTAAGATGCCTCTGTCTTTCTCCAAACCTGGGAAATTTTCTGCTAGTATCTCACTGAAAATGCCTTCTAATCCTTTCTCCCTCTCCATGCCTTCAGGAACTCCTAGAACCCGAATGTTGGGTTTTTTAATAGTATCCTGTAGATTCCCGACAATATTTTTTAGATTTCTAATTTCTTCTTCTTTTCTTTGGTTTGCCTGTTTCCTTTCCTGTTCTCTGTCTTCTAAGTCTGATATTCTCTCTTCTGCTTCGCCCATTCTGTTTTTAAGGCTCTCTAATGTGTTTGTCATTTGATCTATTGAATTCTTCATTTCATTATGATTTCTAGTCACTATCAGAGTTTCTTGTTCCACTAGTTGTTTCATTTCATTTTGATTCCTCCTTAATATTTCACTTTCACGAGAGAGATTTTCTATCTTGTCCATTAAGGATTTCTGTAGTTCAAGAATTTGTTTTTGAGAACTTCTTAATGTTCTTATCAATTTTTTGAGATCCGCTTCTTGCATTTCTTCGATCTCATCATCTTCATAATCTTGAATTGGGGTGTCTTTTTCATTTGGGGGCGTCATAGTGTCTTCCTTGTTCTTGTTAGCTTGGTTTTTGCGTTTGTTGTTTGGCATGTTGGAGATATTTGGTGTCTTCACTGTGGTGTTTTTTCTTGTTACACTATGGCTCTATATTAAGTGGACTGTCTGCTTTCAGTGGAGCCTTAGAGGCTTGAGATGAGTGTGGACTGAGAGCTGTGTTTGGTTCCTCAGGGTTGAGGGTGTGTCAAAGATGACACTCCCAGGCTAGGTGTGGTAAATCTCTCTTTCTTTTTTTGATTTAAAAGGGAAGTAATTCCGCACAGCTGAACGTAATTGGAGGTAGTTAGCAGGCAAATGATATACCCACAGGAGCCAGAGATCGGAAGCTCTTTCCCAAGGACCACACAGGGAATCTCTGCTGCCCTCAGTGTGGACTCCAATTCTCCTGCAGTCTCCCACTGGGTTGCCAAGTTAGATGCTAATCTCCTGTTATTTCACCCTTCCCCCCAGAGTCAGGTTTTTCTGCTAGGCTCAGGGCTGGTGCAGACCTGAGGTCGCCCTGCTTATGACGTATGTCCAAAATGGCGCCTGCTCTGTCTTGCTCACCTTTGAGAGGTGAGTGGAGAGAGAGAAACTTGTGTCTGTATCGGTCACTTTTTTTATTTTTTTCCTATCTCTCTTCTAGTTAGCCTGGTGAACTTTTCCCCACGGAGTTTCAAGCCTCATTCCCTCTAGCCTCCTCTTTCCACTTGCCCGCTGGTATCTCGGGCTATTGAGGTTCGGCTCACCTCGCGTTCCAGCGCTGGTGTGTTGAGTCTGCCGCTGGTGTCCCGAACTTGGGCTCCCACGCTCTCCACGCAGGTCCACTGTGAATCACTAGTTCCGGAAGAGTTTCCTCTGCTGTTTCATCCCCTACTCTTCCTTGACCCTGCAGTATCTCCACTTATATTAAACTTTCTCTCCCCCGGACTAATAGTGTGCTCCCTGCCTATTCCGCCATCTTGCCGCTCTCCGAAACAGTATTTTTACACTTTGTGTTTCTGTGTGGGTGCAATGATGAAATCTTTACTTAGTATATACTGAATAGATCTCCTGTATATAAAGATAATTGAAAATGAAAAAAAAAACCCTTGGTGTTAAATTGGAAATTACATAGAAAATTAATCAATTTTTTTTGAAAAATCATGCAGGATCTCTGTCATTAATATGCTGTACACTGTTATTTAATGCTATAACTAGTACTCCAACAGTATTTTTTCACTTTGTGTTGCTATGTGAGGACAAACTGTTGAAATCTCTATATATACTAAACGGATCTTCTGTATATAAAGAGAATTGAAAATGAATCTTGATGTGAATGGAAGGGGAGAGGGAGCGGGAAAGGGGAGGGTTGCAGGTGGGAGGGAAGTTATGGGAGGGGGAAGCCATTGTAATCCATAAACTGTACTTTGGAAATTTATATTCATTAAATAAAATATAAAAAATAATAATAATAAAAAATAAACAATTAAAAAAAAAGAAATGGCCATCAAAGAAGAATGTACTTTTCTCTAAAGGGAGCAGAGAACTTCTACTCTGTTTATGGTCTTGTCCAAATACTGATGGGAGTTTGTGGACTCAAAAGGCTTCCGTAGCCTAGACCGCGGTGGTCACTGATGTCATACATAAGAGTGTTATTGTTAAATTAACAAAAGGAGTTACTGTACACTAACTCCCCATGCAGGACCTCTGTTCTCAATGAGTTGTATTGAGAGTTAACTGTAAAATCAGTTCTCAGTTTTTGTGTGTGTGCGTGTGTGTGTTTGCAAAGTGTTGAATTCTTTACTTAGCATAGAGTTGGTCTTCTGTGTACAAACTTAACTGAAAATGAATCTTAATGGAGAATGGGACTGACAAGGGGAGAGGAAGAGGAGTGGGTGTGTGGGTGGGAGGGCTGGTATGGTGGGAAGAACTACTATATTCCTAAAGTTGTACTTATGAAATTTGTATTCTTTAAAAAAATAAATTTTATTAAATAAGAGTGTACAGCACATTAAAGGCAGAGATCCTACATAATATTTTTTTAAAAATTAATTAATTTTCTATGCCATTTCCAATTTAACACCAGGTTTTTTTTTCATTTCCAATTATCTTTATATACAGAAGATCGATTCAGTATATAATTAGTAAAGATCTCATCAGTTTGTACCCACGCAGAAACACAAAGTGTAAAAATACTGTTTCAGTACTAGTTATAGCATCAATGCACATTAGACAACACATTAAGGACAGATCCCACGTGGGATGTAAGTACACAGTGACTCCTGTTGCTGACTTAACAATTTGACACTCCTGTACACTCTTATTTAATGCTATAACTAGTACTCCAACAGTATTTTTTTTCACTTTGTGTTGCTATATGGGGGCAAACTGTTGAAATCATTACCTAATATATACTAAACTGATCTTTTGTACATAAAGAGAATTGAAAATGAATCATGATGTGATTGGAAGGGGAGAGGGAGCGGGAAAGGGGAGGGTTGTGGGTGGGAGGGAAGTTTTGGGAGGGGGAAGCCATTGTAACCCATAAGCTGTACTTTGGAAATTTATATTCATTAAATAAAAGTTAAAAAAAATAAAAAAATAAAAGGCAAAATAAACAAATAAATAAATAAATAAGTGTTGCTGCAGAGCAGTGAGAAAAGACTTTTTTTTTTTTTTTTGACAGGCAAAGTTAGACAGTGAGAGAAAGAGAGACAGAGAGAAAAGTCTTCCTTCCGTTGGTTCACTCTGCAAATGGCTGCTACCGATAGTGCGCTGCGCCGATCCGAAGCCAGGAGCCAGGTGCTTCCTTCTGGTCTCCCAAGCAGGTGCAGGGCCCAAGCACTTGGGCCATCCTCCACTGCCTTCCTGGGCCACAGCAGAGAGCTGGACTGGAAGAGGAACAACCGGGACAGAACCGGCGCCCCGACTGGGACTAGAACCCAGAGTACCATCGCCGCAGGTGAAGGATTAACCTAGTGAGCCGCGGCGCTGGCCAAGACTGGTCTTTTCAAAGTATTATGCTGGGGCCGGCACTGTGGCACAGCAGGTTAATGCCCTGGCCTGAAGCGCCGGCATCCCATATGGGCACTGGTTAGAGAGAGGGCTGCTCCACTTCAATCCAGCTCCAACAATTGTGGCCAGTTGGGGAGTGAACCAGCGATGAAAGACCTCTCTCTCTCTCTCTCTCTCTCTCTCTCTCTCTCTCTCTGCCTCTCCTCTCTCTGTGTAACTCTTTCTAATGAATAAATAAATCTTTAATTAAAAAGAAGTATTATGCGCCGGCGCCATGGCTTAACAGGCTAATCCTCCGCCTTGCGGCGCCAGCACACCGGGTTCTAGCCCCGGTTGGGGCACCAGATTCTATCCTGGTTGCCCCTCTTCCGGGCCAGCTCTCTGCTATGGCCCAGGAAGGCAGTGGAGGATGGCCCAAGTCCTTGGGCCCTGCACCCACATGGGAGACCAGGAGAAGCACCTTCTCCTGGCTTCGGATCAGCACGATGCGCCGGCCGCAGCGGCCATTGGAGGGTGAACCAACGGCAAAAAGGAAGACCTTTCTCTCTGTCTCTCTCTCTCACTATCCACTCTGCCTGTCCAAAAAAAAAAAAAAAGTATTTTGCTGTGTCTGCTGGGAATCCACACAGGGGAAGATCATTACTTCACACCGTAACCAAATTTCAGGTATAAATTAATTATAGGGCTAAATAGACCACAAAGTAAACAGAGTGAAGATTCACAAATTGGACTATATAAAATTGAAAAGCTTTCATTCATGAAAGATACTATCAAAGCTGAACTTGTAATTATACATATCCAATAAATGAGCTATTCCACCTCAGGGATGCACTCAAAGTAAATATGTGTGGATGAACACCAAGAGAATGTGTTCGGCAGGGTATTCATAATGGCACCAAACTGGGAACCCAATGCACACCACTAGTAGAACACATACGTAAATAGTGGTGTGTTCACACCATGAAATACCCTCACTACACAGCAATGACAATGAGCAAATTAAAGACAAAAAAGATAAATCCAGAAACTATACTGAACAAAAGAAGCCAAATGTAAAAGGTTACACACTGTGTGATCCTACTCATGTAAAGCTTACAAGCAGATGAAACTATTCTATAGTGCTTCAAGTCAGCATTCTAGTTACAGTTTTAGTTGGGGAATGAAGAAAGTAGTAACTGGAAAGCAATGCAGGAGAGTGTTTGGAAGGAACACTAGTGTTTTATTTCTTTACCTGATTGATGGTTGCATAGGTGTTCACAATAACTCAATGAACCGTTTTTAATAACCATATTTGTGTTATTTGTCACAAAAATAACACATTCCTTGTTAGATTTTTTTCATAAACATTTTGTTATTCTTCCTCTGGATAAGGCCTTCAGTGTTTCCATTAAGTAACAAATATTTTCGACCATCCTCCCGATGTCAGATACTGATTTATGTGCTGAGGTACAGCAATGAATAAGATGTAAAAGTCCTTTTTCTCTTTAAATTTCCTTTTATAGGAGAGATGTATATGATAAATAAACAAGTAAGTAAAAAGACGGTATCAAATTGGATTAAGTTCTATGAATTAAATAAAATATCATGCTCATAAATAGTCAATAAAGAACGTATAAGAAAACTTTGTTGGGTGGGTGTCTCACTAACCACCTTGAAGAATGCTTTTATCAGGTAACTTGTCAGCTTATTCACTAGAATTTTCAGAAAGGTGACCATAAAATCTCTGAATCATAAACATCTGTGGTGGAACTGCTGCTCAGTATAACAAAAGCCACCTAACTCCAAATCTCAGGGCACAAAGTTCAAATCAACCAGCATAACAGTAAGTTACCATTTATTTTTAAATGCACTTAACCACACTGACAGAAGAGGGAACCCTTGAACCAGGAAAACAGAATGCGACAGCAGGTTGCCTTCATAAAGGTGCCTAACATTTTAAGTTCAAATACTCTACACACATTAGTACAAATAGGAAAAGGTGCACAACAAATACGCAAAGCTACATTTAGAAGGAAACAGACTAGGTGAGCCTTGTGGGTTAAGTCATTGCTTGGGACACCCACATACCATATCAGGGTGCCCGTTCCAGTTCTGGCTGCTCTGCGATTCCAGCCCAGCTCCCTGCTAATGCACTTGGGAGACAGCAGATGATGGCTCAAGTGCTTGGGCCTCTGCCACCCACATGACAGACCCTGATGGAGTTTCTGGCTTCTCGCTTTGATCTGGTCCAACTCTGACTGTTGCAGGCATTTGGGGAGTGAACCAGGAGATGGAAAATCTCTCTCCCCCTTTCTGTCACTCTGTCTTTCAAATACAATAAATAAAAAGATCTTAAAGAAGAAACCAGATCAAAATTTTTCCTCTGATGAAAATACTCTGCAATAAATAAACCAGGAGGAGAAATAAAGCTGGAACATACATTACCTTATGGATTAAGTGCCACTGGGAAATCAATTAGAGCGTGAAAAAACGACACAAATTAACATTTCAAAAATTCAGAATAGACATGAATAGCAAAGATAGCAAGCACAGAAACAAAGACATGTAATGATATCTGAGCACAGGAAAGAAATTAAAGAAATAACAAAATCATCTCAGATATAAAACTAAATTATAAGTTGCCAAAGGAGAATGCACAGTAAAGAAAAAAAGAAGTAAAAATAGCCTAGAGGTCAGCTCTGTGGCACAGTAGGTTAATCCTCTGCCAAAGGTGCCAGCATCCCATATGGACACTGGCACTGGTTGTTGTTGTTGTTTTTTTTTTTTTTTAGAGTCATGATAGTTTATTTCCTGATTTTGAAATTGCTACCATCACAGGCCTTCCTGTCTTCTCTTTAACCTCTTGTTTCAAAGGCTCGTGGGAGTAGCTCCACAGATCCTGTACCCTCCATGTCTCTGACCCTTTCTGTGTCCACCCATCAGCCTAAGTGTGATAGATTAATTAGCTTTGGCCATCCAACCTGTGGGAGCAGGGTGGGATGCTTCTGCTGAGTGCCTCATCATCAGCCCAGCCCAGGTTCCACCCTAGGCCACTGCTCATTAGTTCTGCTTGCTCTTGGCTGTTGTGGCTTTGGCGTCCAGCGTGCTCTGAGCATAAGCAAGATGCTTCACAGCGTCAAGCACAAGGACTTCAGGCAGAACCAGCCACAGGGCACTCATGAAGACAAAGTAAAACCAGAAGTAGAGGGGGTGGCCCAGCTCCCCATGCTGAAATCCGTCCCGTTGCTCCATCAGGAAGTACAGCACATCCCCGTAGATCTATCCCACAGACACCACGAGCTGGAGGACAAAGCAGAGGGAGTGCTGGAGGAGAAAGGCAATCACCACCCACAGGCTGAGTGGTCCCCACAGGAAAGCTGTGATGGTCTCCATGCACACTGTGAAGTTGTCATCCAGGATATATCGGCTGTCTCCTTTGGCATATTCTTTCCACAGTTGTGATAAGAAGACTTGATCTCCAAGAAGGACCTCAAGGTAGAGACTGAATCAGTCCTCAATCACACACTGCAAACCAGCACAGGGACAATCGCTGCCAAGTCCCAGCTGCTCCTCTTTGGATCTGGCTCTCTGCTATGGCCTAGGAAAGCAATGGAAAATGGCCCAAGTGCTTGGGCCCCTGCACCCGCATGGGAGACCTGGAAAAAGCTCTTGGCTGCTGGGATCAGATAGACTCTTCTCTGGCCATTGCAGCAATCTGGGGAGTGAATCAGCGGATAGAAGACCTTACTCTCTGTCTCTCCCTCTCTCTATCTGTAACTCTACTTCTCAAATAAATAAATGAAATCTTTAAAAAAAATTCTCAACATAGAAAACAAAGAAGAGAGGAACATGATCAAATAGAAAAGCTAAGAGACAGTAAAAAGAAATCTGAAATGCATGTAATTGCAGTCTCTGAAAGACAGAAATAAAATAATGGGGTAGAAGTAATATTTAAAGCAATAGTCCAAACGTTTCAAAAATAAAATAAATCCTGAACTTAAATACTTAAATGGCCGACAGTGTACCCAGGGAAATTGACACTGCATGGTGAAGTCCAAGACAAATTCTAGAAAATTAATTAGGCTTTGACATGGAGAGAGAAGGAAATAATGAAGTCATGATAAAGTAAAGAAAATCAGGTTGACATCAGAATTCTTGAGCACAACATACAGAGCAGCGGAATAATATCTAAAGAAACTCCAAAAAGTCCAAACTAAGAATTTCACGTCCCTTTAAGAACCCTTTCTTGCTTCAAGTCCAAAGAAAAACACTGCTAAACTAACAAAAATGTAGAGAACATTATACTTGTTAACCCTTGGTTGCTTGTGAAGTGTACTGTTCTCTTTTCAAACTACTGGGGGGGGGGACATTTAATTTACCTGTTTTACTGATTTCTTGATTTTTTTAATGATGAATTAAATGTTTAACATTTTTCTGATAGTTTATTCTACCTGAATTCCTGATATTCAGAAAAAAATTAACTTTTTCACTATCACTATAAAATTTTAAATTCTGTTGTATCTCCTTATATTTTACAACTATGCTATTAAGTGATGTGCCTTTTCATCTTTATTTCAGATATATGGTATATTTCATCAAGGTCAAATCCTTGCCTTTGTGCCTGTTACCAGCCACCAGACTTTTCCTGAAATTATTACTATTGTTGCCTCCCTTTTATCCAGCATCCTCTTTTCTCTATTATTACTTTCTTCTTTTTGCAGTTGTTAATGTAGTGTTATGTGATGGTCTAATTTTGTGTCAATTTGACTGGGCTAGGGGATACCCAGAGAGCTCACAGACCATCATTTCTGGGTGTCTGTGAGGTCTTTATGGAAGAGATTAGCCTTTGAATCAGTAGACCGAGTAAAGACGATCCTTCTTCATCCCAGCACCATCCAATCTGCTGAGTACCCAAAAAAGAATTAATGGCGGAGGAAAGGCAAGTTTGCCCTGTCTGCTTCCACCAGGGTACCCATCTTCCCCAGCCCTCGGACATCAGACAGCAGTCTCCAGTTTCTCTGGCCATCTGTCTCTAGTGGGAATCACACCATTGGCTCCTCAGTTTTGGCAACTTCATATTTGGATTGGAAGTTATACCATCATGTTCACACACACACACACACACACACACCCTGGTTCTCAGGCCTCCAGACTCAAACTGAATCATTTCACCGGCTTGCCTGGCCCTGCAACTTACAGGAGGCAGAACCTGGGACCTTTCAGCTTTTGTATTTAGCTGAGCCATTGTTCTTGATAAATTTCTTTCCAGGCTGGCATTGGCTTAGAGAATAAAGCTGCTGCCTGCAGTGCCGGCATCCCATTTGGACACCAGTTCAAGTCTGGCTGCTCCACTTCCGATCCAGCTCTCTGCTATGGCCTGGGAAAGCATTAGAAGATGGTCCAAGTTCTTGGACCCCTGCACCCACATGGCTGCAACCATCAAACCTGGGCCAATCTAAAGCCTTGAACCAGGAGTCAGAAGCTTCTTCCAGGACTCCTATGTGGATACAGGAACCCAAAGACTTGGGCCATCCTCCAGTGCTTTCCCAGGTGCACTAGCAGGGAGCTGGATCAGCAGTGGAACAGATAGCGTCCATATGAGATGCCAGTGCCACAGGTGGTAGTTTTACCTGCTACACTGCAGCAGTGACACCAAATTCTGTTTCTTTTAACTCACAAAGCTTTTACTTCCTTTTCTTCTTAACCTTCTAAAATTTTGTCACAGCGTAGAAATGTGAGTTTCAATGGGCCTTTAGGATCCAAAGATATGAGACTTTTCAATTCTTCACCATTTAGGGGGAGAGGTACATCCTTCTCCCTCTGTTCTTTCTCCTAAAATGCCCATTAATGAATACAGGAACATTTAAACTACCCCACAGGCTTCTTAACATTTTAAGCACTTCATTTATTTGTTGTTTTATCCTATATTTTGTAAAATCCCACAGTCCAGTCTTCCAGCTAACATTTTACCTGGGTTCATTCTGCTCTTCAGTCCACTCACTGATCTTTTGAGATAATTGATTTTAATCTCAGGAATTCGAAATGAATTTTTAATAATGCCCCATTCTTAATTCTTGAGTGTTATTGATTATATTGTCTGTACTTTTAAAGTCTCATGTTTGACCCACTTACTCTATTGCAATTGACTTTCTCTTGCGATTGTTGTCCCCAAATGTTTTGTAGATTTGGTTGTAGGCTTCTCTTTATAACTGAGTTTGCTTTTGAGGCTAGCAACGAATGCTGCTTGGGGTTTACCACAGCTGCTTTGCAACTCATGAGTGGGAAGGGATGTATGTGCTTCCAGGTGGGTGGACTAGTAGTTTATAAGCCTCGTGTGGGACTTCTCCTCCCTGACATTGCCAGTCACCTGGGGCACTGCTGCATATCCATGACTCAAGCAGCCACTCTTACTGTTCCTGCCCCAGGACAAAGGCCTGTGCCACTGCCTGCCTGGCTCCTGCTGAAGCCTCAGCCCAACCACCACAACAGTTTCAGCCTCCTCCTCCATTGCTCCCTGAATTCCTTATCTCCAAGCTTAAAGAGCATTGACTCTCTCAACTCTATTCTTCCATTCAAAACTTTATATTAAGTGTTTGGTCCTCAAAGTTCACATATGCAAAATAAAGAAAAGGAAACAAATAACCTCTCCTGTTCTTTATTTCTATCTGTAAGGATGTAAAGAGTAGTGGTTAAGCACTCAGTGTTTAACATCCAGCCAGGTGGCCTGGTTCAAATCCTAGTTCACCCAATTTGATACCTGGATGACTACAAGCAACTTCCTAATCTCTGAGTGCCTCAGTTTCTCCATATGTTAAATGTGGATAATAGTAATAGCCTGCTCTCAAGATGATGAAGAGGATGAAGTGAGTTAAATCATAGAAAGGTGTTCTCCAGTCGATGTGGGCACACAGCACAGTAACTGTGTTCCAATTCAGAGATTTCAGAGCTGCGTTCTTCCAAATACAGGAACTCCTCCCTTGCCTGGACCCAACAACAAGATCAGTGCCAAAGGGGAGCATCACAACTGCCAACAGTTTGATTGCAGAGTAAAAGTTCTAAATTCTAAATCTAAATTCTCATCCCTTTGGTTGTCGATTGAGGCCATATTTTTCCTGAAGGAGTTTCTTTACTGGCTTTTGAGTCTTTGACGGCATTGAATTCCACTCAAAGTGGCACACATTTAATTTTAATTCCTGTGATGGTCACAGCATGGGGATTGAATATGCCCGCATTCACATAAACAGAAAATCTGAAAATTATTTTGTCTTGCATTTATATATGCAAGTCAACTTGATTGGTTATGAAAGTCTTTAATCATGCTTTTTCCCTCAAACCTGAAGGCTAGATTTTGTTGGCCTCAAAAATTTAATGAAAAACAAATGTTTGGGTCACATCTGATTTTCATTATACTTTGTAAACTACTCTCTTATCTGCCCAGATTCTGATATAATTACTTCTCACTCTTTTCTTTTTAAAGATATTTGGTAGTGTGAGCATTTGGCATGAAGGTTAATAAGCTACTTGGGATACCCATATCCCATATTGCAGTGCCTGAATTCAAGTCCCTACTCTGCTCCCAATTCTAGGTTTCCACACCCTAGGAGGCAGCAGGTAATAACTCAAGTAGCTGAATCCCTGTCAACCACATGGGAGGCCTGGCTTTAGGTCCCAGCTCCCAACATCAACCTGGCCCAGCCCTGGCCATTGCAATGTTTGGGGAGTGAATCAGCAATGGGAGATTTCCTCTCTCTTTCTCTCTCTCTCTCTCTCTCTTTCTCTCTTCCTATAAAACAAATAAATAACAATTTTTGGCTTTTTTTTTTTTTTTTTGCTTAGCTTGCATGGAAATCAGTCCATATAACCAGGCAACCATACAAGATGTCAAGAAGGTTTTCATCTTTCTTCTTCAAAAACATCCTAATCATTGGATTTGCTATCTGTTCCAACTTTGTGAGTATATCCATCAACTTCCCTCTTATTATGTATTATACATTCTAACAAAGAAACTCAAGTATGCCCTACCTAGGGTTGTTGTTTAACCTAGTGGTTAAAATGCCTGCCTTCCATATTGGAGCACCTGGGTTCAATACCTGTTGCCAGCTCCTAATTCCAGCTTCATGCTAATGCAGACCTGGGAGGCAGAAGAGGTGCTGATGTCTGGGTGACTGTCACCCACATGGGAGAACTGTGTTGTAAATACAAGCTTCAGCCTGATCCAGTCCTAGCTGTAGTGGGCATTTGGGGTAGTGAATGGGAGGTCTCTGTGGGTTTCTCTTTCTCTCTCTCTCTCTCTCTCTCTCCTTCTCTCTCTTTCTCTGCCTTCCTCCCTCTCACTCTGCAATGAACAAATAAATAATTTTTAATTGTGCTACTCTTTACTAATTAAATTTTCAGGGCCGGCACCATTGCACAGTAGGTTAATCCTCCGCCTGTAGCACCAGCATCCCATATGGGCGCCGGTTCTAGTCCCTGTTGTACCTCTTCTAATCCAACTCTCTACTATGCAAGCCTGGGAAGGCAGTAGAAGATGGCCCAAGTCCTTGGGCCCCTGCACCCACATGGGAGACCAGGAAGAAGCTCCTGGCTCCTGGCTTCGGATCGGCACAGCTCTGGCCGTTGCGGCCATCTGGGGAGTGAACCAATGGATGGAAGATCTTTCTCTCTCTGTCTCTCCCTCTCACTGTCTGTAACTCTACCTCTCAAATAAATAAAATATTTTAAACAATAAATAAAATAAAATAAAATAAATTTTCAGTTTGTCCAGTTTGTCAATTTTGTCAATTTTAATTCTCAACTACAATTAAAATCTATTTAAATTCTTCTATTGCATTTTAGTTCCCTCATTGTTCTTCTTTATCTCATTCAGTTCTTTCACATTTCAAGTTTATCTTCATGGATTTCCACTCCAATTCCATAGATGCCATGTATTTGTTAATCCTCTTAGTCACACCAAAACAGCTTTCTAAAATTTTGTGTCAGTCCTTGCCATGTCATTTTATGAAATTTCCTTCTCTAGAGAAAGACAGACAGAAACTCAAGAACTTTGCTACAGTGCTCTTCCTGCCCTTGTCCTCACTAATACACATATACATACATATGGGGAGGTGGCTTTTAGTGTGATATATCTTTTCTTTTTTTATATACTTTTTTTATACCCCTGTACATTTTTCCCATGTATTTATCCTTGCACACAACATGATCTGTTCAGGACCTACGCATATCAACTCTCAGCCCCATCATCATTAACTGATTGCTATTTTAAATAATTATTTATTTATTTAAAGTCAGAGCATCAGAGAAAGAGAGAGAGCGAGCACACTTCCATCTGCTGGTTCACTCCCCAAATGATCACAACAGTCAGGTTTACACCAGGCCAAAGCCAGGAGCCAAGAACCACATCAGGGACTCCCACATGGGTAGCAGGGGCCCAAGTACTTGGGCCACCTTCCTCTGCCTTCCCAGATGTGTCATCAAGAAGCTGGATCAGATGCAGAGTAGCTGGGACTCCAATAAGCATTCCCATTTGAGATACCAGAGTTGTAAGCAGCGGCTTAATCAGCTACATGCAGTGTTGGTCCCCACTGATCGCTTTCAAAACTTTTGCATCCATCTGTAGCTAACACTTTGATGTACACAGTGGGTGATGTACACAGTTTTGATGTACACAGTGATGTACACAGCAGTTTGATGTACACAGTAGGTGACATTGTTTAGAAGATAAACATTGTATGAGAACATGGGAATTTATAAATTAAGTATTAAATTTATAGAGCACATTGGTAATAGGTATGCATGTTTGGGGATGTATTTTGTTATTTTTATTGAGTAAAGAGAAAAGAACTTGAATTCTTTCCATTGAGTAAAAATAAAAGGATAAGACAGTGAGTTGGGAAATCAAGAATTCCACATGAGTAATGCAGGTGGAGACCTCCTTTGGAGTTGGCACTCTGCTGTGGAGCAGAGATCCACTTGGACAACAGCACAGCTCCTCACCCTGCGCCCCAATTGCACCTCCACCTCAGGTTAATGATATTGTAATTGGTAAAAATACCACCCACACAAAAGTGATAAACAGCAATTAGCGATGAAGCAACATGTTATGGCTTGTCCTAGTACGAGGGGAAAACTAGGGAGGAATTTGAGGGGAAAATACAAGTTAGACAATGAACAAAGTTGTAAGAGTACTTAAGTTTAAATAAAAAATTCAGAGTTTGTTAATAAAGAGGGTGGGAAAGTCCTTTGAGTACTATTTATCCATGATCTTTTTAGGATACATATCATCACCAAAAGTGAATCGATAGGGTTTTTTTTCTTTATTTATTGATTTGAGAACCAGAAACAAGACAAACTGGGGCCTTGGTGACTGATACACATCACCCCTTGATTATGCATTGCTGTTTAACCCCATTCACTGTAGTCGGAAGAAACTTTTTTGTGTATTCTGATGAGCAGTTGGTTATTTTTCTTGGGTTTTTGCCACTAATGTGAGTTTTCATCTTTTTTAATATGCCCTGATATGTAATTATAAGGAAAAGTGTAAGAAATTATTATTGGGGCAAGATATATATTTTTCCTACATAACCAGTGTATACTGTTAATTTTATAGATTTATGTATTTCAACATTTTTGAGAAAAAAATTTAAACTTGACAACATACCATATGTATTTTTTAAGATTTTATTTTTATTTATTTGACATCAGAAATAGAGAGAAGGAGAGAAAGACAGGTTCACTCTAAATGGCCAGGGTTGAGCCAAGCCAAATCCAGGAGCCAGGGGCTTCCTTCAGGTCTCCCAAATGGGTGCAGGGGCCCAAGCACTTGGACCATTCTTTTTATTTTTTTATTTTTTTATTTTTTGACAGGCAGAGTGGACAGTGAGAGAGAGAGAGAGAGAGAGAGAGAGAGAGAAAGGTCTTCCTTTGCCGTTGGTTCACCCTCCAATGGCCGCCGTGGCCAGCGCACTGCGGCCGGTGCACCACGCTGATCCGAAGCCAGGAGCCAGGTGCTTATCCTAGTCTCCCGTGGGGTGCAGGGCCCAAGCACTTGGGCCATCCTCCACTGCACTCCCTGGCCACAGCAGAGAGCTGGCCTGGAAGAGGGGTAACCGGGACAGAATCCGGTGCCCCAACCGGGACTAGAACCCAGGGTGCCGGTGCCACAAGGCGGAGGATTAGCCTATTGAGCTGCAGCGCCGGCCAGACCATTCTTCATTGCCCTCCCTGGTACACTAGCAGGGAGCTAGATCAGAAATGGAGCAGCAGGGACTTAAACCAGCACCCATATGGGATGATGCTGACACAGCACTGTCTACTCCACAGTGCCAGCCCCACTGTATGTATTTTATGTATTATGTATGTATTGTATGTATTTTAACTAGCAACAAAAAAGGGATTTATTCACTAAGAAAAACTACTCTAATCAATCAAAGGATAGTAAAGAATAAATTTACATGTTAACAGAAACATTAAAGAACCTTATTCTTTCTCACTGTTGTAAATAGATAGCATTTCCCCCACATGCTTCAAATTCTGAGAACTCTCAAGATAAATGAGAAAAACATGTTCACCAAGTAAAAGAATAAGAACACAAGAAGCATCAGACAATGCCAGCCCTATGTATAAATCTCAGTGTCTAATGGGCTTCCTGTCACTGGATCAGTGTCACAGTGACCCCAAGTCAGGCATGGAATCAACCCTCAAAACATTAACCTCAAAAGGAACCATAGAGGAGACTAAACTTTTGATTACCTGAGAGAAATTTGACCCATAAAACATGCACTCTGGGGTATAGACTGTCTCAAACAGCCTCATATTACCAATAACGAATTGTTTTATATCCTAAGTAAGTTTTGACACTGACAAGTCTGGATGAAGAACAGGGAATGTGTCCCTCACATCACAAAGGAATCACAGCACAGGAGAGCTCTGAGGGAGGAGGCCAGCACTGGAGCAGATAGTTGACCTGCCCTTTCCTGCAGACTGCAACTGCCTCTCCAGGCCAATGCAAGGGCAGCTAGGTGGAGGACAGTCACAAGGCAGGGCAGGGAAACTGGGTCACAACCAAGAACAGGAATTCACCCTGACAAAAAGAGACTGACCAGTTCCCTGAGTTACACGTGTCACTGGTCATTCCCAGGTGTTCGGCTAAGGCAGCGGGGCGGGGTGGCGGCACGGCAGGGGGGGGTGGACACGCAGGTGGTCTTATCAGAGAACAAAGGGCCTGGGTCCAGGAGTCCGAACACAGGCGTCAGGCTTTCAGCAGAGCCAATCTGCATAGGAAGCTGGCAGCCCCTAGACAATAGCATCCATGTACATTGTGCCCAGGTGCAGGTAGCCAGGCATAAGGCCTCTGGGAGGGGGAATAGTTTCATGTGGCCAGAGTGCAGAGAGGTGGTCTTGGGAAATCCACTGTCCACAAGGGCAATAGGCTCTTCTGTCATCTTGTTGGCTACTTAGGATTCACTAGCTCCCAAGCGGAGTTCTCTAAGGAAAAGGGTGAAGAGGTGGGGAAAGTGCTTTTTGATGCCCTACAGGACTCAATATGGAAAACTAAGACCAATCTCATCTAAATCAACTTACCACTGTCTGGGGTCAGGGTCAAATTCAAAGTATCATATCCTGCTCTGCGTAAAACAAATTGTGGTTGGAAATGTATCCCCAAGCCCTACCTCCTCACAAGTGAAAAGACCTCACACAACAGTGGAAGATATAGGAAGCAGAAGCAGAACATCTTGCCAAGTGAAGATTCACAATTACAACTGCCTTAGAGACAGCTGAGTTTCCAAAACACATTCCAGCCAAACATTCTCTCTGACCACCCCTGTCAAGATGGCATCTGAGTGTTCCACCTCTTAGAAGTTGTCTAGACTAGTGTCTGCAAATACTAACTTATAGAATAAAAAAGGGAGAGGACGATCCAACATGGGAAGTGGGATACACAGCAGACTCATAGAATGGCAGATGTCCTAAATAGCACTCTGGCCTCAGAATCAGCCATTAAGGCATTCGGATCTGGCTCAAGAGCCCATGAGAGTATCTCAGGCATGGAAAGCCAAGACACTCTGGAAAAAAAAATGACCTAAATGAAAGATCTCTGGGAGTGAGATTCCAGTGGAAAGAACAGGTCATCAAAGAAGGAGGTACCTTTCTATGAAGGGAGGAGAGAACCTCCACATTGACCATGACCTTGTCTAAAAACGATCAGAGTCAGCGAACCCTAAAGGCTTCCATAGCCTTGGCAACTCATGACAAGAGCCTAGGGTGATTACTGATGCCATAAACAAGAGTGTCAATTCGTTAAGTCAACAACAGGAGTCACTGTGCTCTTACTCCTCATGTAGGATCTCTGTCCTTAATGTGCTGTACATTGTGATTTAATGCTATAATTAGTACTCAAACAGTATTTTTCACTTTGTGTTTCTGTGTGAGTGCAAACTGTTGAAATCTTTACTTAATATATGCTAAATTGATCTTCTGTATATAAAGAGAATTGAAAATGAATCTTGATATGAATAGAAGGGGAGAGGGTACGGGAGAGGGGAGGGTTGTGGGTGGGAGGGAAGTTATTGGGGGAAAAGCCATTGTAATCCATAAGCTGTACTTTGGAAATTTATATTCATTAAATAAAAGTTTAAAAAAAAGAACTTGTCTAGAAACTTAAACTCAGGATTCCTGCCCAAGGAGGTAGATAAATAAAATCAAGACCACTGTGAATTGTGTTGACCTTCAGGTCTCAGAGGGTGAATTTATATGCTTAAATGTTAAGGATGCAAAGTTAGGAAGGGAGCAAAGGCCCTCAGTACTAACAGATGAAAATCAGCTCCGGGGTGTGAGAGATAGGACAAGCACACCAGTTGACAGCTGGAGGAAGGCAATGTACAGCCCTAATGGAGGGAGGTCAGATTTAGATTTTAGCCAAAATGCAAGTGCCTGTGTAATACTGCAGGAAGACTGTATGGCAATCTTCCTCCAGCTCTCTGGTAGGAGACAGAGCATCCTTTTCAAGGAGAGCAGACCCGGCCATAGAAGAGAATGCTTTGGGTTTTGTTGTGTCTGATGAAAAAGAGGAAAGGGTGGTTGGCATTAAATTCCACCCAAGATGGCACTGACATTTCCATGCCCACAGAACCACTGGCTGCGGCTGCCTCTGTGCCATTTTCATCCACCTCCACAAAGGCTTTGTGGACCACCTTGGATAAATACAAATTGGGACTTAGAGAGATTCCAGTAAGATCAGCCTTGCTTTCATCAAAGATGTCCGTAATGCCCAGGTCTTGGAGAATGCAATTGAGATCATAGGTGTCTTCCAGGGTGAACTGGGGGAAGGAGACATCTACTTTCTCTTCTGACATGTTTTCTGAGCTGCACCAGGCTGCTATGGTTTCGTAGGTGATCTTCCTTTCAAGCTATAACAGATAGAAGCATAATATTTAGGGTCAGATCACCAGCCTGCAAAGAACACTCCAATTACTACCAAGTGCCTAAGCCTATTTCAACAGTCAGTATCAACCTTCAAATATAAATCTCAAAATAGTCTGATTTCATTTTAAACTCCTCCAAGCAAATCTCTTTCCTCTTTAGAAGTTACAGGACCATTTATTTGGATTCCCATGTGTTTTGGTGTCTGACAGATCAGTGTCCAGAGCCAAACCAAGCTCAGCTGATTATTTGAGTAGGCTGGGGAAAGCCCATACATTCTAAAGTCAAACTTCTTCTATTAAACAGAGATAATGCAATTAAGTTCTTGCAAGGACTAGAACAAATAATGTATGTAAAGCACTAAACATGATGTGGCACATAAAATTCAAAGAATGACTTTTACTGATATTATAATTACTACACTGATGTTTCTCCCCACTTTTCTTCTCTTTCTGTTTCCTTTACCCTCAGGACAGTAAGCAGCTGAGCTTCCCCAGGCTTCATTAAGTCCTATGTTACAGGCAATGTGTTCCAGTATTAGTATCTGGACTTCTGTAAGGCACATGCACCCCAAAACAGGATTCTGCTAATAGGCCTTTTACTGAGCTGCAGCAAAATAGTCTGAGTGAGAGGCCAGCAGTCAGGATAGCCACAGAAAAGGAAAGTGGTTTCATTTATGGCAGTTCTTGAGTTACTCAGCATCCAGTGTCCTTGGTTTGGACAACTGGTTCAGACAGCTACCAGATTGGAGAGGAGACTTCTATTCCAACGTTCTTAGCAATTTTACTTTACTGTGAAACAAGTGAGGAACAAATATTTCACATAATTCAGATGATCCTTATACAGTCTTCAGTTTCTCATAGCTCAGGCATCCTCCTTCCTCATGATCACAAATGGTAGGTGGTGGTGTTCTCCAAAGCTCTATAGTTCAACATTTTGTAGGGACATAAAAATTGGGGTTTACCTCTTGCAGGCCCTTCAGGTTGTCTTCAGAGGAAGAAGGCAGCAGGACAAACATGCTGAGCTCCCCTTTGGTGTACCTTATCTCCAGAATCTGCACTTTCAGCTTCTCTATGGAGCCAAGTCTAAATAAACCCTTCTGTTTCATCATCTTCACATTCTTCTTTTCATTCTGCAGTGGACAAGACAGCAGGTCACAGGACTGCCACAGTGAACTCACAATTCAGCGGCCCCAGCTCCCCTGAGCAGAGGGGTTGTTTAAGATGAAAGGGTCAGCAGCAGAGGTTCTGAGCCACAAAAGTGACCCGAGCAGAGTATCCTCCCGTTGCCCAGTCAGCACTTCTCTTGCCAATATTTTATCTTGCCATATTTTTATCAGTTCTTTACCTTCCAAACAACTTGTTGGTAGACCTTCTGTGCAGGCATCTACCCAGGTCTCAACTAGCAGAAACCCAAAAAAGGCTCAGCAAACTTGAAGTAATGATATTTTTTTTGACAGGCAGAGTGGACAGTGTGAGAGAGAGAGACAGAGAGAAAGGTCTTCCTTTTCCATTGGTTCGCCCTCCAATGGCCACTGCAGCCGGTGATCAGCACCACGCTGATCCAAAGCCAGGAGCCAGGTGCTTCTCCTGGTCTCCCATGGGGTGCAGGGCTCAAGCACTTGGGCCATCCTCCACTGCACTCCTGGGCCATAGCAGAGAGCTGGACAGGAAGAGGGGCAACCGGGACAGAATCCGGCGCCCCGACCAGGACTAGAACTCGATGTGCCAGTGCCGCAGGCGGAGGATTAGCCTATTGAGCCGCGGCGCTGGCCAGTAATGATTTTTATTAATAACAAAATGTGCTCATCATAAATGTAAGCTGTAGCTCATAGATTTAAATTTTAGAATTGGAGTCTACATACAGCCAGTTTCTTAAAGGAAATTACAACTGGGCCATCTAGAAAATTTTGAGTTCAAATAAAGTACCTCATTTATAAAGAAAGGTGCATCGACTGTGTCTTTATAATCAAAGCATCTTTCCCATTTGGCCTTGAAGTAAACAGCATTCACCAGCACCAGCACCGTCGCGTCATTAATCGTGCCCTTGCTGAAGAGCTCCTTGATTTTACCTAAAGAAAATATCCCAAAGAGTATTCAGAATTTGCACTATAGCAAAATCATATATGTAGACAGACTTTTTAAATGAAGTTTAATATATTCAAGGTTAAAGAGTATCTCATCAAGATCTAACCCAAGGGGGTGGCACTGTGGTATGGCAGGTTAAGCCACAAATTGCAGTATCAGCATTCCATATTGGAGTGCTGTTTTGAGTCCCAGCTGCTCCACTTCTGATCCAGCTTGCTGCTAGTGTGCCTGGGAAGGCAGTGGATGATAGCCCGAGTACTTGGCGCCCTGCCACATGTATGGGAGTCCTGGATGGAGTTTCTGGCTTCAGTCTTGGCCAGAACTGGCTTTTTCAGTCACTTGGGAGATGAACAAGGATATAAATACAGGATCTCTTTCTCTCTCTCTCTCTCTCTCTCTCTCTCTCTCTCTCTCCCTACTACCACCATTCTGCTTTTTAAATAAATAAATGAATATTTTTAAAAAAAAGAACTAACCCAAGAAAATTAAACCACTCAGTGTCATGAGTGACATGAAAGGTCAGTTAAAGAGGGGGAGTGATGGGAGGAAGAACTCTCTCACTCCATCCTGGAGTGATGACATCATACAGAGCACAATAATTGAGGGACTGTCCTTTAATTCTCCATATCACTTGTGGTTGAGACTTGTCATCAGACATCTTAGACCATGGTTTATCTTCCTAATTATAGATCCAACCACCTGGCTATTTTATCATCTTCTTGAGAAAATAACACGGTATAAATTTTCTCTTTCAAGCATTTATCACAGTATTTCAAGTATTCATCACATAAAAATGGAAATATAATGCTTATTTTGGTGCAAGAAAATTTTAAACTATGCCTAGTTTTTTATAATATGTATTACCCATGTATATTTTGAAGACTCCTCATATATACTTACAAACAAAATATAAACAAAAGTATACACAAATATAAAAAGTATAAAGATAGTATAAGCAAAAGCACACACAGATGTACCAGGCTATGATATGAAACCTATTTTGTAGGGACCTTCACATGCCCTCTTTCACACCATCCCACATAAACCATGAGAAATGGGTTCTATTATCCTTTATTTATAGCAGAATAAACTACAACCAATGAGAGGTAAGACCAGTCCAGAGTCCTCCAACTCTCTTTTTTAAAGATTGATTGGTTGATTGATTTGAAAGCCAGAGTTACAGAGAGAGCAGGGGAGAGACAGAAAAGCAGAGAGACAGATCTTCCATCCCTTGGTTCACTCCCTAGATGGCTGCAATAGCTGGGATTGGGATAAGCCAAAGCCAGGAGCCAGGAGCTTCCTCCAGGTCTCCCACATGAGTGAAGGAGCCCAAACTTGTGGGCCATCTTCTGCTGCCTTACCAGAAACATTAGCAGGAATCTGGATCAGAAGCGGAACATCCAGGACTTGAACTGGCAGGCATATGGGATACCAGCATTGCAGACAGCAGTTTAGCCTGCTTTGCCACAATGCCAGCCCCAGCCTTCCAACTGTAGACCCAGCTCTGGGGAATCCTCACACAGTAAAACAGCCTTAAACCCAATGCCATCAAGCAATAGTTCATTTTTAGGGTACATCCTTGTCCACCTCAAAATACCAAATCCTTAGTTACTTGTATATATTCTGAAGTCTTAAGACCCTTCGACTGAAACCTATAACAATAGACTGTGTTGACACTATGTACATTTAAAATACCATGGGATCCGGTACTATGGTGCAGTAGGTTAATCCTCCACCTATGGCACCGGTAACCCATGTAGGCGCCAGTTCTAGTCCCGGCTGCTTCTCTTCCAATCCAGCTTTCTGCTATGTCCTGGGAAAGCAGCAGAGGATGGCCCAAGTGTTTGGGCCCCTGCACCTGCATAGGAGACCAAGAAGAAGCTCCTGGCTCCTGGCTCCTGGCTCCTGGCTCCTGGCTCCTGGCTCCTGGCTTCGGATCGGTGCAGCTCCGCCAATGCAGCCATTTGGGGAGTAAACCAACAGAAGACCTTTCTCTCTGTCTCTCTCTCTCACTGTCTGTAACTCTACCTCTCAACTAAATAAAATATTTTTTAAAAAATACCCTGGGAGAGTTAATTCACTTAAAAGAAAGTAGTTCTACATCACAGCTTTCAAAAAGTGTAACACTTCCTTGACTTAATAAAGCTTTTCCTGTGCAAAAAAAAAAAAAAAAAAAAAAGCAGTTTTTTTTTTTTTAAGTTACACTTATTTAATTTACTTGAGAGAGAGAGATCTCCTATTTGCTGTTTCACTCCCCAAAGGCCTGCAACATCTGTGCTAAGCTAGGAGCCAGGAACTCCATCAGGATCTTCCATGTGGGTAGCAGGGGCCAAAGAACTGGAGCCATCACCTGCAGCCTCCCAGGGTCTGCATTAGCAGGAAGCTGCAACTGAGAGCAGAGGCAGGACTTGGGTGCAGGCACTCTGACACGGAAGGCAGGCATCCCAAGAGGCACCTTAACTACCACTGCAAATACCCACCCCCAAATTTCTTCAATTAAATACTTTCCTCTTGACAGCTGGGCGGAGCCTTGAAGGAATGGGAATTTTTTTTTAACTTTTATTTAATGAATATAAATTTCCAGTGTATAGCTTATGGATTACAATGGCTTCCCCCCCCCATAACTTCCCTCCCACCCGCAACCCTCCCCTCTCCCGCTCCCTCTCCCCTTCCATTTGCATCAAGATTCATTTTCAATTCTCTTTATATACAGAAGATCAATTTAGTATAAAGATTTCAACAGTTTGCACCCACATAGAAACACAAAGTGAAACATACTGTTTGAGTACTAGTTATAGCATTAAATCACAATGTACAGCACATTAAGGACAGAGATCCCACATGGGGAGCAAGTGCACAGTGGCTCCTGTTGTTGACCCAACAAATTGACACTCTAGTTTATGGTGCCAGTAACCATCCTAGGCTGTCGTCATGAGTTGCCAAGGCTATGGAAGCCTTCCAAGTTTGCCGACTCTGATCATATTTAGACAAGGTCATAAAAGACAGAGTGAGGATAGTAACCAATGATCCTAAGAGTGGCATTTACCAGGTTTGAACAATTATACAGCATTAAGTGGGGAAGAGGACCATCAGTACACACAGGTTGGGAGTAGAGCCATTGGTGGTAGAGTAGAGGTTATGGTTACAAAGGAATGAGGCCCAAGTGCACTAGACAGGGCCTAGAACAAAGGACAGAGTCATTATTAGAGGAGCTAAGAAAGGTGCTGTCTAAGCTACAATGAAGATTTCTGATTGAGAGGCAAATAGGACCTGATAGAAGGGGCTTGATAATAATCTGGTGGGCTTTAGGCCTTGTAAATTCAGAGGCCCAGACCTATCTATCTCTTCACATGGGGTATATCCTAAGGGAGGTGTGAACCTCCTAGGGGAAGGCACTCTGTTGACTTTCATTACTTGGCTGGCCTGGGAGGAGAGCTGGCCAGGTAAAGGCAGGGGGCATCTCTAACAAGAAATTTACAGTTCTGCCTGAAATGTTGCTGACCCCACTTGACCATACCCTCAGCTGCAGTGGTCACTTTGGAAGTTGGGCTGAGTGAAGGGCTTTTCAGCTTAGAGCCAATAAGATCTGTGGCTCTGACCTGGGCATCCTTCGACTCCAGGGCAGGTCCATTTCCAGTGATCCAACTCTTGGCAGAGCTGCCAGGGCTCTTCACAAGCTGACTTCTGCTGAAGCCCAGGCTTACCACATTGAAAGCCACTGCAGTGGACTGGCCTGTTGGGTCTCCTTGAGGGCAGATCACTGTACAGATCAGCCATTAATAGGCCTGCCACCCATTGCTTCTGATGCCGAGCTTTCTTTTCCTCCTGGTTTGTGTTAAAGCAGACCAGAGGATGCAAGTCAAGGGAGTGCCCGTTTCCCATCTCTAATCTTCGGTGGCCTGAACTACAAGTCTATAGTCACAGGCATGTTCTGTAGTAGTTTTTCTAAGGTAGACAATGCCCATGAGGAAAATTATATTCTCAGAACGACAAACAATTCTGAGATTTAGAGACTTTCCCCAAGGAAAGGCCAAGGACACTTCAGCCCTAAGTCAGTGTGAGGAGTGGAAACATGAACAAGAAGACCTTAGATGAAAGAAAGGAGCAGAAATCATTGAACCAGGTACCAAAGACAAACTGAAAAGTCAAATAGTGTTCCTAGGCTGTCAGTGACTGATAGTTTTATTCAAAAGGCAGAAGCAGCAATGCTTGATCAAGAAGTTCCTTGATCTGAACATGCATTTATCCTGGCAATTAAGGTGTCCACGTCTCACACTGGAGCTCATTCAATTCTCAGCTCCAACTAATGACTCCACTTCCTGCCAGTGCAGATCCCAGGAGGCAGCAGTGATGGCTTAGGTAATTAAGTCCCTGGCTTTCACACGGGAGACCTAGATTATATACCCAACTTCTGGCTCCAGATCTGGCCCAGCCCCGGCTATTGCAAACATTTGCAAAGTAAACGAGAAAATGAGTGCTGTCTTGCTCTCTCTCTCTCTCTCTCCCTCCCTCTTTCTGTATGTCTCTTTCTCTCTTTGTCTCTCTGCCTTTCAAGTAAATAAATACTTTTTTAAAGGTTCCCTGGTCTGTGTCGAGCAGTTGATCTAACTCTGCAAGTTACTAACCTTTATGCTTAAAGGAAAGAGTTCTTTCTATTTTGCAAATCCATGCATATACTGGTCGAAGGCAGTGCTCTCTAAGACCTACCCAGACCAACAAGAGGGCTCATCTGCTTCCTTCTTGTCAAGGTATGCCAGCAAGACCACTGACCATTGCAAATAAGAAACAGAAAAGAAAAGGCATTAGGGAGAAGTTGAGGCCACACACTTGCTGTGCCACACTGAGCTCAAAAGCTAATTCAAAGTGAACAGTCTGATTTCTGATTTCTTTTTTTAATTGTTCTACTAATCAACAAATTAAAATGTGTATATTTACTATGTACAATTTGTTTTGAGATATGTAGACACAGTGCAATACCTAAATTAAGCTAATTAACGTGTGTACTACTGAAGAGGCCAATATTTACATAACAATTATAATGAATAACACTTCAAACCTGAGGACACAAATCTGATTCAATAAAGTTTTATCATTCTTAGAAACCCTTTTTAAAAGAAGGTCACAGATAGAGCATTCAGGTTTTTCCTTTATAGGAAAAACATAATTTTTGAAATTTTTTGCATTAAAATATTTGACATATGTTATAAGAAGACGTAAATGCAGTGGCAGAAAAGAAAATGTGAGTGTATAGACTATTTTGCATCTTGAAGAATTAAGATGGTCAGATCAGAGTGTTGTTATCTTTTAAAAACACTCCACTTTCTTAAACCTTTTCAGGCTTCCATTTGTTCTTAGTTCATCACACAAAGCAATGAAATAAAATCTTTTATATTTTTATTAAGTCAATGCAGATTTAGATGTTACTTTTATAAGTAAATATAAAACACTCAGAGGTTTGAAAGCCACTATAGTCCAATTAAAGAATTTTTATTGTACCATGTTATTTTTCTTGTATGAATAATGTTGTAAATCCAAGAAATGGGATTCTTAGTAATTCTAATTATGACAAATTAACTCCAATTTCAATGAGTATTTTAAAGAGAAAATGAGCTTGAATTCTATGGGCAAATGAACATTTATCACTAAAACACTGATTTGTTTTCAAAAATAATAGCTATCCGACCCCACCATCAGAAAGAAAACTGTGATTAAAGCATTAGAAATATATACTATTGTAGTTTTAATGATCTGTGATTATTTTAAAATTTATTGTATATGAGCAAAATTTACATATTTTACTTGACTACTGTTTATAACCCTTGCCTATATTCCTGCTGAACTAGTGTCTTTTTACTTTTTACTTGTTAAACTATTTAATGGATCATTAAGCCTTTGATTATAATATAAATTAAAAACATATTATCTTAAAAATTTTTAACAAAAAAATTGAGAAAATTTTCAAAAGAAATATTGAAATAGAAATCAGAGCCTGCAAGGAGAACCAATTTAAAAAATGCAACTATAAGTTGTATTTACAAAAGGAAATATTGCTTTAAAGAATCGTGGAATTTACGGAAACAAGAGAGCTCCTTCCTACTGTGTCATCTTATAGACATAACTACTGAGGCTCATGGAGCTCACTAACACCAGGGTCTTCTGGCAAATCTAGGAGCAGTCAGATCCAACTTCAGTTAGTTTCCATTTTGTTTTTTAATGCAAGCATCTCTGGAATAAAGAGCTATAACCTTACCAAGCTGAACATTGCCAAGGCATAGATTTTTCATGAAGAGTAGTATTATTCCAAAGAAACACAGTTTCTATGTCTGTTGGGATAGCCATGTAACTGAGCTCCGTGAAGAAGACATACTACTTGTAAAGGGTAGGGAGCTGCTGACAATGAGTGCCCACGGGGTCATGGCAGACAACAACTTCCCACTGCAGCAGGAAAGCATGTTTGATGATATGGCTGCTGGCAAGCCAGTCAAGACACTAGGCTGTATTGAAATGTGACTGGGGGACCAGCGTTGTGGTCTGCTAAGCCTCTGCCTGCAGTGCAGGCATCCCTTACTGGTGCCAGTTCGAGTCCCAGCTGCTCCTCTTCTATCCAGATCCTTCCTAAGACCTGGGAAAGCAGCAGAAGGTGGCTTGGGCCCCCGCACCCATGTGGGAACCAGGAAGAAGCTCCTGGCTCCTGGCTTTGGATCAGCTCAGCTCTGACTATTGCAGCCATTTGGGGAATGAAGCAGTTAGGGATGGGGATCTCTCTCTCTCTCTCTCTCTTTTTCTTTCTCTCTGGCTTTAAAATAAATAAATGTGCCTGGGAAGGAATGCCCAGTGTAGGGGCCCCATTGAAGCACAATCTGACCTCACTTCTATTTGAAGGCCTCTATCTTGCTGGGAGTTGGGTGAGGATAGAAGAGGAGTTTTGTTTTAAAAGATTATTCCATCTATGTGAAAATCAAAGAGCCACTCTTTGTCATTAACTCTGTATCCCCCTTCACTCCAAAAATAACTCTAAATCTAGTACAAGTTAGTAAGAACAGAATTTTATTATATCCACGTCCTCTGAGTAACTGGAATCTCTTCATAATCTCAGCTTTGTACTGACATTTTAAAGTCAACAGAAAGAGTTAACGTCTGCTAGCATTGTGGTTGACTGAAAAGCATTTAACCTGTATAATAGAGCAAAGAGCCATAATAAATATAATAATAGAAGCTAAGCTGCCTGATTTTCTTTGATATGGAAAAGGAAATCAGCAACAATGGGCTTGGCCTTTCTTACCTTGGCATTGAGATTCAACCCAGAAGTTAACCATTTGTCTGGAGTTCTCAGGGTCTTTCCGAAAATCAGCACTTTCAATCGTTGTGTGGTAAAATTCAATCACACCATCTACATATTCCTGATCAATTGGAATAAATGGAAAATGGTGCAATAAAATCAAATAGTGATGCTAACAGTTAAGAGACATTCACAAGAAGTCTACTGAGCTGTGTCTGTTCACTTAACATTGGAGGGGCAGTTATGTCCATGTATACCTAGCCTCAGTCTTAACTGGCAGTAACAACACTTCCGTTATTGTAGAGATAGGACACAGAACATGGATTCACAAAGCAGTCCACAGTGACACAGTGATGGGAAGGGCCTTTCCCCATCAGATACCCTTTTATTTGAACAATCCATTTGTGAAGACATCACAAGATAAATATCAAGTAACTTGAGAGAGTTAACTATAAATGTTTCTGTTTTTACAAACTAAAACCCCACTTAATATTTGCTGACTTACCCACTAGTTTGGTGCTTGTATAACTTTTTGAATGTAATCAATGCCATAAAGTTGTATGTTTTAAAATTTACAATGACACATTTTTTTAAATGTATTTTAAAGAAAATTTTAAAATGGGTAATGTAACACACCAGTACCACTGATTTATACACTTTTAATAGGTGAATGGTATGATATGTGAATTTGTATCTCAAAAATACAGTTTTTTAAAAATATATATATATAAAATTGCATTTCCCTAGTAACAGAACACACATTTTGTGGTCAAAAGGATGTTGTCTCTGTCCAGATCTCACCAAATGTGTCCCACATCTGCCAGCAGTCATACCCTTAAGGTTTATTGTTTAGTATGTGGCTCCTTCTAGTGACTAGAGAGGAGCTAAAGGCTAAATTGAGACACATGTTGCTCTAAACACAAAGCTGGCTAGCCCCAGCCTCCAGACATGCTCCTCAGGCTTCAAACACAAGCTCCTTGTGCTGTAGCACCCCTTCTGAAGGGCACACGTACAAAAGTTCATTGCGGGTAGCCTGGTTGTGTGGCACAAAAGATCATTTTAGAGAAGTGCCTTGAGGGAAGCCAACAGGTAGAGGAGCTACAAAATACTTCCATTTGCATAGGGAAAGGTTGGTCATGAGAAACGCCATTACCAAACCCATTCATGCTCCAAAGCTATTACTCACATGACCCTTTCTTACCCACTCTATTCCACAGACAATGGACCATGTAATTTCTCATACTGAAAGCTGGGAGACACAGACAAATTTTGAGACAGGAAGAGGTGGGTCTTGAACATCCCACCAGTCCACAGCACATCATCCTATCAAAGGTCTGTGTGCCAGGTAGCAGGTGAGTAATCTAGACACTCATCTTTAAACAGTGTGCTCTACAGTTGCAATCATCTGCCATGCACAACTCACTGGGCGGATTGGGAATTCCTGCTCTCCATAAAGCCGGTTGGCCATACTCATGGTGTAATCAGGTTTGATCCTGTCTATTTTGGAGAGAAGCTTCCCGAAATAGCAGCCAAGTAGTTCATTCTCTTCCTTGGAAGACTCAGTCTAACAAAGAACAAATAAAATGTAAGCTTAAACATGAAACAGAGCCATACACCACTAAAAGTTGGGTAAGTTTGTGTAGAGCTGGAGTCAGAGCTGTTTTGTAAGACTTTGTTACTATATGCTAACAAACTTTTTGTTTCTTGTAGGGGAGCATGCTAGAAAGAAGAGAGGAATGGGAGGTGAGAAGTGGTCCCCCACCAGAGATGATGGCCCCCACATCACTGCGAGTTCATTCAGGAAAAAAAAAAAAATAACGTGTGTCTCAGCAGTGCACTTTGTAGTTAGAATGGGGCCCTTGATTTTCTTTGTACTCAAAATGTCCAAGAAATACAGTCATCTCTCCACCCTCCTCCTAAACTTTCTAGGATAGCAATACCCTGGAGAACATCTCTGTTCCTTCTCCTGGTATGAAACAGCCAATAAAAGATACATGTGTCAGTACGGATTTCAGCATGAAGTAGAACATCCTGAGGTGGAGCAGAGAGAGCAAGAACTCCACTGCTCTTCCTCTTCAACCATGCTCCATCCTGGCAACCGATGGCCTGTAGAAGCAGGCAAATTATGGAGGCTAGGATCTAAGTTTCTTTGTCATGAGCAGAGGATACTAGATTTTTAAGTGGGATACTACTTCTAAGAAACTTAACCCACAGCCAAAGATGTATTAAAAAGCATGACTCTATCAGTTAGTATTAGCAGACACTAACTGATAGAATCAAAAAGGGAGAAAACGATCCAAATGGGAAGTGGGATACACAGCAGACTCATAGAATGGCAGATGTCCTAAATAGCACTCTGGCCTCAGAATCAGCCCTTAAGGCATTCAGATCTGGCTCAAGAGCCCATGAGAGTATTTTAGGCATGGAAAGCCAAGACACTCTGGAAAAAAAAAAAAAAAAAACCTAAATGAAAGATCTCTGCGAGTGAGATCACAGTGGAAAGAATGGGGCCATCAAAGAAGGAGGTACCTTTCTCTGAAGGGAGGAGAGAACTTCCACTTTGACTATGACCCTGTCAGAATAAGATCGAAGTCGGCGAACCCTAAAGGCTTCCATAGCCTTGGCAACTCATGACTAGAGCCTAGGGAGATTACTGACGCCATAAACAAGAGTGTCAAATTGTTAAATCAACAACAGGAGTCACTGTGTACTTTCGTCTCATGTGGGATCTGTCCTTAATGTGTTTTCCAATGTGAAGTAATGCTATAACTAGTACTGCAACAGTATTTTTACACTTTGTGTTTCTGTGTGGGTGCAAACTGATGAAATCTTTACTTAGTATATACTGAATCGATCTTCTGTATATAAAGATAATTGAAAATGAAAAAAAAAACTTGGTTTTAAATTGGAAATAGCATAGAAAATTAATCAATTTTTAAAAATATATCATGTAGGATCTCTGTCCTTAATGTGCTGTACATTGTGATTTAATGCTATAACTAGTACTCCAACAGTATTTTTCACTTTGTGTTGCTATGTGGTGGCAAACTGTTGAAATCTTTACTTAATATATACTAAATGGATCTTCTGTATATAAAGAGAATTGAAAATGAATCTTGATGTGAATGGAAGGGGAGAGGGAGCGGGAAAGGGGAGGGTTGCAGGTGGGAGGGAAGTTATGGGGGAGGGGGGAAGCCATTGTAATCCATAAGCTGTACTTTGGAAATTTATATTCATTAAATAAAAGTTTTAAAAAAAAAAAGCATGACTAAAAAGGAATGGCAGATCATAGGAGGATACTGCTGTTGCTGTACCCAGTGTTCATGGATAAGCAACAATCACCAAATACAGTTCAGCCAGAGGCGCAGTGGTGACTCACCTCTGTACCCACTGATCCTGCCGTCCCTTTCTGCCCCTCTGGAGAGCTGTCAGCCGGCACTTCTTTTTTACTTTTCAGACAGGGATTGACATCTTTGCCCTCATCCTGGGAAATTTCATTGAAGTGTAGCACCTGTATGATATTGACAACGTCTTTTAGATAATATGAACAATAAAGGTCCGAATAGATTCAGACACATTTCATAGTGTGACAATGACAATGATTAGTTAGACAAACAAAAGAACCAACAATAGTTAGTAAAAGGGGTGCTTCTTCCCTTGGGTTGTGAATTGGAATGACAGAAAGTCACTGAATGCCAATGCCCTGGGATTGCATTTAGGAATGCATAGAATCGGCCAGCGCCGTGGCTCAACAGGCTAATCCTCTGCCTTGCGGCGCCGGCACACCGGGTTCTAGTCCCGGTTGGGGCGCCGGATTCTATCCCGGTTGCCCCTCTTCCAGGCCAGCTCTCTGCTATGGCCCGGGAGTGCAGTGGAGGATGACCTAAGTGCTTGGGCTCTGCACCCCATGGGAGACCAGGAGAAGCACCTGGCTCCTGCCTTCAGATCAGTGCGGTGCGCCGGCCACAGCGCGCCGGCCGCGGCGGCCATTGTAGGGTGAACCAATGGCAAAGGAAGACCTTTCTCTCTGTCTCTCTCTCTCTCTCTCACTGTCCACTCTGCCTGTCCAAAAAAAAAAAAAAAAAAGGAATGCATAGAATCAAAATAAAACAATATTGAGGAATCCAGGAGATACACCTAGCCTTGAGCACTTTACAGATGGCCTGTTAGCATTGACTGTAATTGTGAAATACACACCAGATCTGAAAGACAATACGAAAAACAAAGAATGCTAAACATCTAACTAAAATGTTATATTGTTGAATGTTGCTGTGAAAATAGTTTGGATATGTTGGTTAAATAAAATTTGATATTAAAAATTGACCTTACTTTTTTTTTATTTTTTAATGTGGCTGCTAACGTTCTAGTATTTGTGTTGTATTTAGATTGGCAGCACTGACCTAGAGTTATAAATCAACAGTGAAAGATAAGCTGTCCAGAGCACTGCAGAAAGGAGACAAGGGGTTCATTCTGCACTGCTCAGCTGCCGGTTGTGAGCAGGTGATCCCAGTGCCTGAAGTAGAGACGCCTACAACCAGATCTGGAGGACACAAGCCACACTCTGCAGCTAATCTTTGCTAATGGAACAGAAAGGAGATGAATAAAGCAGAGCCATCATAAACACATTCTGCCTTGGTCTATAAATTCTACTCCTCCTGGCTAAGGGGCAATACCTTAATTCATGCCTAATCCTTGTGCTATACCAGAGATCCAAGGAAGTATAAGACCAACCCAGGAGCTGATAGTCTGTTTGGGGATTTGTTCTTGTCACATTCACTCATTTATTCTGCATATATTCACTGGGTACATACTCTAAGCCAAGCACTACTGTAGGATAAAATTCCTGTTCTGTAGGAAATTAAATTCTAGTGGAGGAGTAATACAAAAAGCAATACACATAGTAGTTAATGACTGTGTGGAGTATGTTAGAAGGGGGAAATGTCATGTGAGAAAAAGTAGCTAGAATCTCTTGTGGAGCTAGGGGCCAGGATGCAGCATTAAATTGGGAAGTCAAAGTAGATCTCCTAGAGGAGGTAAACTCTGATCAAGGATTTGAAGGAGAAAGTCAGTTAAAAGATCGGTTATCCGAGGAAGAACCATCAGGCAGAGGGAGCTGGAGCCAAAACCCTAAGGCAGGGAGGCCAGTGTGACAGGCTCAAGGGATGGTGGGGAGAAGGTGAGGGAGATGGAATCATAGGGTTGACTGGGAGTCAGATCTCAGAGCTCCTTTGTAAGGTCTTAGGCTTCTATCAGGAGCAAAGTAAAAAGTCTGAGTCTTCAAGCAGATGAGAAACAAAATGTGGCACGTGTTTTCAAAGGGCATTTGGGCCTGCCATATTGAGAACAGATGTCACAGTGACCAGGTTAGAAGAGATGGTGTGGCACAGACCTCAGGAAGACAGTGAGAAGTGCCTGGACTCCACTCACATCGCCAAAGAAAACTGTCTGACAAATGTGGTGTGAAGTGAGAGAGAAACACAAGAATCACGGAGGAGGCCAAGATCTCCAGCCACTGGGTACATATCTGGGGCTTAGTAAATACTTATATTTAGTTAGTGGAATGAGTGAGGGAAAACACATGCACATGTCAAAATTTCTAGGAGTATTGATATCACTAACTATGGAGAGGAAGAATGACAGACATGCAGACAGAGTCAGAGGAGCTGCATGAGAAAAGCTGGCAGACTGTCAGACAGCTTGGGAAGGCACCACTAAGGAGATGCAAATTGATCGACCTTGAAGAACAAGAGGATTGAAAAATAAAGCAAGATGGGAGAAATGCAACTGAGGCACATGCTCCAAGCCAGCCCAGGGTGCTGTGAGCAGAGCATCTCCACTTGCCCAAGTGGGATTAGTGTCGGACCTGAGTGTAAACCCAGAGTTCAGGACCCTGCACAGATACGTACCTCATCAATCTGACGTGCACTGTCATTTCTAGCCCCGAGGCGGACCATACCAAGGGCAGCCGAGAGGCTCAGAGGACAGAAAAAGATATTTTTATGACCATCATTTTTGCTTATCTCTTGGAAAATGTCAAAGCAAAATTTGGTATTTGCTGCAACAAGAGAGTCCATTGGAAAACTGATTAAGATTCTAAAACTGAAAGAAAGAGGGAGAGAAAAGGGTGATTGGAGGAAAATAGGTAAACAAATCTTAAATACCCAAGATATGATTATTCAATATGTTATTAAGAACTAGAAGACAAGAGTCATCATTATTTCTAAATATAGATGTTGGTGTCAGTTTTGATACAGAGTTACATTTTCACTTACTGGTGTGAATTAGTTTTTTAGAATGACCATAACAAATTACAACAAACCAGGTAGCTTAAACAACAGGAATTTGTTCTCCCACAGTTCTGGAGGGTGGATTTGTTTATTCTTTTGAAAGTCAGAGTTACACAGAGAGAAAAGGAGAGGCAGAGAGAGAGAGGTCTTCCATCAGCTGGTTCACTCCTTAATTGGCCACAACAGCTGGAACTGAGCCAGTCTAAGGCCAGGAACCAGGAGCTTCTTCCAAGGACTTGGACCATCTTCTAGTGCTTTCCCAGCCCTCAGCAGAGAGCTGGATCAGAAGTGTAGCAGCCGGAACTCCAATCGGCACCCATATGGGATGCCAGCACTGTAGGTGGCGGCTTTATCTGCTGTGCCACAGCACCAGCCCCGTCAGCAATTTTTGATGTTCCTTGGCTTGTAGACTATTTCTAATCTCTGCCTCCATCTTCACATCCTTCTCTGTATCTTCATTGTGTGTTTCCAAATTTCTGTTCCCTGTTAACAGACACCAGTCATTGAACTAAGGACCATCCAGTAAGATCTCATTGTATCTTGATCACATCTGCAAAAACTCTATTTCCAAATAAGAGCATATTCACAGATCCGGCGGTTAGGCTTAAGCTTTTCGTTTAGGGGGAGAAAATTCTACAGACTTCTTGATGGAACTTCCTTTATTCAAGTAAAATAAAGTCAATCATAAAATTTTGTATACATGATGGTCAATGCCTTTGCAAAGCCTTGGTTATATAATGGAGGCTGATAGTTGATCAAAATCTTCAGCATCTAAGGACAAGGTAGTAGGCATTCTGGCTGTTTGTTCACTACTGTCAGAAGACGACTGGGGGCAGCAAAACAGAAGGAAAAGAAGGGTGCGAGAGGAAAGACCAAACGATCCCAGCCTGACTCTTTAAATGTCCAGTGTAATTAACACTTGCTCAATGCTCCTGCAGCTGTGCCCCAGCACCAGCGTGGCAAGCGCTTCTCTGGCAAGAACATGCACAGAAGGAAAATTGAGCCCCGCCACTTTAGAAGGGGCATGACGGCTCATGTTGGCCAACTCCCTTCTTCTCCAGATTTAAAAAAAAAAAAAAACTGAGGCCAGAGGAAGTGAAGTGACTTTCACACCATCACACAGCAGCTATGATCAGTCCATGCCCAGACCTGCCTACTCCTGGAACATACTAGATTTTACTCTCATTTCTTTTTTTACCTCCCTTTTTTTTTTTATTCTACTTTAGTCCACTCTTTATTCAAAGTTTTAATTCATAAATAATAATGATATTTAACAAGTAAAATGTAAGAAGATGATGGTTCCACAGGAGCATAAACCCTGGCTAAAAATGACAATCATGTCCCAAAGTGACCATTCCATTCCTATACATTTTTTGTATTCTATATTAGCTGCCATATATCAGAGAAAATATATTTTTCTTTTTGACATTGGTTTATTTAACTCAGCATAATGGTTTCCAGTTGCATTCATTTCATTGCAAAAGACAGGATTTCATTCTTTTTATGGCTGATTACTATTCCATAATGTATATATACCACATATATACTATATATATATATAGTATAAATCTTATTTCTAAGATTTATACTATCCTTACTCCGCCAGCTGCAGAATATCCCTCAAACTCTCTGTCTATAGCTGCATAACACTTCTGTAAACTTTGGTAAATTACTATTCTGGAATCATCCAACCTGTCTACAACTACTAAAATCTTCTCACCCTGGGAGGCTGGCATCATGGCGCAGTAGATTAATCCTCTGCCTGCAGCGCCAGAATCCCATATGGGCACTGGTTCTAGTCCCAGCTGCCCCTCTTCCAATCCAGCTCTCTGCTATGGCCTGGGAAAGCAGTAGAAGATGGCTCAAGTGCTTCAGCCCCTGCACCCACATGGGAGACCGGGAGGAAACACCTGGCTCCTGGCTTCGGATCAGCTCAGCTCCAGCTGTTGCAGCCATCCCAGGAGTGAATCAATGGAAATAAGACCTTTCTGTCTCTCTCACTGTCTGTAACTCTACCTCTCAAATAAATAAAATCTTTAAAAAAAAAAAAATCTTCTCACTCCAGTATCAATTCCCTTTGCTGAGTGTTATCTAGTTCTACACCACAGGCCCTGTTCTAAGCTCCCATTATATTTCTTATAGCTTCAACACCACCTTACCTTCCAAAGGAAGGGTGAAAAAGTAGTAATGAAAAATAACCTGGGGGCTGGCACCATGGCTCACTTGGTTAATCCTCCGCCTGCAGCACCGGCATCCCATATGGGTGCCAGGTTCTAGTCCTGGTTGCTCCTCTTCCAGTCCAGCTCTCTGCTGTGGCCCGGGAGGGCAGTGGAGGAAGGCCCAAGCACCCGCATGGGAGACCAGGAGGAAGCACCTGGCTCCTGGCTTCAGATCGGCGCAGTGTGCCGGCCGTAGCAGCCATTTGGGGGTGAACCAGCGAAAGAAAGACCTTTCTCTCTGTCTCTCTCTCTCTCTCTCTCTCTATCTCACTAACTCTGCCCGTCAAAAAAAAAAAAAAAAACTACAAAAAATAAACAGCCAAAAATTTGTTGGAAATATTTTATAACTACTTGTAAGCACTTATAATAGGAAGATACTCCTTGACATTAGGCAAGATCTAAAAAACAGAAAAAATAAATATTTAATAGTGTTATTAAAATGACATCTAATAATCACTTCTGATGGTTTGCTTTTGTTTGAGTTTTTAAATTAGAAACAGGCTAAATATTACAGTAATCTAGTTACTCAAATACATATGAAGTTCTCTCACCGGCTTAGTCATTGTATAAAAAATGGTGAATTGAATGAGATTCAATTTCTGTCTGAGAAATCTACAACCTAACAGAGTAGATAACCCAATATTAGCAGCTACAATGGTAGAGTCTAAGAAACATGAGGTATTAATTTACAAAATTAAATGGAATAGGAAAAAAATGTTATGTAGGATGGGTTTTTTTAACAGCACTCATCAAGATTTGTTTATTCCAATAATATAAATTAAAATGTGCAATTTATAAATATAACATAGGAATAAGCATTTTGCCTAGTGGTTAAGACACCTATGTCCCATATCAGAGTATCTGGGTTTGATAATCAGCCTCCAGCTACTGACTCCTGCTTCCTGTTAATGCAGACCCAGGGAGGCAGCCGTGATGGATCAAGTAATTGGGTTCCTGCCACCCACATGGGTGAGCTTGATTGAATTCTTGGCTCCCAGTTTCAACCCAAGCCTAATCTCAACTGTTGCAAGCATTTGGGAAATGAATGTGTAGGTTGGAGCCCCTCCCTCTTTCTTTACCCTCACCTCTCTGCCTCTGAAAAAAAATTTTAAATAAATAAATATATAAAATTTAGAAACCATCTTAATGCTAAATACACTGACTTGATCATTACACATTGTATATATTATCGTGCTGTACCCAAAAAATACGTGCTACTAAAATTATATTTCTAAATATATTTCTTAGGGAAAAAGGCCAGCTTTAAACATCTTAACACTGTTTTCGTTCATTAAAAATGAACTTAGTTGATAGGTAAAAATCATGTTCATATATTGGTGCATAAAAAAGTAAAACAAAATGATATTTGCCCTTAACACATATCTTTTTCATCAGTACTAATTTGAAAACAATAATGATTAAAACTTAGATTTCAAATCTACTGGAATTGCAAATAGGACCAACTTTGCAATAAATAGAGAAGGTGGAGATCTAGTCATCATACTACTAAAATGTAATTGTTGGGAGATATTTTTCAGCTATATGTTGCAAAAATAATTTGGAGATTTTGAAAAAATATGTGCAAAACTGTTCATAGAAACCCTTTCACAGCAGCCAAAACTCATAAACAACACAAATGTCCATTGTAAATGAATACTTAAAAATAAAGAAGTTTAGCCATACAGTGGAATATACACACCAATGAGACTGAATGAACTGTATTCTATACATGGCAGCATGGCTCTCACAGACATAATGTTAAGTTGAAAGAAGCCACACATCAAAATTTTCATAATGTGATTCCACTTAAAGTTTCCAAACTGGCAAATTTAATCTGCAGTCTTGGAAGTCAGGAGAGCACTCAGAAACTGACTCCCTTGCCCCAGAAAACAACATGATTTGTAGAGTTTGCCAATTTCCTTGGTATAAGTACCCCTGATAGCCAATTTCAAACCACCAACAAGCCAACACTATTCCAGAATTGGGGAAAGCCCTCTGAGCTGGTAGGAGCCGGCGCCAGGATGTCACTGGGTCAGCAGGAGAGACTTCTAGAAGAAGGAAATGTACTGTTTCATGCCCTGGCATTGCTGCACATCAAACTTACACTTCTTTCTTAGGCACCTACATACGTGTGTGTGCTTATAAATGAAGTTGTACATGAGGGGATCTCAAAAACTTAGTGGAAAGTGGAATTACAGAAAAAATGTTTGCATGGCCAGTGCCTCCACCGGCCATACCAGCTCCCTGCTAAATGGCATGAGAAAGCAGAAGAGGATGGCCCAGGTGCTTGAGCCCCTGGACCTGGAGACCCAGAAGAAGCTCCTGGCTCCTGGCTTCGGAACAGCCCAGCTCCAGCCCTTGTGGCCATTTGGGGAGTGAACCAGCAGATGTAAGACCTTTCTCTCTGTCTCTTCCTCTCTCAGTAACTCTACCTCTCAAATAAATAAAACCTTTTTTTTTTTTAATTTTTTAAAAATGTACTGTAGATGTACTACTAAACATAAAAGTTAATTCTAAGACATTGCAAGTTTGTATCAAACATCAAGAAATGATAAAACTCAACAGAAGATGGCCCAAGTACTTAGGCCCCTGAATCCATGTGGAAAACTCAGATGAAGCTCCTAGATCCTGACTTTGGCCTGGCCAAGCTCCAGCTGTTGCAGTCATTTGGGGAGTTTACCAGTGGATGAAAGGCATCTCTTTCTCTCTCTCTTTCTGCCTTTCAAATAAAAAAAATACATTAATTAAATAAAGGCCTGTTAATAATCTGTACAAAAAATGAAAAAAAACTGAAAAATTGCTTCTTAAAATGAAATTCAGCTCCAGATACAAAGCAGTCATGCCCCCAACCATAGCACCTACACTAGAAAACGTCCGCCACACCAAGTTATTGTTCAGCCAAGTCTAAAGGTGACTACTGATGCAGCTGTCTCATAATAAGCAACAACTTGAAAAACTTGTACACAATTTACTTCCATCATCATTCTTTTTTTTTTTTTTTTTTTTTTTTTTTTTTTTTTTTTTTTTTTTTTTGGACAGGCAGAGTGAACAGCGAGAGAGAGAGACAGAGAGAAAGGTCTTCCTTCCGTTGGTTCACCCCCCAAGTGGCCGCTGCTGCCAGAGCGCTGCGGCCGGTGCACCGCGCTGATCCGAAGCCAGGAGCCAGGTGCTTCTCCTGGTCTCCCATGCGGGTGCAGGGCCCAAGCACTTGGGCCATCCTTCATTGCACTGCCAGGCCACAGCAGAGAGCTGGCCTGGAAGAGGGGCAACCAGGACAGAATCCGGTGCCCTGACCAGGACTAGAACCCGGTGTGCTGGCGCCGCAGGCAGAGGATTAGCCTAGTGAGCCATGGCGCCAGCCCATCATCACTATTTTCAAACAGACTTGAAATAACCTTGAAAAATGGTAAAGTCCCCAGAAATCAATTCAGCTCAAAGAATTAGTACTACCCCACCTCACGGTAATTTTATAATAGCTAGCATCTAATTTGAGCCTTGATATACCTGTCATTTCACAAATATCTCTAATTCTGTTTTTTAAAAAATCCTGTAAATTAGAAATTATCTTCATTTTACATCTGATGACTCACCAATGCAACTGATGTGCAAAGTAGTCAGTTCACTGTGATTTCTTTTTTCTTTTTTTTCTTTCTTTCTTTTTTTTTTTTTTTTTTTTTTTTTGGACAGGCAGAGTTAGACAGTGAGAGAGAGAGAGAGAGAGAGAGAGAAAGGTCTTCCTTCTTCGTTGGTGCACCCCCCAAATGGCCGCCACAGCCGGCATGCTGCACCGATCTGAAGCCAGGAACCAGGTGCTTCCTCCTGATCTCTCATGCAGGTGCAAGGCCCAAGGACTTGGGCCATCCTCCACTACCTTCCCGGGCCACAGCAGAGAGCTGGACTGGAAGAGGGGCAACTGGGACAGAACCGGCACCCCAACTAGGACTAGAACCCGGGGTACCGGCACCGCAGTCGGAGGATTAGCCTAGTGAGCCACGGCGCCAGCCTAATTCACTGTGATCTCAAGGCCACCCTCTCTGCTCCTGCACCACACGTACCATTCTGGAGCAGCACCTGTGCTGTGGAAAGGTCTGTCCCTGAGTGACCCACCACACAGCTCCCTCATGTGAAGGAGCCTCCAGCAGGTGCACATCTTTGTGTCTCCTGCCCAAGGCCAGAGGTCATAAAAAAAGACCTCCCCAACATGAAGGATCCATCTCAGGACCACCCTGATCACCCCGCTCTGCTCATCGGCATCCCAGTATGTCCTCCCAAGACTCCCACTACCTACATGGGCATTGATTTACTCAAAAATCTTTTTTAAATTGCACTGAAATCCATGAAAATATGACCTAGAGGTGGAGGTTTCAAGACTGCAAATAACTTTGCACCAAATTGGGACTGACTTACAAATTCCATGTTTCTAGTTCCAATATCACCTCCTACTGACCATAGCTATATAGGGAGGGGATTATGGGTGGTTAGTATTAAAAAATAGAAAATATTATATCTATACAAATGTTATTGTATTTTACCTATAATGTGTTCCGAGTAATTAATTTAATATTTAGCCTTTAATGAAGTAAAGGGAGGAATTTGGTTATTAAATTCTAACTTACTGTACAGATGGCAGAATAATAGTAATGAGATATATTACTCTCACAATATTGGCAAATCAATTGCTCTTTCCCTTCTGTGTTCTTCCCAGGCTTACAGTCTGTGTGCGTGCCTGCTGTTTTGTCAGTTCACATTGGGTCTTCAGTGCTCGTCCACAGTGAGACACTCATTCGATTTGCCTTCTGACGTCTTCACAGGATCCCATTAGGTTGATATTCTAACTTCATAAACTAAGATCTTATTGCTGGAAATGTATATGAGTGCCCCGATTTTCATTGTTATGAATAATTCTACAAATGAGCATCTTCATAATATAACTTTATCTTCTCTCATAGTATTTCTTCAGGATATCTTCTTCAACATGGGACTTCTAGGCCAAATAAAGACTTTTAGCTTTCACACCGTCAACCAACAGTTACAGGTGAGACGCTTGCATCATTGTTTCACCATCTTCAAATAATAACTGTTGTCATTCATGACAATTTGAAAATTTTTACTTTATACTTGCTAAGATTTGAATATTGGGCATGTGTTCTTTTCTGTTTACAGATTATTTTTGTTCATTGTCTCTTCATGTCCGTTATCTGTTGGTGTCCTCATAATTTATAAATATTTGTTGATTATTATGAATTCACAGACATTAAAGGTCCCACTATGAATCAGCTTTTATTAATGTTCTACCATATTGGAAATATTTCATTTGTTTTAAAATGTGGTTTTCTTTACAATGAAAGTGTAGAAGTTTAGACTAGATAGATGTTCTAACAATGCAAAATATTCCAAGTAAAATTGTTCTTTCCTATATACATAATAGGAAGGAAAAAATCTGTACTGTAAAAATATTTCATGTCTTATGATTCCTGTAATTTTCACAAAACTATTAATAAACCAGGAATGAAATTCCAACTTCACACAGGTAGATGCTATTCTCCTGGAATAAGTGTTCAAACCAACCTATACATACTACAAACCAAACTATTACAAAACAAGAGAATACTTGTGAAAGATACAGTCAAAAGTATTTTCCAACTAATGATGCAAAAGAGACATCCAAACTCACATTGTTTAAAAGACAGATATTCTAAATATTATACCATTTTATATTTCAGAAATCATTCATTAATAAATGAAATATAATTGCCAAGTATGTGAGTGCTAAAAAAGTATTCAAACATCTGCACTTTTAAAAAAAAAACAATGAAATACATTAGACATCTGGATAGGTGGTCGGGGCTGAGGGAGGCAGTAGATATTGTTGGCATAGCCAATGAGTTTTGCCACAGAAAATCCAAAGCATCACAAAACAAATTACTGATTTTTGTAAAAATAAAATAAAAATAAAAATAACATCCTTCATTTTCAACCACATCAGTCTTTGCGTTTCTATTACTGAAAATAGTTTTCTAATGCAGTATTTATTGTTAAAAATTATATTCAACATTGCAAGCATTTACCTTCTTGTCTTCAGAGTTGCTGCTAACAGCTGACCAAGTTTCAACTCACACCCTCTCAGGAATGAAGATATACCAAGATTGCCCCTCCCACAAAGGCATTTCTCCAAGTACTATTTTGAAATCTAGAGCAAAAGTGTCATTGATTGATGAAAGGAAAAAGAAAAGAAAGGAAAAGAAAAGAGAAAAAGAAATTGTACCAGATAGTTTTTAAACCAAATTCTCATAGTTTATGCTTTCAACTAATGAAATATTTAATTTAATTTGCTTATATTTTCTCAATTCTTTCCAGTTAGGTCTCTTTATAGAATCTTCAAAATAATGTTTGATCCCCACCTTTCAACTAAAATCTCTGAAAATAAAAGAGAAAATAACTATTTTATAAACCCATTACTTTGGACAATCCATTATATTTGAATTTCCATATAATTCTAAACTATTTTAATACATAGGACTTTAAAAGTATGTTTTAAGCTATTTTCAAAGTTGTTTCTTGCAGTGGAGCTGCAGTAGGAATGAGGATGATTATTTGATAATCAACTAGAATAATTCAATATCAACCTAAGGATAGAAATTATCATGATATTCAGAGGTGAGGAGAGCCTTCTAAAAGAAAATGAACTTATTAGGAATCAAATAATTAATCGACTTTACATCCAATTTAGAAAGTGAGTCCAATTTAGGTTTTTAAGCTATGTGACTGCTCACTTACTTATTTATTTCCTCATAGAATTTTAGAGCCCCAGACACCTCCCCTAACTTTTCCCCCTTATTAGGCTTCTAAGAAAGCTTTAATTGGAAGAATGTTTTCCACAACTGAAAAACAAAATAGAAATTTTAAAACTGAGTCAAATAATGTTCTGCGGTGACTTTTACTTTGTATCACCAGGATCCTGATATGTTAATGGTCGTAAACATGGGATCAGCGGGCAGGATCAAAGGTTGTAACAACTAGGAGAGAGCTAGGAAGAATCAAAACTCTGGGAACTGACGTGATGTAGCTACTAAACCAGGATTCCTCTCTGGCCTGGTTCCCTTTTGACCCCATGCACCTGCCTTTTCCAATTTCTTGCCACACAATACTATTGTCTGAATTTGCAGTCCTGCAAATAGGATTATATTAGATACAGGGAAGTTAAAGAAAACATTTTTAATAAGGGATATTGTCTTTGTGGAGAGTATAAGCTACTTATGCAGTGATCACATAAATCAAAACAGTAAAAATAGTTTTTGTAAGATATC
This sequence comes from Lepus europaeus, assembly GCF_033115175.1. Classification (NCBI taxonomy): domain Eukaryota; kingdom Metazoa; phylum Chordata; class Mammalia; order Lagomorpha; family Leporidae; genus Lepus; species Lepus europaeus. The sequence continues at coordinate 110,809,678 of NC_084835.1, read as the reverse complement.
AAACAATAGAAATTAGTTGCTAGGTATTGAGAGACTTAATCCATTCTAAACAGTAATCATAAGAAGCAAACATACTCTTAAATCTATTCACTCCATGCATTAGAAAATGGTTTTGTGTTTTTTCTCTAGCTTCCACAAACATCCAAAAACCTGTCTAGTCATCAGTTAAGGCTTGCAAGAGGTTGGAAAATGTTATCATGTGACTCAGTCAATACCTTATGCCAGTCGGTGGCCAACTACTTCATAGAGTTTTTGCCTATTGTGGCCTTTCACCAAGGGCACTATTTACATTTAGAACAGGATGATCTATTGCCTGGCTCCCTGTATTTGTGGCTGTCACTCTTGTTATTATTGGCAGTTGATATAAGTTGCACTGAGCTCCTGTGTACCTGAGTAGATTCAAAACTAGTTTGCATATCTTTCGTTTATGATTGCATCTGTTTATCATTTCAAGTAATCCAACAAAGATCTGACTATAGATGACTGTGCCCTACAAGCTTAAAAATTTGGTGTGCCGTGATTGCTCAATCAATGGTGATGAAATCACCCACTAAATGTAGCTGCATATTAAAGTAACTCGATAAATCACTAAAGAGGGGATGAGAATGTATTGATCACTTGCCAAGCACCACTTGGAACTTTGCGTACATAAACTCATAAAGTGAGCTTCTCTCATGTCAGTCACATCAAGCATTACACTACAGTTTGGAGGAATTTGGGAGGTCAACTAGCCTGACAGAGCTATTCACAAAAAGCTAAAATAACAGTTGCATTCAAAAGGCTGCAAAAATGCTGTTTGTTCCATCAAGTGTAGAATTACATGGTTCCTCTTTGATAGGTTTGATTCTTCATGAGTTATGAGCCAATCAATTAAACTTTTAGTAACTGGCCTTTTTTTGCCTGGAATTAAAAATTCAGGATTTACAAGAATGATTCATCAATCAAAATTTGTGCCAGGTTTTGTAACAAAATGATATGATTAAAATTCTCTTATTGGTAAAGGCAATCTTTTAAAATATTGTCAAGAGGATCTTTTGACTCTAACTTTACATCCAAATTCTGAGGAAATAAAATGTGTTTATAGGAAAAATACCTGCTTAGACACTTTCAATTTAATAGAACATATATTTTTCTGAAGTAGACAGTTTACCTTATATCCATCATTTTACCCTCCAAACTTAAAAAGCTGATAATATATAAAAATCAAAAAGAAAAAAATGTGTTGCTACAACAAATTAGCAGAAATAATAAAAGCCAAAACACAACAAATTTATTTTTAAATTGCAATCACTCTTGAAATATCAATGGCCCTTCTCAATATAACCAAGACTCAGAGATCAAAAACAGGCAACAGGCGACAAACACCATATAGAAAAAGCAACAAATTTGCAATTGGAGAAGCCAGACCCAATCAGAATCTTACCAAGTCTGAGCACACAAGCAAATACCTCTTGAACTTCAATTTTCTCACCTACAAAAAAATGGAATGATAATGTGGTTTTCCATACTATGTTATACAACTGCTTGTGCTATATAGAATTAGTAATGCATAAATCTTCTTTATAGCCAAATATTTAGGACATATATCTACTTTGGAGAGTTTTATCCTTAAAATCAGGGCTTATAACTCCAGATCTTGAACCAAATCCAACCCACTACCTGTCTTTTTAATAAAGTTTTATTAGAAAGTAATATGTCCTTTCCCTTACTACTGTTTATGACAGATTTTGCTCTACATTGGCGGAGTTGAGTAGTTGTGACAAAGCATGTGGACTGCAAAGATGGACATATTTACCATCTGACCCTTGACTGAGAAGTTTGCTGATCCTAGCTTTTAATGATGAAGCAGTTTTTAGAGCCTATGATGTTTTTATATCCCTAGATAAATAACATCTCATTACAAAAAATAAATGCGTAATACACTGATAAGAAATAGTTTCTTAAATTAAAAGTATACATTTCTGCTTTATTTTTAAGAAAGATTTTGTTTAATGAATACAAATTTCACAGGTACAACTTTACAAATATAGCAGCTCTTCCCCTCATACCCGCCCTCCCACCCCCTCTCCCGTCCCACCTCCTACTCCCTCTTCTATCCCATTCTTCATTAAGATTTGTCTTTAATTAACTTTATATACATAAGACCAACTCCATACCAAGTAAAGATTTCCACAATTTTCACCCACACAGACACACAAAGTATAAAGTATTGTTTGAAAACAAGTTTTATGGTTAATTCTCATAGTACAACTCATTAAGGACAGAGGTCCTACATGGGGAGTTAACCGAAGGCAAAACTCTACATTTCTTCAATACTGCAATTAAATACCAGCCCAGAAATTGCCTCTTTGGGGTAACCAGTGGACAAGAGTGTCATTGCTCCTGTGTCCATGACACCTAGTGCAGTGGGAACTTACAATCCAGACTGTGCTACATGTATGTATACATAATAAACATTTACTGAAGACCTAATATGTAGTAGGCCCTTCCACATTCATTATTTCATTCAATCTTTCTAAATCAGAGAAAGCATTCTGATCCCAATACAAGAAATAAGCAAACTATGAAGCAGAGAGTTTAAGGTGCTCACTGTCAAGATGCTAGAAAGTAGTAGAACCCTAAATGTAGCACCTCCCTGTCTCTCTGATCCCAAGAATAAAGATCTGCAACACTTGAAAATATAATTCAAAAAGTTCATAGGAAATGGACTAAACAGATAATTCACGTTATCCATTAACTATTTGAAGACTTCTGGCATGACTTTAATGCCAGGACAACAAGTCCCAGACAGCATGGCTAGCATTGACAGCTCATCCACCTGCCAGCACGTACCTGGAAGCCAACAAGGACGGTCCCCAGCCAAGAGCTGTGCTCTGATGAAGACAATTCGATATCATACAGAAGAAAGGACAGCCAAGTCCTACAACCTGTGCAAACTGGTAAGGAAAAGTATTGAGCAAGTAACTCTCTGTGACTTTTAAGTAGTGATCATGAATCAGAATCTTTACAAGCTGACACACTGCCTGCTTATTTCCTGGAGCCACAGGCAAGAGGTTAGAGTCTTGAGTAAAGGGCTGTTAGGAGAACCTGAGCTTCCCATCTCTGCTCCTTATTCTCCTTGAACAACTTGCAAAGCCTTCAACCACATGCAATACCATGCACTGGTAACATATGACTGAATGGCACAAAATCCTTAGCTTGTCCCAGTGCATCACCACCAAATGAAGAGAGAAGTGACAGAACTGAGCAATTCTCGGACAAGTGAGAAGCTACCCTTTCCAAGGATTATCAACCTGTCTTCTCCCTGCCACAATTCCTACTCAGTCATGACTGCAACTGCAGGACAATTCCCTAACCATCCTCACCCATTAATGTTTTTTTCTTCTGGCATCTGAGATAAAAACCTAAGAAACGGAAAGTCTCTCCCCTCAGTAAGGGTATTCACAGGCATTCATTCAAATGTCTATTTGAATGAATATCAAATATCAAATTTCTATCATCATGGAACAACATTGGCTCTTTTTTTCAAATCTTGGTTTGTGTTTGTTAAGGAAAATAACACATCATTGGAAGCCTCAAGACATTTATCAGGAGTGAGCATCTGATGCGGCAGTTAAGAAGCCCCTTGGGATGCCCACAGCCCGTATCAGAGTGCCTGGCAACAATTCCTGGCTCCAGCTTCTGAATCCAGCTTCCTGCCAATGCAGACCTTGGCAGGTCGTAGGTGATGACTCAAGTACTTGGGTGCCTGCCACCTATGTAGCAGACCTGGACTGTGTTCTTGGTTCCTAGCTTCAGCCTGGCACAGCCCCAGCTGTTGAAGAAATTTGGACATTTGGGCTATGAAGTAGTGGATGGGAGTTTCTCTCTCTCTCTCTCTCTCTCTCTCTCCGATAAAAATAATTTAAAAAATAAATTCTCTTATAAGCAGATATTTAGGGGATATTCATTTAGTTCCACCTACAGCCTTAGAGTAAACCATACCATTGGATTTCCATAGAACACACAGAATGTCTCTTCCTCTTTATGTAATGTCAGGACAACACATTCAAGCTCTACAAAAAACATGACCAAGACTGAGCGCAGGTCATAATTTAGAGAGCACCTGCTGTCTGTAATTATTTCAGAAATGGAGACCTCACCTGACCACGTGAGAAAATTCTATGGTTTTGGGAGATGTTAAAGTTGTGAACATCTAACCCACAAATCAGAGAATAAGACTTTAAAAGAACTTAAAATAGCAGATAATTTGCAAATATGAAATTGGGTTCCCATGAGCAAGACTTAATCTGAAGAAAAATAATGTAACTGAAAGTATATCTGTAAAAACAATAAAAAATTTTTGAATTAGGGCAATGGTAGAAAAATCTGAAACGTAGAGTGAATTATAAATGATACACTTTGTTTAACAAAAATTTTAAGTATAAGGTGCAACATTGTGGCACTGCAGGTAAAGCCATCACCCACCATGCCAGCATCCCATACAAGCACCAGTTCAAGTCCTGGCCACTCCACTTCTAATCCAGCTCTCTGCTAATGCACCTGAGAAAGCAGTGGAAGATGGCCCAACTACTTGAGCCCCTTCCACTCACATGGGAGACCCTGATGAAGTTCCTGGCTCCTGGATTCGGCTTGGCCCAGCCCCAGCTGTGGCGGCAATTTAGGGAATGAACCAGTGGATGGAGGATGTCTGTCTTTCCCTTTCTCTGTAACTCTGCCTTTCATATAAATAAATACATCTTTTTTGGCCGGCGCCGTGGCTTAACAGGCTAATCCTCCACCTTGCGGCGCCAGCATACCGGGTTCTAGTCCCGGTTGGGGCGCCAGATTCTATCCCGGTTGCCCCTCTTCCAGGCCAGCTCTCTGCTATGGCCCGGGAAGGCAGTGGAGGATGGCCCAACTCCTTGGGCCCTGAACCCGCATGGGTGACCAGGAGAAGCACCTGGCTCCTGGCTTCGGATCAGCGTGAAGCGCCAGTCGCAGTGCGCTGGCCGCAGCGGCCATTGGAGGGTGAACCAGCGGCACCCTCTCTCTCTCTCTCACTATCCACTCTGCCTGTCAAAAAATAAATAAATAAATAAATGAATAAATAAATACATCTTTTTAAAAAATTTTAAGTATAAACAAAAAGCGAATCAAAAATCCACAATTCAATTTCCTTTTCTCTAAATATATGTGATCTCATACTACATTTGTAATTTTATATCCTTCTTTCATTTATTATCAACCTAAATATTTATCTATGTTTTAAAATTTTGTTCCTAAGAAATAGTTTTAATTACAGTGTGAATGAACCATAAGTTATTCACCTGTGCCCTTATTAATTAAATGTTTAGGTGGTTTCCAATTTATACAAATATTGATAATAAAGACTTTTTTAACCTTTTTATCTGAATCTCAGATGGTCTACTTCATGTAGATATCTCGGTCTTACATTCCTGGATAAAACACTTGGACATTGTTAAGCTTGATTGCATCGTGTCAAATTATGTTACAGAAAAATACTACCAGAAGTCCATGGAAGAAGCTGTTATTGCACTACGTTATTTTTATTTATGTTATTTTAGGGGTTTTTTCACTCCTAAAACCTGGTAACCAACCTCCTCTCTCTTAAGAAAAGTCCATAAGAGAAGAACGAAAATGACTGGTGTTATTTACATAAATTATTGCTCTGCACAACCAGACAGCTGACTATTTAGATATTCTACAATTCTTTCAAGCCAGGTTTTGAGCATCCTTCAAACCAGTTTGTCACTGTGGGGTGAGGACAGGGTGTAACCACCTAATTCTCAGAGTATTCTTAAGGGAACACCAAGGACAAGTTAGAGCCTATCTTTCTTGTATTTTTCCCTGTGACTTTTTCACCCCATGGTACTTCTCTATGTATTGAGTTTCTCCATTCAGCAATGTCTGCTACAGGACTCATCATCTAAACACTCAGAGACAGGCTCAGAAGTGTAATTATCTGGTTATATTCCTGAACAAAATGGAGGCTAGAAAACAACAGTACACATGAAGGTCATCCATGTGGGGAGTGACGTGGCTAATGCCCTGAGAGTTCTCCTGTCCACCATGAAGGTTTCAGAAAGAGCCATCATCCTCATGATCTCTGGGTACTTGGGAAATAGAACCCTACTTGTCTTTAGTATGTGCACCCAAAGAGAATGGTAAGATTTTTCTAGACTTTTATTTTGGACGTAAAGGTAAGGATATCTGGTTAGCGGAGGGAAAAAGTTGAGGGGACAAACACTAATTCCTTGACAAAAGTACAGACCAGAAAGCAGTCTTTGGCACCATCATGCCCCTCCCTGCTGCTGGAGGAAACAGCAGTAAAACCACTGTGACATGTGGCACCTCTCCGTGCTTAGTTTGCTTAGAGAAGTCTGAAAATTTTGCACATTTTTTCTATTATTTCCTGTAAATAGACTATAAGTGCATTTTTAGGTTCACTGAAAAACTGCACAGGAATAAAGAAACCACACTCTCTTTTCTTTCACATCTCCTTGTCCATTCTGATTGAACCACTGAGAAGACTTCAGTTACTGGGACCCTTGAAAAGAGACATGGCCAGAGATGAGGCAGTGCTAGAAGAGAGGCAATGCAATGGCCCTTGTAGGCCCTTAGTGCTCTTCTCTCATAGAGAGAGGAGATGCTGGTCTTAGCCATGCCAAATGGATACCATAGCTTAAACACTGACCAAAAACTGGGGGGGACATTTTAAAGAGAATTTATTCCTGTGAAATTTAGCCCAATTGCTTTGGACTTTGAAGAAATAATTGTGTTAAGGCAGGGTTTCTGCATCATTTTCCTTGTTTCAAGTGAATCTCCAAATTTCAAGTAGTATGAGGTCAACAGGCAGAATCCAGTAAATCTAAGGACATGTGATTATGCATAAAACCTCTAGAATAAAGGGAATGTATGCAGACACACACACACACACAAGAGTTCTTTGAAATATTTGTGGAAAATGGAATTAGAGAGAAGTTTATTTTGGTGTAACGGTTTTGAAATCCTTGCATTTTTTTCATGATACGCATTTTCATGAACTTTGTATGTGTGTCTGTGGGTGAGTTCAGCCTAATAATTATGTCCAAATGTAAATGAAACACCAAGATTTTTGCAGGGAACATTCTGACAGACTTTCTAATTGTGTGACATTGACCTAGTCAGGAAAATGTGTTGAACCTCTTTCTTCATCAAAACGTATGGATCTTTCTGATTTCTTCCAGCCAGAGGATAAAGGAAATGTGGAAATTAGACACACAAAACATGCTAACTCCAAATGCTGGCGCCATCAACTAAAGGGGACTAACAGCAAAATTAGGGTAACAAGAAGAAAGCCACGAATCAAACTGGTGGCAACGGGATCATCAGGAAAGGCCACAGGCATCTCTGTTTTGCCCTTCATGACATGACAGCCTTGACTGGTCGTCTTGCCAGAGCTGGGATGCACTTTATCTACTGATCAATAATTCAATAAATCTAATCACAAATAGATTTCCTTGGACTGACACGTTCTCAGTGACTCAGTAACCCATCCCTCTGCTTCCTAAAGGAAACCAATAGCTTATAATCGTTCTGTGCTTCTTCTGTGAACGCACATCAGCCTTTCTGCTGTCTTTGATTCACACTTTGTTCCAGTCTGACCTTGGGTTTTTCTGTAAGTTTGGACAACATTTGCTTTTGCTTGTATAAGCTGCCTTTTGTCTGTTGTGCATGTGCCTTTAGATACAAACTGATCAGCAAGCTCTTTGGTAGCACACAAGTGTCTTTATTGTATTCTTTTTCCTCTCATCAGGTTTCCTGGTTGTTATGGAGTAAGAATTTTATCTTTAGTCCTCTTGAATCAAGATCTCCTTTAATATCTCAAAGCAAAGAATAATAGCATCTAAGTAAAGAATATACAAATAATGCAATTATATGCTTTAAAAAGGTGAACATGGCCGGCGCCGCAGCTCACTAGGCTAATCCTTCACCTGCGGCGCCAGCACCCCGGGTTCTAGTCCCAGTTGGAGTGCCAGATTCTGTCCTGGTTGCTCCTCTTCCAGTCTAGCTCTCTGCTGTGGCCCAGGAGTGCAGTGGAGAATGGCCCAAGTGCTTGGCCCCTGCACCCACATGGGAAACCAGGAGGAAGTACCTGGCTCCTGGCTTCGGATTGGCACAGCGCACCGGCCACAACGTGCCGGCTGTAACGGTCACTTGGGGGTGAACCAACGGAAAAGGAAGACCTTTCTCTCTGTCTCTCTCTCTCTCATTGTCTAACTCTCAAAAAAAAAAAAAAAAGGTGAACTTTATAGCATAGAAATTGTATCTCCATAAGGCATTTTTCTTTTTTAAGATTGATTTTACTTATTTCAAAAGGGAGAGTGACAGAGAGAGGACAGACAGAAAGAGAAAGGAATTTTCTCAAATGGCAGTAATAGCCAGATCTGGTCAAAGTTAGGAGTCCAGAACTTTATCTGAGTGTTCTACATGGGTGGCCAGTGACCAAGTTCCTGAACCATCTCCCACTGCTAACCCAGGTGCATTAGCAGTGAGGTGGGTTGAAAACAGAGCAATGGAACTCAAACTAGTGTTCTTATTTGGAATACCAGTGTCATAAACTCTACAATGCTGGTCCCATAAAGAAATTGTCTTTAAAAAAAATATTAAACAAGCTGCTGTAGGCAAATCAAGACTTCTAGCATGAGTCCAAAGTCTTGTTCATCCATACTTCCATATATTGTTATCTATCATTCAACAAATAATCATTGAGCACTAACATAGAAGCTTCTAGAAATTAATAGAACAGATCCAAAGTTAGTATTGATGGAATTTCCATTACATCAACCATAGCCCCATCTCACCACAGTCCCATACCTGTCCTGTTCCCTTTAGAGATGGGCTCCCAAGACCTTAATATAATTTTTAAATAGTAGTAATAAAATAAGATTAGTTATTAAATGTAAATTAATGTGACCTACCTATAATTTTTAAGCCACGCCCAAGGGGGTTTCCATATGACAACATTTAGTTTAGATATCATGTAACTTGGTCTTTTGGAGCTTGCCTCCTAGAAAATCAGAGTTCTACCTACTTTTTTATTATCCATACCTCTAATAGCAAGTCACTGGACACACAAGAATATTCACACAATTCATCCACTTTCCTAATCAATTTAGAAATATGGGTGAAGTCAATCAAATTATCTTGTAAGCATTCAATTGTTCCAGCTCTATCATTACCTATGTTATGTCATCATTCTAGGAGCATGCCTATTGTGCTTTTCTATTCTTCCTTGACCACACCTGAGTATTACCATGATTTCATTTACTCAATCAATTGAACCAGAGAACAGAATGCACAAGGTGCACTATGTGCAGTACGAGACAGTAGAGATGCACAGCTGAGCAGAGCACAGTCTTTCTCTAAGGAACATGCTGTTCATTAGGAGAGATGCAGAGTGCACTGGTATCACGTAGAAAATCTCTACATACCAGTCGCTAACAAGACTCTAGTGTCTACAAATAAGCCACAGTGATAATCTGATTTTTATGCAGATTTATTCTCATCAATTCTTATAAATATGTGTTATATGGTAAATTAATATTTTTATTAATTTCTTTAGTTATTTTGTCTATGAAATTCTTCTCTTTCCAGAGAACAGGTGATTGATTATTCATCTACAGTTTCTTCTGGTTCTATTTTTAACTTTTTCTTTTTAGTCCACCAAGAATTTATTTTGGTCTATGATGGGATTTAAATTTCTTTCCCACTAAATAACTAGTCAGTGTTCTCAATACCATCTGGTAAATCGTCAATATTTTATCCTTTGATTGGCATTGCTTACCTTACCATCCAATTAGTTGAAATGCATGTATATATGTGATAAAGCTAAAACACTGGTAAAATATAAATAATAATACAGCCAACTTTATAGAATTATTGCAAGGGGAGAATTAAATAATGTATGTATATAATATATTCCATGTAGTGCCCAGTGCACAGAAGCTCTTGCCAAAAATATTGATTTACTTTGCTCAACCTAACCAACCCTCATTGTCTGGAATAGGTGAGAAGTGGAAAGATATGGAAGTGTTAATCCATCTGTATTTCCTTCATGGGAATAGAAAAATAAAAGAAGCCCCAGTCTCCCTGTGAAAAAATAATTTCTGCAGCATCAATTTTTATAAATTTTCCCCAAATAGTGAAAAAATGGTATCCTTCTTGTTTTAACTTATATTTCGTTGGTTGGCTGTAAGTTAAACATTTATGTATTTTCATTGTCTTTCACATCTTATATCTTTTTCTCTTGTGTGCCTTTGTGCCCATTGTCATTTCTAATATTTATTAGTTGGCAATTGGAAAGTTGTTCTTAAAACCAGTAAACCATTAGAGAAACCCTAACCAAATATAGTGTACCTATATTTTCCTTTCAAATTTTCATCTAGAATTTTATTTTTAATTTATTTTCACTTTATTTGAAAAACAGAGAGGCAGACAGACAGACAGATATATTGTCCACTGCTTCGTTCCTCAAATGCCTGAAACAATCAGGACTAGATCAAGCCAAAGTCAGGAGCCCAGAACTAAATCAAAGCCTCCCATGTAGGTGGAGGGGACTCATCCACTTGAACCATCACCTGTTGCCACCCAGGGTTGCATTAGCAGGAAGACAGAATTGGAAGCAGAGCTGGGACTCAAATCCAGGCACTCCCATACAGTATGTGAGTGTTTCAAGTTGCAATTTACCCATTGTGCCAAATGCCCAACCTACATTTAAAATTTTTTGAGAAAAAAATAGGCTCTTTTTTTTTCAGATATTGTCTCTACTTCTGGAAAACTAAGGGTATCCTACATGAATATGTCACTCTGATGTACACTAGTTCGTTGATGTAAATTAATCAATAATTTCCAAATAGGTTTCAATTTCCAAATAAGTTTGATCAGAGGCACGTACTTCTCTCAACCACCCAGTCATTATACCAGGAGAAGCCAGTAACTCAAAATACTATTGCAAAGTGTTAACACTACTGGAAAAGCAACTTAGAAGACAAGCACTGATGACTAATGTACAGAGACACCAAATTAGAATGGAAATGAGTACAAACTACTGAGAAACATGTTTGATTAGATTTTTCCTAAATACCTATTTGTTATGCTAGAGAAGAGAAAACAGTATCTTTTGGAGACAGGCAGTTGACACAGCAATTAAGCTGCCATTTGAGAGGTCTACATCCCCTATCAGAGTACTTGGGTTTAAGTCCCACCTCCGCCACTAGTTCTAGCTCCCTGCTAATGTGTACACAGGAGGAGGTGAGTGGTGGCTCAGACACTTGAGTCCCTGCCACCCACATGGGAGACCTGGATTCAATTCCTCACTCCTAGCTTCACCCTGTCCCACCCAGCCCTGAATGTCATAGGCATTTAGGAAGTAAATCAGTAGATGGGAAATTCTCTCTCTCTCTCTCTCTCTCTCTCTCTCTCTCTCTTTCTCTCTCTCTCTCTCTCTCTGTGTGTGTGTGTGTGTGTGTGTCTCCCTCCCTCCCTCCCTTTCAAAATAAAGAAATATTTTTTAAATCACTGAGCAACTTCAGTTTCTTTCCATGTTCCATTCAATTAAACTCTCAGAACTCAAGTATACAATCAAAATCAGCAGGAATCCAGTCTTTCTGTGCTAGCCAAGATCATACTTCATGAGAAGCTCGTAAAACAGTTTTTTGAGTAGGAAGCAATTTGGAAAATCTGGTCCTTTTGTTTAATAGATAATAGATGATACATTTGGAAGACAAGGACAAGTGATGACAAAGTCAAGACCCTCTAGCTGTAGAAAGTCCCTACAGCCATCCGTGGACAGTATCTTTAAGTGAGTTCTCTCCTTCCAACATAGCATATCAATTGTTATTTGTTTTATAGTTGCTTTCAATGATGCAATCAGGCCACTTCTTTGAGTTTTGTTCTTCATTTTGATCCTGAGACTGTTGTCAGACACATTAATTTCAGAATATTTCTGGGCAATTTTTCAAGCAGGCATCAACAAGCAGGGATCAATTTAAAAATCATTCAATAAAGCAAAGATGGAATTAAATCCAGCACAAGCAAAAGTGGAGGCAGCAGCCAATGCCAGTGTGACAATAGACACTGAGTGCAGCAGTCTCTTTGTGTATCCCAAGACCACCCCGCTTCACAGTCTTTTTCTCGGAGTTAATATACATTACTGAAGAATTCAACCCATTCTCATTGAGTCAGTATTCTTTTTCATTTGAGCCTAGAGCACAGAAGTTCAGAAATGTTTAGATCTAGAAAGATATTAGGAAGGAAAAAAAAATCTTCCTTCTCCAAATATGTGTATTTCTTATACACCTGTGTTTATTTCTATAATTCTACCCCTACAGACACATTCCTCTGGCCAGTAAAATTCAACATTCGAGAGGGTAAATTTACAGGGCAGGGGATGGGTGCCATGTTACAAATATACCTAATCGATGGGAGTTAAGCAAATCAGTATCACAAACTCCAGCTCCAGATGAGCAGTAATGAAGATCAGTACCTATTTATTATGGCTATGAGGGAAACTGGATTAACAAGTTTTCAAAAGGATTAAAACTATCCTGTCTCTGTTTCATTATCTGTAAAATGAAAGGTTGGATAAAGGTAACTCTGTTATCTCTTAGCTCTGATATTCTGTAATTTCAGACTTGCTGTTAGATGTGATAGGGTATCATATTTTTTCACATGAGAATTGAATGTGAAGACAATGACTGGATTAACTGATGATTATGTCAACATGTCAGGGTTAAAAGACCTCACTGAATGCCATATTCATGATTCGACCTTATTACACACCCTCAACCACCAGGACTTAACTTTCGATGCATTCATTAATAAGCATTCACTGAGTGTTGTTTGAATATCTAAGATTTATGTAATAAGGGGCTTCTGTTACAACCCAGGTCAACTTTTTCAGACTCAGAAAGGTTTAGAGACATTCTACAAACATAACATTGTCTCTTAAAACAAAAATAGTGATGTTACTGTTCTTGCTGCTGCTGTTTTTGTTGTTATTTTCCATACCTTCCAATCATCTTTATTTTCAAACATCACTCAGAAGCCAGAATTTGCACCACCTGACTTACAGACACATTCTCAGAGGAACCAAACGTTTACTGAACACTTTCCTACTGCACTCGAAGTCATTTGCATCTATCATGAGACAAGATCTTTTAGGTCAAGTAATCTTACTCTTGAAGATTAGTACATAATGAAATGAAAGCCAAAACTTCGGAGTAGGCAAGTTTGGTCCCAAGCTTTCATCTCCCCCTCCACATTTCCCACTGATTCCATGAACACCCAGCCCAGGACATGCCATTTGATATCCAGTTCTTAGCATTCTCTAGCTGTATCCTAAACCCCCAACATTTACGCTGTAATGAGAAACTGACTTTCCCATCACTTCCACTGATAGGGAAGATGTCAGCTAGCTAGTATGATAAATAGTGCAAAATGGAATCTTCCTGTAATACATATGGCCCTTCCTAAGATACCCATGACCTTGATGGACAATCATTCACATGCGGGGGGCGCGGGGAGAGTGGATTTTAAACCATTTGAAAAAGGATGTCTGTCATGATCTTGGCAAACTTGTAGGTAGAAGGCTTGACGTAAGCAACCTCTGAGTCTTTTGAACCAAAATGTGTAATTGTGCCCTAAACTAGTATCTGTACAGGGTGTCTACCACCAAGTGGCTGCCTCCAGCCTTACCCAGTAAAATATGAGGAACAAGGAGGCTAAAGTTAAGCTACAGTCCCAATGGCCTTGAGAATCATTAGATGGGTTTCTATTAATTATGATGAAAATTTCCCTAACATTGGAAATAACCCTTTAAATCAATAGGAATTCCATGATGGCATGGTAGCTGTATGACATGAAATGGCAGCTACCTTTAAATCATGGTGACTAGAGGCTCTTAAGCTGTGCTACCATAATGCCCTGGGTGCCACAATTTCGAGTAACATGTTTCTCTATTACAATTAAATAACAACATTTACTCAGTTCAGAGTTGTGAAATTAACAGTTGTGACTATTCCACTTAGGCAAAGTTCTCAACGTTTTGGTATTTGTTACAAGCTATCACTTTTTTGTAATTTTTATATATTTATTTTATTGATTTATTTGAAAGGCAGAGACAGAGAGAAAAACAGAAAGAGATCTCCCATATACCCACAACAGTCAAAGCTGAGTCAAGCCAAAGCCAAGTGCCAAGAACTTCATCTAGATCTACCACATGAGTGGTAGGGAACTAAGTACTTTAGCCACCACTTGCTGCCTCCCTGTGCCTGCATTAGCAGGAAGCTGAAACTGGGAGAAAAGCCAGGACTCACAATGGGATATGGACCTACCTACCAATCAAAGTTTTAACCACTGTGCCAAATGCTTGTCCCTTGTATCATCTATATTAGGAATAGATTTAAGACATATTTAATTCAGGGGAATGAAAAAAAAAGAAGTAACAAATATTCGTTGTATGTTCACTATTTACAGGCACTAAACTACCTATTTCATTAGTTTATTTTACTTAAACTTCAATAGGATATAGGGAATAATTTTACCTCAATTTAACCAATTAGGAAATCAAACTCAAGAGAGGTTAAGTGACTTGCTAAAAGTCACAGAAGTCTTAATCGTGTGATTCAAATGCATGTTTTTTTTTTTTTTACTCTGAAATCTGCCCTATCTCAAAAACTATTCTCCTGTGTTTTACTTCAAAAGCCAATGCTATCTGAGGTTAATAGTGAAAATGATAGAGTGCCGCATTCCTGCATGAGTTTGAAAACCTCCCACTTGGTCTCTATCTTTGACAGTTTCTCCTCCTTCCATTTGAAGCTCACAAAATTACTAACCAGTATATTGGCTAAAGTTTAAGAAAGACCTCAGCAAATAGATCTGCCATATAACCCAGCCGTCCCACTCCTGGGAATTTATCCAAATGAAATGAAATCAGCATATGAAAGAGTTAATTATTTTTCATGTTTCTTGCAGCTCAGTTCACAATAGCCAAAATATGGAATCAACCCAGATGTCCATCAACTGATGACTGGGTAAAGAAACTGTGAGATATATATATATGTATCTCAGACATACAGAAATAAAACATGAAATACCACTCAGGCGTAAAAAAAAGAATGAAACCCTGTCTTTTCAACAAAATGAACGCAACTGGAAATCATTGCACTTACTAAAATAAGCCATTCCCAAAAAGACAAACACCATATGTTTTCCTTGATCTGTGGTAATTAATAGAGTACCAAAAAATGTAATATATAAGAGTGAAACCAACATTTTGAGATTCAATGATTGTTTACAGCCTTTGTCGCTACTGTTAAGGAACAGTTTTTCTTCTTCCAATTTGTTGAATTTTTTACTTAGTGTAGGGTTAATCTTATGAGTATAAAATTAACATAAAGTAGATCATTATAAAAATTAAAAGAATAAGAAAGGAAAGAGGACAAAGGTGGGAGTGTGGGCAGGAGGGAGGGTAGGCTGGGAAGTATCACTATGCTCCTAAATCTCTATATTTGAAATTTGTTCACTTTAAAAATATTAATTTTTTTTAAATCTCATAGGAATCAAATGGTCATTTTGGGATATGAGTGTCATTTTTGCCTCATGCTTATACTCCTGGGGGTCTTCCTACATTTATTTGTTGAATATTATGATTAGTGAAAAACCAAGTCTGTGAGTACAGAGTGGATTAAAATGACGACTTTGCAAAAACTGATGAAGAGAGGGGAGGGAAGAAGGGGACTGAAAGGGAACAGGGGAGTGAGGGAAGTGTGGTTGTCTTCTTGGAACTGTTTCTACGGAAAGCATAAAATCTGTTCTTTATATTAATAAAATATTTCAAAGTAAAAAAGAAAGATCTCAGCAATTCAAGCTTAAAGATGCAAGCCCAATAGAGAGGGAAAATTAAGCAACTTGAGGGGATACTCAATCTCTTTTGGGGCATGGATTCATTACCATCAACAAATGCTAATTAAATTCCCCTAAGTAGTTGGGCTTCAGAAAACCCCAGTTACACCTCTGGCAAAACCCTGAACATTTGGACAAGCATTCTATGTTCCTCAGGTGGCAATGCTATAATGACAGATTTGGGTCTGTAGTGCCTTGGGGAACCCTATGATTTTAAAGAAATATTGTTCTGGGGCCAGCACTGTGGCCCAGCAGGTTAAAGCCCTGGCCTGCATTGCCGGCATTCCATATGGGCACCAGTTTAAGTCCTGTCCTACTTCTGATCTAGCTCCCTGCTAATGAACCTGAGAAAGCAAAGCAGAGTGGCCCAGTCCTTGAGCCCCTGCATCCACATGGGAGACCTGGAAGAAGCTACTGGCTCCTGGCTTCAGATCCACTCAGCTCTGTCCATTGCAGCCTTTGGGAGTAAACCAGCAGATAGAAGACTCTCTATTTGTCTCTACCTCTCTCTGTAACTTTGTCTTTCAGATAAATAAAATAAATCTTTTAAAAAAAGAAATATTGTTCTTCCCTGCCATGCAACATTTACATACGTATGAATTATATTGGACAGAAAAAACAATAATGCAGTTGGCACTCTGTATCCTCCGTTCATATTGGCCAATGGAAAGTGTTCTCAATTCTGAGCCCCAAACAACACCTAGTGGCCTGAAAGAGGAATTATCCTGGACACTTAGCCTACATAGATGATAAGTGCACGTGGAAGTTTTGTTGCTCTGGTCTTCCAGTTAATCTTCTTCTGTGGAACAAAAGCAGATATAGCATTGTCTACACAGTCAGCCTATCAGCAACTTCCACAACTACAGGTTCACTCAACTCCAGATCAAAAATGTAGCTAGAGGGCCAAGTGGTTAAGATGCCGTGCTAGGCATATAAGAGTACCTGGGTTCAAGTGCCAGCTCCAAGTCCTTATTCTAGCTTCCTCTGAACTGGCTTACCGTCTGCTAATGTGCATCCAGGAAGACAGCAAGCAATGGCTTAAGTAGTTGGGCTCCTGCCACTGTTGTGGAAATCTTGACAGAACGCTCAGCTCCAGCTCCTGGCTTAGGCCTGACCCAGCCCAGGAGATTGTGGACATTCGGGGAATGACCCAGTAAAGAGGAGCGCTTGTTCGCTTTCTCTCTTTCTTTCTCCCCACCCCCCTTGTAAATATCATTTTCTTAAATGTAAGGGGGCCAGGAGTGGTATGTCTGTGGTACTTTTTTCCCCTTCTCATTGTTCCCAAAACAATACAGTCAAACAGCTATTTACAACAACTTGGGTATTAGAAGTAATCATGTGGCATAGCAGGTAAAGCCGTCACCTTCGGTGCCAGCATCCCATATGGGCGCCAGTTCGATTCCTGACTGCTCCACTTCTGATCCAGCTCTCTGCTATGGCCTGGTAAAGCAGTAGAAGATGACCCAAGTCCTTGGGCCCCTGTACCCACGTGGAAGACCTGGAGGAAGCTCCTGGCTCCTGGCTTCGGATTGGCACAGCACCAGCCATTGTAGCCATTTGGGGAGTGAACCAGTGGATGGAAGACTCTCTCTCTCTCTCTCTCTCTGCCTCTCCCTCCCTGTCTGTGTAACTCCAACTTTCAAATAAATAAATAAAATCTTTAACAAAAAAAAAAAAAAGAAGAAGAAGAAGAAGTAGTAGGGTCCAGCGCTGTGACGAAGCTAGTTAACGCCCTGGCCTGAAGCGCCGGCGTCCCATATGGAAGCAGGTTCTAGTCTTGGCTGCTCCTCTTCCAATCCAGCTCTCTGCTGTGGCCTGAAGTAGAAGTCCTTGGGCCCCTGCACTCATGTGGGAGACCTGGAGGAAGCTCCTGGCTTCAGACCGGCGCAGCTCCAGCCGTTGCAGCCAATTGGGGAATGAACCAGCAGATGGAAGACCTCTCTCTCTCTCTCTGCCTCTCCTCTCTCTTTGTGTAATTCTGACTTTCAAATAAATAAATAAATCTTTAAAAAAAAAAGTAATCCAGAGAGGACTTAAAGTATATAGCAGTATAAGTATATAGTGTGGGCTACGTGCAAATATCATAGCTTGAGCATCCTCAGGTTTTAGCATCCTTAAGAAATCCTGGGGCCAACCCTCTACAAATACTGTTAGAGGTCCCCTTAGCACCCAGTTCCAGTTCCTTCTTAGTAACTGATCAGTAAATGTTCATGAAACATGAGTCTGATTTTCTGAGCTGTTCGGTCTTTCATCTCCATAAGGTTTTCCCCACTTCTTCTCCCCTACTCTAGCCCACACCTCCCATTTAAGGATGCTGTTCTAATTATTGCCTCCCTGTGACTCACTTTGCTTAAGTAGACACCTGTCACTGTGAATCCTTGAGGCAGGGCCTGAGTCTGTGAGTGTCATGTGTTACATAATCTGAGGAAACCTTATAGGGACTTGCTGGCTGGCGATGTTGGCTGATACAACTCACTACCTTGTGTTAAGGGCAGCTCTTTGAAAGTAAGACATATTTGAAGGTGGTGGTGTGACATTAACTCCTGACTTTCACCACTGTTATTTTGGTTGAGTGGAGAAATATTCATCCTAGGGTAAGAAATGGAAGCAAGCTCTGACTCTATGGGAAAGAGGGCCCCTCCTCTGCTTCAAAGGCTGAGACTTGTAAGTTCAGGGAGAAGGGTAGGTCCAGACTTGGCCATCCTGTGGCATCCCTTAGGCTGTGAGGGTGTATAAATCAGCTAAAACACGATAGCAACAAAATGGCAGTGTAACTGGAGACAGTCTAGGCCTGTGGAGGTGTAGTCTTCATACCTGAGAATATGGTGGAGGCAAAACAGTCTGCCCCTGAAGTATCACCCCAAGCCAGCAATGGTAGCTTCAGGCCTGACGTCACCAAAGAGATTTGCCTCAGCAGACAGGGGTACCTCACCACAGCAAAGCCATCTGGATGGGGCTCTATATGCCAGGGTCAGCTGGATCATCCAGCAATGGACAGGGATGCCTCACCACCAGGCTGGGGCTCTGACCTGGTGCCCAGGTCACCCACGTCATTTAGCTAGCAATGATTCAGTAGCACTCCCAGGATTCTTGTTTTTCAACAGGGAAAGTGCCCATGGCCATAGAATGAGGCTCCTCTGTAGACTTTGGTGGCATTTTTATTTTCTTTGCTCAGTATTACAGTATTATAGTAATCAGTAAATATTTCTTGGCCAAGAAAGCTTCCTGCAGGTTTGTAAATGTCATAGGAGGAAGTTCCTGAAGAAAAGGAAGATATTATGAAACAAGTAGATGACTAAGAGGAATAATTTAACTTGAATAGGGTGAAAAAGTAACCTAATACTGTGCCCAAGTCAACTAATAAAGCATCAATTTTTAAATGATAAATTATGTTTTTATTGGTATTATTCTGTTCTCACTTATTTGAGTTCCCTTTCCTGCCTCAAACTACACACACACACACACACACATGCATTCATGTATAGTGTTTCTCCAGTTTATGCAATAAGATTTTACCGGTTGTTCACTCTTATGAAAGAATATTTTAATATGTGGTTTTATAAGAAAATATGGACATCTATACCAATAGAAAATTGTTGACACAATCAACTCAGTACATCCAAAATTAAATTTAATCCATTTCCTCCAAACCAGCCTCCTTCCTAAGCATCTTATCCTACAGAATGGCCTCTGTTCGTTTCCTTCAGTTTAAAATCTGGGAAATTTAGTTGATTTCTCCTTGGTTTAGCCTCTTCCCATCTTCAACAGGACATCAGGATGTCTTGCTTCTACCTGCCAAATGTCTCTATCTTCCTCCCCTGTCACCGGGCCCTCCTATCACTGCCCTGGACCAAACCTTCCTGATCTTTATTCTATTATACTCCAACTCTCTCCAGTCGGCTTTTCTATCTTCCACTGACGCCCTGTATTCCAATCTGCCCCCCATTTCTCCCAGCCCGTCTATTTGCAAGTGCATCTCTGTTCACGTCCCCAGCCAACAAAGACAACCTCCTGATGTGTCTGACCAAGCCCTCCATGCCCACATCTGTGGGCTCATCCCCCCTCTTCACACACACACACACACACACACACACACACACTTAAGCCACAGGCACCACTCTGCCCTCCCAAACACACACTGCCCTTCCACTGCTCCTGCTTTCTGCTCCCAGAAATATCTTCCACCCCGCCCTTGCCCTGCCTGATAAATCCTCATCATCCTCAGGGCTGGGTGTGAGCATGGCCTCTGCCACTATTGTTCCAGCCTGGTTACTCTGGGCCTGTGTGTGCTTCCCAGTTGAGGCATTATAGCACTCAGAGCCTGACCTGTGGGTGAGGCCACACCTGCCTCCAAGGAATGGCTCTCACCCGAAGGGGAGGTTACTCACAGCATCCAGCTCCTAGGGTGGACAGGAATTCCACACTTGAAGTACAACTGAGAGTGAAGGCAATGTTGTGGACTGCAGGGGGTCCCCAGGGCCAGGAATAGCCCCTTGATTGGTCGACTCACCTGGGGTGCCTCTCATAGAGACAGGCAGAGAGTTAGGAAGCAGGAGCTAGGCCAGGTGTCTGCGAAGATGCATTATCGCCACGGGGCTCACAGAATTTCTCAATATGGGATGCTCAGAAACTGCCTCAGAACCACCTGTGGGATTTATTTCAGAATAATGATTCTTGAGCCCCACCTTTGATGATAAATCAGATCCTGTAGAGATTGGACCTGTTCTGTATTTTAACAAGATTCTCAGGAGATCCTTATGCATGCAAAAATATCCTGAACTCCTAGAATGAGAGACAAAGCATCTTACAACAGGGTAACAAGACAAGGCTACTAAACCCAGCCTTCAGAGCTGGATTCCACCCTGAACACACAGTTCCCTAAAAAGAAAATAATCAATATTTTCATCATTTAATTGCAACAACAATGTATAGAAAGACAATGCTGGAGTCTAGAGGTAAAAGTTGGGAAGGCAGTCACTTTTTATATCCAGACCTGATGGCTATCCCTACTTCCTAAACTTTTGGGGCTGCAAATACATGTATTCATGTATGGAAAGCATGGAACATATTCCTGACCCAGTAGATCGTCTCTAGATGTCAACTACCTGAGGATTGTCTCAAGATTTCCCCTTATGTGCATTTTGCTGAACCATTTTTGAAGGTTCTGAGGGAGATAAGCCAGGAAGGGCCCCGGCCCCCTCCCCACACACCTGGTGCCCATGAAGCTACATCCGTAGGTACAGGCCATGCTCACTGGTCTCACGTGTAGATGGAGGCACACGCAGATAGGGATGCTCTTGAGCAGTTTGCTCCTGTTCACCAAGGTCCAATGCTGCTGCCCTCCACAGGCCATTCTACCAAATATCCTGATCTCCCCACCCTGAGTTGTGGGGAGAACTCATAGTCACTCAGGCAGCAAAATGAGGTCCAGAAAGACCGAAAGTAAAGAAGCTGTGTGCCTGCGCCACAGCTCACTAGACTAATCCTTCACCTGCGGTGCCGGCACCCCGGGTTCTAGTCCAAGTTGGGGCGCAGGTTCTGTCCTGGTTGCTCCTCTTCCAGTCCAGCTCTCTGCTGTGGCCCGGGAAGGTAGTGAAGGATGGCCCAGGTGCTTGGCCCCTGCACCTGCATGGGAGACCAGGAGGAAGCACCTGGCTCCTGACTTTGGATTGGCACAGCGCGCAGGCCATAGCAACAATTTGGGGGGTGAACCAAAGGAAAAGGAAGACCTTTCTCTCTGTCTCTCTCTCTCACTGTCTAACTCTGCCTGTCAAAAAAAAAAAAGAAGAAGAAGTAGCTGTGATACACAAGATGAATCTGTGCAAAAAAAGCAGAAGATGATGACATTAGTTACAGAATGGGTCCTGGAGTGCTCTTCCTGTTGCCCTCTGTACCAATGGGGCTTAAATTTCATGGCATGGGGGGAGACGGAGGTCAGAGTGAATTTTTGCCCCCTCCTGGTGTGCTGTGCTTGTTGGCTAGGGCTCCCTTTGCTCCCCAGCTGCACTCAACTCACCACCTGGAACACAAAGTATCCCAAACTCAACCTATCTCCTCCCCTAAACTGTTCCTTCCCTAGTATTTACTAATTCAAATTTAAAGTAGATTTAAAGTATAGAGATACTTTAAAATCTTCAAAATTTGAAAACTGTAGTAGCTTTCCCATAGAACACATTTTCCACGAACCTTTTGAAGACCTCTTCATATGCATGGATTTCAAATTGTTTTTTCATCAAAGTAAACTTATCTTTCAGCTACATTCTCCACTAACTTTTTGAAGTATCATTGTAGATAATTTTTAAATTATGAGACACAGACTGCTGTAATTCTTAATGAGAAATGATAAACCTGAGTTTGATTCCATCTGTGAATTTTTTGAGTTCTTTTACCTTGAGCAAGTGATAAGATCTCTCTGAACATTTTATTCCCCCTTCAAAGCAGGTGGAATCATAACTACCTATTTTACAAGTTTGTTTTGAGTATTCATGAAATTTGTAGGTGTGTGTGTTTTACAAGCTATAAAAGAATAGATGACGGGGCTGGCATTGTGGCACAGTGGGTTAAAACCCTGGTCTGCAGCACCGGCATCCCATATGGGTGCCAATTGGAGTCCTGGTTGCTTCACTTCCTATCCAGCTCACTACTAATACTAAAGCAGCAGAGGATGGCCCAAGTCCTTGGGCCACTGCACCCATGTGGGAGACCCAGAAGAAATTCCTGGCTCCTGGCTTTGGATCAGCGCAGCTCTGGCATTGTGGCCATTTGGGGAATGAACCAGCGGATGGAAGATCTCTCTCTCTCTCTCTGTCTCTACCTCTCTCTATATTTTGTCTTTGAAGTAAATAAAGTAAATCTAAAGGAAGGAAGGGAGGGAGGGAGAGAGGGAGGGAGGGAAAGAAGAAAGAGAGAAGAGTGAGAGGAAGGAAGGAAGGAAGGAAGGAAGGAAGGAAGGAAGGAAGGAAAGAAGGAAAGAAGGAAGGAGGGGAGGAAGGATTCTGCTTAACTCTCCAGAGAGCCCAGTGTGGACAGGAAACTCTAACATTCATTCCCAAGCCCAGTTCAAGGATAGCAGTGTACCAGGAGACAACTTCCAGCAAAGCCCCTTGGTTATATTAGGTTGTTCTCAAGCTGAAGGGAGTTTCCAAGGTTACTAAGAAACCATGTCAAATACAGAATTCACCAGAGTTAAACAGATCCAAGAAAGTGGCATCTGCCAACCCACATCCTAACTACTATTCCACCAAAAAAAAATTAAAAAAAAAAAAACAGTCCTTGGAAGACAGTCTTTTTCCTCAAGTTTATTGGAAATAACTCTTGCTGTCAACATAATCTATGAAGGGGCTGGCGCTGTGGCATATCAGGTAAAGCCACCACCACCCACAGTGCCAGCATCCCATATGGGCACCAGTTCAAGTCCCAGCTGCTCCACTTCCAATCCAGCTCTCTGCTATGGCCTGGGAAAGCAGTGGAAGATGGCTCAAGTCCTTGGGCCCCTGCACCCCTGTGGGAGACCTGGAAGAAGCTCTTGGCTCCTGGCTTCGGATCGGCACAGCTCCCAGCCGTTGCAGCCAATTGGAGAATGAACCAGCAGATGAAAGACCTCTCTCTCTCTCTCTCTCTCTCTCTCTGCCTCTCCTTCTCTCTCTGCATAACTCTGACTTTCAAGTAAATAAATAAATCTTAAAAAAAAACATAATCTGTGAAGACTACAAAAACTCAAAATAAGATAATGATGTGTTCATTAGTGCAGGAACAGGACCAGGTACTTAGAAAAGTGTGACATTGAGAGAACCCTGGAAAACCTGATAAAAATGAGTAGAAATGTCAGGTCTGTTAGCGAAAATGTCTTCTCTTTGCTGTCCATTGATGTATTCCAGATACCTAGTACAACTCCTTGCACATAATAGATACTCAGTTAATGTCTATTGAATTGATTTTGGACTGCAAGTTTAAAAAAAAAAACTTGCTGCTTGTTCTTCTTTTTACCTTCTTCCTGACAACAGCACCCATTTTTATTTTGAGTTCCACAAAGCTTACTCATGTCTTCTACTGAGGGTTTCACACATACATACCCTAGCCTTATAAATAAAACATATAGCTGGCCGGCGCCGTGGCTTAACAGGCTAATCCTCCGCCTTGCGGCGCCTGCACACCGGGTTCTAGTCCCGGTTGGGGTGCCGGATTCTATCCCGGTTGCCCCTCTTCCAGACCAGCTCTCTGCTATGGCCCGGGAAGGCAGTGGAGGATGGCCCAAGTCCTTGGGCCCTGCACCCGCATGGGAGACCAGGAGAAGCACCTGGCTCCTGGCTTCGGATCAGCCAGATGCGCCGGCCGCAGCGGCCATTATATAGCTAAAGTATAAGCCATTCAACATTAAACATTGCTCCAGCAACAGCTACTGGTTCAGCAAGGAATTTTCCCATTAAACAAGTGCTTAGCACGAACCATGTGTCAGGATCTAGCACACAACAAAATGGACAAGACCCCTGCCCTCATGGGGGCTTGCACTGGGGTGAGGAGGAGCCTACATGTATAATAAATAGAATGCATATGTATTTCTACAAATGCATGTCTTCATATATGTATACGTGTGTGTATATGCATTGTGTGAGTGTAGGTATATGTGTGTGGCTGCAATGTGGAAAAGGGATGGGAAAAAATACCACAATATGAGGTGACTTAGGGGACTGTTTCAGTGCTCCAGAGGAGGAATCTGGGAGCTTGAACCAGGATAGTAGCAGCAGGGAAGTGGGTGGACTTGAGAGATATCAGGATGTAGTGATTGGTTGTGTGGATGAAAGAGAGAAACTATTGTAGAAAATTATGTGAGTCCAACTTGGGCATCTGTGTGATGGTGTTACCATATACGTCCAAAGAGAGCTGGGAAGAGAAGCAAGTGTGACAGAGGGATCACAAATTTAGCTTGGGTCCCAGAATTTGGGAGATGGTCACATTCAGGTATCCACAGGGAGGTGGGTATGTGGCTGGGACTCTGAAGGGAGACTTGGAAGACAAAAAGGGAGGTTAATATGGAGCTAGTAACTGAAGCCAGGAAATTGCATCCATTGATAACAAAAAGGGACCCCAGGGGTTTAATCACCAAAATAGGTAAGAGGTTACTACAACTCAGTAGTTAAAAAAAAAAAAAAAAAAAAAAAACTAACAAACTGATTCAGAAATGGGTTAAGGAATGAACAGACATCTCTCCTGAGAATACATACAAATGGCCAACTTGAAAAACAAAAAAGCTTAATATCACTAACTACTGGAAAATGAAAAATCTGAACTGATACCATCTCATACCTGTTATCTAAAAGTCAAAAGATAGAAAATGTTGGCAGGGCCGGCACTGTGGCATAGCAGGTAAAGCTGCAGCCTACAGCACCAGCATCCCATATGGGTGCCAGTTTCGGTCCTGGCTACTCCACTTCCTATCCAGCTGCTTACTGATGCACCTGGGAAAGCAGAGAAAGATGGCTCAAGTCCATGTTCTTTCACCCACGTGGGAGCTGTGGAGGAAGCTCCTGGCTCCTGGCTTCGGCCTGGTCCAGCCCCAGTTTCTCTCTCTCTCTCTCTCTCTCTCTCTCTCTCTCTCTCCTTCTCTAACTCTGCCTTTCAAATAAATAGACAAATCTTTAAAAAAAAAAAAAAGAAAGAAAGAAAGAAAGAAAGAAAGAAATGTTCATTAAGGGGCAGGTGGAAGGACAGTTGCAGAACGTGTGTGTTGGCGGCAAAGGGAACAAAGCACAACGAGAACCTCCTCAAAGAAGCAGGGTCAGGTCGAGAGCAGATCTGAAAAAGCCCTCTTGCCACCCTTGGTTTGAGCCCTGATGGGCTCCTTACGTGAGAAACAGCGCCATCTAGTGGACACTGAGGTGTGTAGCGGCGAGATGCTGATTTTCGCGATTGTCCAGAATCACGTTGAGTGATTCGGAGTGAGTTTAAGAGACATTATTTTACAGCAAGAAACATGGGCCGCAGAGGTTAAGTTTGATTTCCCCGCAGGTTACTCTAGTTCTCAAGTGACAGATCTAGGATGGGTGCCTCGCAGGGCGCTGGAGACCACGGGACGCACTCGGACCTGGCTTGACCCCAACCAGAACGCGGGCAGAGGTCTCCCTGCTGCCTAAGACCCACACGTGGTCCTGACCAAATCCCCATTGCCCCGCTGCTGAGTGCGCGCCGCCTTTCCGTGGATTCCAGACTCTTCTTTGCCCTCCTCAACCCTGCATTCTCGGGCTGTTCCTTTATCTCCGTCTGCGCACCGCCTAGAACATGGAAACAAACTTTCTACAGTGTCACGGCTGGGCACAGCCAACAGCCACCTCACCCCAGCCTAAGCCAGACACCTCCGCGGAGGCTCCCACCAAGGTGGAAACTGAACATGGCACCCTTGTGTTGGCGACGTGTTAATGCTCCCAAGCCAGGACACCAAAATTCCTGAAAATTTCAGCTGGACATGTGGCGATAGATGAAATCTGTACTCTGTTAACAACTGGTTTTATTTTCTTGCTGCAGCTTTAAAATCATTCTATATAACACCTGCTTTCCAAAATAAATGTCTCTTCTAAAATAGCATATATCTGGGCCGGGCATTGGCCTCACGGTTAAGACGCCTATGACATGGCAGTCACAGGATTCAATTGCCGGCTCCAGCTTTCTATTCTAGCTTCCTACGGATGCAGATCCTGCGAAGCCATAGTGATGGCTCAAGTAATCCTTCCTGCCGCCCACATGGAGACCTGGTTTGAGTTCACAGCTCCAAGTGTTAGCCAAGCTCCCACTGTTATGGGCATCTGGGGATTCAACCAGTTGATAAGAGTGCTCTCTGCGCTTGCTCTCGCTCTCCCTCTCTGTGTCATTCTGCCTTTCAACTAAATAAATAAAGCTTTCAAACCAAATTCATGTTAAAACTGAAAACAAAAAACAAAGCTACTCCTCATCCTGCACTGCCCATGTCCAAAATGGCTCCATGTGGTGGCAAGAACCTGGAAAACACAACTGTCACGGTCCCCTCTCTGGTCCTAACACACTGATTCTGTGCCCTTCTCTCCTCCCCACCACCACAGCACAGCTCAGGATTGCTGCACAGCCACCGGAGCTCCTTGCCTGCCTCCTGCCTTGCTCAGCCAGGCACATCTTTTAAAATGCACTTAGGAGGGGCGGGCATTTGGAGCTCCAGCTTGAGATGCTAGTTTCCTGTACCAGAGTGCCTGAGTTGGAGTAATGGCCCTGCTTCCAACTCCACACGTTTGCTAATGCACACCCTGGGAGCCATCAGGCTCAAACGCTTAGGTCTCTCCACTCAAGTAGGAGACCTGCACGGAGTTCCCGGTTCCTGGTTTCAGCCTAGCCCTGTCCCAATTGTTGAAGGCATTTGAGGAATGAACCAGCAGATAGACAGTCTCTCTCTCTCTCTCTCTCTCTCTCTCTGCCTTTCAAATAAAATTCATTTTTAAAGTACAAATCTGAGTTCACCCCCACCTTTCTTTAAATTAGTGAAACGCAAAAGGAGTTCCATGTCAGTGTCAGCCTGTGGATTCTGAAACTTGGCTGTCGAGTGGTAAGCCTAGAAACAGAGAGCATGCATTCAGCAGCTTGCAGAGGCACCTAGTTTGAAAGCTGAGGCTACCAATTTGAGTGTCTTAGCTTTTATTTTATTTTTCCAAGAGTTCATATTTATTTTTTCTTATGTAAGTATTGATTCAAGATGAATTGAGGCCGGTGCCATGGCTCAATAGGCTAATCCTCCACTTGCGGTGCCGGCACACCGGGTTCTAGTCCCAGTTGGGGCGCCGGATTCTGTCCCGGTTGCCCCCCTTCCAGGCCAGCTCTCTGCTGTGGCCCGGGAGTGCAGTGGAGGATGGCCCAAGTGCTTGAGGCCTGCACCCGCATGGGAGACCAGGAGAAGCACCTGGCTCCTGGCTTCGGATCAGCGTGATGCGCCGGCCGCAGCGCTCCAGCCACAGCGGCCATTGTAGGGTGAACCAACGGCAAAGGAAGACCTTTCTCTCTCTCTCTCTCTCTCTCTCTCTCTCTCTCTCACTGTCCACTCTGCCTGTCAAAAAAATACAAAAAAAATTTTTAAAAAGATGAATTGAAAATTTAAAAACAAACTGTTCCTTTACTTAGTTTGAAAGTCACATCTGTGAATTGTTTGCCTATTCCCAGTTACCCTCAAGACAAACAAAGCTCCTAGGAGGCAATGGTGATGACTCAAGTTATTGGGTTCCTGACATGTGTGGGAGACCTGGATGGAGTTCTCAGCTCCCAGCTTTGGCCTGGCCTAGTCCCTGGGGTTGCAGGCATTTGAGGAGTGAACCAGTGGATGGGAGCTCTCTCATGCTCTCTTACTCGCTCTCTCTCTCTCTCTCTCTCTTGCTCTTATAAGCAGATAAATAAGTAAATTTGGAATTTCCATGGGGTGTGATACTCAGTCCTTCATTCACTCACCGCCCACTCCCACTCCCACTGCAGCTTCTCTTCTCAGGGTTCCTTAACACGTGTTCCACACAACCCCCAGGCCTCACTTGTGCTTCCCAGTCCTACATATGCTGTCCTGTCCCTTATGGCCTTCACCTAAGGCCTGCTCGTCCTTTCGGACTCAGCTCAGCCCCTGAGGGTTCCTCAGACTGAACATGACTGCCCCTCTGTGCTCCTGTGCACCCTCCGACGACCTCCATAGGAGCACTGATTTCTGCTCCTTCTCTGTTGAGTGAGTCTGACTCTGTCTTACCCTATTTTTCTCCCCCTCCATTTGCCCAGTAGCTAACACAATAATTGCTTACCCAATGACTTAATGAATAAATGAGAGATTGTATTGATAAAAATTTTCTTGCTAACCTCTTGGATAAGACAGTGAAAGGAAAAGAATTTTCAGCTTTGTATCTTCATAGTTAGATGGTCAAACAGCTGCCTAGAGCATGCACAACACAACTTTATTAAGAAATAAACTTATTATTGAGCACGAGTGCTTAATGTGATTGACTACAGAAGTAGAAATCTCCTTCATCACCTACTGTGACTCCACCACTGGTGTTGATGTTCCCATGGTGATGAAACTTGGTAGCAGAGAGTGACACTTGTGATGGTGTCATGTGCACCAGCTCAGGCAGGCTGACTCATGCCAGCGACTTTGCAATAATGCCTCCCAAGGATGGGAAGACCTGTTCTCTACATGGGAAGCCACTGACCTAATTACCCAACCCAGTGAGTTCCTGCTTTCCACTAAGTCAGCAAAGAAGAATAATTAAGGGCAGAAGAAAGCAGCCCATCCCAGCTTCCCATTGCCTGTCTTCAGTGGCTGGCCAAATTCAGCAATCAACCCCAGAATCTGGGAAAAGAAAAGGCCTGTTTATGTGAGTGCAGTGAACAAGCCCCACCTTCCCCCAGTACCCACACTTTAGTCCTTATTTATCCAAGTGTCTTCCCTAAAGAGTGGTGGGACTAGAGATGGTAATGACCCCTTTCAGAACACAGATCAACTTAGCTGGAGGCAAAGGTGAAAGCCAAGGGGTCCAGTCAGGTCTCTGCTTGTCACACAGCAGACAGGATGCTCATTGCTACATTCCCAGCTGTTATCAGTGTTCAAAGTGTATGCAGAGTTGCTCATGGCTCCTCCCCAGCCCCCTACCCCAGGGTAGACATGGCCTCCTAAGCATGGCCCATTTCTCATTAGTTTTTTTTGGCTCAGAAAATCTACATGCTTCTAACTGGCCTAATTAGCCTTATTTTACATAGGGTCATTATCTTAGCAAAGTAAATTATCGAACTGATGGAGATTTTGTCAAGAGTGGTAATAATAATAGTATCAGTGATGTACTATGCTGTTACTTCTTGGACAAATTTTACTAAGTACAAAAAGGCCACCACTATTCTATTCAACACCTTTCTATGACTTGGAAAGAAATGACCAATCTTCAGACAGACACAGCACACATCCTGGTGCCCTGCTATGTGAGTGCAGCATGGCTGTCACCCTAGGCCCTGTGTCACCCTCTCTGTAGGATGCACTTGTGCAGGGGTCAACCCACACAATCATGTTTGATGGCACTCACATAGCAGAAACACCCAGTAAAGAGTGAAAGACTGAGTAGCCTGTCAGAAAAGAGGTAGATAGGATAAAAGCAACTATATGATGTGGGAACAAAGCTGATTGTATTGCGTTGGCACTTCCCATCTCCCTCGGTAACCTTTCTGTGATTGATGGATGCAGAAGAATCATTCCAGCATCAATGTGTAGTCCTAGAATTGGCACAGCCAAGTCCTCACCTCAGTGGCCTCCATCCTCCTTCCACAGTAATGGCAGCAGATAGCAATCACACCTTTCACCTTAGGGAGGCCCACCTTTGTTCCCAGTGTCAAACTGAGGTGTCAGGCTGGTGACCATCTTTTGCAGATGGAAGTTGCCATTGGTTCCATGGAGGTGGATGGGTTAGAACTGGCTCAGGATACAGTATTCCTTCTGGCCCTGTAGCCAGCTGAAGCCAAGAAGAATCTGAGAGCACCAAGATAAAATCCCTCCTCCGCATACTGGTAGAATTGGAGTCCCTGATAGGGTGGGTGGTTGGATGTTAGAAGCCAGGACTTCTTGCCATCCCAGGATTATTTCCATGGCACCAGTGGGCCAACCTGACAAATCTGGATTTCCTCCTCAAGTCAATTTCCCAGGTAACCTGATTTTTCCAAAAGCTCACTCCATTAAACAATAGACCTCAAAGATGCAATGTGACCACCGTGTTTAGAAGTGATATAAATTTAAGAAACAAGACACTACATCCCCTTCCAGAGATTGAGAAAACACATTCATGTCTCAAAGGCCAAGAAAAGCATCGCAGAACCAGTTTAACTTTGCTCAACAAGATTTTTCAGGGGCCGGCTCTGTGGTGCAGCAGGTTAACGCCCTGGCCTGAAGCACCAGCATCCCATATGGGCACCGGTTCTAGTTCCAGCTGCTCCTCTTCCAATCCTGCTCTCTGCTATGGCCTGGGAAAGCAGTAGAAGATTCCCCAAGTGCTTGGGCCCTTGCACCCGCATGAGAGACCCAGAAGAAGCTCCTGACTCCCAGCTTCGAATCAGCGCAGCTCCATTGCAGCCATTGGGGAGTGAACCAATGGATGGAAGACCTCTCTCTCTGTCTCCACCTCTCTCTGTAACTCTGTTTTTCAAATAAATAAAATAAATCTTAAAAAAAAAAGATTTTTCAGTCACAGACTCATATTTGCATAGCAGTTTCTCATCCCCACAGAACAACTATTCCTCTAGACAGTTTCAGAAAAACTGAGTGCTTTCTTTCCAAGTCACAAAACTAGCGAAGGGACAACCAAGAAAACCAAAACACATGAATTACCCTCCCAGCCAAAATCTTTTTCTGTCAATCGGAAGTATGTCTTGATATTTACTATTTGTTAAAGCCTGGTCCAGGAGAAGAGAGAGTACAAAGCAGCTGTGGTTGAGGCAGGGAAGCTGTCAGTTCAGACTACCTGGGTGTGACAAGGCTCCTGAAGGCAACCAGAAGTTCCAGGAAATGCTGTGTCTCTCACCTCCAGTGGAGCACCATGCCATTTTCGGTCCCAGGACTTGGGACAGGGAGGTTCATTTACTGTTAGTGAAGTGCTTTGATCGCCTCACTTGAAAAGAGGCTCTCACAAAATCAAGGAGCTGTTGAGCTGGAGCCAAGAGTTGGCGACAAGGTCAAAAGCCATCGAGTGGGGAAACACACATTGTTTAAATCTTCTGAGAAGGGAAGAATGGTGTAGAAGCTGTTTCCAGCCCAAGAGCTAGAACTAGAAATGGAAGCCTTTTGATTCCAGTATAAATGGTAAATAACATATGGTTGACTACAACACAAAACACACTTTTTGAAAAATTGTATTACATTTAACCAGAAACAT
Source organism: Lepus europaeus (assembly GCF_033115175.1). Classification (NCBI taxonomy): domain Eukaryota; kingdom Metazoa; phylum Chordata; class Mammalia; order Lagomorpha; family Leporidae; genus Lepus; species Lepus europaeus. Next base: position 110,777,837 of record NC_084835.1, on the reverse strand, counting down.
TTCAAAAATAAAAATTCCTGGAATGTTTGCTTATTATGTAAAGATATAATTGTGCTTTGCTTTAATCTACACTCATCTGTCCTCTACTTAGCATAATACTTCATTTTAACGTAAGCAGAAGAAAATAGTCCCTTGAAGATGGATGGTTTACTCACTATGTAAAAGTTTTTTAATGTTCCAAATCATAGTGATTGAAATTACAGGCTGTGGAGTGAGACAGCTGGGGTTAAATCCCCTTTGCCTCCAGCAGACCCATAAAGATGTGCTGTGAAAGTGGATTATAAAAATGTCATGCTTAGCAAAGTGCCCTGCTTGTAATGCTTCCTCCAAGAATGGCAGTGTGGATGACTGGAGTCATAACTGGAAAAAGTAATCATTTACAGTTATTATTTATCAATAATAGTAGAAGATATAAAGGAACTGGTAGAGCCACTTTGAAGCACTATTCTACATTATCTACCATAGCTGAATGTTTGTGTACTCTATGGCTCAGCAATCCCATTCCCAAGTAGTATGTCTATGTACACAAATATGTTATTTTTATACACACACACATCAAGAATGCATAATATTCCACAGAGAGACATGAACTAGAATGTCCATGATAATACTACTTGTAATAACCAAAAGCTGGAAATTTTCAATGCTCATTAAGAGGAGATGGATAAATAAATTTTGATGTATTCAAAACTTATGGGAATATACAGTAATGCTAATGATGATCTAGAACTACATGCAAGACTGTGAATGATATTTTCACAAATGAATTGAAAACAGAACATACTATATGATCCCATCCATGTAAAGAACAAGCACAGACAACAGACAATGTGAGGGCTGGCACTGTGGCATACCAGGTAAAGCAGCCACTTGCTAGGTTGGCATCTCCTATGGGCACTAATTCGTGTTCTGACTTCTTCACTTCTGATCCATCTCCCTGCTAATCGTCTGGGAAAGCAGTAGAAGATAGCATAAGTGCTTGGACCCCTGCTACCTTCATGGGAGACCTGGAAAAAACTTCTGGCTCCTGACTTCAGCCTGGCCCAGCACTGGCCATTGCAATCATCTAGGCAGTAACCAGCAGATGGAAGACCTCTCTGTCTCTCCCTCTCTCTCTGTAACTCTGACTTTCAAATAAGTAAGTCAACCAAAAAAAAAAAAAAAAAGACAATGTGTGTGTTGTTGAGATAGACCTATAGGAACTTCTGGAAGTCTTGATCTAGGAGGTGGTTAGTTGGCTGTGTTCACTTTGTGACATTCAGTTTAGTTATATAGCTATGTGTACCTTTTGTATGTATGTTATACTTGGAAATAAGTTCTAAAAGAAACATACAGAGAGAGTACTCTGATGGTGTGAAGGACAGTGCCCAGGGGAAGCTGTCAGTCAAAGCTGGGAGAGTCTGAATTACCCAACTCCAGGATCCAGAATATGCCATAGGGGTCTTTGGGGAGGTTGAAGAAAATTAAAGAATGAGAAGGCAACCACCTCCTGGTGGATTTGCAATAGAAGATGGCTTAATCTCAGTCTGCCATTGGGGATGTTCTGTTTTGATTGATGTGAACAAAGGGTTAATGTTGGGGGCTGGTATATCTCCTTTAATGTAACTTCTCTTCCCCAATTGAATTATAAATTTCTTCAAGGAAGAGGCCAAGTATTGTCCCTCTCCTAAAGCCCTATGTCCCCGCAGCAGGGCTTCTCAAATAACACTGGCCCATGAATTTAAAATACTATCAAACAATCTTAGAGCCCATGAAGAAAATTATCCAAGTGCAGTTTTAAGACCATTGAAATTTGGTCTTTAAAAAGTGCTGTAGCTGAACACTCTAAGCAAATTGGGTATAGAAGGAACATTCCTCATTACAATCAAAGAAATTTATGAAAAACCCACAGCCAGCATCCTGTTGAATGGGGAAAAGTTGGAAGCATTTCCGCTGAGATCTGGTATCAGACAGGGATGCCCACTCTCACCACTGCCATTCAATATAGTTCTGGAAGTTTTAGCCAGAGCCATTAGCAAGAAAAAGAAATTAAAAGGATACAAATTGGGAAGGAAGAAGTCAAACTATCCCTATTTGCAGATTATATGATTCTTTATTTAGGAAATCCAAAGAATTCTATTAAGAGACTACTGGAACTCATAGAAGAGTTTGGAAAAGTAGCAGGATATAAAATCAATGCACAAAAATCAACAGCTTTTGTATACACAGGGAATGCCACGGCTGAGAAAGAGCTTCTAAGCTCAATCTCATTCACAATAGCTAGAAAAACAATCAAATACCTTGGAATAAACTTAACTAAGGACGTTAAAGATCTCTACGATGAGAATTACAAAATCTTAAAGAAAGAAATAGAAGAGGATACAAAAAGATGGAAAAATCTTCCATGCTCATGGATTGGAAGAATCAATATCATCAAAATGTCCATTCTCCCAAAAGCAATTTATAGATTCAATGTGATACCAATCAAAATATCAAAGACATTCTTCTCAGATCTAGAAAAAATGATGCTTAAATTCATATGGAGACACAGGAGACCTCGAATAGCTAAAGCAATCTTGTACAACAAAAACAAAGCCAAAGGCATCACAATACCAGATTTCAGAACATACCACAGGGCAGTTGTAATCAAAACGGCATGGTACTGGTACAGAAACAGATGGGGCCAGCGCCGTGGCTCAACAGGCTAATCCTCCGCCTTGCAACGCTGGCACAGTGGATTCTGGTCCCGGTCAGGGCGCCGGATTCTATCCCGGTTGCCCCTCTTCCAGGCAAGCTCTCTGCTATGGCCCCAGAGTGCAGTGGAGGATGGCCCAAGTCCTTGGGCCCTGCACCCACATGGGAGACCAGGAGAAGCACCTGGCTCCTGGCTTCTGATCAGCGCGATGCGCCAGCCACAGCAGCCATTGAAGGGTGAACCAGTGGCAAAAAGGAAGACCTTTTGCTCTGTCTCTCTCTCTCACTATCCACTCTGCCTGTCAAAAAGAAAAAAAAAAAGAAAAAAGAAAAGAAAAAAAGAAACGGATAGACCAATGGAACAGAATAGAAACACCAGAAATCAATCCAAACATCTACAGCCAACTTATATTGGATCAAGGATCTAAAACCAATTCCTGGAGCAAGGACAGTCTATTCAATAAATGGTGCTGGGAAAACTGGATTTCCACGTGCAAAAGCATGAAGCAAGACCCCTACCTTACACCTTACACAAAAATCCTCTCAATATGGATTAAAGATCTAAATCTATGACCCATCACCATCAAATTATTAGAGAACATTGGAGAAACCCTGCAAGATATAGGCACCGGCAAAGACTTCTTGGAAAAGACCTCAGAAGCACAGGCAGTCAAAGCCAAAATTAACTATTGGGATTGCATCAAATTGAGAAGTTTCTGTACTTCAAAAGAAACAGTCAGGAAAGTGAAGAGGCAACCGACTGAATGGAAAAAAAATATTTGCAAACTATGCAACAGATAAAGGATTAACAACCAGAATCTACAAAGAGATCAAGAAACTCCACAACATCAAAACAAACAACCCGCTTAAGAGATGGGCCAAGGACCTCAATAGACATTTTTCAAAAGAGGAAATCCAAATGGCCAACAGGCACATGAAAAAATGTTCAAGATCACTAGCCATCAGGGAAATGCAAATCAAAACCACAATGAGGTTTCACCTCACCCCGGTTAGAATGGCTCACATACAGAAATCTACCAACAACAGATGCTGGCGAGGATGTGGGGAAAAAGGTTCACTAACCCACTGTTGGTGGGAATACAATCTGGTAAAGCCACTATGGAAGTCAGTCTGGAGATACCTCAGAAACCTGAATATAACCCTACCATACAACCCAGCCATCCCATCCCTTGGAATTTACCCAAAGGAAATTAAATTGGCAAATAAAAGAGCTGCCTGCACCTTAATGTTTATTGCAGCTCAATTCACAATAGCTAAGACCTGGAATCAACCTAAATGCCCATCAACAGTAGATTAGATAAAGAAATTATGGGATATGTACTCTATAGAATACTATACAGCACTAAAAAAAATGAAATTCGGTCATTTGCAACAAAATGGAGGAATCTGGAAACATCATGTTGAGTGAAATAAGCCAGTCCCAAAGGGACGAATATCATATGTTCTCCCTGATTGGTGACAACTACTGAGCACCAAAAAGGAAACCTGTTGAAGTTAAATGGACACTATGAGAAACAATGACTTGATCAGACCTTGTCCTGACTGTTGAGGAACAACTTAATACTTTATCCCTTTTAGTATTTTTGTTGTTGTTGTTCTACTTAATACCATTGGTTGGGCCGGCGCCATGGCTCAATAGGCTAATCCTCTGCCTGCAGCACCGCACCCCGGGTTCTAGTCTCGGTTGGGGTGCTGGATTCTGTCCGGTTGCTCCTCTTCCAGTCCAGCTCTCTGCTGTGGCCCGGGAGTGCAGTAGAGGATGCTCCAAGTGCTTGGGCCCTGCACCCGCATGGGAGACCGGGAGAAGCACCTGGCTCCTGGCTTCAGATCAGCATGGTACGCCGGCTGCAGCGCACTGGCCGCAGCAGCCATTGGAGGATGAACCAACGGAATAGGAAGACCTTTCTCTCTGTCTCTCTCTCACTGTCCACTCTGCCTGTCAAAAAATAAAAAGAGAGAAATTTAAAAAAAGAAAAAAAAACTATTGGTTGAACTCTGTAATTAACACACAATTATTTTTAGGTGTTTAAATTTTAACTGAAAAGTGGTCCCTGTGAAATAAAAGAGTGGGAATAAGAGAGGGAGGAGATGTACAGTTTGGCACATGCTCAATTGGACTTGCCCTGAATGGTAAAGTTAGAAACGTGCCTGGGGATTCCAATTCAATCCCATCAAGGTGGCATGTACCAATGCCATCTCACTAGTCCAAGTGATCAATTTCAGTTCATAATTGATCATAATAATAGGATTAAGAGTCAAAGGGGTCACATAAACAAGACTAGTGTCTGCTAATACTAACTGATAGAATTAAAAAGGAGGGAGTGATCTAACAGGGGAAGCGGGATACACAGCAGACTCATAGAATAGCAGATGTCCTAAACAACACTCTGGCCTCAGAATCAGCCCTTAAGGCATTCAGATCTGGCTTAAGAGCCCATGAGAGTATTTTAGGCATGGAAAGCCAAGACACTCTGGCAAAAAAAAAAAAAACCCTAAATGAAAAATTTCTGTGAGTGAGATCCCAGTGGAAAGAATGGGCCATCAAAGAAGGGGGTACCTTTCTCTGAAGGGAGGAGAGAAATTCCACTTTGACTATGACCTTGTCTAAGTAAGATCGGAGTTGGCAAACTCAAAAGGCTTCCATAGCTTTGGCAACTCATGACAAGAGCCTAGGATGATTACTGATGCCATAAACAAGAGTGTCAATTTGTTAAGTCAACAACAGGAGTCACTGTGCACTTACTCCTCATGTACGATCTCTGCCCTTAATGTGTTGCACAATGTGAATTAATGCTATAACTAGTACTCAAACAGTATTTTACACTTAGTGTTTCTGTGTGAGTGCAAACTGTTGAAATCTTTACTTAATATATACTAAATTGATCTTCTGTATATAAAGAGAATTGAAAATGAATCTTGATGTGAATGGAATGGGAGAGGGAGTGGGAGATGAATGGGTGCAGGTGGGAGGGAAGTTATGGAGGGGGAAAAAGCCACTGTAATCCAAAAGCTGTACTTTGAAAATTTATATTTATTAAATAGAAGTTTTTTTAAAAAGTGCTGTAGCAATAGCTCATATATCCCAGCAGATTCATAATCCAACAGAAAATCCAGAAGAAAGTATAAAGGTTTCTGGGCTACCAAGAATAATAGCAAATAAAAATTCATTACACTGCATTACACTGGCCTGCTGCCTTTCACATTACGAGAAAGCCTATTTGTTATCCTCTTGGCCAATTAACTTTTAGTTTATGCACAGTTCTGGCAAACTGATTTTCCTGGCTGGCAAAGATTAGAAAGAGCAAATCAGATAGGGCAGAGATAGTAAGAGGTAGGGTATGAGGCTGCTCCTTGTGGTCACCATGGCAATCACCAAGGTGATAGGGAAAGGAAATCACCCTAACATTAACAGGAAAAAAATCTGGGAAGTGTTAAAATGTACATGCTCAAGAAAGTCAAAATGACTTCAAGCATTTGAAGAGCAGAAGCCACTGAGCTGCAGACTTGCCCGTCACAAGTAATACAACATAGCACCACAGCCATCAGTACTGCTCTCATCAACCCATGGAGAGACGTGCTGAGGCACAGCCATACTTTTGACCTGGGATCCTGCCTTTTCCTATCCGTTTCACAACCCTTCAGAAACATCCTGGTATCACCTGGCCCTTCCTTTTCGAGCCAAGGACACCAGGTTCTCCTTTGTGGGATGCCCCACCCATCTCTACCTTTCTACATCCTCCTGGGTCTCCAGGCCCAACTAACCTCCCACTTCCTTCTCAAAGCCTTCCAGGCCTGGGTCCCTTGGGAGAAGTACTCTGTGCTATGATGAGTGTTTGGGCCTGTGCACTCTCAGAGCTTGCCTAAGGGTTTGCTGCTCCATGTGCCCTTGGAGGGTGAGTACAGGGTCTGACCACAGGGATGTAGACTTTGGGGTCAGAAAGACCTGCAGCCAAATCTGAGCCCTGCTATTTACCGGTTTGGATATGTTACCCAGTTCCATTGAGCTCCTACATCCTGATAAAATAGGCAGGGGTAGGCGTGAGAATAAGCAAATCAAGTGATTGGGCCCATTACTGGCAGATTGCCTCTGACACTGGGGATGTTTTAATTCATTACAAAAGGACTCTTAGAATAAAACAAGCATTAGGGAACTCCTAAACTGAGACACTGCAGAAGAAAAGGGAGCTCTCAGGTTCATTCAAAGCCATCGTTCAGAGGTTGGTGTTGATTGGAAGATGGTGGCATCTAGAACAGAGGTCAGGAAGCACTGTGGTTTGGATATGGTTTGAGCATTGCCCCTCAGGCATTCATGTGTTGGGAGCTTGGATCTTGGTAGTGTAATATGGGAAGGTGGGGGCTTCAGAAGGAACTGAAGTAGTTATCATGAGAGCCTGGTTAGTCCTCAATAGAGGGGGTTGATACAAAAGGGCAAGCCTGGCTCCTGAGCCACCCCCTGGCTCCCTTCTGCTCACAGCTACTCCAACCAGAGCCAGCTCCATGCTGTTTGGACTTCCAGCCACTAAAACTGTGAGCTAACTAAGCCTCTTTGTAAGTACCCATCCATGGGTATCTCATTATAGCAACAGAAAATGAGCTAATCCTGGAGCTCTGGCTTTGGGCTCAATCTACTTGAGTTCAAATCTAAGCCATCAACATTTGCTAGCCCTGTGACCTTGAGCTGATGATATATCTATTCTATGTCTGAGTGCCCTTGTTTTTTTAGATGGGATCATGGTTTCCTCTTCATACGTTTGGAGGATAATTAAATGAGACAGTGTGTCTGAAACTGGTTTATTGGTGAGAGCTGGCTTGAACAAGGTACTAGCAAAGTGCACTGGAATACTTTTCTCAAATACCCTTTCAAACCCACTCTGTTGCATTTTCCTCATCACCCCCTAGACTAAATCCCCGGACTAACGCTTCTCCAGCCGTGTCCATAGATATATGAAAAGGTCTGGACAGGAATCTCAAATCCCCAAGGGAGAGTAAGTGGAGGTTGGCTTCCTCACCACTCACCCCCTCAGCATTCTGCACACAGCACTTGTAGACCAGGGGCAGGAAGAGAGAAGAGAGCAGAGAGGCCTTCCTTGCTGGCACACTTGGAATCTAATCTTGGCGACAGGACATGCTGGATGTTAACTTTTTCCTGAGGTGCTCTTGTGAGTGCTCTGCAGATCCCGCCCCCTCGCAGGGCAGACCCCCTGAACACAGTCTCTTTGGAAATAACCAAGCCCAACTAGTTCCGCATATCGCTTTAGCTGACAACAAGCATACCCCTCCTCCTCCTCTAGGGCTCCTGCCCTTTCTCCTTGCTCTGCCTTAGGCATCCCGCCAGCCAGCATCTGTCCTTCATTTATGGCCAAATTTTGACTGGCACTGTGGCTGGCAAACTGCTGCAGGGGAGTTGGTGTATTCTGGACAAGGGAGGGTATTTAGCTGCACCCCTGGCCTCTACCTGCTACTTGCTAAATTCCCTATTGTTGTGACAATAAAAATGTCCCCTAGGGGGCAGAATGCTCCTGCATTTGAAAATCATTGGCTTCCACTATCACAGGTATAAGTTGACCAAAACTTCCAGTGTTTTTCATGTCCCAGGACTAAATTTTAAGCTCCCTGAACATTAGACCTAAGGAGGCAATAATCTCTTCCCCTCTTCTAAAAACTTGCTAACCTTTTTCACAATTATTCCATATTTTCTGTTTTGTAACCTAGAGAAGATGAACAACAAGCCCGAAGTGACAAAATCTGGTTTTTCAATCCTGCATAAGTGATATTTTTGTTTAGAGTGTGGAAGTGTTTGCCATCTTTACCCAACATGAATGGCAAAAGGAGACAGAATCTGAGGACATCATAGGGACAGATTAAGGGCTAAACTGATTCAGGGACATCAAAACTAATTTAAAACAAGTGTATATCGTATTAAGAAAACTGTCCTTAATAAGGAAATATATTATGTACACACACCCTACCTAATAAAATTACATGTTGTGGGTGGGCCCAAGGAATAAAGGGCTGGAGGAGAGTTCCACGTCTACCTGCAAAGCCCTGGAGTTCGTGGTACCCTCCCACGTGGTTGAGAATCCTTCCAGTCCGGCCCTGCTCCTTTCTCCCCTAGGATGAATGAGGTGTGGGAGGAAGAAGCAGGAGCTGGTGGCCAGAAAGGAAGAGAAATAAGGGGGAAAGACCAATCATTATTGTGACTCCCTTACAATCTGTATCAACCCTTAGAAAAGCATTTACATTCAGGAACACTCTGTAAATGGATGGCTTGATTCAATTTCAAAATAGTAAATCTAACTTAAGGGTCAAAATAACGTGTAATTCAACAATATTTTATTGTCAACTGCATAGGAGAAATTCCATATTGAACCTTCCGAGCAAGAAGAATCTATGTACAATGATCACTAAGGCAGAGAAATGGGAAGGAATGTCACAAAACCTACAGAAAAATAGACCCTTTTGGTAGTGAATTAATAAATGAATCTGCAACACAGATAGTTTATCACATCAACTTTAATTATTAATGCAAGTGACAAACTCTGTATCTAAAGTAACTAAATCCATAGACTTTGAAACAAAATGTGTCAGGACAGTGTGAGCATAGCTTTACTTATATTTTCTAAAGATGCTGGGTTCCTTTATTTTCCCACTATCACAGTAAACAAAAAGACAAGTTCCTTCAACACATAAAATTACTTTATTAGCTATTGCAAAAGTCTCTGTCAATTCAGGTTCCTGGTATGAGACATCCAAAACCGTTTAGTAACCCCTACCCCCAGTCTAGCACCACTAAATGACCAGGTGGGATGTCTATCAAGGATGAGAGTCAATTATTAAGAAGATATGAGCTTTTGGGGGGGTCTTATACTTTCACTACTATAGGTATATATTTCCATATCCCACATTCAAAAATCTAAAAAATGTTCTGCCAACAAAATTTTTCATCAGTTTATGTCAGTTCATTTGCCAGTAAAAGCTAATCTCTTATGGCTTACTTAGAGTCATTACTTATCTATTTTATGTGTATACTCTACATTTTGTTGCAAAAATTTTGTACAGTGCTGTCTCAGATCCTATCAATGAAGTTGATACATAACATGCCATGTGTATCACATATTACCTTTCTAAAATCTCAGAATTCAGAGTTTGAATAAAAATATCTATTTCCCATAGATTAACATGGGAACTTCTTAGCCTGAATATATGCCCAATATTCTTTGGGGCCAGAGCAATTTTATGGGTCTAATACACTACAGTTTCTTTAGTTTTTCAGGAAATGAGATTGTCTAGAAAATTCTACATCTCGGTGAAGAAAGGCAAAGTTCTGGTGATAAGATCCCCCAGATATTTTCTTATAGAAGAAGGTATTTCTGGCAATAACCCAGACAGTTTGACAAATACAAGGGTACATTAAAAACTTTATAGAAAAATGGAGTCGAAGGGTAAGCTTATTTTCTGGTACAAAAAAGAACTGAAATCCAGGCATAGTATTTTTTATAATACTCATTTTCCATGACCTTTTTGAAGACCCCTCATGACAAATAAATATTTTTACTCTAAGATGACTACTGTTCGTTAAAAGCATGTCATTGTCTTTTGTGGAGAACAAGGGAAATGAAAGAATTGGAAAGGGAGGGCCCATTAGTGTGGAGGCTACACAGGAAAAGTACAAGTTGCTTCCTGATCCAGGAACATTACCAATATACTGTATTTAGAAAGCGATTCTCTGGATGCAGAGCTTGTAGACAAGTCCAAAGGGACTTAACTTGTGCTACCCTGCTTAAGGAGAACAGAACTTGCCAAAGAAAATGATGTTTCGCGTTTTGTTGTGCCTGATGATGTAAATAAATGGGTGGTCAGCATTGAACTCATCCTTGTGTTGCAGGATCCGTGATCCAGGCACCTCTATGGACTCTCCCCCATCTTCATTTATTTCCAAGCACACTCTGTGAATAACGTGTGATAGGGCCACTCCCTTGGTCTCTGACATTCCAGAAAAATCAGAGGTATTTTCATCAAAGATAGTTTTCAGCCCTAGATTTTCCAGGCTAGCTTTGGGATCAATCATCTTTTCCACCTTAAATTTTGGAATGGAGAGTTTGACTTTGGCGTTAGCCATGGTGCTGGGATTTGTCCACTGCAACAGAGTCTCTGAATTGAGCTGTTTCTCAATCTGAAAGACAAAAAGGAAAGGAAATTATTGTAGGAAGGAATAAAGTTACAACATCTTCAGCAGACTTATAGAATGACAACTGCTTTAAGTAACACTCTAATCTCAGAATCAGCCCTTAAGGCATTCTTGTCTGGCTGAAAAGCCCATGAGAGCATTTCAAGCATGGAAAGCCAAGATACTGAGGCAAAAAAAAATATTCTCCATGAAGGATCTCTGTGAAATCCCAATGGAAAGAAGTGGCCATCAAAGAAGGATATGCTTTTCTCTAAAGGGAGCAGAGAACTTCCACTTTGCTAATGGCCTTGTCTAAATACTGACAGAGATAGTGGATTCAAAAGGTTTCCATAGCCTAGGCAGCTCATGTCAAGTGCCTCAGGTGGTCACTGACATCATACATAAGAGTGTTAATTGTTAAATTAACAACAGGAATCCCTGTGCACTTGCTTCCCATGCAGGACCTCTGTCCTCAATGTGTTGTATTATGAGAGTTAAATGTGATACTTATTCTTTAACAGTTTGTGTGTGTGCATGTGTGTGCAAATTGTTGAAATCCTTACTTAGTATAGAGTTTGTCTTCTATGTACAAAGTTAATTGAAAATGAATCTTAATAGAGAATGGGACTGGGAAGGGGAGAGGGAGGAGGAGGAGGGGTGGGAGTGTGGGTGGGAGGGCAGGTATGGTGGGAAGAACTACTATATTCCTAAGGTTGTACAATGAAATTTGTTTTCCTTAAAAAATAAATTAATTAATATTTTTTAAAAATCTTATATGAGAAAAGTATTCTTGTGAACCCAGTTTCAAAGCTGTATAGGTGAACCACCAGCTTGGTTCTCCTCCCAACCCTACAACAATTATCCCCTTGCACTGGAATGTGAGAGCAGGGTTTTTATTTGCCTTCAGTTATAAAGTAGCCATAGAAGCAGATACATGGGTTTTGTTGTTGCATACACAATAGTAAAATGAATATAACATTAGAAAGGTTTTTATATGTATTTCTTGAATACTTCTTATAGTCTCTCTATATAGAAATCCAGGATATTGTTGTGATAGGCATGGAATCAAATTTAATAACTCAAGTTAGAGCTAAAGTCACTCTTCTTTTACAATGGAAACTTGGACTCTCTCTGAGTTGTTCTTTAATATCACAGGTGGTGACTGCATCCATTTCAGCTGGTCTGAAAAATGAGAGATGCAGTGAAGCACAAAATTACTCAGTCGTCACACTCTTCATTGAGCAAATCATAAATTGCTGCTCGCCCTTTCTCCACTGGTTGGAGGCAAAAGAAGGACACATACACCAGGGGATAATGATATAGTTAACTGTTGCTACCACGGAACAATATTGCACCCACATGCTCACACAGAACTGATAAACACCAAGGATATGGCAAGGTCACAGGCTGTTGTGTTTCTTTTTGTTATGAGAGAAGGGACCATTTGATTCTCTTATTAATCTATTATAACGGCTTTTCAGTGGATATGGTTTCATTTAAGATAAATTATTAGAATCAAAAGATTATAAAAAATAGAGGTTTTGAGCCAACAAGTATATGCTCTTGTCTGTTTGTCACTCAGGAGTGGGGAGAACGGGGAGAATCCACCATCACTCACTGGAATCTTTTTATCCTTGTAAACGTGTTGTGGATTGGCCTGTGCCCCACAATTCACAGAAATACCTCCAAATGTGACATTTGGAAACAGGGTTGTTTCCAGTGTAATTAGCTGAGATGAGGTCATGAGGGTGGGCCCAATCCAAAGTGCCTGATGTCCTTACACAAAAGGAGAGTCTAGACAGAGACAGACACAAACACAGGGCAATGCCCTGCAAGGGGGAAGGCAGGAGGCAGTGAAGTATCTGCCAAGAGTGTCAAAGGTGGCCAGCAACCTTCCAGAAGGCAGAAGTGAGACACAGAACACTCACAACCCTTGGAAAGAACCAACCCTGCTAACGCCTGATCCGAGATTTGTAAATCGCACAACTATGAGAAAATGAAGTTCTATTGCACTCAAGCCACCCACTATGTGGTGCTCTGTTATGGTGGCCCTGACACACACAGTATGTGTTCTGAGATATTCCTTTCTGAAACTCAAAATACAGTTTTCTTCACTGAACTGCATTATGAATAAAACACTGGCGTTTGCATGAGGGCACTTTAAATAAGGAAAAATCCAAGACAAACACATAATGCCTGAGATCAAAGCATAAAATGCAGTGTAAAAGAAAGAGAACAACACATCAAAGAAGGATGTGGAGAGAAATCATGATCCAGTTAATAAAAAGAAGATACAACATAGTGGCCAGTGGTAGGACGGGGACTGGCTTAGACTGTCCCCTGGGAATTCAGGTATAACTGAGGCCTGACTAGAAATCCAACAGTTAACCCCTGGCTCTTCAAGTCTATGGCATGATGCATGCACTGTTTTTTCATAGCATATGTTTTCCACAAATTTTTTGAACCCCTAATATATATGATTTCAAAATTTTTGCATGAAAATAAATTTTTTAACTTAATATTGATTTGGGAATCAGAGAGATAGACAGGCAGACAGAGAAAGAAAGCTCTCAGCCTGCTCGTTCACTCCCCCAAAGGCTCACAATGGCAAGAGGTGGGCCAGAGCCCCAGCCAGGAGCCAGGAACACAATCCAGGGTGGTAGGAACCAATTACTTCAGCTATCACTGCTGCCTCCTAAGGTTCACATTAGCAGGATGCTGGAATCAGGAGCCAAAAGTGGGCATTAAGTCCAGGCTCTCCGAAACGAGATGCAGGCATCCCCACCAGAGTTTTTTAATTGCTAGACCAAGCACCTGCCCTTCCACAAACTTTTTGAAGTATAACAAAATCTCATTTATGTGTATGTATGTATTAAAAACTCACAAATGTAAAACACAAGGAACAAATCTTAATGTAAACAGTGGACTTCTTATAATAATAAATCAATATTGACTCATCAAAGGTAAGGCAAGATGCTAATAATAGAGAAACTGCAGGACTGGGAAGAGGAGGACTATATGGGAAGTCTCTACATTCTCTGCTCTTTTTTTTATAATTCTAAATCTACTCTAAAAGTAGCCTACTACTTCTTAAAAAAGGAAAAAATCTTTTGTTCTCTGTAGAGTAGACCAAGAAGTATATGTGATATGCTGCTAAGAAGATAAGGAAGGCACTTGAGCCTGGAGTTAGGAACATGGCTCCAACTTCCTGGGCTCAAACCCCAAGTCTATCTACCAGTGACTAGTTACATGACTGTTGGCCAGTTATCTGCCCCTCTGCTCACCAGTTCCCTCATGGGCAAATAAGAGTCTGGCAATAATTTCTAATTCATTGGACTGTTGTAGAAGTTAAATGAGATCATGCAACCTGGCATCATGTAAGTACCAAAATAACGTTGGCTGCTCCTAATATCAAAGAGGAAAGGCCCAGAAATGACTTTGCAATCCTTGGAAGTGACTGAACCAGTGGCAAGGAAGGCAGGGCGGCCACTCACTTCTCACAGCCCCACACAGCATTGTCCTGCACCACTCTGCCATGGGGCGGGGGGGAGACTTTCCCAGTGAGCACCTGCTCCGTCCTTACCTTCTCCAAGCCTGTCGACTCGTCCTCCACGTCCTTGGGCAGCAGGATGAGCATGCTGAGATGTTTATTTTGAAAAGGAAGCTCTATGACCTTGCAATTGATGTCATCAATGTTGCCCATACAGAAGGTAGCCTCCATATTCATCATCTGCACTGGTTTGGTGTCTGTCTGTTGAAGAAGAAACATCTGTACTGCTTACTTCCCAATTACAGAGCAGAAATAAATATGCATACATACACATGAGCATATACACACACAGAAATACATGCACATATACACTGTACATACACACACAAGTCTGTATGGAAACATAGAGACACATATGTACATACACATACATACACAGCCTTGGTCTTGAGATAACTGTGTGTCAATAAGGCTTATAATGCACCCACTTGGATCCAAACGGCACCCAAACCATCAGAGACATCCTGTGAAGAGCTTATGGCTTCCTTTGAAATGTCACTGTGTGCTTTGTAATTTCTCATTTCATACATTATATGACTATATGTAATACCATAGTTGCATACATAAAACCTTTACTCAACATGTTGGCAAAGTTTAAGTTAGTCTTAATAAATGCCTATAATTATGAGATCTTTACTCTTGGTTGGGCTGACTTAAAAGTAAATTTGAGCTCAAATGCAAATATCCATTTGTATAGTTTTTCCTAATAAAATACCCAATTTAAATACCTAGCTTACAGCAGAACAATACCACCATCAGTTTGAGTCACCCACTCCTCCCCGCATTGGCAACTACTCAGATCTGAGCAGCAGAGACGCAGTATTAAGAACCTTGGGTTCTAGTCCCAGGTGTGACATAAACAGATGTGACCTTCAGCAAATCACTTTACCTCTCTGGGTCTCAGTATCTTTGTCAGTGCAATTGGGGAATTGGAAAATTCAGAACAATGGTTACCACTGGGGAAGAAGTGAGAGGAATAGGAGAGCGTGAGGCCCAAGGCAGGGTGGGGCAGCAGAGGACACACAAAAGGCCATGCAATTGTCATTATATTTTCTATTGAAAATGTCTCAAACAACCAAGGCAAAATGTTAGGTTTATAAAGTTGGTTGGGAGGTCCATTGGTGTTTGCTTGACTGCCCTCTGTAATTTTTTCATGATTTTAGAAGATGAGAATGCTTGAAAGAAATTATCTCAAGATCCCTTTCAGCTCCAATACACTATATGGTCCTCTCACCATGGGACTCAACTACCCCGGCCTTGATCTCTAGGAACACCCCAAGCCTTTTCTTCTCTCTGCCCACAGTAACATCTGAACTCCTGCCCCTGTTACAGAGGTGACTGAGTTTATAAAGAAAAATTATGAATTCATACTAAGAAGTAAAAGACTGATAGAAATTCAATGTGACTTCTTGTTGTGATATACACTTTCCATTGAGATATTTGCCTGTTAACTGAACCTCATGGGGTGAAGTTTCATGCTTTATATCAGGCCTGCAGGGATAACACTGCAGTAAAACTCGTGTCTGAGATCTCGGACAAAGAACTGATCCTTACCAAACACCTCAATCAAGCACAGCTGCACCTCACTTACTTTACTTTCTTACACTCCTCAGTTGTAACACCGGTCACGGTGTTAGACATATTCACATGACAGTCTCAACCTCCCCTCCAACCAGAATATAGTCAAAGCAGAAAGTATGTATTATTATGTTGATATATGCCAACATATAGCAATTACTCACTAAACATTTAGTTGATAAATAATTGAAGACCTCAATTCCATATATAACCAGAAACTAAATTAGGACAGAAAGACACTCTACTTCTGAAATTAACTAATAAGCCTTTCATTTACTTCTCCTAAAGAAAAAACGGGTTTGTTATCCATCAGGTTATACTGCTAGTCATTTCTGGATATGCATACGGTTGTAGCCTCCAAATCTGTCATGAATTTCATTCATCAGCAGAATACAGGCACAATAAACCCTTTTCCCAAAACACAAATTAGGATATATCCTCTGAATATCATTAAGTAAAGACTATTTATCCCAGAAAATACATACCTATAAGTATGTAAAAATCCATAAATATATAAAAAGAAAAGGCACTAAACTTCTAATAATATAACTACTCCAATTTAGTATATTCCTTAAAGAGAACGCCACAGGACATGAGACAAAATTCAGTCCTGTCCCACAAAAAGTTTGGGAGTTGGAGCCAGTGTTGTGCCGTAGAAGGTAAAGCTGCTGCCTACAATGCCAGCATCCATATGGGCACCAGTTCAATTGCCAGTTGTTCCACTTCTGGATGGAATATTCTCTCTTTCTCTCTCCCTCTCCCTCTCCCTCTCCCTCTCCTTCTCCTTCTCCCTCTCCCCTTTTCTAACTCTGACTTTCAAATAGATAAATAAATCTTTAAAAAAAAAACAACTTTAGGGGCCAGAGCTGTGGTGCAGCGGGGCGCCAGCATCCCATGTGGGCGCCAGTTCGAGTCCCTGCTGCTTCTCTTCCAATCCAGCTCTCTACTGTGGCCTAAGAGGGCAGTGGACGATGGTCCAAGTCCTTGGGCCCCTGCACCCACGTGGGAGATCCGGAAGAAACTCCTGGCTCCTTGCTTCCAATTGGTGCAGCTCTGGCCATTACGGCCATCTGGGGTGTGAACCATTGGATGGAAGACCTCTCTCTCTCTGTCTCTACCTCTCTCTGTAACTCTTTCAAATAAATAAAATAAATCATTTTAAAAAAAGAAAGTAATGTCCTTTAAATGAAACTTTAAAATAAATAGATAAATAATTTAAAAATTTAAAAAACAATTTTAGGAGCTGACAAAAGCAATTCAAAGGAATCAAAGGAAAAGTACCAGCAATTGCATTCAAAAGGAGGGTGTATCCCCACACAGCCCTGGGTGGTATTTTATATTCTTATTAAGTGAAATATTTGTTAATTCAAACATCTATTAATTCTATTAATAGAGTCTGGGTTTCCAGGATCTGACACAATGTAGCTTTATGATTTATTTAGAAGAATAAAGCACTCATAATTCCTCCCTTCTCAGAAGACATTCATTAAAACTTCCTTACATGTAAAAACTACACTCCTTGGTGTGGTTGACACAAAAGTTCAATTACTCACTTGACTAATTACATTTTGTGATGTAGCCCTGGTGCTTTAACAGAAACACCTTTAGCAATACATTTCAGATTTCACTTATCTTTGCCAGCCCTTCTCAAGGTAGACATCCAACCACTAATTGAATGTACCAAAGGGGGTCTCTATGACCAGCAAGACAGTGTGGACACAGTTAAGGCCACTGGGACCCATACCTCCTCACCTCCCAGTGGAAGGTAAAGCCATGATCCACTTCAGTTCCAAATAAAAGATGACATTAGGTCCAAAAGCCATCCACAGCAAGAGGCTGTGTGTGGAAAAAAATGCAGAACCTGAGGAGACGCATGTTGTGTCCCTAGCATCTCAGACCATCTGCGGTGTTCAGGGCCAGTCCTAGTCCTAGCATTCAGTATTAGGAAGACCACTGCAGCCAGGAACAAGAATCAAAATGAGGCCTGCATCCTGGCTCCCCAGTACCCCACAACAACCATGGATTATTTTGAGTAGGTAAGGAGCAATAATGGAATAGTGGCTATTGTCCTCTCCCAATGAAAATGCAAACAACAGCAACCAAATTTTGTCTGATGATGACTGTTTAATCAAAATGATCCTTGCAGAATGACTGAGCACTCATTCAACAAATTTGTAAAGCATTTGCTATTGTGCAAGGGATTGTAAACACTGAAGAGAATAAAGCATGTCCCTACCCTTAAGTCCTTGCACTAGGAGAAGATCGAATTATGTAAGGGAGTGGGAGGAGTAACACGAAGAAAAACTCCATGGGAACAAAGCAAGAGTAATGGAAGCCAGCTAATCCAGGTGCAGGCCGTATCTTGAAGAACTTTTCCTCTTTGGTTCTAGCATTAAGAAGGTGTTTCTGTACTTGGAAAAAATAAAAGCAATTGATGCTAAGTACTCTGGGTGTTAAGAGAAACCTGAAAGTTGAAATTGATGCCTAGGACTACAAAGTAAATAAGCTACCTTCAAGTACTGTGCTAACCTGTTGTGCTGCTGCTGTGCGTCTGAGTTCTTACCACACCAGATTCCACCAAATGACACCAAATCATGCTATCCTGTATGTTTCCTAAGGTTCTCTAATGGAATAGGTCAATTCCCCAGTTTCAGTTCTTTGATTTTATTGACAAAGGATGTATCTTACCTATTTCTAGTAATTCATTTTTACACAACTACCTCAACCGTATTAATGAGACTACTATGTCAAACAGCCTTCTCATTCTTCCCCATGATGGCTCCCAGTGATGGAGAGGAGGAAGTTATGCTTTTTCTGCACAGCCAAGAATCACCAGAAAGTACCTTACAAATTATGAAAGAAAATACCAGAAGCACATACCTCACTATCAATAGGTGAGAAAATAAGGTCATATCAGAATTAATCAATAAGGAACAAAATTTCTAAATTGTCAGGTTTTATGATAATCCTAAGGCCTTTGACAGTAGTGTTTTATTTGTTTTCTTTTCTTGATGAAGGTCCCAAATATTTGCAGCTATTTTCCAGTTGATAGTTTAGCTTTACCCACGGAGATACAAGTTCCATAAAGTCTCACTCAACTCAGACCCTAAAAACTTCTTGTAAAAGAGGGGAGGAGCATCTGGTTTATGGTTCTTTCTTTCTCTGTCACCTCACAGCTGCTCATCCCAGGAAAACACTTTGCCTTCCATGCCATCATTTTCCTCATTAGGATAAATTATGTGCCCGTATCTACTGCTGCAATTTTTCAGATGTATAGTTGGAATCCTCTCACCACTACCTGCTGCCCACATACCTTGTTGACTCTGAAAGGGCATTCTTTCGTTTCTGATTCAGGAAATTTCTTCATCCACTTCCCGACAAAGTAGGCAGCATTCACCACAAGGATTTTGGTCTGGTCATTTATATTGTTGTCACCTACAATGTTCTCAAAGTGGCCTGCAAATAATTATAGAAGACCACAGATAGAAAAATTATTCTTCCAAACTACATCTTACATTTACATGCATGGGGTGTTTACCGCTTGCTATAACCACACCATGTAAGCCTCATGGCCCAGATCATCTCATATGAAATGGCCACTTATCTCTCCTTCCATCTCACCACCACCAGACTTAACAAACCTAGAATATGAGACTTGGTCTTAATGACTCCTGAACAAAAATGTACGCTCTCTTGCCTCACACTTGGCCCTCTGCTCAGCATTTTCATGTATACTATCTCCCTCTTTTCACAATGGTCATTTAAGGCAAGGATCATTGTTCCCATCCCACAATTGAGGAAACTGAGGATCAGAGAGCCTAAGTGGAAACCCCAATCCACTCAGCTAGAAAGCATGTCTAAGGCCATGGAACTTTCCCTTTTACCTCACAGCTCTGCGCTCCTTCCCCAGTTGGACTCCTTGCAGGCAGGTTGTTTGCTTCAAGGTCAAATGCAATACCAGTTCAATCACAACTATAATTATTATAGAGCTCACATATCCAATAGCCAAAACAATTCAATGGTGATAATCCACCAATACAAAAAAATTTCAGGCAAGTATTTGGCCTAGTAGTTAAGATGCTGCTTGGGATGCCAATACCCTATATCAGATTGCTGGGGTTCAAGTCTCAGTTTCACTCAAAATTCCAGGGTCCTGCTAATGCAGACTCTGGAAACAACAGGGTATGGCTCAAGTAGTGTTCCTGCCACCCATGCGGGAAACCTGGATTAGGTGACCAGGCCCCAGCTTTGGTGGCCAGACTGTTATGGGTGTTGAGAAAGTGAACCAGAAGATGGAAACTCTCCTGAGTGCTCACTCTCTTTCTCAAAAAATAAAATAAAACATTAATAAAAATAACTCCATGCACTGGAATAACACTTGATAGTTCTTTGTTTTTTATAAAGATTTTATTTATTTAAGAGGCAGAGTTACGGACACAGAGAGGGAGAGACAGAGAAAGAGGTCTTCCATCCATGGGTTCACTCCCCAAATGGCCGCAACAGCCGGAGCTGGGCCTATCTGAAGCAAGGATCCAGGAGACTCTTCTGTGTCTCCCATGTGGATACAGGGGCCCAAGCACTTGGGCCATCTTTCACTGCTTTCCAGGCCATAGCAGAGAGCTGGATGGGAAGTGGAGCAGCCGGGACTTGAACCAGGGCCCATGTGGGATGCCAGCACCACAAGCAGAGGCTTAGCCTACTGCACCATAGCCCAAGCCCCAGTACTTGATAGTTTTACAAAGGATTTTCATTTATGTAATCTCTGATTTTCACATTTATGTTCAGATTTACTTAGGGGAACTGAGACATGTATGTGAAGGGCCCTGCGTTTGTTTAATGTTCTGGTTCTTATCGTTTGGAAAGTCTTAATACATTTTTTAACTAAAGGCCCTGCATTTTCATTTCTGCAACGGACCCTAAAAATCATGTAACCAGTCCTGCCACTGCTTGTATCATGAGTTAAATATGCAAAATGTTATTGAAGAAACTTGAACAAGGAAGTACAGGGGTCAATAAATAATAGAGCTTCAACTTAAATTCTGAGCTTCTGACTCCAAATTTGCAAGTCTTTTCACTAACTACCATCTAGGTAAAAACCTTAAATGTACCAAGATTTTACAATAAAAGGCAGTTTGATGGGCCTGTGTTGTGGTTTGGCAGGCAAAGCCACAGCCTGTGATGTCAGCATTCCATATGATCTCCAGTTCATGTCCCAGCTGCTCCACTTCCAATCCAGCTTCCTACTAATGACCTGGGAAAAGCACCAAAAGATGGCCTAACTCTTTGTGCCCCTATCACCCACGTGGGAGACCTAGATGATGCTCCTAGCTCCTGTCTTCAGCCTGGCCCAGCTCCATCCATTGCAGCCATCTGAGGAGTGAACTAGCAGATGGAAGATCTCTCTCTCTGTCTCTCTGTCTCTCTGTCTCTCCCTCTAACTCTGACTTTCAAAATAAATAAATAAATGAATCTTTTTTTTTTAAAAAAGGCTTTTTGAAAGAAAATTACCAATTCTAAAGTAAAACCATTACATTACTTAAACGGGAGCTGCTTTTTATTTATAATTTTATCAGTTCTGCCTACCTTGGTATTAATTATATCAAAGTTTTTCTTCAACTATGAAGTCAAAGAAACTTCATTTCTATAATATGTGTGTATGTGCATATACCTGTGTGGCTACCATCTGTTAGTACATATTATCAAATTTAATCCTCACAGCCACGCAAAAATTAAATCAAGTAATATGATACGCTTTACGCTTGAATAAATTGTGATTCTGTGTCCAAATACCTCATCTGATAAAAATGGCAGTATCTGAATTTGAACCCAGATCCTGAACGTCTCCTAAGTTCCACCTCATGCTACGCAGTTACAGCCATGATGGGTCTTTGTCATTCGTGAGGAACATGCCCACAGCACGGCTCCGGGCCCGGTGATCCTCACAGGAAGTGTGTCTCCCTTGCCCAGAAGTGTTCTCCCCTTGCCAGGAAGTGTGTCTCCTTTGACCAGAATGATGCTCCCAAGGCAGGAAGCAAGTGCTCTAAGAATCAGTTCTTCGTGGTTACGTGCTGCCTCCCTGTGGGCTCCTCCCTGTGCAAACACTATAATACGCATATATTACCTGGGAAAGAGGACATGGTGACTGATTAGCAATCAAAATCATCTTTGCTCCAGTTCCATTCCAGGAAGAAATTTTAACAGAAGGAGTCTAGGAGAGGAGAGGCCAGGGAAGCACCACGCAGGAGGCAGGATGGGGTAGGTGCTGCCATGGGACCCCAGGAGTGGCTGGGGCACAATGCCCATAGTTGTGATACTGAGGACAAACTTACATACCATGGCTTACTTTTTTCCTTATGTCTTTTTGCCTAAGACATTTTCTCCTTTTTGTCTTTATAAGTGTGTGATTTTTTTTTTAACGGATGTTGGTCTCAAGGCTCATCAAGTTGTAGTCAGGCCCTTTCATTTCCAAACGGGAAAGCTGGCCTCAAGCTTTGCCCAAGGTCAGACTTGGTGAGAGGCACAGCTGGGACTCTGCAAGGGCTTCTGGCACCTCCACAAAGAGCAAGTCAAAGCAGACTCAAACTGAAGCCCTTGCCATGTCTGCCAAGTGATGGCATCAAGCAAAAGAAATGCCCAGAAACCCAAGTTGTCCACTTGCTTGAATTTAGCTTGTCTACCAAGAGTATCCCAGGAATCCTCCAGAAGTTTTTGTTTTTGTTTTGTGTTGATTTCGTTTTACTCTTGGAGCAAGGATTCATGGGAAGGGAAGGTGTGTTTACTCAGCAGTTGCGAGCAGAACAAGGAAAGGGTACTTGCCGTCTGTGAGCTCCTTGATTGAGTCATTGATCTGGCCTTTGGTTTCTTCCGATTTATCTTTGAAGTCAACGGTTTCCAATTCTTTTGCATAAGGTCTTTTTGTAGAGCTAATGAACTCCTGCAATACATCCAGTTCATAAAATCACAAACCTTAAAACTCCTGATTAAGCTATTGAATCACACTGTTCTAACAAAAATACTTAAATGTGTATTACCATGGACACACTTTCAAAACTGGTAACACTATATGAATTGAAACCTTGTGGAAATCGGTGAATTTTCTTTGTATTACATGTTTTACTTTATCAACGATAATATCAGTTATCAAATGCATCCAACAATTTAGTATTATCTTTTGGGAAAATAAAAGAAACACTATGTTAACACTGTTAAATACAAGTAAATGCAATTATAATACTGATTCCAATTTCAGAAACATTAAGATGTTTTATATATATATTTGAGAGAACTTCATGAAGTTTATGGGAAATGAAGTTATTTTGGTGCAAAGAACTCTTTTTCGCAATAAGTGGAAATGTGTATTTTAAAAAAAAACTGCAAATGGATTTCAAATATTTTTGTAGCAGAATAAACTCATACTTTTAATTCCATTTTTCCATGAACTTTTGAAATGTCCTTGTATATATTAGAATAGAGCAAATGTGGGGCCGGCCATGTGGCACAGCAGGTTAACGCCCTGGTCTGAAATGCTGGCATCCCATATGGGCACTGGTTCAAGACCCGGCTGCTCCACTTCCAATCCAGCTCTCCGCTATGGCCTGGGAAAGCAGTGGAGGATGGCCCAAGTCCTTGGGCCCCTGCACCCATGTGGGAGACCCAGAAGAAGCTCCTGGCTCCTGGCTTCAGATTGGTGCAGCTCCAGCCATTGCAGCCAACTGGGGAGTGAACCATCGGACAGAAGACTTCTCTCTCTCTCTCTCTCTTTCTCTCTCTCTCTCTCTCTCTGCCTCTCCTCTCTCTGTGTAACTCTGACTTTCAAATAAGTAAATAAATCTTTTTTAAAAAGAAAAAAAAAAGAATTCCAAGTATAGAAAAAGCTTTTTAAAAAAAGAATAGAGCAAATGTACAGCAAAGAGAACTATGAGCAGAAAACTCATCCTTATTCAATAAGTATTCTACACACCTTAGGGACTTGGTTAGAAATTAAGACTCTCGGGCCCCACCCCACAGCTACTGGAACAGAATGTGCATTTTAACAAGATTTCCAGGTGTCTCACCTGAACATTAAAGTTGGAAACAGTGCTAAAGAGAACATAGCAGCAGTTCTGATTCTAATGCTTGTTAAAAGTGAAGGACTGAGGGCCAGCATTGTAGCACAGCAGGTCAAGCCACTGCCTGTCATGCCAGCATCCCAGGTTGGCGCCCAATCATATTCCAGTTGCCCTACTTCCAATCTGGCTCCCTACAGTTAAGATGCTGCTTGGAATGCCCGTGCCCCATACTGGAGTGTCTGGTGTGAGTCCCAGCTGCACTTCCAATTCTCTGGAGCCAGCAGGGGATGGCTCAAGTGCTTGGATCCTTGCCACCCCCTTGGGAAACCTAGATTAAGTACCAGGATCCTGGCCTAGGCCCAGTATTGTGGGTATTTGGGGAATGAGCCAGCAGTTATAAGATCTCTAACCACCCCCCAACTCATCTCTCAGCCTTTCAAATAAATAAAAAATAAATTAGTTTTTCTTCATTTTCTAAAGCCTTGCTACTCTTAATTTGATTGAAATAATTCCAAGGGGAAAGGGAGTGGGAGGGGGGAGGATTGCGGGTAGGAGGGAAGTTATGGGAGGGGAGAAGCCATTGTAACCCATAAGCTGTACTTTGGAAATTTATATTCATTAAATAAAAGTTTAAAAAAAAAATTCCAAATGTAAAATGGAATTTCAACCACACTAAATTTAACTTGATTAAATGTCATGTCACTTCACTTCCAAGCACAAGGCTCCATAAATATTTTCAGAGCAGCTACAATCTTAGTCAATTTAGCTTGAGTTAACTGCAGCCCAATTTTGGTAGCAACTGTTGGCATAGCCTTAGAGAACCAGTGCCCCCCTAAGAACATCTAAAGATCTCGGCAAGATGAAGGGCCTCCATTGTCCTCACTGCCTGCAACAAGAATGTATTGAGCAGCTCTTTAAGGATCACCTAGAGAGCTTTTAAATGTTTCTGTGCCCAAACTCACATTTCAATTTTGTTTGATTTCCCAGATGATTTTTGGAACAACAAAAAAAAATGTGTATACATCTCTTCAAGCAACAAGAATAAACTCACAACAATATGTAGTAACCGGTGTCTTTTAGCCAAGTGAGAACTGAATCAATTCTGTATTACTAAAGTAGGAGAACCTCCATGTAGTCTATAATGTTGCCTATATATTTCTAATTCAGATTGTAAAAATATTATGATGTTCTCTTGGGTCAAATGTAAGGTTACCATAGCATTCTTTATAAGACTGCTTCAAGAAATGACTGAACCTGAATAACAAGAGATGCTTCATATAGATAACATCTCATAAGCCTAGTAAAGCAAACAAAACCAGTTTGTGACTGATAAAAAGTTAGTTCATAGTTACTGTTACTGGATTTTTAATAACATCAAGAGAACAGTGCATATACAAACACATGAGGTAGAGTTTACAACACCGTCCCAGGCCATATGTCCTGCTATTTGGGGAAAAAGAAGTTTAAACCGTGAGCTGTCTTGAACTCCCTTGACTATGGAAATGCAAGTACATTTATTAGAGAGTTAATATTCTCCAGTCTCAAAAAAAAAAAATGCAGAGAGGAATAGTAATTGTGAGTGTTTGAGAGGGAGAGGGGAATCCCTCAAGATTCACATATTTTGACCTAGAAGATGTGACTACAGTCGATTTCTATATTCAACCCCTCTGCTAAGATTGATTTATTTTCAGGAGTCCCAAACCATCAATGAACAGCTTGGAAATCACTTTCACTGAGAAAAGCTATTGGTCTACCATTGTGAAATGCTACTCCTGGTTTAAAAAAATTATATCTTGCTAATTTCTCTAAACAGCTTACCGTGGAAGGGTTCAGAGATTTGTCCACATAGAGCTTCTTGATCAGTTTCAATGAGTAAAAAGAACTAAGTTTGTTGACATCAGATGTGACTGTTTGAAATCCAAAGGGTACATCTTTGACATTTTCAAAATGAAGGACCTGTTAAAAGAAAAAAACAAAAACTTTACTCAAACAGCATTGCCCCTTCCAACTGTATTGGGTACATGATGATGGTCAGCTTCTTTGGGCATGTGGTAGCCCCTGCTCACTTGTTCCATAAAGCCAGGCTTCGCAACCCCAGCACTAGTGACATTTCAAGCTAGTGAGTCTCTTTTGTGGAGAAGCTGTCCTGGGTTTTGCAGTATGCTTAGCACCATCCCTGGACAACTAGATGCCAGCTGCTCTCCTCCCCTTGGTCATTACAACCAAAAATGTCTCCAGATATTGCTAAATGTCCCCAGGGTGTGCAAGGGAGAACAAGATTGTCCCCAGTTGAAAAATAATAGCACTGGGGCCAGCGCTGTGGTGCAGCGGGTAAAGCCGCAGCCTACAGTGCCAGCATCCCATATGGGCACTGATTCAAGTCCCAACCGCTCCACTTCCAATCCAGCTCTCTGCTGTGGCCTGGGAAAGCAGTAGAAGATGACCCAAGTCTTTGGACCCCCGTACCCACGTGGGAGGCCTGGAGGAAGCTCCTGGCTCCTGGCTTCGGATCAGCTCAGCTCCAGCCATTGCTGCCATTTGGGGAGTGAACCAGTGGATAGAAGACTCTCCTCTCTCTCTCTCTCTCTCTCTCTCTCTCTCTCTCTCTCTGCCTCTGCCTCTGCCTCTCTGTAACTCTGCCTTTCAAATAAACAAACAAATCTTTTTAAAAAAGAAGAAGAATAGCATTAAGCTCCTCTTCTTGATGAACCATGGGGGAAAATGTGCCCTTCTTCAAAGTGATGCCTCCTATGCTCACTCAGAAGGATTTCAAAACTTGGAACAAAATGAAGATGGGTTATAATTTCTACGCAATTTAGAGACCACAAGAGAGATGAATACGAACAAACAATCATCAAGCCAGTATTAGATTCCAGGATAGAGGTGCCTTTACCCAGCATCTATGTAGTCCTTTCAGATGTTTTAACAGATGTCAACAACTGATGCATAATTTATGATGAGCAACTATAATAAATGATGGGCTGCCCTGGGTGAATTAGGGCGGACAGCGTTATCTTTCAATCCATCCTTCATTTACCAGAAATGCAATCTTGTCCAGCTCTCCAGAGTCCCACTTTCCCCTCAGTCAAAAGGACGGACAATACCTAATTGTGTGAGTTGTTATGAGGGCTGCAAATATGTAAAACACCTAAAATGTCACTTATTCTTAGGGTAATATTCTAAACCATTCAATACAACGAAGCTATCATTTGGAAGCCTTAAATGTTGTTAATTTTGTTCCATAACCCAGTGTCCATGCTCCAAAGTCACACTTCAGGTAACGTCACCGACCCAGCACATTGCACCTAGTCTCAGCATTGCATGGTCACTTTTTGGCTAGTCTGAGGCAGGGTATAACTCTCATGCCTAATGAGGGGTAAAGGAGATCAGAAAACTAAAGTGCCCAGGTACTGCTGTGTGATCCAACTGCATGTCCTGAAACCACCCTTTACAAAGAAAAGCGGATCCACTACAAGGAAGCTCCTTCAGGTCTTTCTCCACTGATGGATGAGAAATGAGGAATGGGATACGGGATAAGGATTGTAGGGTTGGGGAGTTCACAGGACAGATGCAAAATGTAGTTCCTCTTCCTCAAACAAGATTTTTCTTCAAGTTCTACTCAATTTCAAATACAAGTTCTTAATCCTGATCTAAATAAGATTTTGTGGGTCAAAGTTTTGGAGGATTTGTGAATTTAAGATGTTCCCTTTTTAAATGTTTTTGAGCTCATGCAAAGAAATATTCTTTTTAACCTAAAACAATCAACCTAAGATTAATAATGGGATGGAATTAGAAGGACATCCACCTACTACTATCTAAAAGCACATGAGAACTTAAAATATAACAACCAGGAAAATAATCTCACTTGAAGGCCTAACAAACTAGACAATTAAGCATAGCTGTGTGTGTATATATTTGTGTGTAAAACAGCACCATAACCCATGCTTCTGAAATGGGACACTCATGAGTATCCCAAAACATTTGTAAACATAATTCATATCCTCATTTACCCATGTTACTTGAAGGCAGATGTCTAAAATGTTATTTCTATTAAAATAAGCATGGATATATTCTAGGATATATTCTAGGAACACAATTGCTCTTGCATCTCAAAGCCTGATCCTGCAAGAAAATTCCATGGTAAGGTAGAGTGTTTTTCTGTCACAGAATAGGGTAGACATGTAGGTTTATCCTCTTTCTGGTCAAGGTGTTTGCAGTGGAACATCTATCTCATAAACACCATCGCGACAGATCATTATAATACAGGAGAACAGCACGTGACTGCTGTAGCCACCAGTGTAAGGACATCCTGGGATTACTTAGCAGACCCCCGGGCTCTCCATCACACCCTGGTGCCTATCTTAAACATGGGTTGCAGGACACTCAAAGGAGCTTTCATGTTTAAAAATAGATCAAGAGAATCCTAGAAATGACACAGCTCTCAATCCTGAGCCCTTCGGACCACAAAGTCTCCATTCATTTCCCCTAGGCACTGCCCATGGGTTCTAACAGAAACAAGGCTTGGGTCTTACCTGTCCAATCTCACTTGCTGTGTCACCTTTGGCACCTACTTGAGCAAGTGACAGAGAGGTAGAGAGACAGATTGGAGAGAAGAGGACATTGCCCGCAGGCTCCTTTTCACACAGTTGTTTGAACAGGTCAACGGCAAAAGCTGAATTTGCCAGTCGTAGAGCATCCATCGTGGCCTGGAACCAAGGAAAAGGGAGAGGTTAATTCCCAAAGCATTTTTAAAGTGTTCTTAACTGTATTCTTCCAACACAATAAGAATTCTATTTCAAGAGTGGGCTTTGGCACAGCAGTTAAGACACTGCTCAGAATGCCCACATCCCATATCAGAATGGCTGGGTTTAAATCCCAGCTCGACTCTCATTCTAGCACCCCATGAAGCAGCAGACGATGGCTCAGATAGTTGGGCACCTGATACCTATGGAGGGTATCTGAAATGAGTTCCTGGCTCCTGGCTTCAGCTTGGCCTGGCTCAGACTACTGAAGGCATTTGAGGACTGAACCAGTGGAAAAAGATTCTCTCTCTCTCTCTCTTTCTCTCTCTCTCTACCTATCTACCTATCTTTTTCTCTCTATCTCTGTCCCTATATCTCTAACTCTTTCTCCCTTTCAAATTAATCAATTTAATTAAACTTTAAAAAATAATTCTCTTTCAACAAAGTACTGATCTTGGGTAGAAGAGGGGAAGAAGCTCAGTAAATTAAAAAAGCCAATTGTGAAGAAACATTTGGACCAACATCCTAAGACATATCAGGTTCTCTGCCCAGAATTCCACACTCAGGCCTGCTCAGCCACAGTGGCCATGGTCTGGTGCCCAGCGGTCATGCTCATTCGTCAGCAACCAGTCAGATAAGAACCATTGACAGCACTAATCACAATCTGTTGGTTTTACTTACACATGTTTCAATTAGAATTTGAATTAAACCACACAAAGTTGGATTTCTTTTTTAGATAAAAACAGTCAAACCAGGGGCCGGCACTGTGGTGCAGCGGGTTAACACCCTGGCCTGAAGCGCTGACATCCCATATGGGTGCCGGTTCTAGTCCCAGCTGCTCCTCTTCTGATCCAGCTCTCTGCTATGGCCTGGGAAAGCAGTAGAAGATGGCCCAAGTCCCTGGGGCCCTGTACCCTTGTCGGAGACCTGGAAGAAGCTCCTGGCTTCTGGCTTCAGATCAGCACAGCTCCAGCCGTTTAGGCCATCTGGGGAGTGAACCAACGGATGGAAGACCTCTCTCTCTCTCTGCCTCTCCTCTCTCTATGTAACTCTGACTTTCAAATAAATAAATCTTTAAAAAAAAATAGTCAAACCATAGAAGTTTCCTGTGACACAATTTAAAATTTAGTAAATGTCGTGGGTTAGTGTTTATGGGTCTAATCGTGTTCCTCAAAAAGATGTTGCAATCCTAGTACTTACGAATTTGAATTTATTTGGAAATGAGATCTTTGCAGACGTAATTCATTAAGAGGATGTCAAACTGGAGTGAGGAGGGCCCTAATCCAATATGATTGGTGTCCTAAGAACAAGAGAAGACATGGAGACAGACACACAGAGGGAAGATGATGTGAAGACGGCAGGGACAGTGATGGAAGCCAAGGACTGCTGGCAACATCAGAAACAAAGGGAAAGGCATGGGATAGTCCTCCCTGGAGCATCCTGGTGGAGCACAGCCCTACTAACACTTCCGGAGTGATTTCCAGTCTCCTGACCTGTGGAACAGGGCTATCAAGTGAGTGTGTGGTCCTTGGTCTCAGCAGCCCTGGGAGACAAGTGCAATAAGTAATGGCTCAGTGGGATGCTCAGCAACTGGCAGTACTGACTATCCAGCACCTTTACTCTTTGTGTTACCAATCCATACCTTCCATGTGTAAGACACTATGCAAAGTGTGGTAAGAGGTCACTGAGCTTCTCCTATGTGTTGGCAATCTCTCCGGGAAAACACAAACATAAATAACCAGAATATAGAGTTGCTGGTGCCAATAGTGTAGCATAACAGAAAACATGGAATGAAAGAAAAGAGAGAACAACTTCAGCTAAAAAGCAGGTAGCCTGGCAGAATGAACATCTGCTTGTGTCTCAGAAGTCTATAGTTCTGATTCAGTGTTGTCCCTGAGACACTGCAGTCCCTAAAATGATTTCAGGAGGTGTGTGAGGTCAAACTATTTTAATAGTAATATGTAGGCTGGCGCCGCGGCTCACTAGGCTAATCCTCCGCCTGCAGCACCGGTACCCCAGGTTCTAGTCCCAGTTGAGGCGCTGGATTCTGTCCCAGTTGCACCTCTTCCAGTCCAGCTCTCTGCTGTGGCCCAGGAAGGCAGTGGAGGATGGCCCAAGTGCTTGGGCTCCTGCACCTGCATGGGAGACCAGGAGGAAGCACCTGGTTCCTGGCTTCATTCGGATCAGCGCAGCACGCCGGCTGTAGCAGCCATTTGGGGGATGAACCAACAGAAGGAATACTTTTCTCTCTGTTTCTCTCTCTCTCTCTTTATCTAACTCTGCCTGTCAAAAAAATAGTAATACGTAGACATTATCTATCTTCCTTTTTTCATATTAATCTCTCATAGATACTCAGGGGAGTTTTCCAGAGGCTATGTGACATATCTTCTATTAAGGCAAATATTAATGGGACTTGCCAAAATGAAAACAGTGTTACTCATCTCCCTACATTTTTCACTTCAAAAAATGGGCTTCCCATTAAAATGTTATTCATATTAATATATAATGGTTTCATTATTGTTTTAAATAAATTAGTAAGTAAACATTTCAAAATTTTTCCTTTAATTTCTAGTTTGGTAAATACTGATAAATTCAATCAATCCACATTTTTTACTAAAGAGTTCTTTGGGATCCTCAATTTTTTTTTTTTTTTTGGACAGGCAGAGTGGACAGTGAGAGAGAGAGAGAGAGAAAGGTCTCCTTTTTCCGTTGGTTCACCCCCCAGTGGCCGCCACGGCCGGCGCGCTGCAGCCAGTGCACTGTGCTGATCCGAAGCCCGGAGCCAGGTGCTTCTCCTGGTCTCCTATGCAGGTGCAGGGCCCAAGGACCTGGGCCATCCTCCACTGCACTCGCAGGCCACAGCAGAGAGCTGGACTGGAAGAGGAGCAACTGGGACAGTATCCGGCACCCCAACCGGGACTAGAACCCAATGTGATGGCGTCGCAGGCGGAGGATTAGCCGGGCTCTTCAATTTTTCAAGAATTTAAAGGGAACTTCAGATTGTAAACATTTGAGAATCACTGTTCTCATGAAGCAGTAGTTGCTGATCAAGCCCAAAGGCACCTTGATGAAATCAGTCAGTGAACAGCCCATTTCTGGAAGCAGCATGGACTTCTAGGCTCTGCCTGACCCCAGGACAATGTGTTTCTAAGGGACACAGATTAATAGAACCCTCTCTGACTGTTACATCGATCAAGACTCAAAGAAATCCCCTAAAGCAATCAAGCATGCATGCAGAGTGATGTTGATGATGTTGAAAGTACCCAGGTAGGAAAAGTACCCTGGGGTCAGGGAGAAAGCTTCCCTACTCAAGATAAAAGGAACCCTTTACCCAGGATCCACGGATGTCCTAGAATCAGGTGAAGGAATAAGATCTTAGTTTGTACCTTGTACTTGGACAGAACTACCAAATGCAAAGCCATGAGTGTAAGACCGAGGAGCAGACCTCTAATCCTCAAATATTTCTTCAGAATTCCCCCATTTATGGTACATGTAGGATGAACTCAGAAAGTTTATATCTCAGTGTCTGAAAACACAGGTTCATTAGCAAGAAAACAACGTTATATTGACCCCATTCATGCTACTGGCCATCCCCACTGACTTCCTCAAGTCCCTAGTTAAGTACATCAGAGACACGCAGGTCAGGGTTTCCAGTAGAAATCTATCGAAGGTAACCTGAAATCAGGGTGGGCTTCTTAATCCCCTCAGCCCAGAACCTTTATATCGTCCCCTGGGGCAGGGACAAGGCCTGAGGGATGACATCACAGGCAAGTTATGACCATGGCCAGCATCAGGTGCATCCTGAGACCAGCAGTCTGGGACAGAAATGGAAGGTTGCAGCGTGTTTCAACCAGGTGCCCACCACCAGAAACTCAAACAAAACTCTTCACAAGAGGTCTGGGGTATCCATGTAACAAATTTTCAGAGTAAGCAGACTGGCTCCCTCCAGCAACTTGTCACATTGACAAGTACTGATCGACAACGCAACATATACATGGAGTGATGAGCTGTTTCTGTACCAGAGAAGCCTAAACCCAGATCCTGCAAGTGTCTTGACACTGCCACAGCTTGAGGTCTAACCACACTGGAAATACACAAACTGCACTTTCACAAACGCAAGTAGTTCTCCCTAGCAGGTGTATACCACCTTCTGAGAAGAGAAAGTAGAACCATTTTGCTTAGGCGACAACAAACTGTACTTCTGGTGATTTCCTTTGGGTAGAAAAACTGTATTTGAGACCTTGGGTTCAGCTTCCAAGGGAGTCTGCCTGCAAACACCTGGAATTGGATCCTGGAAATGGATCAGAGGGTAAGGAAATGCTCATTTTACCATTTTGTTCAACTAAAGCATTATTCATTCACTCATTATAACATTTTGAGATACATTTAGCCTAAATGACTCTGTGAATACAAGATCATTGTGGTTTCTAGCACAGTTCATTACACAATACAGTTAACACTGTGTTGCAATTCAAGGCTTAGAGCCAAGTGCCTGTTGGAGAATGTAAATTAGTGCACTCCTAACACCTGGCAGGGGGAGGCTTTCCCACCAGCAGCAGATCCTCCCCTTCAGGGAGCCCCTTCCCTGGCACAGTCATCCTTGGAGCATGGGTCCAGGCAGGCCTGCTTCCAGTACTTTTGCTGACAGACTCCTTTCTCAGAAAATTCTCCTTCCCACGGGGGAGAGCCACAGATCTCCTCCTATATGAGGTCCCAGCTGCAGCAGCCTTGTTTGGTGTCGGCTGAGAATCAGAAGTGGTCTGTACGTGGAAACTGCCAGAGTGGCAAGCACCAACTTAGTACCCAGTCCATGCTACATGGTAAAGCTGACCAACTGCTCCAGGATTAGTGCCCGACTGAAATAAAAACACTGGAAAGCTGACCTGGTCTTTGATAGCTCAAGAAATTACTTTGGCCACTGCCAACTGCTCCATCTCTGTAGCTGGAACACACAATCTTAGTTATACACACCCAGGAAAAAGTATCAAGTTCCTACACAGACTATTTTGCATGAGCAAATGCTATAAAAATTGTAAGTACAGTTGAGATTGGAAATTCCTATACAAGGAATTTACATGTCTAATATCTTGAGTTCAAAGTGATAAAACTACTACAGTCCTTTTTCATTATTCACCTTTGGCAATTCCTATACATGGAATTTACATGTCTAATATCTTGAGTTCAAAGTGCTAAAATCACTACAATCCTTTTTCATTATTCACCTTGTTTCAGAGATAATTTACTTCATTTCTTGTGAAAATTTTGTAATGACTTTAACAAAGACAATTTCATCTATGGGTCCAATGTACAAAGCACTACATCTTTTAGTCACTTAGAAGTTTTTTATTCTAACCACAGTAAAGTGAGTTAGAAGTTTAGCTTGCAATAGAAATGCAGCTTTAAGAATTCACTTTAAATAGGCTTGCTTTCTGCAGTCTGTCCTAAGCAGACAACTCTTGAAAATGAGAT
This sequence comes from Lepus europaeus, assembly GCF_033115175.1. NCBI lineage: Eukaryota > Metazoa > Chordata > Mammalia > Lagomorpha > Leporidae > Lepus > Lepus europaeus. Next base: position 110,743,589 of record NC_084835.1, on the reverse strand, counting down.
AAGATCTTGGGGTGGATCTAGTCTGGCCCACCTCTTCATTTTACTGATGAGGAAAGTGAAGCAGACCAGACAAGTGATTCTCCCAGGCCACCCACGCAAGGAGTGAGAGTGGCAAAACCAGACCTGGAATTCATTCACTTCTCCTCAATCCCAGCCTTGGTTTCCCCACTGGGCTCACCACCTTCTGTCTTGATAATCGTGTCTTTTCTGCCATTTGTTCTCTCGGAAGTCTCTCAAGTTCCAATACCCTACATGGCCTGATTCTCCCCTTTAAAGATACCAAGACATCCCACACATTATTTATCCAATACCAAATGTTTTCCCTGTTATTTTCCTACTTGAAGGATCCCTTTCTGCCACTGAAGTTGCCAACTTTTCATATAAAGTTGCGCTTGTTGAGTAAGTACCACATGTGTCAGGCACAGAGGAAGGCATTAAGAAATCCAGGGAGAACATGACATGGATCCTTCCTCCAAGGAGCTGTCAGCTGGTGCAGGGTAGGCATGATGAGCACTTTAACGGGATACACAAGTTCCCTTGGGAGCGCGTAACAGTTAACCCATACTAGAAATCCCAGTGATGCCTCCTCCAGGCAATGACATCTAAGTGAGCCACGCTGAAGATGAGTCCTAAAAGATAATTAGGACTTAGACAGGCAAAAATGGGGGCCAGAGAGAACTGATAGAGCTCAGACACTGTGAGGGTCCTGAGATGAATGGAGGTGCAGGAGCAGGTGTGGGCTAGGAGCCTCACTTCTCCAGACCTCCAGCTTGTCACGACCCTGTATACAGATTTTCCAAGTTGTTGATGCATCTAAGCTAATGACCCTCAAACTCTGTGACTTTCCACCATGGGAGTGAGATATGGGCCCTGTGGTTTGCGGGACTAGATGTCTACTTTGTGTGGGGCAGTGCTGGTTTATAGCTGTTGTCCTGACACAGTGATGGTGTCCCTCACTTGCTTAAACATACTCAATCTGAACAATATATGCTATGGACCATCTGCCATACTCTTCCATACACAAGCACATGTACTTGCATGTGTACACACACACACACACACACCGCTAGCTAACTGCATAGCTTTTTCAGTCCTTAAAAATTAATTTTCGTTTTGTCAGAGGATATCACTTAACCTAGGCTGATTCCCTTTGCAGATGGAGAGATGTGGTGGAAATATTGGGCAGTACCTTGAGAAATCTTGTCTATTATAATACCTATAATGGAGTATGCCTAAAACACAACCTCTGTTGTCCATCCTCAGACCCAATAAGGAAAAAAAGGCAGTGGCAGATTAAGAAAATAAGATATTTTGCCACCATTGCAGTGTGAAAGGATGTCATGATGGAGGCAGGGATTCAGCCTCCTGAAGACACCCACGTTCCATATCAGAGAACCTGGCTTTGATGCCCTGCTCCAGCTCCAGATTCCAGCTTCCCATTAATGCAGACCCCAGGAGGCAGCAGGTGACAGCTCACGTAACGTCCCTGCCACCCACATGGGACACCCGGACTGAGTTCTCAGCTCCCAGCCCTAGCCCCAGCAATTGCAGGCATTTGGGAAGTGAACCAGAAGATGAAAGTTCTCTCCACATCTGTGTGTGTGTGTGTCTACCTTTCAAATAAATAAAAAGAATATTATGAGGATTAAATGAAGTGATTAAGTGAGAATATATATGTGAAAAGTTTATCAGGAAAAGTACAGTGCAGTTACTAATAAGGTGGTCTGCTCTCATTTCTGATGAAAGAGGAGCACCCGCTTTGCTCAGACATTCTGAGCATCACAGCGGCTCTCCTTCCTTTGGAAACCTGACCTTGACACTGACTCACCCCACTGGTGCCTTACACTAATCTGGAGCCAGACTCAGCCACACCAGAATGGCCCAGATCGCTGAGATGGCATAACCCCAAAGCCAAGCAGCCACCCCAGAGGGATTGAAGTGATACAAGTCAGGGTGTCAGGAATCAAAGGTAGAAACCTGCTGACTCATCTTCTATGGAGAATCCTGTCCTCAGACCAGTTTCCACCCCTCCACCCATCAAGGAGCCATCAGACTTGCACTTACTGATGGGGACTCCTGTTTGGGACACAGCTACGCTGAAAACCTCTTGTACTGGAGGCGAAAAGGACGTGAAGAATGGAAATGGAGATGCAAGTGTGCAGACCTGGTTCTGCTTCAGCAAAGTCATGTCCCCTCCACCTCTGTGCACCTCTGATCTGTCCACACAACATGCAAGGGCTGAGCAAAACTAGGTCTCAGATCCCCCAGCTCTGGGAATCCACTGGCAAGTCCAGGGATCAGCCCAGCTGGCGCACTTGAGTGAAGCTGTTTTCAAAAAAGAGAGCCTGTTGAGGAAGGCGTGGGGAGCCAGCCGACCTGAAAAGTCCAAGCACACACTACCGAAATGTGTGACTGGTTTCCTGTGGAAACCGAGGAAGAGGAAGGCAGACACGCTCCACCTGGAGACGACCTAATGCTTATAAACCCTAAAGGAAGAGCAGCCGGTAGACCATCTCAGTACCAAACTATGAACCAGGAAACTGAGCCGGAATCCCAAGGACTTCTCCACTCCCTCTCTTTCAGCAACTACACCGTTTCCAAAACTGCACAATTCATTCTGAGTTCCCAGGTAGGACTGCGAGGTCCCTGGAAAAACTTTCTGCTCCAGGAATAGCTGTTTTTCCCTCCACCACCAAAACTCCCCCGCCGTCTTCTGTCTTCACATTCTTACCTTGTATGGTTAACCGATTTCACTCCCTACATGGCATTTCTGGCACCCGAAGGGCTGGCAGCTGGAAGCCCCGTCGAGGGATGAGAGGCAACGCCCTTCCTCTGAAAAGCACCATTATGTCCACCGCGTTCACCACCGCCCAGCAGCTCTCCTAACTATTCCATGAACTGTCCTCAAAGGAGACATCGCCAGCCCTGATTGCCCCACTCTGCTTACCTGGAGTCACAGCTATCCCAGAAAACGCGCGGCAAAGCGAAAAAGCAGGCGAGGAGCTCCCAGTCCTGGAGGTGGACGCGAGGCTGTGTGCGACCCGAGGAGGCTGCTAGCTCACCTGCGCCGCGCCCGCCGCTCCCACCTGGACCACGCCCAGCCTGCACCTCCGCCCCGCCCGCCGCTGCACTCTGCTCTTACTCACGCCTCTTGGCAGCCTGTCCGCGATTGAAAGAAATGATTCAGGCTGAAGCTGCTGCTGTCTGCTCAGCTTCTAAAGGCCTCCGACAAGCTCGGGCAGGAAGGTGCTGTCGGGGGAGCCTGCCTGTGGCTAAATTCATAGATAAACAAAGGCATCCCTAGGAGCCCAGCAGGACCCGGACGCGAAATGTTCAGAGTAAAAGAAATAGGTGCTGATGGGAATGCTACAGACTTCTCAAGCACCCGGGTGGCACAGAAAATTATCTCCAGCCTTTCTGTGTTAACCATGGTAGCTCGTTGTTATGCTAGTTAGTAAGCAACATGCTGACCACAAGAGGTAGAAAAAATTGAATTAAAAGATGTTTTTCTGGTGCCAACAGATTTGAAATCCATGCATGCGAGGGATCTTAACAAAGCTAAATGGAAAAGGCATAGCGTAAAAACCTAGACATGGGACTCAAATTTCTGTATACTACAATAAATGTAGTTTTCAATTCCAATTTTCCATAAGCTTTTGAAGTTCTATAATATATATATAGTATTGTTAGCAAAACGTTTAATACCAAATTGATAGCAGAAAATGACAAGGTGGCAGAGGGAGTTCCCAATAGCAAACTATAATTAGGATTACACAGCTTTGCTCTGAGATCTCTGAGGGTTGCCTGCTCGTGACAAACTCCAGTTTGCCTTCCTTCCCACATCTCCTTGGTTCCCTGGGACCCACTGCCTTCCTACGGAACCCGTTCTCAGGGAAGTACCTGGAACTGTACACATCTAATATTCCCTATTGTTCATTGACCACACTGATTCATCATAATCAATTCATTTTATGGTCTCCTCCATGTGACTACAAGAATTTCAAAGGTAAGGGCCAAGCCCCGTTCATTGTGGCAGCACCAACATTTGATATGGACTTGACACACTCACACAGTACACTGTCAATAAACTCCTGCTGACTAAATGAATGAGAGCAACTCCTTGTGCAAAACTGAGACTGACAGTTTGCCCTGCCCCCACATCCTGGGTGTTTTATTAACCAGGATCAAAGTCATCATCTAGGTGAGTTGAACTCTGCAAATGTTATTTCAAGCACTGGCAGAGCAAATGCAGGCAGGCCATAGGAAATGGGACATGGGCAGGATGCTTCTTTAAAATTACAAGATCCAGGGGCCAACGCTGTGCATCAGTGGGTAAAGCCTCTGTCTGCAGCACCAGCATCTCATATGAGCATGAGATGGAGTCCTGGCCAGTCTACTTCAGATCCAGCTCCCTTCTAGTGCACCTGGGAAAGCAGCAGAAGATGGCCCAAATCCCTGGACCCTTGCCACCTACAAGGGAGACCAGGATGGATTCTCTGGCTACTGGTTTCAGCCTGGCCTAGCCCAGGCCTATATGGCTATTCTGGGAGTGAATCAGCAGATAGAAGATCTCTCTGTCTCTCTCCTACATGTCTCTGTAACTCTGCCATTCAAATAAATAAAAAGATTGCAAGATGCAGGCTGGCGCCGTGGCTTAACAAGCTAATCCTCCACCTTGCGGTGCCGGCACACCAGGGTCTAGTCCCGGTTAGGGCTCCGGATTCTGTCCCGGTTGCCCCTCTTCCAGGCCAGCTCTCTGCTGTGGCCCGGGAAGGCAGTGGAGGATGGCCCAAGTCCTTGGGCCCTGCACCCGCATGGGAGACCAGGAGAAGCACCTGGCTCCTGGCTTCGGATCAGCGCGATGAGCTGGCCGCAGTGGCCATTGGAGGGTGAACCAATGGCAAAAAGGAAGACCTTTCTCTCTGTCTCTCTCTCTCACTATCCACTCTGCCTGTCAAAAAAAAAAAAAAAAGATTGCAAGATGCAGCCATATTGTGGGAACTGAGAATTTGGATCAGAGTTACAGATTTGCAAACTCCCACTCACTGTTTGAGAAATCCTAAACCAAGTGCCTACTCTCTCTAGGTATGGATTCTGTGTAAAATCGTATGTGTCATACATACGAAGTGACTGGAACCTCATCTGTGCTTCCTAATGATAACAGTTATGACCGCTTTGCACGTTCTTCATCCAGACTCAGGGAATAATCATAGTAGCCAAAGGATTGGCACACGCTATTGGCATCTGATTCACCACAGTTATTTACTGAACACCTGCTGCATGCTTGCTACTATGATCCAATAATTTTAAGACATTTGCTCTTAAATCATAGCATTCAGTCTGTTCTCCTTCTTGATCCTTGAGTTCTCTCACACTCCTGTTCAGAATTTTCCCAACCCAAGTACAAACATTTCCATTGACAAGAATTGAGTGACACCCAGGGAAGCCCAAACATGATGTCTTCGCATGATTCTGACAGAAGTGCCATTCAATTAGAAATGTAAGACAGGCTTCTTCTCCCCAAATAGTACAGCAGGAAGATATGAAACAAAAGAATTAAAGTACTGGGCAGGGGCATAAGAGAAGTACAGGCCGGCGCCGTGGCTCAACAGGCTAATCCTCCGCCTTGTGGCGCCGGCACACCGGGTTCTAGTCCCAGTCGGGGCACCGATCCTGTCCCGGTTGCCCCTCTTCCAGGCCAGCTCTCTGCTGTGGCCAGGGAATGCAGTGGAGGATGGCCCAAGTGCTTGGGCTCTGCACCCCATGGGAGACCAGGAGAAGCACCTGGCTCCTGCCATCGGAACAGCGCGGTACGCCAGCTGCAGCGCGCTACCGCGGCGGCCATTGGAGGGTGAACCAACGGCAAAAGGAAGACCTTTCTCTCTGTCTCTCTCTCACTGTCCACTCTGCCTGTCAAAAATAAAAAATAAAAAATAAATAAAAAATTAAAAAAAAAGAAGTACAAACAACAAAAGGGATTCAGAGACAAGTGTGAATCTTTCAGTCTGGGGTGACAGGGAAGAGTCATGGAAGTGGTGTCATTGGACATCAGGATTTGATTCAGGTCTGGGGAAAAAGCAAGAAAGATCCAGAGCTGCGATGGTGCAAGGTACCCTGGACTGGTATGCCATCAAAGCGTTCTACTGACTTCAGCCTGGCCCAACATTGGCTGTTGCGAGCATTTGGGGAGTGAATAAGAAGATGGAATGTCTCTGTCAGTCTGTCTCTATCTGTCACTCTGCCTTTCAAGTAGATGAAAATAAATTTAAATAAATATTTTTTTTAAATTTGATCCATTTTTTAAGATGTATTTATTTATTTAAAAGGTGGAGTTACACACAGAAAGGAGAGAGAGAGAGAGAGAGAGAGAGAGAGAGAGGTCTTCCATCCGCTGGTTCACTCCCCAATTGTCCTCAATGGCCGGAGCTGAACCAATCCAAAGTCAGGAGCCAAGAGCTTTTTCCGGGTCTCCCACATGAGTGCAGGGCCCCGAGAACTTGGGCCATCTTCTACTGCTTTCCTAGGCCAAGCAGAAAGCTAGATCAGAAGTGGAGCGGCCAGGACTTGAACCGGTGCCCATACGAGATGCTGGCACTGCAGGTGGCGGCTTTACCCACTACTCCACAGCAAAGACCCAATCCACTTTTAACATGTGGATTCCAACCCTACCTATCCATTTCAATCTGACACTTTGAGTGGAGTCTGTAGTTGACTGAATAAGTGTATTACAGAAGTGTTTGTTGATTGTGTCAGTCTCTGAGCAGGACCCTGGGACAAATGCCAAGAAGACTAAGACCTAACTATGGGTCTGAATGAGACTACCATTTGGCTTTAAACGTCAGTGAGCCAGTGATTCTACAGTTACCGTTACCGTGTGAAAAAATGCACATCCTGAAGGAAATAGCTTGGAAGACCAATGTTGTTTGTTACTTTAATACGTGAACTTACAGGCTCAAGACCTATAAGGAAAAGGTTCTGCTCATAAACAACCCAGAGAGCAGCAATATCAAAATAGCTGTGTGTGTCTGTGATCAGTTCAACCTTCAGTCTCTTGCCATGTGGCCTCATGAGACGCCAGCTCCAGGGCTCCTTGAATCATCCCTCCTCTTGATGGAATTCAAGCCTACAGGAAGGAAACAGACATAAAACCAGACTCAGCAGGTTTCAAGACAATGCTCATGTACAAGGAGCCTTCAAAATATTCATGGAAATTGCATATTATGAATTTCCTTGTATGATACAACTCACTTATTATGTTAACCATTGATGGCATCCTCAAGCTAAAGTCTAAGAAGGATTTTTATTGTACTTTTTTTACTGTTGTATAAATAGAACTTTAAAAAGTATTTGGCACACAGAGGGTACCTGGGACATAGTGAGTGTAGAATGAATGAATGAATGGGAAATAACTCAGCCTGATGACGAGACAGACTGTATAAAATATTGTAGATTCAAACAATGACAAATTCACCTGTAAAAGTGAAATCATTTCCTTAAATATCACTTTTCTTCCAGTTCTCTTTTGATACTTGAGATCACAATGTCTGTTCCATACAAACACTTTACATTTGTAAGAGTGTTTCTTTAAAAATTGTTTACTAGAGGGCTGGCACTGTGGCATAGCCGGTAAAGCCTCAGCCTGCAATGCCAGCATCCCATATGGGTGCTGGTTCAAGTCCCAGCTGCTCCACCTCCTATGCAGCTTTCTGCTATGGCCTGGGAAGGCAGTAGAAGATGGCCCAAGTCCTTGGGCCCCTGCACGTATGTGGGAGACCCAGAAGAAGCTCCTGATTCCTGGCTTCAGATTGGCACAGCTCCAGCCATTGCAGCCATCTGGGGAGTGAACCAGCGGATGGAAGACCTTTCTCTCTCTCTCTCTCTGCCTCTCCTTCTTTCTGTGTTTAACTCTGACTTTTAAATAAATAAATAAATCTTTAAAAAATGAATTACTCATTCACCCATTATACAATATTATCAAACAATAATTCCCTGTAGTTCAACAAAAGTAATCTTGGCCCAAATATTTAATAACCTAGGAGATGGTTTTGTTGGTGCTTTTTCTTCCTTTTAGGTTGAAACATTGCAAACATAATAACTTGGTTACTCAGCATTCTGGCAGAGGGATGACTTGACACACCCAGCCACTCCCGGGAGCAACTCAAGGGAGCTTTGTTATAGCATGCTTAGAATCTCTTCTCTCTCTCTTTCTCTCTCTCTCTCTCTCTCTCTCTCTCTCTCTCTCTCTCTCTCTCCTCCCCTACCCCAAGACAAGTTTCAGTCACCAATTCCCAAGCATTCTCCCCAGACACCTACACATCTTCAAATGCTTCCCTCCCTGATAAATGAGCTTCACCGGCGAGCTCTCCCACAGAGGGATAAATAATGTGAGTCCTGCACATCCAGCCTTTCACAGGGAGATGCAGCAAAGGCTCCCACCTGGCACTGAAAACTACTGTCTCTTTTTCACGTGTAGAAAAACTGACTCCAGAAGTACAAGGAGAGTTTACCTTGAAGTGTCTCAATTACATAGAAAAAGGATGTTTACAAAACTCCAGATGTACAATTCTTCACCCTAACTATTCCAATGTGAGAATCCAATAGTTTAGTGCATTTGTCTTACCAGCTTCTGTTTACAGTAAATGATAACCAGTTATGAAAAGCAATGTGCAGTTTCTTATTAAGAAAACTACTTAAGAAAAATAGTTTTTTAATGATTAAAAAAACAATAAAATTAAGGAGAGCAAGAACCCAGAATTAAACCATAGAGAACCACATAGCAGAAGCAGAACAATTTGCCTGTAAAAATGTTGAATGCCATTTGTAACGTATATCTGAGCAGAAAACCACTGAGGTTTCACTGATGGGTGTACAGAAGAGTGAGGTTATGATGTGAGAAAGAGAATTAATGCTGAAGTGGATGCTGAGCCACTGTGTCACCTGTTCGATACGAATCATTGGGTGGAAAACAACTTCTTGAGGTTTCAGAATCTTCGGTAGTACAGGCAGGGGGGACAAGTTTTCCTTGTGCTCCTTGTAGGTGTGAAGGTCAAAGACCAAAGCCCTGGGGTACACTATGGCACAGCAGTTAAGATGCCACCTGGAAGTCCTGCATCCCAGATGAGAGCATCGGAGTTTGAGTCCCAGCTCCATTCCCAAGTCCAGCTTCCTCCTAATGCACGCCCTGGGAGGCAGCCGGTGATGCCTCAGTAGCTGGGTCCCTGCTGTTCATGGGGGAGACCTGGACTGCGGTCCTGGCTTGGGAGTACTTGGAGCAGATGGGAACTCTGTCTTGTGTCTGTCTCTCTGCATCTCTCAAATAAATGAAACCACCATTTTAAAACTAATTAAAAAGAAATTCTGCCTTTATCAATTATGAGCTTAAATATCTTTGAAAATTAATAGTATAGATTGCAATTAAACATGACATAACCAAGAAAATAGAAACAATTAATATTAATTAGCTCAGACTGGAGTTTCACTCATTAGGTAATAGAGCTACGTGATTCAGTTGCTTCACATTCGGTTGTTTAAGTATGTGTGCATTTAGAAGATTCTATACTCTTCTGTGTAATTCTCATAGGACAAAAGGAACAAACACTATAATCAAAACTCAATCTCTCCAAAATATCCAGTAGAAGCACAAATTTTAACACAAATTTTAATAAAGATCAATTCTTTCAGGAAAATATTTACAGGAAACAACTACAGACAAGGTCAATGGTTAAGGTTAGAAATATCCATGGTTCATATTACGTATAACAGAAAAACTGGAAACCAAATGAATACTCATCAATAAGGAAATAATTAAGCATATGATTTTTGAGTAATGTTCATAAGATAAGGTTTAAAAGTAAGGTACAAGGTATTTGTGTAAATTCCAATTTATTTAAAACAAAATGCATTGTAGAAACTTCTGGAGAATAAGATTTAGGAGTTTTTGGTTCTTGCTGTAATGTGTCTAAGGGTTCTTAATTTTATATTAGCAAAGTTCACATTTAGAAGACTTAAAAAATATACAAAATAGTTTTAACAATAACTATTTCTGGCTAATGAAATTAAAGACAATTTTTAATTTATTTGTATGATTTCCAATGTTCTGCAATGACCATCATTCTTATGAGTCAAAGTCATGTTTCTTAGAAACCCGGGGGCCTCTCCAGATGAAGCACGCTGGGGGGACTTCCGCTTCCCGACAGAAGCGGCGGTCTGCCACCTGAGCGACCTGCCTGGGCGGAGGCTCCACACGCCCCGCCCTTTCCCCCAGGTGAGCCCAGCCTGGGACCTGAGCAGGCGCACCCTGGAGAGCTTTAGCCCGGGGCAGAACCACGCGGGTGGGAACTGGCCTGGCCCTCTCCTCTTCCTCCCCTTTCCTCCTCACCCAGGCGCTGACTCAGTTGTTGGCCATGATCCTGGCCTTGTTACATGATGATTGCAACCAAGAAAAGGTGAAGGGAAGCTCCTTTCTGCAGGACGCTTGTGGAGCACTAAGTCCAAATCCCAGCAGGTGAAACCACGCCTACAGTGCTTGTGTGCACTTGCTTTAAAGTGACAGGAGTAAGATCTTTTATACACGCCTTGCAATCATCAGTTCATGTAGTCTATTTTTATTATGTTTTATAAATGAAAAGGAAAAACAGACAATGCAGAGTTGCTGAGCAAGCTACCCCAGGTCACCAGGTTAGAGAAGGGTAGAACCAGATTTAAATCCAGGTAGCAATCTTGACAAACACACTACACTCTTGGGTTAAGCCTCATACTCCTGTGTTTAATCTGAAAACACATGCACACCACCCTGTGTGGAGTATAGGAAATATTCCTGGGGCCAGCGCTGAGGCACAGTGGGTTAAAGCCCTGGCATGAAGCGCCCGCATCCCATATGGGCGCCAGTTCTAGTCCCGGCTGCTCCTCTTCCGATCCAGCTCTCTGCTATGACCTGGGAAAACAGTAGAAGATGGCCCAAGTCTGGGACCCCTCCACCACATGGGAGACCCAGAAGAAACTCCTGGCTCCTGGCTTTGGATTGGCACAGCTCTAGCCATTGTGGAGAGTGAACCAGCAGATGGAAGACCTTTCTCTGTCTCTACCTCTCTCTCTAATTCTTTCTTTCAAATAAATAAAAAATAAATCTTAAAAAAAGGAAATATTCCTTCCACTAATAAACACGCCACTCTTTGAGATGGTAGCACCAATTCAGTGAGAGCAAGAATGTAGGGATTGACAGGTCTCAGAACCATGAGGGAAACTGGCTGCTCTTGCAGAGGGAGGAAGCTGTCATGGAGACTTCAAAGGAATTTGGAGGGGAGGAGAATTGCACAAACTGGCTGATTCCCTATTCAGTGTATAGAAGGCACCATGTCAGACTCTCTGCTTAAGAACTCTACATCCTGTTCTCCAGCTCCTGTAATGAGATTTTAGAATGATTCCTGCTGTCCAGCATCCTCAATTTCCCCTAAACCTGGGGGACTCCGTGATTCACATGTAACTCCAGGTGCTTCCGGGGTTCCAGTGTGAAACCCTGAGACCAGACATTCCTTCACGGAGCCCCATTCCATACTTCCACCTCTTCATTCACATGCACCTACACTTTGCGTTGAGCCTGGTCACTCGCTGGACCCTAAGCCACATGGAGGGCAGGGACCACAGGGTATCTATCTGTTCACCCCTATTCCCTCTCCCAGAACTCACACAGTGCTCTACACGCTAAACATTAAATGTGTCTTACAGTTTTAAAAGGACATAGTAGGGGTGGCCATTTGGTGCAGTAGTTAAGATGCTGCTTACGACATCTGCCTCCCATATTGGTGGGTTTATAGCTGAGCCCCTTCTTCCCTTCTGATTCCGCTTTCCTACCAATGTATACTCTAGGAGGCAGCAGTGGTGACTCAAGGGCTCCACTCCCTGCAAACCATGTGGGAGACTCAACTGAGTTCTGGACACCTGGCTTTGGCCTGGCTCAGCCTTGGCTGTAACCATGTGAATCGGCAGGGGCCTGCGCTGTGGCTTGGCGGGTAAAGCCACCGTCTGCAGTGCCGGCATCCCATATGGGCACCAGTTCGAGTCCTGACTGCTCCACTTCCAATCCTGCTCCCTGCTAATGTGCCTGGGAACGCAGTGAAAGATGATGCAAGTCCTTGGGCCCCTGCACCCATGTGGGAGACCAAGAAGAAGCTCCACACTTCTGGCTTTGGATCAGCTCAGCTCCAGTCTTTTTGGCCATTTGGGAAGTAAACAAGCAGTTGGAAGACCTTTCTCTCTGTGTATCTCTGCCTCTGCCTCCTTGCAACTCTGTTTTTCAAATAAATAAATAAATTTGAAAAAAAAACCAATGTGAATAAGCAGATGGAAGATCTCTGTGTCTGTCTCTATCTCTCTGCCTTTCAATTAAATAAAAACAAATTTTAAAAAATTTTAAGAGGACAGATGAGCACATAACTAGTAGTAGAAATCCGTAAGTTATCCATAGGAGCAACTTGGTGAGACACTGATTGTAATGAAAGAAAATTGTTTCCAAGAGAGTCATGCTATTTTAACAATTTGAAACACAGAGATTTAAAATTTTCTAATAAACCAAAGGATTTTTAATGCAATCACTGAAGATTAAAACACTTGTACTACTGGCTCTTCATCATCACAGTGCACTAGAATCATTGTGCAACTGTGTATGTGTACAAGTGTGTATGTGTGCTTGTGCATGTGTGTATGTGTACAAGTGTGTGTGTTTGTGCATGTGTGTATGTGTACAAGTGTGTGTGTGTGTGTGTGTGAGAACAGGGGGACAGGAGAGCCAGTGCAATCATACTGCATATTCCCAGACCCACATCCCCAGAGACTGGGATTCAGCAGGTCTAGGATGGGGCCCAAGAATCGGAATTCCTTCCTATGGCCTGGAACTGGTGTTCACAGATCACCCTTTCCGCATTGTAAGTTTTCCAGCAGACGCTGCACTGACACGGACTGGCCAATGCTGAGCACTGATTCTGGCAGGAGACTGGCTGGGTCCAACTCTGTCATTTACTGATGTCAGGGCATGGGGCAAATCACTAAATCTTACTTTGCCTCAATCCCCTCATCTATGACACAGGGGGGACATTAAGCAACTCCCTTCAGGGTTATAATGAGGACTAAATGACATAAAACATGGAAAGTGCTTAGAACACTACCCGCCTCCAGGAAGTGTTCAATCAACATCAACTGTCATGACTTCCTCTCTCTCAAAGTGGTGGTAACATTACAGACCTCAACACCAGTCACCTATAGAGGAGATATAGAGAGAAAAGCCAAGATTTTTTTAATTAGAAGAAAAGCTGACCCCAACCCTACCAGAGGTACACACACACACACACAATTAATGTCATGTTTTCACTTTCCATCTTTGTGTCATGGTATCTTATAAACAAGAAAAATATGAATGACAGTGAAACCTACAGTGAGAGAGGAGGATTAAGATTTCAAAAGAGGAGTGTATGTTTTTCATATTAAATGTTATGTTAAATAATATTTATGAACACTATCATTCTGACTACATGTATTCTAATTATGGCATTTTGCACTTTATAAGTTGTTATTGTACCCTTGTCCCCAGAGTACTTGTATATGTATTATCTCTACCAAATTTCACAATAACCCAGTCTCTTATCTATTGTGTTCTCACTTTACAGATGAGAAAATTGACATTAAAAATTAAGAGCAGCAAGCATTAGCCTAATAGATGAGATGCCCGCATCCATCTCAGACTGCCTGGGTTCAATGCTTTGCTACAGCTCCTGACCCCAGCTTTCTGCTAATGCAAACCCTGGGAAGCAGCAATGATGCCTCAAATAATTGGGTTCCTGCCATCCATGTAGGAGACTTGGATTGAATTCCTGGCTCTGGGCATTTGGGAAGGACACCAGCAGATGGGAATCTTTCTCTCTCCCCCTCACTTCCCTCTCAAATAAATACAAATTTTAAAAATATAAAGGAATGAGAATAATTGCTAGTCACAAATTAAGTCAAGTTCAGACTTAAAATCAAATGAGATGGTACCACCATCCATTGCTTAAAAAAAAAAAAAGTAAAAAATAAATCTGGGATCCTAAATATAGCTCAATGGAAGAAAATAAGTAAAACAATTTTCTCAACATTTGTTATCATTTTCTTTTCAACATTTATTATCCTTCTGAAAGGAAAGTCCAAAAACTGACCACAAAGTCAACGCACCATGCTAACTCCCTCGGTCAATGCTAACGACCTCAGCGTAGCTGCCCGCCGTGAGGTTTCACCCACGCTTCTGTACCTCCTTATGGATCTGCAGTTTTGCACACTCATAACTGAATAACATTGGCAGCTGCCACATTCATTAGTATAACAAAGATGGCATATTTGAAATCCATGCATAGCAAAGTCTTCAAAAAGTTCAAAGAAAATATGGATTACAAACTGCTGTACACAGATTTCCAAGTTTTTTCATTTCTGTTTCCCGTGAACTTTTTTCCAGAACCCTCATAAAGTAATGTGTCCTTGATATTAGTCTAAAACCTACTTTTTCAAGTTCTTGTTACTTCAGGACTTGAGGTGCAAACCAGTGTTCACCTGTGGCTCCCAATTCACAGAAGGATTTCACTAGGCAGCCAAGGAGGAGGCTGAGGAAGTGGATTCGGTCTCCATGGATTATGCGTGGGAAGAGGCGGCATAGAAGAAGCAGGACCCCTCTGCCTTCCTCCCTGCCTGTTAGGAAGCTCACAAGGACGCCTGCAAACACTGAGCAGCTCCCACATCAAAGCTACTGGTAAGTTAGGAAAGGAGGGGGGAAAAAAGAAATGCAGTTCTTTAAACAAACTCAATAGATTTATTGACACAGAGTTGGGGATCAGGTAGACCAAAGAAATATGAGAGATTAAACAGAGATTTATCACCCAATAAGTCAAACATGTACATGATTTGAGTAATGAACAAAAAGTCTACAGAACATGGGGCAGGCATCTGACACAGCAGGTAAGACACCTGAATCCATTATCAGAGTGTCTGGGTTTGTATTCGGGCTGCACTCCTGATCCCAGCGCATTGCTAACCTATACCCTGGAAAGATTGGTGATGGCTCGAGGACATGGGTCCCTGCCACCCATGTGACAGTCCCAGATTGAGTTCCTGGCTCAGTCCTGGCTGTTGCGAACGTTTGGAGCAACGTTAACATTCACATTGCTGTGAACAACGCTGAGAACATTTGAAACAGTAGTCTCGAACCTCAAACCGCTTCATCTCCCATCCCTGCTGACATCTCTGTGTCTCTCTGCCTTGCAAATAAATCAATAAAATTATACAGCAGATAGAAGATATTAGCAGTACTCTCCAAGGAGGAAATAAATTGCAAATTTAGTGTAAGGCTCTCCAAATAGGTTTTAGGTTATAGGGTGCTATTAGTGAATAAAAAGAAAAATGTGCCATCAGAGAGAGGTTTCTGGGCTTTGTCCTCTGAAAATGCCTTGTGTCCATCTGCTTCGCCCCTCTCCCTGCCACTAACAGGAGGCTTCATGCTGAGGAGGCAAGTTTCTCTGAGATGGAGGCAATTATAGGCTGTTGGGGCAATTAGTCTGGGTGGAGGACACAAACTTTCTATGTCCTGGCTCCCAGGTATTGGAATGATTTTAACATCAGCATCTCTACAATGAAGGATGGAGGTATTAACCCAGATGTGAAGAAGTTTCATTCCCAAGAATTCTGTCATCTCACAGATAGATAACGTGTGACCTTTCAGCATGAGCAGAAAACGTTCAAGGTTTCAAATATAGATGATCATTGCTTTCCATGTGGAGAAATATAGTGAGAGGAACACAACCGCTGTCTTCCAACAGCTTTGTGTTCCAAAATTGAGGCATTTATGGTGTTTGTCAGACTGAGATAGCCATGGTGGCAAAATACAGTGTGCTGTTTGCAGTCGTCTGACAGATCTGTTCTCCCCTTCCATGTGTCGGGAACCACACACCTCATTGATCATGGCCATGCCACAAGGTCCTCAAGTTCGTGCATGCTGCCCAATCACCATACCAAAACTGACTCGGGGTCTCCAGCTCACTTTTTCCTCTGGCTCTCTGTGTACATCCCTTCCTAAGGATGAAATTAAATATTAAGTCATAGATAACTTCTAATGTCATCTCTTAAGCTTGAGGCAGATGGCTCTCATACTTTCTTATCTTTAAAATGAAGTTAATAACACCTAATTCTTTGGGGAGATGGAAGGAATAATTAGCTCTGAAGTGCTTTGAAGATGCAAAGTGCCCCATGACGCGTTGAGCTCATTTTCTGGCAGGAGATACTGGGATTTCCATTTGCATTGGCATGGTCTTCAGGTAGAACAAAAACGAGACTGTGCTAAAATAAGAGTTTGCATGGTTAATTCTTGGCAAGTGGATAAGCATCATGTATATTTTGCTTTTTACTGTCTTACAGAATACATCCTCCTAACCAATTTATTGTCTTGCAAACTGATGCAAAAAAGAAACTAACTTTTGTTTTGCTTTTCCTATAGAAATTTTAGACAATTAAATAACTGATAAGGAGAAATTTCCTTTTTGTTGGTATATTCCAGCTAATTAATAAAGAAGAAATGATAGGAATAAAACTCCTAATGGATTAATACATCTTGGGCCATGATTATCCATGGCTGATACCATCACAAAAAGGGGTGAGAATGAATTAATACAGGTAAATTGCTTGAACATAGCTTAGATGAGGATAGAAGTTATTATTTATAGATGTTTAAATCACACCAGCTGATGCTTACCATCATTGAATATCAGGAAAATGTAAATTAAAACCACAATGAGATATTATCATGACACACAGTTAAAATTGCTAACCTTGAAACCACAGGGCACATCAAATGTTGGCAAGAATGTGGAGAAACTGGAATTCTCATACAGTGCTGATGGGAATGTAAAATGGCATAATTGCTTTGGAGGGCAATTTTGTCAGTTTCTTATAAAGAAAAACAAACACTTATCATATGATCCAACACTACTGCCCATGGGAAATGAAAAGATTTATACAGAAATGCTCATAACAGCTTGCTTTATTTGTAATCTGGAAAAAAGAAAACACAGACCAAATGTCTATTACAGATAAACAAATTTTAGTATGTCCATACAATATGATACCACTCTGCAACTGAAAAGATAAACAACAAACATGTACAACACTCTGGATGGATCTCAAAACACCATGCTGAGCTAAAGAAGTTGGACTCAGAAGAGGAGGCACTGCGTAATTTCATTACATGAAGCTATAGCAAAGATGAATCTCATTCTATTGACAGAAAGAGATCAGTGGTTGCCTGAGACCAGATTGGGAAGGGAAAAGAGAACCTTTTGGGTTCTTCATCGTGGTGCTGTGCATTTGTCCATTTATCCAAGCTCAATGAAATGGACACTAAAAGGGGATGTGTTTCATTATGTGTATAACTTATAATGTATATTATATATATATACAAATATGTTAAATTTTCAATAAAGCTGATTTTTAAAAACTCCAAACAGGTTACTACATGAATATGTAGTCCTGTATTGGATTCTAATGTAAAATAAATTAGTGGAACAACCAGAAAAATTTGAATGAAGTCTTTGATTAGACAATAGAATTATATCCGCAGTGATGGTAATTTTCCATTCTATCACTTACTTTGTGAAACTATAAGAAAATGTCCTTGTTTTAAGGGCATACACACAGAAATATTTATAGGTAATGGAGCAACACATGTGCAATTATTCTCAAATGATTCGGAGAGAATGAAGCAATCGTGGTAAAATGATAACATTCGGAAATTTTGGGTGAAAGCATAAGGGAATTCTTGGTGTTATTGCAATTGTAAGTCAGAAAAGTTAAAAAGTTGTAAGTCTGTAAGTCAGAGAAGTTAAAAAACAATCAGTTCTAGCAACCTTAGATTAGGTTAAATTTTAACTTTAGTCACGATTTTATTTCGCTTATACAGTAATGCAATTGAATTTGGAACATCAAGTCAAACAGTCCAATCCTGAGATAGAATAAGTGACCAAGAAAGGATCAGAGGGTCCTACTGAGGCAAGAAGAAACAAGGGGGCCGGCACTGCGGCATAGCAGGTAAAGCCACTGCCTGCAGTGCCAGCATCCCATATGGGGACTGATTGGAGACCCGGCTGCTCCACTTCCGATCCAGCTTTCTGCTATAGCCTGGGAAAGCAATTGAAGATGGCCCAAGTCCTTGGGCCCTTGCCCTCTCTGTGAGAGACCCAGAAGAAGCTCCTGGCTCCTGGCTTCGGATCAGCGCAGCTAGGGCTGTTGCGGCCATTTGGAAAGTGACCCAGTGGATGGAAGACCTCTCTCTCTCTCTCTCTCTCTCCCCCTGCCTCTCCTCTCTCTGCATAACTCTGTCTTTCAAATAAATAATTTTTTTTAAAAAATTAATGCTGAAACATTATTTAGAAGAAGAAGAGAAGAAAAGAAGAAGGAAGAGGAGAGGGAGAAGAGGAGGAAGAGGAGGAGGAGGAAGAGAAGGGAGAGGGGGAGGAGGAAGAGGAGGAAAAGGAGAAGGAAGGAGGAGGAGGAGGAGGGGAAGGGGAAAGGGAGGAGGAGGAGGAGGAGGAGTATTTCAGATGTGTTTCATCAGAGTCTGAAGAACTGCCCAGTCTAATGAACAGGATTAGGGAGTAGCAAATTCAAGGCTGGTCATTTCCATTCAACCTCTAACTCTGAGGATTCTGGCTGTCATGATAAGGATGAGTAACCAAAGCTGTGTGATTTCAGGAGGGTAAGAGTATCTATTCTTGGGGCAGAGACTTGACCACCAGTTAAGATGTTAAAATACCTGTGCGCCAACATCAAAACTCCTGGGTCCAAGTCTCAGTTCCAGTTCCTGCTGACTCCAGCCTCCTGCTATTGCAGACCTTGGGAGGCAGTGATGATGGCTCAAGGGGTTGAATTCCTGCTCCCTATACTGGAAGCCTGGATTGAGTCCCTTGCTCCCAGTTTGGCCTGGCCTTGGCCTGGCCATTGCAATCATTTGTGGAGTCAAGCGGTACATGGGAGCTCTGTCAGTCTGTCTGATTCTCTGTCAGTCTCTTTGTCTCTCTGTCTTCATGCCACTCAAATTTTTATGAAAAGCATACTTTTGTAGACTAGTTGCTCTTCATTTCTGAATGGACTTCAATATACTTGCTGCAATTTTTAAATCCCTATGCACAAGTGACAAAAAGACAAAGTAATACTACTGCCCTTCAAGAAGATATTCCAGATAAAATATATGTATTATAATCTAATGGTGATTAAATATTAATTCTATTTTAACCAAAATGACATCTGTATGTATTATAATTTTTTTTAAAAAAACACATAAAGGTAGGAGGAAAACTTACAGGAATCCTTTATAAGTATGAAAATAAGTTTTCTAAGAATTCTGTAAGAAAAATATATATGATTACAAAATGAGTTGAAATAAAGAAAATAAGGGGCTGGCATTGAGGTAAAGCTGCCACCTGCAATGCCAGCATCCCATGTGGGTGCCTGTTAATGTCCCAGCTGCTCCATTTCCAGTCCATCTCCCTGCTAATGGCCTGGAAAAAGCAGCAAAAGGGGGCCCAAGTGTTTGGGTCCCTGCCACTCACGTAGGAGACCTGGATGAAGATCTTGGCTCCTGGCTTTGGTCAGGCCCTACCCCGGCCATTAGGGCCATCTGGGAAGTGAGCCAGCCGATGTAAGATATATCTCTTGGGGCCGGCGCTGTGGTGTAGCAGGTAAAGCCGCCGCCTACAGTACCAGCATCCCATATGGGTGCTGGTTCTAGTCGCAGCAGCTCTACTTCCAATCCTGATCTCTGCTATGGCCTGGGAAAGCAGTGGAAGATGGCCTAAGTGCTTGGGCCCCTACACCCACGTGGGAAACCCAAAAGAAGCTCCTGGCTCCTGGCTTCGGATCAGCTCAGCTCTGGCTGTTGTGACCATCTGAGGAGTGAACCAGCAGATGGAAGACCTCTCTCTCTCTCTCTCTCTCTCTCTCTCTCTCTCTGCCTCTCCTTCTCTCTCTGTGTAACTCTGACTTTCAGATAAATAAATAAATATTTTTTAAAAATAAATAAGCAGATTTTTTTTGTATTTTTTTGTATTTTTTTTTTATTTTTGACAGGCAGAGTGGACAGTAGAGGGAGACAGAGAGAAAGGTCTTCCTTTTTGCCGTTGGTTCACCCTCCAATGACCGCCCTGGTAGGCGCGCTGTGGCCGGCGCACAGCGCTGTTCCGATGGCAGGAGCCAGGGGCTTATCCTGGTCTCCCATGCGGTGCAGGACCCAAGAACTTGGGCCATCCTCCACTGCACTCCCTGGCCACAGCAGAGAGCTGGCCTGGAAGAGGGGCAACCAGGACAGAATCGGTGCCCCGACCGGGACTAGAACCCGGTGTGCCGGCGCCGCAAGGCGGAGGATTAGCCTACTGAGCCACAGCGCCAGCCTAAATAAGCAGATATTTTTTATTAAAAAAGAAAGGAAACAAAACCTGACTCACCTTTTACAATATGATGGTCAGAACGTGTGACAGTTATGAAAGGTCTGTGGATGTTGTAAACCAATGGTCCCATAAGCCTTTGTAGGAAAGGAGTAGACAGCCACTGTGATTACTCAGAGTCTCAGGATCTTTGTAAATCTAGAACACATCTGTCAACACCTCAAGTTCTCTTGTGTTTTATTATAAGCTTTGATTTTTTTTTTTTTTTTTGGACAGGTAGAGTTAGACAGTGAGAGAGAGAGACAGAGAGAAAGGTCTTCTTTCCGTTGGTTCACCCCCAAATGGCCGCTACGGCTGGCACACTGCACCAATCCGAAGCCAGGAGCCAGGTGCTTCCTCCTGGTTTCCCATGCAGGTGCAGGGCCCAAGCACTTGTGCCATACTCCGTTGCCCTCCTGGGTCACAGCAGAGAGCTGAACTGGAAGAGGAGCAACTGGGACAGAATCCGGCACCCCAACCGGGACTAGAACCCAGGGTGCCAGCGCCGCAGGTGGAGGATTAGCCAAGTGAGCCATGGTGCTGACCTAAGCTGTGATTTTCACCCAAGATATATGACGCCTTTGAATAGTTTTATCAATAGCCAATATGTAGAGCAATTCATAGAACTAAAAAGCATTCAAGTGTGCAAGAAAATTCTGGAATCCTGAAAAATTTTAAATATGTATCAGAATTGTCTGTCACTTCAAGCCACACTTGAATTAATCAGTATAATAGTAAAACATAAAATTTTAGTTGAGTGAGCTATTTAGAGATACAGTTAATCTACAATAGGTAGTAAGCAATAAGATGAATATTTACCAGTGAAATGTGCAAACTTGCTATCAATTGCCTTACCTTCCCTACTTGAAATCTAGAGTTAATTTACTTCACAACTAAAATTTAAGAAATGATACAATTTTATGAGCATCTGCTTTTACATAAGCATTCTGATCATCTTTAAATGTTTTTGTTGTAAAGAAACTGTGTCTACAACTGTAAAAACAAGAAAAAAGTTCCTTTCTCATGAGGATTTCCCACAATGGCTAGTAAGTAAAGCATTTTGACTGTAGGAGTCAATGATTAAATTAAATGTAAGATCTGAAGATTTTACCCAGCAAGTCTGTATTTTCAGATATGTTTCATCAGATTTTCTTATATCCTTAATGCTTACTATGATAAGCTCGCCAACTACTTGTAGGTTCAGGTTTACTGCATATTACTTAATGGAAGGCCTCCCACTTGAGATAAGCAGAACAGAAGGTCAAAACGGGTTTGTTACAATTACTTTAAACCAATAAATAAATAATTTAACTGCTAGTTTTATTTTGGCATACTAAAAACCGAAAGGTCTTGGGGGTTCTCAGTAATGTTTATGAGGGGCCAGCACTGTGGCACAGCTGGTTAAAGCCCTGACCTGCAGTGCCCTCATCCATATGGGTGCTGGTTTGCATCCCAGCTGCTCCACTTCTGATGCAGCTCTCTGCTATGGCCTAGGAAAGCAGCAGAAGACAGCCCAAGCCCTTGGACCCTTGCACCCACATGGGAGGTCCAGAAGAAACTCCTGGCTCCTGGCTTCAGATTGGTTCAGCTCTGGCCATTGCAGCCATTTAGTGAGTGAACAAGTGGATGGAAGACTTCTCTCTCTCTGTCTCTACTTCTCACTGAAACTGTGTCTTTCAAATAAATAAAATAAATCTTTTAAAAAAAACTTTTAAAAAGAATGTTTATGAGCCAAATGGATCCAGAGGTCAAACGTTTTGAGAACTACTAAAGTGGAAATTAATTTTTCAGAGGTATTTCCAGCCTTTAAAGACATTTAAGAGTCACTATCTCAATATCTGACGTGTTATTTTGCTCAGCAATACTCAAAGGCAAATTGACACTAGCGTCTAAAAAGCCTCTATCAAAGTGACTTGGCACTTCAGTTGGTCTGTAAATATAGGCCACACACTGCATCAAGTGGGCCAATCACTGTCAAAATAGGGGTATGATATATTTATACCTTGTCACTCTCACATAATTATCACATAAGTAATCTCCTAAGAGATTATCTAGATTACCTAGATCCTTGCTATTCAAAGCAAGGTCCTTGGACAAGCAGCACCCGTATCACCTGGGAGCTGTTAGAATTGCAGAACCATGATCCCTACCCCTTGCTGAATTGGAACCTACATTGTAACAAGAACCCGGGTGATTCCTTGCACTGGAAAGTTCAAGAAGCCATGATCTAAACTTCTTTTTAAAAAATTTTTTTTACTTATGTATTTATTTGAAAGGCAGAGTTACAGAGAGAAGGAGAGACAGGCAGGGGAGCTGGGGAGGTCTTCCACCCACTGGTCACTCCACAAATGGCCACAAACTGGTACTCCATCCAGGTCTCCCTTGTGGTTGCAGGGGCCCAAGTACTTGGGCCATCTTGTGCTGCTTTTCCAGGGGCATTAGCAGATAACTGCATCAGAAGTGGAGCACCCAGAACTTGAACCGGTGCCCACATGGGATGCCAGCATTGCAGGTGGTGGCTTCACCTGCTGCACCATAACACCTGCCCCTAATCTGAACTGAATCTAGATCATGTATGTCCAAAAAGAAAAATAAATGAACTTTGTACAAGATACTTTTTAAAAAAAGTTATTTAAAAGGCAGAGTTATATATAGAGGGAGAGATAGAGAGAGCTCTATATCATTTGGTTCACTGACCAATGGCCACAATGGCCAAGGCAGGGCTAGGCCACAGCCAGGATATAGGAACTTCAGCCAGGTCTCCTACGCAGGTGCAAGGGTCCAAGGTCATCTTCCGCTGCTTTACCAGGTGCATTAACAGGGAGCTGGATTGGAAGCGGAGCAGCCAGGACACGAACCAGCACCAGTGTGAGATGCCGGAACCGCATGTGGTGACTTTAGCTCTACGGTGTCAGCCCCACAAGATACTCTTCATAACTCCTTGAAAGGACCATGTTGAGAAGGAAGAGGGGGAAAAGGAAAGATTGAAAAAAGATTTGAAAACCCACTCTGTAAAGTGTTTGTGTTCCCTCTTCGAAAACCAGAAGGCAGAAATGGACAAGAATGATTCACTTTGTTTGTGCTTCTAAACTCAAACTTGTCTCATTTCCTTCACTTCCTTATCCCGACAAAGAGAATGGTCAACATGTGGTCCCATCCACTTCCCACCCTCCTACTCCCCCCAAAACACACAAATAATATCAGCCAAGAAAGGGGATAATGGTTACATAACGAGTGAGCCAAGGATTTCTGTTTCTACCACTGGAAATCTGGGTGACTCTGACCAACCTTGCCACTAAAGATCACTCAGAAAAAAACCGGATCTGGAAAAAGATAAAAAGTGTGTGCTAAAGGGCATGGGAGAACTAACAAGATAGTGCACAGTCCTGTCAAAATCCAAAGGGAGTTGGCAACGCAGATAGAAAAATCCCACATTTGATGCTGTCTCAGGAATTTGCTGCTTCTGAGAGATGGCTGAGAGCCGGGTAGCTCTGGCGATCATCTCACAGGGAGCGGGAAACAAAAGCAGAAGCCAAGAGACTCCCTAGGGCGCTCGAGGGCAGCCTGGTGAATGGTCGGAGCTCCAGGCTGGTAACCAGAAGGAGGACTGCACTCTAGAGTCAGCACGAACCAGAAGGGCTTACTCCTCTACAGGGACTGCCTACAGGGCCCTGGAGTCCTATCAGCTGGTGCAAATGGAGACTGCTGGGGGCCATGATGCTTAGGGGAGGCAAATGTCAGTCTCTTCTGGAAGATGTCCTCCTGAGCCTCAAATTAAAGGGACAAACAATATGAAAATGCAGACTGACATGCACTGAAAAAAAGACCTAATCATAGGGGCTGGCGCTGTGGCGTAGCAGGTTAAAGCCCCGGCCTTCAGACTCAGATTGAAAAGTATACATTCAAGACAGAAACAAAAGAGGATTCCATATTGGAAGTGGGTAGGTAGAGTGTGAGTGGCAGCCCTCCTGTTGGAACTGAAGGAGGAAGAACCTACACTGCACAGACACATATGAAGGGCGTCTGTTTACATCACACAAAAGTAATGCTGACCAGTAACATTCTGGTTATCATTCCTGAATATTGTACTATTGAAAAACCTAAAGAGTAGAATCTTCGTTCCTCTTTCAAACTCCAAGTCTACTTTCAAAGTCAAAGTTTTTGCATTGGCTTACTGAGAAAAACATACCCAGTCAAACCTTATGTGAATGCAGGAAATATATAAGATTCCTACATTTAATTGAAAGGAGCCCTTCCTTAACAGGTGAGTAAATGGAGCAATGGGTGGGGCAGTTAATGGCACTGTCTAATCAGACCCAGGCTATTGGGTGCTCTCTATGAGTAAGTATGAATCATCCCAGCCACAGCCTCACCCAAGAAGTCTGGCAGCCAGTGGCATCCCGGGCAAAGTAAAGAAAGGATGACTGGGCCAGTGTCCTCCCCTTCCAGAGAGGTGTGTTAGGTGTTGAACACTGTGAAGAGGAGGATGTGGATGGGACTCAGGATTAGATATTCCCTTTCAATTTTTAACATGAATTAATGGTCCACTGGGATTGTAAACACTGTTAAACAAAAAGAAACAAGAAGCAACAAGGGGTCCCTGACCAGGAGGAAGAAGCTGGCTATCGTGGGAGGAGCTCCAGTCTCTGCAAGTAGAAGTCACCGGTTGTCTGGAGGAGACAACTCACCACTTCACGATCTTGTGTGTAACCAGCATTCTCATAAATCAGCAGCACTGTGTTTATCCATTGGCAGCATTGTACTCGGTTCGCTGATCATTCATTACATTACCTGCACATAACATTTCAACACTCTTTTTTTGTGTTTCGTAAGTATCTTCCTCTTAGATTTTGTCCTTTCTTTCCTTGAAGCTGGTGAACTGTAACAGGTCCCACCAATACACCATTCTGTGACGTGGGTCTGACCTAGAATCCCTTGATGATTTTGTCTGCATTTCTGTGAAGCTTGGCTGCTGCTGACCTGGTCACAGGATGAGGACTGGAACACAGGCTCACAAGATAAGGACGCAGCTAGTGAAGGAACATCTGGGAGATCTCACCCCTGCAAACTTCTTTCACAATTGTAGTCATATAGCTAAATTTGTGTCTCCCTATAAAACCTCGACCCACTTCCCTTTGATGGAAAGGTGGATGTCGAGGTACTAGTGAAACATTTCAACAGGAACAATGTTTTATTAAGGCATTTTGATAAACAGTTCAAGTGGATGCTAAAATTGAATCAAGCACTTTTGGTTTTCCATAGCATCTGTCATTAGAAGGAGGCAGCGGGAAATATAGAAGGGGAATTTGGTCCAGAATCCAAAGCTGGTTCCAACACTCATAATATCCTTGTCTGCAGATTACATTTATAGCCCTTCTGAGCCACAATTTCTTCATCTATAAAATGGGGATAATTATACCAAACTCATGAAATTGATGGAAGGTTTAAATAAACATCTTAAATAGTGAGCAAACACTATTCTCTCCGTGCGTACAATCAGATGTCAACATCAGCCTAAACATTCAGTTGTCTGGTTGGGATCCTCCCTGCCCTCGCTGCATGTTAGATTCACCTGGGAGCATTCAGCAAGCACAGTTCCCAAGATCTACCCCTAGAAATTCTGGTTTGATTGATCTGGGATGGGGCCCAGGTTTCAGTATTTTTCAAAGCTTCCAGGCAATTCTAAATAGTATCCAGTATTGAGAACAACTGGATAGCAGAGTTCTCAGACTGGGTCTAAGTATCATTTTCAACACTATCACAAGGGGGATTATAAAATAAAGATTCTAGGGCAGCCCACCCCCCATGTCTACTGAATCTGAATTTCTTGGAGAAGCCTTAAAATGTCTCCAGGTAATTTGAATGTAGGCAAAAATTCATGGCCAGGAAAGAAGGGATGAGACAGACATAAACCAATTCTTCCTAAACTTGGCTGAGAAGTCATTTCTCTGAACTCCACCCCAAACCAAGGTGATCTTTGTTATACTTCTTCAAATGTTCTGAGATTTGAGAACCAATCTTCTAGATCAATCAGATGGAAAGCATGAACACTATGACCCAAGATCCAAAACCTATATGCAGGATGAAGACCTTCTCAAACCAATTTACTTACTGCATTTCAACATGAAAGTCAATATAGAACACCCAGCAGCCTACTCAACTGGGAAGGAATATCAGTTACTAATTAGGTTGGGATTCCCAACTTTACCTCTACTCTTCTGAACTTCTTCCGATACTAATCTGAAATCAAGTACTCATCACTAGAGAAGCCAGTGACACAGAGGATGAGGATTTGGGAGAAAAAGTTTATTTAGGATCCTAGCAACCAGGGAGATGGTAGGCTAGCACTTCAATACCCAGCCTCTCCACCAAAGGGAAGAGTATCAGGCTTAAACAGGGCAATGTGAATTTAACTAGGTCTCCCAGATGTTCCATCATTAGCTGGGTCCTTGTCTTGTGACCAGGTCCCAGGCAGCCAGGCTGCAGGGAAGTACAAACAAAATCATCAGTCACAGAGTTGGAGAGGGGGTTCTGGTCAGACCCAGGTCACTCAGGTCTTTTAATCTCCAAATGGTGTATTCTTAGTCTCTGTTACACTCCCGTCAGCTTCAAGGAAAGAAAGGACAAAATCTGAGGGGAAGGTTCTCATTTTTAAAAATGTTAAAAAAAAAAAAAAAAAAAAAAGCAGTCACAGAGGGAGACTTTACTTCCGTAGCGTTGCCCAGAAAGGGGCATGGATTCTCAGGGGATGGGGGCAGGGCTGTTCCCAACTGTGAAGCAAGAAAAGATGCTATGAATGAGAGAGAGTCCTACTTGGCAAGCAAATAGCAAAACAGCCTTACCAGACTCAGGGGCTACAGAATTGCTTCTTCAAATAAGGAGCTTCAGTGTCAGGACAGCTCTGTAAGCATTACAATCAGTCAACACGCACATGTTAACACTATTTAACTTCTTAAATTATAAATTCATATAATGCATATAAGCATATTGTACACACAGATCATAATACATGTTATTTTACTAAAAACAAAAGTTAAATCTCAAAAGTAAATAATAAAACAGGTGGTTACATGGCCGATGTCACAACTCTAGCACCTAAGTCAACTTTCTGAGTCGTGTGAGCACAATTCTTGACTTCCAGCTACAGTTTCAAAACTTGGGTACAGGCTACATTTCAAATAATTCAGGTAGGCACAAGAGTACTCCATAAACACTCTTCAAGACTCGGGAAAGGTAAAGAAGGTGTCATTATAAGAATCTACAAAGAATTTGAATAAAATGGTCTCAGAAATGTGAATTCAGGAACGTGCAATGTTTCTAAATTAATACGTCGTTTTGTATAAAGTTTGATTTTAAATATGCATTGCAGTGATTAAATGTAAGTAGTAAGGGAAAAAAGAGTGATCTGGAGCAGCCACGGCATTCAAGTAGACAAGATCATGTTTTCTCTGTTTTGCAGTTGAGAGTCAGAGAGATTAAACAACGACCCACACTTACTCAGCTGGACCGTGGGGAAGGAGGTCTGGAATATGACCCTTCTGCATTCTAGCTTTTGCAATTTACCATTTGCCTTTCACGTGAGGACCAGAAGGCACTTATAAAAGCCCAGGGAAGCCTCATGCAAGGGGGAAGCAAACTTCAGTGTTCATGGCAAATCAGTGAGAGAACAGAAAACACAGGCTATCACTGCTAATGATAGTAAAAACTTTATGTATAGAGTACCTTTGTTGTAAGTAGTTCATGCCATTAACCCACAATCTACCTCTTTGAGGGTAAGGTAGGTAACAGCCAGTCTCCCTATTTTACAGATACATAGACTGAGGCCCAGACTCTTCTTCACTTAGCTAATGCTGGCTGCTGCTGGTAGGGGTAAGATAGTACTTGAGTTCCTCATCTATTTTCAGTTGCACAGAAAGCACTTATAAACACACTTTATTTTAGTATTTGTCCCAGGAAGGCGTATGAGGGTATTTCAGAAAATTAGTGTTATATGGAGAGTATAAATCTATTTTTGTGTTAAATTTTTTTAATCCATGCAAAGATTTTTCATAATATGTACTTGCTGTGGTTTGAAAATTAATTTGAGTGCCCTCCAAAGGCCCATGTGTTAAAATAAAGGTCCCCAAAGTTGTGTGCTAATATTTTTTAAACTTATTTATTTATTTGAAAGAGCAACAGAGGGAGAGGAAGAGACAGAGAGGTCATTCATAGACTGGGTCACTCCTCCAAATGGCCACACCAGCCAGGGTTGGGCCAGGCAGAAGCCAAGAACCAGGAACTCCATCCTGCTCTTCCACATGGGTAGCAGGGACTCAAGTTCTTGGGCCATCTTCTGCTGCCTTAACAGGTGCATTAGCAGGAAGCTGGATCAGAAACGGAGCAGCTGAAACTCAAACCAGCACTCTGATATGGGATGCTGGCATTGCAAGTGGCAACTTAATTCGTTGCATCACAATGCTGGGCTTTATGTTAATGTTTAATGGAGTAACGTTAAAGGTTAATTCATTAAAGATGGAAACAATTCAATTACAGTGTCTAAAGCTGAGGTTTTTGGGAAGTTATTGGATTGAATTAGGTTGTTGGGGTGCAACTCTTACAATGGAATCATCATGACTTTGTAAGTAGAGATCACATGGAAACAGACAATGAGCATTTCCTGGTCTCTCTGCCTCCTGGTTCGCCATGCGGTCCTTACGAAGCAGACATCCCACCATCCACTGACCTGAGATATCAGTCAAGAAGAGAAGCCCAGTCATGGACTGGGAACCTCCCATACCATGAGCCAACATAAACCTCTTTCTTTCCTTAGTAGCTCCTCTGTTATAGCAACAACACACTGACTACTACAGCACCTTTTGTGAAACTTTTGAAGCCTCCTCATATTATCCTCCCGTCATCTACCACATACACATTCAGCCTTACAGTAGGCATAAGTGAAATACCTCTGCCTGTGAAAATTTATCTTTGCTCTGAACTAAATAAGAGAAAATAAATCAGATTGAGTTTCCTCATTTCAGAACTAGAAAGACAATATAATCAACAGGTTTTCTTATCACACCTATTGCCCCAATAGTTTTCATGACATTTATTATTCTTCGCATTTCATCATTAGAGAAAAAAATTGGTTTCATGCATTCTTTTACTTTATAACACCAAAATAATGCTGATTTCAGATACTCAAAATCCAATGCAGTCACCAAAGTGATGACAACAGGAAGAAAAGATTCCGAAAGCAAACTGAGGGTGTGGCTTCTGCAAGCTCCCCTTACCATTGAACCTCTCCAGCCCTGGAGATGGCTCAGAAAAGCCCTATTCATGCGGATTTTAATGCCTACAAAATTGTGGAGCTGTCACTTTCCTCCTAGGCAATTCTGGTACTCTGTATGACCACTTGAGCACATTGGGAGACCAAGATCACACCACCTCCAGCTTGCTGTGACTGTAACATGTTATCACATGTTTCTAAGTGCTTCAGTTTTCTGGTGCCATACCTTCACTTGGCAGCCACATATGAATGCAATAACCACACACATACTGTATTAGTTTGCTAGGGCTGCCATAAAAACTACTATAGACTGCAGACTGAGTGGCTTCAACAGCAGCAATTTATTTTCTTAAAAATCTGGAGACTGCATACTTGAGATCAAGATAATGGCAGAGTTGGTTACACACAACAGAAATACAAGCTTACCTAAACTGGAAAGGGGACAGACAGTATAAAATCTACTGAACCAAGTGGGTGTGGTAAGAATGGACCAGGGATTCCACACACTCAGGGTGTTTTCACTTCCTTTCATCTCTACTCTCTCTCTGAGTGGTGGCTTCAGTCTATTTCCCAGGTTCCATTGCTCAGTCGCTCATCGTGGTGCCCATCACCTGAGAGCTCAGGGCTGTCATTATGATTGGCTTGACCAAGGTCACACGTCCCTCTCCTGACCAACTCCTATTGCCTGAGTCCATCATCAGTAACATGTATCCTACAATTAACGGAGTTTGGATCTTTCCCTGGCAAAGGGGACATCTCCTAGATGCCCTTTCAGAGACCTGAGAGCAGTTACAGCTGTAATGATTAAGCAATAATTACTTTAATGTTAATAATAAGCCAAAGAGCTTCCTTGATTTCAGCTTCAGTCATTCAAAATTTATTATCTTACACACACACGACTGATTTGTATTTGCTTAAAAGTTCAAAACAGTTTATTTTTTATATTTGTGATACACTGATACACAACGTGGACTGAGAAAAATTATTGCTTTTCATTTAGTTGACTAATAACCATAAGCACTTCAAGTTATAAGTAATACTTTAAAGTATTAAATTATGTTTCTGTAGAAATGTTCCATAACTCAGAATTCTTCTTTATCTCAACTCAGTTTTTTCCCAGCGATTCTCAGCCAGTGAGGACTTCTCTACGCCTTCCTCCCTCTCTCTTACCTCGGTCAAACCCACTCCCTCTGCTGCTCCCATAAAATGTCAAGAGGAACTCACTAACTTCATAAGACAAGACATTTGGCTTGAGGATACAAATGTGACGGGGCAGGTCCTCTGCCCAGGGTCTGGGCACAGTGCCCAGCAGGGTCCGTTCCAAATGGGAATCGCTCAGACAGGTCCCTGCAGGAGAATCACCAGTTTCCAGTTTCCAGGAATGAATGCATCTCTGTTACAGAGGCCCCACCCCTGTCTCCAGCGAAGCTGGGCTCGATGGAATGAACTCACACGTTAAGGAAGGGTAGGGATGGAGATCCATGTATGCATTTGGCAGTTTAGAAAAGGCTCACATTTCAGGTGCTTGATCACCCCAGGAGTGGAGGTTACTGAACCACACCTTTGAGGAATAAAAGCTGAGTACTCAAATCCATCATTATGACAAGGGCCCTACCTTAGGGAAGAGGTCTGTATGTGGTAATAAGTAATAAAGTATACGCGTACTCATTCCCAGAGACATATTTACACCCCAGGGAACCAGACACTGAACGATGTGGTTCCCCAGAGACTCTTCCCTCAACTTCCTGTCAGTGATGGCTCCCGTGTTTTTATTGCCAACTGGTGACATAATCGCGGTCTCATTCTGACAGCCCTTTTTAAAGAGACACTCAACTTGACCCACTCAGACACACTTTAGGTGTTCATTGTAACCCTTCTGTAACCTACCACATGCTTTTAATTTATTGCATTTTCAAGTATCTAGGCATGTACCCAAGGTTGAAACAAAGTTTTCATACCCAAGAAATCAAATAAGTGATCTGTGCTTTTAACTGTAACACTTTTTAATTGAATAAGTGAAAAAAGGAATGAAAAACAAATTTCTTGGCAACATGGTACAAATCGTTCATAGATGTAAGGTTAGGTTCTGCATACTCTAAACTCCTGCACTTCCATCACCATAGCACCTCTTGGCCTCAGCTCCCCTCCATGCAGGTGCCACGACTGTTCCCACTGGCTCTCCCCGAGACCCACATCATCTGGTCCACTACCCAGACACTCTGCACCATCTTAGAACCCCATTCTCTTGGGAACACGGTGGGCATACGTGTTGGGGGTGTGTGTGATCAGATGTGGCTGCCACCCTCCATTCTGCACATCTCCAGCACACTCTCAGTCCCTCCCCTAGCCTAGGCATTACCGGAGTCAGCAAATGAAGCAAGTGAAATGTTGTGGCATGGCGGGTAAAGCCACCATCTGCGGTACCAGTATCCCATGTGGGCACCCATTCAAGTCTCAGCTGCTCCACTTCCAATCCAGCTCCCTGCTAATGTGCCTGGGAAAGCAGCAGACCCTGCACCACCATCGGAGAAGCTCCTGGCTCCTGGCTGTGGATCAGCCCAGCTCCAGCCATTGTAACCATTTGGGGAGTGAATAAGTGGATGGAAGGTCTCTGTCCATCTGTCCCTCTCTAGCTATTTCAAATAAATAAATCATTTTTAAAGAGAAAAGAAAGGGATAAGGCAGAAAATATTGCAAGGAGGTAGAGCAGAGAAGACCCATGTCTCTCGGAGCCCCACCCCCACTCCAATATAATTAATGACGCCCAACTTGGAAAGAACAAAGAAGGATTAGAAAGGAAGCTAGGGGCCGGTGCTGTGGAGTAGTGGGTAAAGCCGCAGCCCGCAAAGCCGGCATCCCATATGGGCACTGGTTCAAGTCCGGGCTGCTCCACTTCCGATCCATCTCTCTGCTATGGCCTGGGAAAACAATAGAAGATGGTCCAAGTCCTTGGACCCCTGCACCCACATGGGAGACCCAGAGGAAGCTTCTGGCTCCCGGCTTCAGATCAGAGCAGCTACAGCCATTACAGCCAATTGGAGAGTGAACCAATGAATAGAAGACCTCTCTCTCTCTCTCTCTGCCTCTGCTTCTCTCTCTGTGTAACTCTGACTTTCAAATAAATAAATAAATCTTAAAAAAAAAAAAAAGAAGTCAGAGGGTAAGATACAATTTGGGAGTCTCACCTATCCCTGGACAAGTTGAGCTGGGGGCAGGAGGAGTAGTGAAAGCACATATGAAGCCCCCACATTAAGTTTCAGAACCCAGGAACAGACAGGGCCTGAGCTATGGGTACTGGAGGAGGCTCAGGGACACACAAGGTCCACAGAGAGCTTCTCGTTCAGGTTGTGGGTTGTGGCACCCATGGAGGGAAGCATGGAGGTGCCCAGGTCCGCTCCTTGCTGGGTTAGTCTGTGGTTGGGGTGCAAACATGGCCTCCTAACATCTATCCTGGGGAGAGGAATACGCCTGGAGTGATAACACTGAATGAGGCTGAGGTCTTTGTGGAACTAAATTTTAAATCAATAATTCCCTTTAAATTACTCTATCTAGCTGAACATACTTACACTTTTTTTTTACTAGAACTAAATTCAGTTATCAAAACTGTTACAATTTTGCACACCTGGTTTTTTAAAATTCATAAGAATACGTGTGTAATTGACCGAGCATCTTTAAACATGTCTTTGCCTACTTGTTCTATCTCCATACATTATATCTTACTTGGAATTTGGCTTTTGTCTACTGATACCATGATCCTTACAATCTTCTCCACCAGATGAGTCTCCTCCAGTTCTCTCTCAAGAAAGCATTTCCTGACCACTCCTCCTAGTCTAAGCATAACTTTCCCATCCTAGCAATTATTGTACTTATAACTGTGATCATGCTACTTCCTGAACTACAACATCTGTCTTTTTGTTTCTACTGATTTATTGTAAAGATAGAACAACAGAGAAAGACAGCAAGCAAGTGAGATTCACACACCAAATGGCTTCAACATCAAGGTCTCAGCTAGGCCAGAACCAGGACCTAGGAACTCCATCCTGGTTTCCCACGTGGGTGGCAGGGGCTTGAGCATGTGGGCCATCTTCTCCTGCCTTCCTGGGCACTTTTGCAGGAAGCTGTATTGGAAGCGGAGCAGTTGGGACTCAAACCAGTGCTCTGATATGAAATGCCCACATCGCCAACGGCAGCTTAACCCCACTGAGGCACCATGCTGGCCCTGACCCGGTCTTTTTGATTGCATTTGTCTCAGGGTCAAGCAAGATCTTGTCCTATCATGGGCTTTCAATAGGATCTAGCAGATTCTTTACCTGCAGACATTCAAAGATACGTGCAAGCTCTCTGGAAGGCAAGAGTGCATCGAGGCCGGCGCCGTGGCTCAACAGGCTAATCCTCCACCTAGCGGCACCGGCACACCGGGTTCTAGTCCCTGTCGGGGCACCGGATTCTGTCCCGGTTGCTCCTCTTCCAGGCCAGCTCTCTGCTGTGGCCAGGGAGTGCAGTGGAGGATGGCCCAAGTGCTTGGGCCCTGCACCCCATGGGAGATCAGGAGAAGTACCTGGCTCCTGCCTTGGGATCAGCGCAGTGCGCTGGCCGCAGCACGCCGGCCAGGGCGGCCATTGGAGGGTGAACCAATGGCAAAGGAAGACCTTTCTCTCTGTCTCTCTCTCTCTCACTGTCCACTCTGCCTGTCAAAAAAATATAAATAAATAGTGCTACAACATATTAAAAAAAAAAAAAAAGAGTGCATCGAATCGAAACCCCAGCAACACTGTGGTCCAATCTTGACTACAAAAACAGTTCATCTATAGCTAAAGCAAGCAGGTGGCTTTTCTTGGCTCCCAGCCTGCTCTGCCCTGTTTCAAAGGATTCCTATTTGGAATGCCCTTCGGCAAAGCAGCCCGTCCCCATATGGCAGTGTCTTCTCCAATTTTCAAGTCCCAGCTTAAAAGCATCCAAGTTCTGTATCTCATTTCGGGATAAAACACAGTCCCACATGGGATGGTTCAATAAGATGGATTTTAAGTGAACTGACCTTGATTTACGTTTTGGTATCTCAATGCCAGGCACACGTGGGGACAAAGCTGATCCATACTAGGGGCAGACAAAGGAGACCTCAACACAGAAGCCAAGTCTTAAGGTTACAACCTCGTGATGGGGATGGAGAGATGGCAGAGCCTGACAGGAGAGCCCTGGCCTAAGGACTACCTGCAGCACAGCTGGTGGTGCGGTTGGCACTCCCCAGGCCTCCCAAAGCAGCAGCCTGTGTGCAACATCTGCCCTCCTCACACCCTGATTGTCAGGGGTGTCCCAAACACACAACACACAGAGTCGACAGGTACAGACCGTATCCTGAGAGGTCTCCAGTGCTGAGACCACGCAATGGATGACAGCAACTCAAGCTGGGTCAGGTGGAAGACAAAGGGAGGTCTGGGGCAGGTGGAGAGCAGCACCAGTCTGAGAGCCTCTCAGGAGGGAGGCAGGAGGAGGAAGGAAGGGAGAGGAAGCAGGCGGCATTTGTGGGATGATGGGAGGGAAAGCTCACAGCCTCCCCTCTAGAACAAGCAGTCAGGAGATCTCGACTGGTGCTGAAAAACCCACAGGCACAAATTCTTGTAGGTTATTTGGAGAATTGAAAGCAAATCACGCTACCAGTTCCAAAGCAGCGAATGAGGTGGCTTCTGGGGAGCGCAGAAGGGGACAGAAGGAGCTAATGCTCACTCTCATGGATAAGACGTAGGCACCACTGACAAGACCAAAGCCTGAGAAGTGAAGAGGAAAACTGTTTGCTGCAACCCTGTGTGAAAGCTGTTTAATATCCGCCATGGGGGAATGTCCTATCCAGCAGCACCATGATGGTAATCAAATTCCAACACTGCTGCCACTGTTTCTACTATATTTTTTTTATTTGAATGTAGAGATATAGACAGTGAGAGAGAGAGACAGAGAGAAAGGTCTTCCTTCTGTTGGTTCACTCCCCAAGTGGCTGCCACGGTCGGAGCTATGCCGATCTGAAGCCAGGAGCCAGGTTCTTCTTCCTGGTCTCCCATGAGGGTGCAGGGCCCAAGCACTTGGGCCATCCTCCACTGCCCTCCCGGGTCATAGGAGAGAGCTGGACTGGAAGAGGAGCAACCGGGACTAGAACCCAGCGCCCATATAGGATGCCGGCACTGCAGGTGGAGGATTAACCAAGTGAGCCACGGTGCCGGCCCCTACTTTGCCACTGTTTCTAATGTAAATAAGGCCAGGCCCAACAGCTGCACTCACCGTTCTGGGGCTGCACCTCTCTATTCCTCCCTAGGGCAGGTGCCCTTCCAGG
Source organism: Lepus europaeus (assembly GCF_033115175.1). NCBI lineage: Eukaryota > Metazoa > Chordata > Mammalia > Lagomorpha > Leporidae > Lepus > Lepus europaeus. Next base: position 110,707,525 of record NC_084835.1, on the reverse strand, counting down.
GCAGACAGCCTGGGAAACTCATACCTTTTCCCCACAAACCCTGGCCCCTTCTCATGAGACCCAAAAAAGGCCCTGGACAGCAAGGACCTTCATGATCAATAATAAATTTCGTGCAATTATCTACTTATTTTAATGGAATTATACAAGTTAACTATGATTTTCATTTTATGTATGCATGTAAATTTCACCTAACCTACCCCCAACCTCGGATCCCCCACCCCGGGGGAAGGTTAGGAAAGGAAGCCCTGTGTGTTAGCAGCACTGTCAGGTGGCAGCTGTGCCAGGGCCAGTGTAAGCAAAGACCTACAGCTGCCAGCTTCCGCCCAGCAAACCAGAGCTTGGCACCCAAAGCCAGGCTGTTGCTCAGATTCCACAGCTACGCTTCCCACAGATGGAGCCATGGCCCAGAGGCCCCGAATATGTGAGCCACCCTGCAGAACGCTGTAGCCCTCATGCTCAACAACGGCTCAAGACAACAGCAACCTCTAGGTTCTTGCAAGCCAATGCATTCCTGTTTGCTGGTCTTTTTCTAGATGGATTTCAGACAAATGGTTAAGTGTGGCCCTGAGCTAAGGATGCTAAGCTATGAACCAGCTAATGCCATATCCCTTGTGCCCTGTTCTGGCTCTTGGCGTGAGTCCTGTCCCGTGCAACACAACCTCCACCAGCCCCGTGAGGCCACTGAGCACCTGACACATGGCTGGATGCCCTGCAGGTGACAGTGCACACCAGCTTTCAGAGGCTTCCTGTGACAACAGAACACAAATGTCACATTCATTTTTCATATTGGTTGCATGATGAAATAGTAATTCAGAGGTACACCAGGTTACGTAAAAATACGTCATTAAAATTACATATTATTAAAATTAATTTTATTCTTTTCTCTTTAGTTTTGTTTTAATATGGTCACTAGGAAATTTAAGATTACATGTGTGGCTCACTCTTGGGACTTCCATTATTTTCCCATTGAACGCCTTGTTCCATAGAGAAAAGACATTTTCAACTCAAAGCATTTTTCAGCTTAACTCAGAGAGCTGTGGGCTGACACGTACTTCACAGGTTTCCTATTCTGGGCCTTTCCATGTTTGTGCCTGAGGCCCCTCCCTCTGACAACTTTCAAAGGTGGTTAAAGAGGTGAAGGTCACTTTTGAACCCCTGTGTTACATTGGAGAGACTAAAAAGTTGTAGTTCCTAAGGACTGCCAGTAGAGGGATCTCTTATCCCACTTAAGACCGAAAACCTTAGGGACCTGCTCCTATTATTTGGAATTTAAATTTGTGCAATATAAATTTGTTAACCAATTCAGGATTAACAGATCAATTTTGTGAACTAAGAAAGTAAAATTAATTCAGACTCATTGAGAGTATTTCTTTAAAATTTACAAATAGGCCCAATAGAGACTGTTCCAAAAGTCAAAAATTTAAAGGAGCAGTGATGGATGAAACTGCTCCTCTTTAATTTTTTCCCTCAAACTACAATTTTTAAAATAATTTGAATTTTCCTTTCAGATCTCAAGAGCAAGATACCCAAATTTCCTGATGTAATTACTTTATGTACAAAAGCAGTTTATCCTGTGTAAAATATTTGTGTAAAATAAAAATATTTGTGTAAAATATTGCCAAAGAAAGGGTGGCTTTGTACTCAGGAATGTTCTTTTTTAAAAAAAATTATTAATATAATATAAAGAGGACAGATTTTATGCGTTCCACAGGATCCATGAAGAGTCACCCTTCCCTCGCTCCCCTGCCGCCCCCAGGCCCCCTCCCTCCCTCCTCTCTCTTCAGCAGTTTTTGCAAAGCCGTAATAGTATCCACTATCCCCGGGCTCTTCGGCTCCTGAAGGTAACTGTCTTTAGGTCCAGCTTTTCCCTGGAGTCCCTGACCATTTTTGATCTAATACGTTTGTTCCCATTGATGTCGCCTTGCTCAGAGTCCTCGCTTGCTGACAGACGTCCTTGTAAGGAGAGAGACAGAGACTCGGACGCTCAAGGTGAGAGCAAGTTGTGATGATGAGGGGGGAGCGATTTGTCCACAGACCGGATACACCACTACTGGCACAACTTGGAAGCCGCAAGGAGGGGTCCTTCCCCGGGCACTTGTGAGGAGCCAGTGCCTCCGCACCAGGAGAGAACGTCACCTCTGCTGTGGGAAGCCAGCAGTTCACCCCAGAAGCCCCAGGAGACCAGAGCAGGGTGGTGCCTTGAAGGAGAAAGGGCCATTTGGAAACTGAGCAGCCAAACGCCCAGAAGCAGTCTTCTGCTTTATTTGCTAATACGGTGGTACTTTATAAAGTCCATGGCAAGTGGGAATGAAAGATAAGCTTATGGTAGACAGTGTTTAGCTTGGCAGTTAGGGCGTCCTGGCCCCTGTGGGAGTGCTGGGTTCAGTTCCTGGCTCTTGCTTCTCCTTCCAGCTTCCTGCTGTTGCAGACCCTGGGAGGCAGCAGTTGATGGCTCAAGTAACCGGGTTCCCAGCACCCACACAGGAGACCTGGATGAGTTCCCAGCTCCTGGCTCTGGCCTCAGCTCAACCCTACCTGTTGCAGGTATTTGGGGAGTTAACCAGTAGATGGGAGCCCTCTGTCTCCCTCTGTGTCTCTATGGCTTGCAAATAAATAATTTTTAAAGATAAATTTATTTTAGTGCAAAAACATTTTGAGGGGCCAATGTTGCTGCATAGTGGGTTAAGGTGCCTGCCTGTAGCTCCTGCATCCCGCATGGGTGCCGATTCAAGCCCCGGCTGCTCCACTTCCAATCCAGCTCCCTGATAATGTGTCTGGGAAAGCAACAGTACATGGCTCAAGTGTTTGGGTCCCAGCATCCACGTGGGAGACCCAAAGAAGCTCCTGACTCCTGGCTTTGCTATGGCCCAGCCCTGGCCACTGCAGCCATTTTGGGAGTGAACCAGCAGATGCAAGACTGCTCTCTCTCTCTGACTCTCCCTCTCTGTAACTCTGCCTTTCAAATAAATAAAATTTTTAAAAAAGAAGTATTGTGAAATCCACCCATAGTTATTTTCATAATAAGCATTTTCCATGAAAATTTTGGACAATTCTCACGCATTTAACTAGATTTCTTTAAAACTATTTTTTAAAATTATTCGTCACAGAAATATTTCAGAAATAAAGAGCTAGGAAATCTACAAATCTGTGTTTAGAATCATTCATACAAATGGGATTTACTTGTGAGTAAATTCTCAGGTAAGATTAGTAAACTACAGAGGTTAAGTATGACCTCGCCACCTGTCACATACACCCACGTGGAGCAGAAGCAGCAGCAGTAGCTCAGTCACCAGAACCTGCTCCTTCCCAGTGACTTCCCTGCCCCATCGCAGCTGTCACACTAACCCACGGCATTAGCCTTAAAGGTGGATGACATCAGACTAAGCAGGGACACGTGGTCCAGCCAAGTGCACCCCTCCACTACCTGATGCTCGCTCTTCTCTGGGTTACAAGGTCCACAGATCAGGGGAGCTTACGGGCTGCTTGAAGATAAGGATTTGGCTTAGAAGTTCTCTGGAGAAGAAGCTGAACAAACCACTTGGTCAGCACTTTCTGCGCCCCCGGGGCCTCTGCTCTTCCACTCGCCAAAGCCCATCCTCTGCTCTCCCACCCCAAGTTCGTTGGGAAGAGCCCAGCCCAGAAGGGACTCCACTCCTTCCAGACGCACCTGCTGCTCGCAACACTCTGCTTGTCCTTGTCACACAGGATTGCATTTGCTCATCTCTCCACTGGTGAACGTGCTGCAAACTCGGAGAACAGGAACCACACCTTTTGCAGGGATTTGCTAACGAATGGTGAACCCACTGAAGCAGGAAACACTACAAAGAATGCTCGTTTGTGAGTGCCAATCAGGCCCCCCTGTCCAAGAACAGCCAAGGACAGGTGTTCAGAAACAGGATAAAAGAAGTGATGTGAAGTTGATTCTGGAAGCAAGCATCGTCCTAGAAAATGGAAACAGCTTACAACCTTGCACTTGTGAGGATGGGGATGGGGGCTGTGCAGAGGAGATGAAGGGAAGCAGCCAAGGGAGGCAGCGATGCCTCTGGATTTTCCTGAAAGAAAGAGGAGGCATCCAACAGCATCTTGAAGGCGGTAAAATCACAACAGCACGGAGCAGGGCTGCTGCAGTGCCCTGGAGATGGTGTGAAAAGCAGGAGCTGGAAAGGGGTGACCGAGGGAAGCACCAAGCCGAGAAGACCCTTCACTCACTCTGTGGCCCTATCTTGGAGTGGGTTAGAGCTGGCCTGGCCACCTGCAGAAGCCCTGGGCATCAAGTGTCAGAAAATGAGCAACACCACAAGGCAACATCCAACACCTTCGCAAAGAAACAGACACCTGGGTCCATTAGTAGGTTTTCCTACAATCTCATACGTGGCAGGCCGCATTACCAAAGATAGCTGCACGCTATGTCTGCCACAGCGATGCCCTAACGTGATACATTGCTATAAAGCCTATTTACTTTCCCATAGGAATAATACTATACCTAGGCATCAAGTTATCCACAGAAAACTGAAAAAGCACCAGCACTAATGAGTGTCCACCATAGTTCATTATCTCTCCTCTTCGCAGCAACCATGTAAAGTAAGAATGACTAGAGTTGTTTTAAAGATAAGAAAACTAAGCTGCAGGGCAGTTAAGTGCCTGTCTGTGGGTCTCTCTTAAAAACCTCTAGCATTTTCTGTTGCACCACAGTGCTCCAAGAGTCAGCCTAAAGGTCCACATACAGCTCCTGAGTGTCCACTGTAACCACGGGTAGTAGAATCATGCTGTGTATCAAGGGACTGGCTTAACACAGGCAAGAGATTTCAGAGATGATGGCATTTGTGTAAGGGAAACCAAGTGCCTTCCCCAACATCAAAAAGCAAGGCAGTAGTAGAGCTGAGAGGAGAGCCGCGGTCTTCTGGTGCAATCACACGACCTTAAATCCAAATCCCTCTCTTAGTCTCTGCTGAGTGGAGGAGACAGAGTTGGAAGCCAGGAAGTCAGGACTGCACCAGACCACAGTGGGCAGACATGGCCTGGTCAGATCACAAGGTCGTTGTTGGCACTTCTGAAATCCATTTGTGTTGTAATGCCCGTGAGTTAGACAATCAATGCACAATGCTGCTCCTTTTCCTTTGGGAAATTTAGAAGGAGCTTGAAGGCTTAGGTGCCTTTTACAGACTAGTCACCTCGATTTAGATTTGTTGATTGACGTGTTGGCCACTCGGATCAATTACATGATACTTTACACCCCAGGGTCTTTGAAGGAGCCAATTTCTAAGTACGTTAATGTCTCCATCTCCCTCCAAGGTATAGATTTCCTCTGACCTAAATCTACCCCTAGAGACTCTTATGATATCCTTTCCTGGAGTTTCTCACTTCTCCCTGGCACAATCAAGCTACTTTGTGGGGGAGTACTCCTTGCCTTGATGGAGTAGCATACCTTCTCTTTGAGGAGGGAACCTGAGACTTTTGCTTCTATAAAGTCCCACCATTGAAAAAGCAGGCCTGAAAACGTGAACAGCGAAAGCTAGCCTTTTCTGTCCTTTCATGTCTTGATTTGTAATGTTCTCCAACATGATGTCTCTTATTACAGTGTTTTTATCATCTGTGAATATCTGATCATAAGAGTATATGGGGAGCATTTCCATCCCAGTATGTTTAACACTAGAATCCTCTACTTTCTCACATGATTTTTATAAAAACAAGTTACCTCTTCACAAGAGCTATTGCAAAATTGGTTTTGGACTGCTACTGGTTGTCATTCACATGTTATTGAATGGGTTTTACATGTTCCTGATTGGTCTAAAGCTTTGTTGTGCTGGGTTAGGTAAGCTACAGAATTCTCCAAGAGGACCAGGGGTGGAAGATGGAATTTTCCAACGAAAAACAGCCATTTTGCAACTTCAAAAATACCATTGGCCAAGAATAGCCCTTGGGAAGCATTTGTCTGGCACAGAAGAGCTTATTTTCCCAGGATGACCTTAGGATATAATTTGGTAATGAGATCATTTGGCAACCTTGAGCTTTAATACAGTGAAATTAAATAATTGAATTGGCTGGGGTTTTTAACTTATCCTTACCCTTCCAAGGTGGAATTTGGCCAAGATTATGAATAAATATTTGGGCTTTCAAGATTTCCATTTTGTAATTACAATTTGAATAATATGAAAAGACACCTCTTTCCAGTAGCACTGAATATCTTTATAGGAACAAGTAAACTCCTCCGCTGTATCTTGTTTCCTCTCGGGAGCAGTTCAGGTCCAACCTTTTCTATGATCACTAAGGCTAACATTTCTCCTTGCTTTTAACTCACAAGGCAAGCATTGTGTTCGGCATTCATTCTGACCCTTGTAGACTGCTTTCTACTTGTATCACCTTTATTTTTCCAACTATATTGGAAACTTTCAGAAAGAAGGGGTCGTGTTTGAATTCTCTGTTGGGTTCATATTTTGGTGGTTTTTTTTTTTTTTTTTTTGCTTTTATGTACCTTTTTATAAGCCAGAGAGATAGAGAAACAGAGAGGGGGAGGAAGAGAGAAGGAAGGAGGATGAGGAGAGAGAGAGAGAGAGAGAGAGAGAATCAATATTCCATCTGCTAGTTCAATCTACAAATCTCTGCAACATCCCAGACTGGGTCAAGACAAAGCCAGATGCCAGAAACTCCATTCAAGTTTCTCACATGAGTGTCGAGGACCCAAGTACTTGAGCCACCATCACTGCCTTAGCATTCGCATTAGCAGGAAGCTGGATGGGCTTCAGAGCCAGGCATCCAATGTGAGATGCAAGCATCCCAAGTAGCATCTTAACCACTGCACCAAACACCTGCCCATTCATTTGTTTTTAACATCGAATTCAAGTACTGCATATCTAGTAGAATCTCAGTTAGGATCAGATGATCAAGTGATTGAAAGCATAACTGATTCAAGCATAACTGTGTCACCAATCCTATTGCCTCTTTGTAGAGTCCTAGGGTTTACAGTTGTCTTCATGTAAAAATAAGCATTACGTTTCATATACTTTGAGTCCAAAGCCCAAGACAGCTACAGCTAGAGTAGGAACAGGACTGAATGTCTTCTTCAACAAAAATATTGACCTTAAGATGCACTGCAACCACAGCTTCCAATAAAATATCTTTCATGTTTGGCAATTTTGGGATTTTTAATCTCACCACTGAAATACACCATTTTTAAATCCATCTTTGAATGCTAACTAGGGAAATTAATAAATCACAAAGAATGTTACTAGCCCATTTGCAGCCTTAAGGTTACTTTGGGTTGCTTTTCCTCAGGGATCCCCAGCCCTGTCCCCATATGCTTGTACCTGTAGTGGTACCCTCCAGATATCTACCAAAGGACCAATGACTGTTTAGCTAGAAAATAAATCATGGGTCTTCATCATGTGTTCTACCTTAAACTATAACCAATTTATTTTTTCTCGTGACACAATATCTGCTTTAAATATGTTCAGTGTCAAAAAATTATGTGTATTCACCTTGAAAAGGAAGATGGAACAAAGTTTAGATTTCCACAAAGACTTGCATGAAGTCCGTACAAATGAGATTCTACAAAAGTGAATACAGCATTATACTACTTCAAAAAGAAAAAAGAAGCTACTACAGACATCATATTTGAGCCTCTCTGGTCCAGTGCATAATTGCTGGTCTTATGCTGTATGTACTTCATTTCTGCTTAATGTTTTTTGGTTGACTTGGTTTTGTAATCAAAGGGACAATGAATAACTAAACAACTAATGTAGACTATAATTACCAAGAAATCGTTCACTTAAACACCAAGAAGCAAAATTCATTTGCTTATAGAGGTGGACATTAGCTTGATGATAGCATTATTGCTGTTTGGGAGATGGTGCTAATCTTTTTTGGGGATGGGGGATGGAGAGTGGGGTCTTCTAGTTCCTTCTCCTGAAACTAGTCCATGGACTACAAGTGATTCCAGTGCAAACCCTCTCCCCAGATCTTTGTGTTGACGTAGTGACAGCGATCTGGGGGAATTTTGCCTGTTTGGAAAAACAACAACAACTGGAAAGAATCACTGTGGACAGCAAGGGCTTCTACGTCCAAATTATTTTTGCTGCTGGAAGATGTATTGGTCAACATGTTTTGAAGGCTCAGAGAACAAGTTCCTCTTTTCTGAATTAATTGCTTCTGCTCCATATGAGTCCCAAGGTAGCACTTTACAGATAACTTAACTGTTGTCTTAGTCTCATAAGCATAAATTACAAATATATATATATATATATACACACATATATGTAGTGCCAACAAAAATTCTATAGTTGCTTGTGAATGTAGTGTTTACAATATAAAACCTTACATATTTCTTTTCTGTTAAGAGGAAAGCATTCGTTCCTCCAGTCTCTTTTATAGAAATGTGTTCTGAAATACTACTATGGGGGACACACACCAAGGTGGCCTCAGTGAATCATGCATTGTCTGGAGCTCAGGCAGCACCCGTGACTTGCTTCAAATCAACAGAATACAGGTAATGTTAAGCGGATCTTGCAGATGTAATTAGCTTGGAGTTCAATGAGGAAATTATCCTGGTGAGTCAGACCAACCATATGAACCCTTTAAAAGAGGGCCTGAGCTTTCCCCAAAGTCAGAGACTCGAAATCAGAGACTCAACGTGCGTGTGTGCATGTGTGTACATACGCAGGAGTGTGCATGTGTGTGCGCATATGTGTGTGTACTTTGCTGGCTTTGAAGAAGCAAGCTGTCAGTCATCCTGAATCACAAGGAAATGCATTCTGCCCACAACCTCAGGGAGCTTGGGAGCATACCCATCTCTGGATAAACCTCCAACCAGAGAACCATGAGAATGGTGCTTGAAACCAATTTTTAAAAAAATTTTATTTATTTGAAAGGCAGAGTTACAGACAGAGGGGAAGAAAAGGAGAGATCTTCCATCTGCTGGTTCACTCCCCAAATGGCCACAATGGCCGAGGCTGGACCAGGCTGAAGCCAGGAGCCTGGAACTCCATCTGGTTCTCCCACTTAGCTGGCAGGGGCCCAAGCACTTGGAGCACCTTCCAATGCTTTACTAGGCACATTAGCAGGAAGCTTGATGGCAAGTCGAGCAGCGGGGACTCAAACCAGTGCTGATATGACATGCCAGCCATGCAGGCAGCAGCTGGACGTGCTGTGTCACAATGCCAGTCCCTGAAACCAACTTCTTAGGCACATTACTTGGATGCCAAGTATTTGCAGTCTGGGAGACGATGATGTCAGTCTGCAATCTTCCCCGCCGGGCGGATGCCTCACACTGTACCCACCCGGTGTCGTCAACGGGCAGGAACGGCCACCTCCTCCCCACTCGCAGCACGTGGCTGGTGGCTGGTGAGGGCTGATCCCCAGACCTGCTCAGCAGTCCACAAGCTACTCAAATGAGTAGTAGGGGCTGGACCTGCAGGGTAACTGGGCACATTCAGAAGGATCCACCATGAGTCAAGACCCAGCACATACGGCCCGAGAGTCACTCCTCTCACAGCACTGGTCCTGCCAGCACTGTCTTCCCCGAGGCTGCCGTCCGCATCAGGCAGGGAGCTGACAACAAGTAGAGACCTGACTTCCAAGTGCAAGGCTGTGTGAGGACGCTAATATGCATTTCCTTTCAAAATGGTCTGAGTGAGAGGGATTCAGTCCTGAACAGGCTGCCCTTGAGCCCATGCTGAAAGCTGACCCTGAAATGCTGCCTGCCTGCTCCCTGGCCTCCCTCATTTCCCTCACAAGCGGGTAAGCTTCGCCGTGTTCAACAGACCTTGGCCATATAAGCCAAACGTTCTGGGTGTATGTGTGTAAGGACATAAGAAACTACAAAAATGAGTAAGACGAAGGCTGAGTCCTTGGGGGTTTTACAATCTGGAAAGACAAGACACATGCCAGGGAGGCTGACAATGTGTAAGTATCTGCCAAGTGCCAGGCGCTGTACTAGGCAATCAGCACACATCAGCTGTGGGACGTGTAAGGTCCACAGGGCAATCAGAGTGGAGAGTGTCAGAGGTTCCTTGAGGAAGTGGCTTTGGAACTGGCACTTGAAAAATCGGTGTGATTTTATTTAACAGGCTGAATCAGTGAAAGCAACTGAGCACAAGAGGCAAGGAAGTAGGGAGGGGCTGAGCCCCAGGAACAAGGGGTGCCCTACAGGGCTCTGCACACCTCTATTTCTCCATTGTGACTGCCCCAGCAACCTCCGACATGATCTGCCCACGCCACCCTCCTCCTGGTCCACTCATCTTTATAAAACCAAAATCCAATCAAATCATACCTCTGCCAAGAAGGCAGGCAGGAAGGGAGAGAGGCAGGGAAGGAGGATGGGGAATGGGGGAGGGGGGAGCTGTTCAACAAATCTTTCTGCCCTCAGAGTAAAGTCCAAGTCCAACTCCTCATGATTCAATGCCTTGGGCATCTGGAGGTGCTGGGTGGGGCACTTTAAGCTTCCTTGGCCACTCCATTGCCATGGCTCTCCTTCCAGCCCTCAAACCTGTCTGTCCAAACCAGTAAGATTGGGTTTATTTTTTATTTTTTAAGATGTATTTATTATTTATTTGAAAGTCAGAGTTACACAGAAAGAGGAGAGGCAGAGAGAGAGAGAGAGAGGTCTTCCATCCCAGTTGGCCGCAACAGCTGGAGCTGCGCCAATCCAAAGCCAGGAGCCAGGAGCTTCTTCTGGGTCTGCCACATGCGTGCAGGGGCCCAAGGACTTGGGCATCCTCCACTGCTCTCCTAGGCCAGAGAGCTGGATTGTAAGTGGAGCAGCCCTGTCTCCAATCAGTGCCCGTATGGGATGCCAGCACTTCAGGCCAGGATGTTAACCCACTGCGCCACAGTGCCGGCCCCAAGACTGGGTTTATTTATTTATTTATTTATTTAATTTTTTTTTTTGACAGGCAGAGTTAGACAGTGAGAGAGAGAGAGACAGAGAGAAAGGTCTTCCTTCCGTTGGTTCACCCCTCAAAAGGCTGCCACCGCCGGCGTGCTGTGCTGATCCGAAGCCAGGAGCCAGGTGCTTCCTCCTGGTCTCCCATGGGGTGCAGGGCCCAAGCACTTGGGCCATCCTCCACTGCCTTCCTGGGCCACAGCAGAGAACTGGACTGGAAGAGGAGCAACCGGGACAGAATCCGGCGCCCCAACCGGGACTAGAACCCAGAGTGCCGGAGCCGCAGGCGGAAGATTAGCCTAGTGAGCCGCGGCGCCGGCCAAGACTGGGTTTAAAATGACAATCCTCCAAGACAACCCTAACCACTGGCTCAGGATGGAGTATTCTCTCCTGCGGCCCCACGGGACATCCCGACTCTATTCTAGCTCTTGTCACGGCCTCATCTGACATTGACCCTGGATGGACTTCAGACACCAGCCATGCCAGAGAAGAGCTGTATGCATAGCCAGCATTTAAAATAGACTGGCACACACGAATCACCATAGATCTCAATCAATTCTTCGAACCATGTGGTGTCTTCTCCACTAAACTTCTAAAATAGCAAGAGCCCGATCATATTCATCCTCATGGTTTCCTGATGCTCAGCTCTTTCTTTCCTTTTCTTCTCCCCCACCCCCCACCCCAGCAAACAGCCCCCAGCAAAGTCAATACCCCGGAGGGCAAATGAAACTGTCCTCCTGCGCTTGCGCGCAGCCTGGTTCTCTGCCTCTAGAGCGCAGGCGCAAAGCCAGACTTCCGCCAGGCGTTGGCTGGCTTCAGGGATACCTCTTGGGAAGTCCCCAGCCACAGCGAGAGGCCGACAGGGTGGTGACTGCGTAGAGCGCGTGTTGATGACGGAAGCGGAAGTGTCCCGGCCAGAGGCGGGACTAGGATCCGAAGGGGCTCGGGTTTGCGGAAGTTTTGAAGAGGGTCCGGCTGCTGGCGAGCGCCGTGTTGTTTCAGAACAAGTTCCGGACAGAAGGCCTCCGCCTGTGATCCGAGAGCCACCAGCTTCCGCAGGCGTGGGGCCGTAATACTGGGCCCGATCCGAGGTGCCTGCTCTCGGCTCTCCTCGCACCCCGTTGGACCCCGGGGAACCGCCTCGCGTCTCCACCATGTCATCCAGTAGCCCCAATCTCCAGGTACCACTGCTACCTGCGCCGCCTGGAGCAGTAGGGTTGGGGGCGGGGAGGAGGGAAGACGCGGCCGCGCCCCTGCTCGGGCGGAGGAGGGCGGGGCCGGGCGCGGCCGCTGCTCGGGGAGTGGGCGCCCTCCAGCCGAGGGGGCGTTTCCGGCGGGCTTGGAGGGTCTCCTGGGCCACTGGCTTTGTGACACTCTTGGCTTGGTGTGGGGCTGCTACACGAAAGCACCAGCCGAGCTTGGACCAGAGTGGGCCAGTGTCTCCCATCGCTGCAAAGAAGAAAGGCAGGAACGTAGTTTTTGCCGGCTGAAAGTAGGGTGGTCCCAGTTTTTTGTGTTCCTCGAGCTGATTGAGCCAAACTCCTTTTCTCGAGCTGTCAAGTGGCAGAAATATGAGCGCAGCCTTGGAATCCGAGGTGCCAGCCAGCCTGCGTGCAGTCTCGGCGAATTCGGGGTGTGTGTGTGTGTGTGCGTGCGTGTGCGTGTGCACTGTCCTGAGACGCCCCATTTGTCATCTTTTAAGAGTAGGGGGCATCTGTAAACCTCCGTGCCTCCAGTTCTTCGCTTTCACCGCAGTGAGCGCAGCATTTTGTACGTAAATCATGGACTTCAAAGATTTGAGACTTAATCGTTAGTCGCCTGTAGAATGGAATTCTTAAGAAGAAATGATGTAACGTTGTCTTCCACCCCCAGAATGGATCTGGGACTTAAGAGGAGCTTGGGATGTGACTTGGCCTGGAGGACTCCCAGTCCTGCCTGTCAATTTGGTACGAAAGTGTCCCATGAGATATGTACTTTCCGTGGTCGTCTTGGGCTTCCAGTAGTTTGCTGGACAGGCATTTATTTATTGAGGGCCCGATACAGACACCAAAAATAAAGAACGCTCTCCTTAACCCTGGATACTTGATCCTGAGGGAAGACCACTCCAGCAGACCCATCTAAACAAGAACGTGGGAGAAGAGCTTGCTTAGGACATTTACGTTGAAACTGGACCTAAAAGATTATGAAAATAAAAGTTTTATAGCACTCACAAAATGTTATAATTGTAGGAATCATTCATTTCTTAGAATTAAGAAAAAGTTACATGTCTTTTTCCACTAAGTTATTAAACTGAGATGGGGCAGTCGCCACTTGATCTGGAGATGTTTGATAGCCCCATTCAGAAATGATCTTTCTGATAAATGTACCTTGCAAAAATATTTATTGTTTGGTAAAATATTGTTCCTTTGCGTATTAAAGGTGATTTAAAGTTCACACTTGTCATCACCCTCGTTGGTTGTCTGTTAACTAGTTTTATTTTGTCAGCTTTTCATTTGTCACAAACTTTGAGTCTGATCTGGGCATTCCACAGTGAGATTTTCATCCGTTTACTGATACCTTTCTTCTGCGAGATTTGCAGTTTTCTTCTGTAATCAGAATGCATCAACCTGAATTGGATTGTTGTATGTTCTTCAGTGAATCAGCTAGAGTTTGACCAGTGGTAAAGGCCAGTGGTAAACAGGAAGGATGTTGAGTTACAGTTTTGATTAATGGTTGACTCACTCTTGTGTTTCTCATTGAACCATTTCTTTCTTTTTGAGGAAGACAGATACATATGGAGAGAATTCCTTTCTGCTGCTTTACTTCTGAAGTGCTGGGTTTGGGCCTGATCAAAGTCAGGAGCCAAGAACTCAAACCAGGCCTCTCACGTGGGTGACAGGAAGCCAATTACTTGAGCCATCACCACTGCCTTGCAGGATCTAAACCAGCAAGAAGCTGAAGTCAGGAGCCAGAGCTGGCATTGAATCCAGGCATCCTGATATAGGACATGGGCATCGTAACTGGAGTCTTAACTGCTAGGCTGAGCTCCTGCCCCTCATCAAGTCCTTTGAATGAAAACTACTCAGATAATGAATAACCTTTCCAGTGAACAAGGCAGAAACCTCTGTAGCCAGATGCTCATAATGTAAAAATCAATCAAAATAATAAAAAGTAATTTAACAAATACTGGAATAGAGATAGAAGTCAGTGTGGGAGCACAGAAGGCAAGGACGTATCTCAGTCTTCCAAGGACATGACGAATATTTCACAGAGGAACTGATGTGTGCTTCGATAAAGTGAACAGTGCTAACACTAATTGTCTTTTTGGTGTTTGATGTGCTCTCACTGAATCCTTAAAACAACTTTTCAAGGTGGAGTCTCACAGTATAAGAAACCTAAGCTTGTTAAGCTTATGGTTGGCCCAAAGACATACAAGTATTAGTGTGTAGGTTAGTTTTGAATCCAGGTCTGTCTACTGAATTCACTACAAAATTGAACTCGCTTGAAAAAGTTGAATGCTTTCCAGGCAGAGAAAAATGACTTGTCCCTCAATCCAAAAGTGTAATAAATCCTTTGGGGAAAATTGCAAGTAATGTAGATGAAATAGAACTCAAAAGTTTACTCATCCTAAATATTGTGTCCATAATGCCATGGTGTGTGTGTGTGTGTGTGCGTAATCCGTGACCTCAGAAGGCTTACATTCTGATGTGAAACTAGACATACAAGTATAAGATGACCAATAGGATATAGTGTGGTCATAGAAGGTATGTACAGGGGGCAGTGGAAATCTAGAGGAAGTGCAGACAAAGCAGTCCAGGGGTTGCTAGCAAGAGCTTTGCAGCAAGAGTGCCATGCCTGGAGAGCCCTGGAGAAACTGGAGTTTTACAGGGATGGGTTGGAATAGAGCATTCTGGGCAGACATTCGTGCTGAGCTGGACTAGGTCATGCCAGTAGTTTGGTATGACTGGAACTTAATGTAAGGTGGGGGCACAAGCCCGAGGGTTAGGCCCTATCACGAGGAGTCTTGTGTGCCACATAAACACTCATCATCCTGCTCTACATGGAGTCATAAAAGGGTTTCCAACAGTGGAGTAACCTGCTCAGGTGTTTTGTTTTAGAATGAGACTGTCCTGTGTACAGGGAGAAACTGGACTGGAATCAGGGAGATCAGTTAGGAGTTGGGGTCTGGTGATGGCAGAAAGTAAGGGGCCACCTTAGCGTAAATACCTTTTTCAATGAAGCAGAAAGGTATCATTGGAGAAAAGTTGGGGAGGATAGTCAGGCTTGTGCCTGTGAGGGAAAGAGAAAAGGCAGGGTTTCCGCCCAGGATTCTGCATTGGATGTCTGAGTGGAATACAAAAGGAGAAGTATCAAAGAGTGTTATGGGACTGGCATAGAGAAGCAAAATTGCTTTAGTTTTTGTTGAGTTTAAAATGTCCATGCAGCAGGACAAGCATTTGGCCTAACAGTTAAGATACCTGTGCCTCATATTGGAGTGCTTGGGTTGATACCCACCTCTGACTCCTATTCCTACTTCCTGCTGATGTAGACCCTGGGAAGCATCAGATGATGGCTCAGGTAGCTGAATCTCTGCCACCTATGTAGGCGACCTGGATTGAGTTCCCAGCTGTGGATTTCAGCCTCAGCACAGCCATAGCCCTTGTGGACATTTGTGGGGGCAGGGTGAACCAGCAAGTGGGGCGCTCACTCTCTTTCCTCTCTTCCCGTCCTCTCAAAATGAATACAGTTTTTTTAGAAAATTAAATGCCCATGGGCATAATCAAATGGAAATGTCCAATCAGCATCTGAATACAGATGTGTAGAACTATGGTGAATGGCCTTGGATGCGAATAAGGACTTTGGAGTTATTAGTATAAAGATGTAGCACAGGTTGTGGGCATGGTGAGTCCCATCTTGGAAAGTTTACAGAATGAGGGAAAATAAGGACCAGGGTAGAACCTCATGGGATATTGACATTTAAGGAAAGAGAAAAGGGAATCTGAAAAACAAGCAGTGGACAGTTTGGTAAAATCATGAGAGGATGCTGTCCTGAAGGCCAAAGAGGAGACACTGTCCCAGAGTTTGTTGTTAGTGTTAAGTGCTGTAGGGAGGGAATTGAGGTGAGATTTGGCAGTCGGCAGAAAACACTGCTGTGGAGGAAGAGCTCAAGAAACATGAATTTGGGGTACTCTGAGGGTTTGCTTAGAAGAACTAAGTAAGATGGTGGCAAGAAAGGAACGTGGGAACTGAAGAGAGTTGGTGAATTTTAGGTACGAGTCTGAAATAGGACTAACCATGTTTTTCTGATAAGGAAGGACCTCTCAAACAAGGGAAAGGTTGAGGAGAGAGCATGCCATGGCATGCCATTGAGGGCGTAAATGCTGCAAAGGTGGGGACCAGCTCAGAAACACAGAAGAATTAGCGTTGACTGCCCCTAGCACATCTTTGCTCCTGAGGTAGATAGCCAGTTTGCAGGGGTTTCTAGGGTAGATGCACTGTGGTCTCCTAATCTAGAAAGGGCTGTCCCAGATGTTCCCAACCTTTGTACTTCCATATTGATAACTGGATACTGCCTAACCCTGGGGCAGTGAAGTCATTCACTCTCGTGCTAGCCATTGTGCTAGTCTTGGGAGTATGAAAAAGTGAAGACCACAGACATAACTCCTTCCCTGCAGAGCTTGCATTCTAGTGAGAGAACAAAAATAAAACCCACGTAGGTTCACAGAGAGAGGGATAACATGCCTGGAAGGATTTTAAACAGGAGTGATGTGGACAACTGTGTTTTATTTTGAGAGACAAAGAAAGAGCTGGTATCTCTTGTTTCACTTTCCAAATGCCTGCAACAACCAGAGTTGGGCCAGGGCTCAAGCCAGAAGCTGGGAAAGCAATCTAGGTCCCCGTAGTAGGAACCCAGGTGTCCCCATGCGCCTCAGGCTCCACATTATCAAGAAGCAGGACTTAGAAACCAGAGCAGGGAATGTAACCTAGGCACTGTGATATGGGATGCAGGCATGTTAACTGCTCACCATATGCGTTTTAAATTGAATTAACTGGGTAGTCATCAACCCAAAGATCATCAGCCATAAATCATTGAAAATAGACAACAGGCTGGAGGAGAAACAGTAAGCAAATGTGAGCCCCAAGCAAAACCTCATCATATAAGAGGATGTAACCACAGAGGAGACTGAAAAGTAGCTGCCAGAGAGCTAGGAAGAAAACCAGGAGAATGGTGCGGTGGGCTCAGCAGAGGACAGTGTCCAGGAAGGAAGTGATGGACCTTGTTATCAGCAGACCAAGGTGAAGACAGAGCTGGTCCTTCAGTCTGGCATCTCAGAGTCCCTTGGTGTGATAAGGAGAGAATAGAGGCTCCGCTGGTGAGATTGTGACTCTGAAAGGTAGCAGAGAAACAGATCCAAGATGGAGAGTTATTGGTCTTTTTTTTTTTTTTTAAGCGATATTTATTTATTTGAAAGAGTTACACAGAGAGAGGAGAGGCAGAGAGAGCAAGGTCTTCCATCCAATGGTTTACTCCCCAATTGGCTGCAACTGCTGGAGCTGCACCAATCCGGAGCCAGGAGCCTCCTCCATGTGGGTGCAGGGGCCCAAGGACTCGGGCCATCCTCCACTGCTTTCCCAGTCTACAGTAGAGAGCTGGATCAGAAGAGGAGCAGCTAGGACTAGAACCGGTGCCCATATGGGATGGCAGTGCGTCAGCCAGGGCGTTAACCCGCTGTGCCACAGTGCCGAGTTATAGGTCTTTTTTAGGGAAGACTATTTGTCTCCTGATGGAGACAGTATCTGGTGGAGAGAACTTGTTAGAGATGACAGAGATGGGGTAACCAAACAGAGGAAGATTTTGAGAAAACAGGGTTTTGGGTTTTTTTTTTTCACTCATTCAGCAGTTGTGTACTGTAGCCATTACCTTCCAGCCCAGATTAGGTTGGTGATGGAGTCCTGTTCTCATGAAGCTCGCCTTAGTAAAGGTACAGCTGGTCCGTGTGGACTGGTAACGATGGGAAACGTGTGTGGGAGTGAGAGGGGAACGTGTGTGGGAGTGAGAGGGGACGTCAGGGATGCAGCATGTCCCTGGCCTGCGGAGCACCTCTCCGAGGACTTGCCTCCGGGGTAGGTCTGGAAAGGGGGCCATGCTGCCTCAGCTTGTGGGAAGGAATTTGGCTGTGTGTCCAGATTGTTTGAACCATGAGATGTGTAACTGCTACACTTTATCAGTTCTAAAGCAGACCACTTAGCTTGTGGTTCCTCCCACAACAGAGGAAGTAGGTTCTCCACTGGGAGACCTGTTCATCTCACTCATAGATTTCGTGCCATCCATATCCACTCCATGAACACCTACTTAAAAGTATATCATTCTGACATATGATTGGCTTTGAAATGGACGATTTTTACTTAGGTTAATTATAACTTATTTTTAGTATTGGGTAAGCATGATCTTTTTGGTCTGCATTTATTTCACTTTTACTGCCTAAATTAACCCAATTGGAATGCTTTAATCATGCTTCTTTCTTTATTTGTATGTGTTTTGTGCATTGTTTTAAAATTTAAGGCTAACTTTAATGAAAATTTTGTGTTGAGGTAATTGTACATTTGTATTCAGTTTTAAGAAATAATAGAGAGATCCAGTGTACCCTTCACACAGTTACATCTTGTAAAACTAGTACAGTATCACAACCAGGATATTGACATTGGTGCATTCTACAACTCTTACTCATATTTCCCCAGTTTTACCTGTGTGTGTGTTCCTGTGCAGTTCTATCAGGTGAAGGTTCATATGTGCAATACCATGATCAAGACACAGACCACTTCATAAAGAAGTTGCCCTTTCATAACCACAGCCACCTCACTTTGTCCTCCGTACACCATCCCTGACTCCTGGCAGAACAAATCTGCTCTCCATCTCTGGTTTTGTCGCTTTGAGGACAAATGGAATAAATGGAATCCTACAGTATGTAGCCTTTTAGGGTTGGCTTTTTTCACCCAACATGATTCCCTCAGGATTCATCCCAGTTGTTTGTAACAGTGATTGATTCCTTTTGCTAGCGCACCACGTGGTTTAACCATGCAGCCCTTAAGGACATCTGAACATTCACGTACAGGTTTCAGTATGAACCTAAAGCTCCGTTTCCCTGGGACCAGTGCCCAGGAGTGCAGTTGCTTGTTCATAGAGAAGTTGTGAGTTTAGTTTTGTAGACAAAGCAGCTAGTTTCCCAGAGTGGCTGCACCATTTTACATCCCACCTGCAATGTGGGAGTGATAAGTTCCCTGCGTCCTCACTGGCATTTGGTATTGTATTACCTTAGCCATCTGTGATGAATGCATATGGATATCTCATTGTGTGTTTTTAAGATTTATTTTATTTTATTTGAAAGTCGGCGTTACACAGAGAGGGGAAGAGGTCTTCCATCTGCTGGCTCACTCCCCAAGCCGATCTGAAGCCAGGAGCCAAGAGTTTCCTCCAGGTCTTCCACACGGGTGCAGAGGCCCAAGGATTTGGGCCATCTTCCACTGCTTTCCCAGGCCACAGCTGAGAGCTGGGTCAGAAGTGGAGCAACTGGGTCTTGAACTGGCACCCAAATGTAATGCTGGCGCTTGAGGCCAGGGCGTTAACCCACTGCGCCACAGCGCCAGCCCCTCATTTGTGGTTTTAATTGGTGTTTTCTCACTCTCTGATGATGTGAGCTGCTTTTCCTGTGCTTACTTGGTGTCTGTATGACCTCTCAGGTGAAATGTCTGCTCGCAGCCTTTGTCCATTTTCTGACTGGATTCTTTAACTGTTGCAGTCTAGAAACTAGTCTTTAGACACATGATTTGCACATATGCCTCCTTGTCTGAGACTTACCTTTTCATCCTTTTAACAGGATCTTTTATAAAGATTCGTTAAGTTTGATCAAGTCCTTTTTTTTTTTTTCCTTTTATATATTGTGCTTTTAATGTCAAATCTAAGAATCCTAAGAACCATAGATCCTGGAAATTTTCTTTTTCTCTGAGAGTTTATAGTTTTTTGTTTAAAAATTTATTTATTTGAGGTAGATGCAGATAGGTAGAAAGATAGCAAGCTCCTATCTGTTAGTTGACTCCCCAAATGCCTGCAATAGCCACAGCAGGGTCAGGTAAAAGTTGGGAGGTGGGAACCCAATCCAGGTCTTCCATATGGGTGGCAGGGACTTAGCGACCTGATCCATCAGCCGCCGCCTCCCAGGACACACATTAGTAGAAACTTGGAATTGGGAGTGAGGCTGGGACTAGAACCCAGACACCCTGGTATGGGATGTGGGTTTCTTAACTGCCAGGCCAGAAACCTGTGCCTAATTTTACATTTTATGTTTGTGATCCATTTTCAGTTAAGTTTTACAGAAAGTGTGAGTTTGTTTTTGCCTAAGGATGTGCAGTTGCTCTACCACCATTTTGTAAAAAGTCAAACCTTCTGCCATTGACTTGTTTTTATATCATTTTCATAAATCATTTGTATATGTTTTATGCATCTATTTCTGTGAGGGTTTTTAATACAGTAGTCCCCCTTTTCCTTTGGTTTTCTTACTGTGGTTTCAACAACACCTGCTGTCAGTCCCAGTCTGGCTTGACTTGAGAGAGAGACCACATTCACATAACTTTTTATTACAGTGTGTTGTGGTAATTGTTCTTACTTTATTCTCTTACTGTATCTAATTTAGGAATAAAATTTTTATTTCAGGGGCTGGTGCTGTAGTGTAGTAGGTTAAGCCTCCGCCTGTGGCACCAGCATCCCATATGGGTGCGTATTTGAGTCCCGGCTGTTCCACATCCGATCCAGCTCCCTGCTAAAGGCCTGGGAAAACAGCGGAAGGTGGTCCAAGTGCTTGGGCCCCTGCACCCACGTGGGAGACCCTGAAGGAGCTCCTGCTCCTGGCTTTGGATTGGCTTCACTCTGGCCATTGTGACCATTTGGGGAGTAAACTAGCAGGTGGAAGACCTTCCTCTCTGTCTCTGCATCTCTCTCTACCTCTCAAATAAATAAATAAATATTTTTTTAAAAAAGTGAAAAATAAAAAAACCTTTATTCCAGGTGTGTGTGTATAGTTGTCCCCTCATATCTAGATTTCTAACATCTCTAGACTGTACCAACCACGGAGCAGAAATATTCATGAAAAAAAATTGTGTTTATATTGAACGTGTACAAATCTTTTTTTTCCTTCTTTCCTGTAAACAATACAGTATAACATCTACTTATGTAGTGTGTACCTTGTATCAGGTGTTAGAAGTAATCCACAGATTTTGATATCCACAGAGGCCCTGGATCCAACCTCTCTCAGATTCTCAAGGACGTCAGTATAGGAAACAACATGTAGTACTGTAAGGTTCAGTGTGGTATCCGTAGTTTCAGACATCCATGGGGGTCTTAGAACTTAACCCTCCTTGACAGGAAGGACAACTGTACTACAGAAGTTGTCTGTGTTCAATATGGACATTTTTAGAAGTGTGAAAGGGAGAAAATGAAAACAGTAAAGGCTTATTTAATAGGCTCTGTTAAATTTCCTCCCCTTTGGGCCGGCGCCGTGGCTTAACAGGCTAATCCTCCGCCTTGCGGTGCCGGCACACCGGGTTCTAGTCCCGGTTGGGGCACCGGATTCTATCCCGGTTGCCCCTCTTCCAGGCCAGCTCTCTGCTATGGCCCGGGAAGGCAGTGGAGGATGGCCCAAGTCCTTTGGGCCCTGCACCCGCATGGGAGACCAGGAGAAGCACCTGGCTCCTGGCTTTGGATCAGCACAATGCGCCGGCCGCAGCAGCCATTGGAGGGTGAACCAACGGCAAAAAGGAAGATCTGTCTCTCTCACTATCCACTCTGCCTGTTAAAAAAAAAAAAAAATTTCCTCCCCTTTTCCTCTGTTTTTTTGTCTGTTGTTTCAAACAGTTGAACTTACGCTGTGAGTTGTATCCTACTTTTTGAAAATGTCCATCATAAACCCTTTTCTTATTATTATAAATGTTTATTATTTTTATTTTAATGATCCTTCATTATTCCATTGTATGGCATCATTTGACTATTTAAAGTTTAAGTTTCGGGGACCGGCGGCGCAGTGGCTCACTTGGTTAATCCTCCGCCTGGGGCACCGGCATCCTATATGGGCGCTGGGTTCTAGTCCCAGTTGTTCCTCTTCCAGTCTAGCTCTCTGCTGTGGCCCGGGAGTGCAGTGGAGGATGGCCCAAGTGTTTGGGCCCTGCACCCACATAGGAGACCAGGAAGAAGCTCCTGGCTTCGGATCGGCACAGCGCCAGCCCTGGTGGCCATTAGAGGAGTAAACCAACAGAAGGAAGACTTTCTGTCTCTCTCTCACTGTCTATAATTCTACCTGTCCAAAAAAAAAAAAGTTTAAGTTTCCAGGTTTTGTTTTGCTATTTAAAAGGCTTCTCTGGTTATTTGGGATTTTATTTGAATTCCTAATTTTTCATTAATGTGCTTTAGATACAGCAGCATTTAAGATTTGAAATTTCCCTCAATGCTGTTTTAATTTGAATTTACAGATTATTCAATTATCCCTTGCTAGCCTGAGTTTTACTTTAGTTGACTGAGTTATCTGATTCATAAGTGATTGGTACTAGATAAAATGGTATTTGAGTGGCAAGTTATCCCTATGGCAAATTTAATTTGCATTTAGAATAAGAGGTGGATTTGATACTGCTTTTCTTTAAAAAACCTTTCAATGTGATTATTTCAAATTGAGATGTATGCTTTAATTTTAATGTTCTTATTTTCCCTCCCTCAAACAGAAAGCAATAGATCTTGCTAGCAAGGCGGCACAAGAAGACAAAGCTGGAAACTACGAGGAAGCTCTTCAGCTCTACCAGCATGCTGTGCAATATTTTCTCCATGTGGTCAAATGTAAGGGCATTGTTATTTTTCTTATTTAGAAACGCTGAAAGAAAAACTTACAGTATTTCATTTATGAAATTTGAAATACAGTGCCAGAAAATTCAGAACTATCCATTTGCCAGAAATTTTCCACTTTCTTCCTAGTCACTTAAGTACTTAGACTTAGCTAACAAATGTGACACCTCCTAGTTTGTATACCTGAACACATTACAATGTCATATGATCAGTGGAAGTTTTTTTTTATTTTATTGGTAGTAAACCCAAATTATGTGACTTCCATAACCATTTCTAACCATATGCTGGAAAAATTCTGTTTTAAAAAATAGTTTGGGAGACATTTTGTGCATTTCATTTCATTTGTGTTTTCCATGAGCTGGGCACTCACTATTCTAGACACTGGGGATACAATAAGGAGGGAAAAAAATCAATTAAAAAAAACCCTACCTTTGAGCATCTTAAGTTAACGTGGTTGAATAAGGTTTTTTTTTTTTTTTTAACTTCCCTCTCCATTTAATTTTGAGAATTTGTGTCAAATTAAAGCAAAACTAAGAATTAATGATAACACATAAATATATGGGGCTAATCCATGTGTTGGGTATATTGCCGAAGTCTACTTTTGAAAATAGCCCTGATGGATGTATTTATATGTAATAAAATTGCTGTATCAGTGATACATACAACATACAACATTTCCATCACTTGTACTCTGTCATAATAAAACTAATATACACATTAATGGAAAAGATTAATATTGTTTTACTTCTGTTTGATTTTATTGATTTTGTGTGAGACAAGCAGCTTTCAAATGGTGGAGAGAAAAGGAAATTTAGAAAATACTAAAATTCTTACGATTATTTAACATTAACTGAAAATACCCTCTTGTTTTGCTCAGGTCTTTGTTGGTTTTTTTTAAACACAAACTCACTATTGGTCTCAGCCTTGCCAGAGTAAGTGGAAAAGAGTTGATAATCACTGGTTACCAAGAGTTACAGACGATCTTGCTTGTCTTCCCCAACATCGACTTCCCCTGTTTAAAAAATGGGTCTGAAGAGCTTAAACAAATTCCTATACATAATGCTAAAGAAAAAGTCTCTCATTTCTCTTCGGTAGATGAAGCACAAGGTGACAAAGCCAAGCAGAGCATCAGAGCAAAATGCACAGAATATCTTGACAGAGCCGAGAAGCTGAAGGAGTATCTGAAACAAAAGGAGAAAAAACCACAGAAGCCAGTGAAAGAGGCGCAGCCGAGCTCCGTGGATGAGAAGGGGTATGTATGGAAAGAGTTCGGTTTCACTGGAACTTTTAAATTGTGTACCCATTTCTTTTGTCTAAATCAGTTGTTGGCATCCCCTGGCTCACGGGCCAAAGCTTGTCTGCTGCCTGGTTTTTAAATAAGCTTTACTGGAACACAGCTTCCCCAGTCAGCTACCTACTGTTGTCTAAGGCTGCTTTCCTACTGTGTCAGCGAAGTTGAGTGGCTGCAGTGGAGACTGTGTGTGGGCAGAACCTAGAGTATGTACAGTCTACGGATGTTAAAACCCATTTTGGAAATGTCTTCCTTGATAGGGAATGTACCATTCACAGATGCAGAATTTATTTCTTGAACTTGCAATATGTGTAAGCAGATGGAACACAGATCCTCTCTGAACACGCTTAGTTGGCACACAGTGGCTCCAGGTGATACACTAAGACACAAGGCTCTGGGATTGAGTGACCTGGCCTGGTTGGGATTGACAGCAGCGTGGTTCTGGTTAGCTTTAAGGGATATGGTACCTGTAATTCACGGTGCTCAGTGGCAGATGTTTAAGTCATGCTCTGTGATCACAAGGAATGAGGTGCCTTTTTGGCAGTGTTTTGGGGACTCTGGCTGCTACAATAGGCCATTTTGAAGAACATGAGAAATAGAAGAACTAGACTTGATTGGCTTCTTAGAACCATGTGACAGAACTTGAAGAAAAGTATTAGCTCAGAGTTTTGTATTCTTGACATTCTAAGAATATTTTTTTCTTCAGCACCTACAGCACTGACATAATAAAAAATCAGACGACAGTCCGATTATATGAATTATTGAACTACATTTTAACATTTCTTATATGAAAGGACATTTAATGTAAGACAGGGACTCCAAACAAGAAACTAAAGCATTGGGAAGAACTCAGTTGAGCTCAGACGCCAGGACCTGCACCTGCCGCTGAGACTCCCTGGCCAGCGCAGTCTCTCCCCGTCCGCGGAGGATCTTCTGGTCGTGCCTGAGGCTGCTGCAGTGATCTTTCCTGAAATGGGAACCCGTCAGGGAGAACCTGAGGAAAGGGGCCAGGGAAGCAAGCGTGGATTCCTATCCCTGGGAGAAAAACTCAGCGAGATACCGGGGTTGTTCAAGTACAGATCACACAGTAAAACCTCTGCCACAGCTCCCTCAGAAAAACCAGTGCTTTCACCTGAAGATTTGGTCTCCTCGTGAGCAACCCCACCTTCGTGGAGGAAGTTGAGCCGCATGTGGAACCCTGCCTGCAAGGGTACCTACAAAGGGCAGTGTTTGTAAGTACGGACTCTACAGTCCACACAGCCATGATTGGAGGAAGCTGGAGAGTCAGCTGCAGTATCTGCCTCATCTATAATCACCATCCCACAGTAACCAAGACGAGTCCATGTTGGCCTAAAAGTCTCTTCTTATATTTTAAAAAAATGATGTAATGCTATGTGGTTTTTTTTTTGTTTGTTTGTTTTGTTTTGCTTTATTGCTTTTTCACTCCCAACATTGTGTTAGGAATATCTTAATAATAAAGTATTTCTCCAACATAATATTTAAAGATTACAATATTTTATTATATGCTAATTGCTAGAATTGAACATCAATTATTTCTGGTTTTTTCCCCCTTTTGTGAACACTGAGGGCATGATTATCCTTGTAGTCAAATCCTTGAGTTCATTTTGAATTATTTCCTCGGGATAAATGTGTAGGTAAGAGGTGCCTGGTTGGCCCACCTGTTCTTTGGGTTCAGTTCATTTTCATCAGGAAGCCTACCCATCCTTGTGGAACACTCAGACTAAGAGTTACAGACCTTTGTGCCTTACATGATTAGTGTTCTGGGGCTTTGCTCCTAGTGTGACTTCTTGCTCTAATGTATACTTTGCCTGGTCCTGATGGATTTTTTTTCTGATTTACAATTCTGTGTGGCACATGCATTTGTGAATTCGTACATGATAGGTATGTCATGGGGACTTGGAATTAGTTCCTGACTTCTTTCTGGTCTTTTTGTCCTTTTCATGTTCCTTATTCCCTGTTAATTAATAATGTGCCTGCTTCCTGTTATACTTAATATATTATCAAAAAGAGTGAAATGTCAATGTCTTGTTTTTCCATTTAAATTACAAATATTTTGGGGAATCTTTCCTTCATTTTTGCTTTATTTGATAGCAGCAAGTGATCATTTGAACATATTAAATTCTTTCTATTAGGAATGACAGTGATGGGGAAGGAGAATCTGACGATCCTGAAAAAAAGAAACTGCAGAATCAGCTTCAAGGTTGCTTTAGATTTCATTTTTTAAACTTACTATCTTATTAAAAAAAAAAAAAAACCTCAGTGAATTGTGTATTTGAGTGTATTTTTTCTCTCCCCTCTGAATTTAAGTGAAGGTCAAGAAGTAGCTTTGGTTCCCAGGGTGTCACATGCTGGCTTTGTTAGCGTTTTCACAGAGCGTGCACTCGCAGGTCTCTAGTAGTTCAGTTTTTTATAAAGTGAGGATGCTGGGGTTTTTTTTTGTTTGTTTGTTTTATATCTGCCTGTAAAAGGCTGTCCTTTAGCTTACTCTCTTTCACTGTATTTGCCCTCTTGTAGAGAACTCAGCGTTTATACTTTAGCATGCTACAAAATCTAATGGGTTAATAAAATTTGCTGTCAGATGAACAGGATGGATTACATTTGGCGTTTATTGCTATTGCTACCGCTGAGTCATTGATAGTTTATTTCATGTTTCCTACCTGCTCTTCCTCATCTGCTTTTTAATGCTCTGATTTATGTTTATCTGTTTGCATTGTCTTTGAGCTCTTTAAGCCTTCTGCTTTTACCTTGAGCAACTATAAAAGCACTTGCACACCACTGCAGTGCCATAATGGAAAGGGCAAAGATTTGGCTCCATTCCAATCTCAATTGCACACCAAGAATCTCAATTTTACACCAAAAATCTGGATTGCACACCGAGGACTGCTATTAAAAGCTTTGTAATTGTGGACAAGTTCCTTAACCTCCTAGTCTGAGTCCCTATCCTTGAAATGAAAATTCATAATACCTTCCTTTCAGGGCTTTTATAATATTAATGGCAGTGGAAAAACTACCTTATGTTTCATCTGACAAATTCTAGAGACTCGATAAATTGGTGATTCTCTGTATTTAAAAGGTGTCTATTTGGGGTTGCCATGGCGCAGCAGGGATAAGTCACCACCAGTTGCCATGCTGATATCCCAAATCCGAGTGCCAGTTCTACTCATTCTTACTCTGTGCTTCTGGTCCAGCGAATGCACCTGGGAATGCAGCAGAGGTCCAAGTGCTTGCACCCCTGGTGTTGCTGACTCCTAGCATCGGGCTGGCCCAGCCCTAGGTGTTGCAGCCATTGGGGAGTGAACCAGTGGATAGATGATTACTCTGTGTGTGTGTGTGTGTGTGTTTCTATGTCTGTCTCTGTTTCTCCCTGTCACTTTGCCTTTCAAATAAGTAAATACAATTTTTTAAAAAAGGCATCTATTTTATTTATGGCTTCTTAATTGCTGAGTTTAGATTTTCTTTTTTTATTTCAGAGGGTTTTTTTAGCTAATGATTTTTCAAATTAAATTATAGGTTATAGGTAGGATGTATCTATTCATTTGAATCTTACCAAATAGAATGCATAACTGGTCAAGATTCTGAAATGGATGTAGCTTCATCCTTGGTTACTGAAGAGTGAATATACCTAGCTGAGCAGACCTTTAACCTTGTTTTACTTGCCTTCTCAATTTGGTAATAGGTCTGTCTTACCTACCTCACTGGAATGTGTAGGAGAACAGTATGTGGATAATATCTTAAGCTCAGTACAATTAATAAGGACTCAGACCATTTTGTATGCCAAGAATTTCAATGGTTGATATAGTCCAAGGGCAGAAACTTCTGTATACAACTGTGTCCCTACTGCCTGAAGCAGTCTTTCTCTCTCTCTCTCTGAAGTGGTATCTCGTTCTTGCTCACAACCTCTTGCTTTCTCTCTCACACACACATACCACTTAGTATTTGTTGGGTAACTTAGTGGTATGCCAAGTATAGAACAAGCAGCATTTTCAGTCTGCTGTACTGGTTTTGTTCTCATCTCTACCCACCGCCTACCCACCCACCCCAGTGAAAATTGGATTCTATCCTTTATTTGACAAAGATGCACCAACTTTTTAATAGCAGTTTTGATAAGGGACAGAGTTTTTTTTAAGTGCATACAGAAATTTCCTCAATTTCATAATAAAATGGAATAGGAAAGGTGTTCTAGCCTTTCTTATCTGAGAATCCATTTTTCCCCTCATCTTTTAATTTAATGAATTGCTGATAGATTTCATAATATACACTTTTTAAAATCTTTTCTTTTTTCCTGAAACACTACTATAATTTTGTTTCAGATTATGACATTAAGTGTAATTTGATTGTTAAAATTAAAAATAGATTTATGGTTTGAACTTTCTGTTAAAGTTTGGTGTTTAGTATTTATCAGCAAGTATTCCAAAGTTATCTTCCAACTTTAAGGAGAAAAGTATTAGTTAAGTGGGAGAATAAATTGACAAAAAAAATCTATCCTGTGATGTAGATATTTTCTCAATTGGGATTATTAACCTTAATGGAATTTAAAAAAAAAAGAATTGACATTTTTCTTCATTCTACTCTGTACTTTCAGGGTACAAAAATCATAGTTTCATTTAACTTTAGTAACCAAAGAATTTAATGATGTTGGGGAATAAATTTCTGAGTATAACTAGCTTTTGGGTAGTATTTGATCTTTCCTAATGAAAAGAAACAACCTATAAAACTTAATTTCATAGATTAGTCATTAGATTGTATATGTCATAGTGTTATACTTAAAACAGCTATACATCTTAGAACAGGTTGCTTAATAGTTGTAGTTGAGGATTTTCCATATGCTAGAAAACTGGAAAAATCATTTGATAATAGATAACTAGAAAATTTTGCCAGCTAGTTACATTGAAAGAGATCTTTGTTGGATTTTACTGCAGTAATTGCTATGAATTGTGACTACACTGCATTCAGAAACTAAATCATTCATTTGTGTAACTTAGTTAGGTTTCAAAAATTATAAATAGGTCTTTTGGAGTCAAATAGAAAATTGGGTAAATCTCAGGGAAGTAGTGCAGATCTAGAGGGATAAACGGCCTTTTCTGTTATCTGCTCCCATTCCATTCCATCCCTTCCTCTCCTTTCCCTTTTCCTTCCATCTGTCTTGTCTTCAGTTAAAGCTGTGGGGCATATTTCCTTTTTTTGTGAGGAGCACATTAGATCATCTTTTGATTAACAGGAGAAATAGCACAGGAGTGCTTCAAAAAGTTTGTGGAACATGGAATTAGAAGATAATATTTGATGCAAAAAAGAGTTTAAACCCATGCATATGAAGGGCCATCAAAAAAGTTCATGGGAATTGTGTATTATGAAAAACTGTATTTCAAATTTTTTTTCACCCAAATGAACTTATCTTTTAATTCCATTCTCTACAAGCCTTTTGAAGCACCCTAATAGATCAACATTTATTGAATAAGTACTTTTGATACTCTAGAATGGATGTTTTCAAAATTACAACTGCTTCATATAATGTGTAGTGCTTTTCCAAATACTGTATTATTCATTGTGTCATTTCCTCCTTCCACTAACCTAAGTAGTTTGGATAGATGGTATTATTTTCATTTCATGAATGAGGAAGCAGAAATAGATTAAGTGGCTTACTAGTTATGTAGTCACCCACCCAGATTCCTGTCTACCTCAAGAACTACTCCTTCATCAGGCTATTTCAGACATATTTATAGCACCTAATACTTTTCCAAATAATTTTAAACATCATTATTTTATATTGTCTTCTAACTTTTGATGAAACGAACTTCCTTAATTTAAAGATAACATACATTCTTTGTAGGTGCCATTGTTATAGAGCGACCAAATGTGAAATGGAGTGATGTAGCTGGTCTTGAAGGAGCCAAAGAAGCACTTAAGGAGGCTGTGATACTGCCTATTAAATTTCCTCATCTATTCACAGGTGAGGTGACTTCTCATTAATTTTATTTAATGACTCTTAATAAGCATTGATTACTGAAGTAAAGCATTTTGAATTCTTGTCACCATATCGTGTCACTATATCATTAAAGTCAGACTGTTACAAGGTGATGATAATATCTTTACACATAGATGTTTTATTTCCTGTGCATATCCAAACTTCCACTATATAGACTGCAAAACAACTTAAATGTCAACCATAGCCCATAGGGTAATCTCTGATGTGCATAGTAGAATACTGTGTACTCATTAGCATATGGTATACATCTACAGTGACAAGTTTGAATGTATATTATGCTTTGTTAAAGAATGCCTATACTGGGGCAGTTAAGTCACTGCCTGCGACATCAGCATCCCATTGTTAAAGCAGTGGTTCAAGTGTTCACTGCTCTGCTTCCGATCCAGCTCCCTGCTAGTGCACCTGAGAAAGCAGCAGAAGATGGCCCAAGTCCTTGGACCCCGTCTCCACATAGGAGACCTGGGTTCTAGGTCCTGGCTTCAGCCTGGCTCAGCCCTAGCCATTGCAGTCACTTGGGACATAACCAAAGGATGGAAAATCTCTGTCTCTTCCCCCACCTCCCACCTGTCAAATAAATAAATTTTTTTAAAAGTCTACATCTGTTACAAAGATCAGAAAGCAAGTTATAAAATATGTATAGTATGATTCCATGCTTGTTGTATAGTCTGATTCCATGTTTGTTAGATAAATGTATATGCGGAGAAGTACATGTAGAGGGACTGACGTAAAAATGTTACTGTGTACCTAGGAGATAAGACTTTAGATGATTTTTACTTTTGACTTCCACCTGAACTTTTTTACAATAGTCATGTATTTTTTAAGAGAATTCCATTTCTTAAAAAAGAGATGTAAAAATTAGTTAGCTACTTCAGATGAAGCTCATATCCTCCAGAGACAAAGAGGTAGATCCTTCTCCCTGTGAGGAGGAAGTTGCTGACCCACCATCTGGAGAGAGTTTAAAATTCTGGTTCCAGCAGAAGCATTCCTTCACATTGTCCTTTTTGTCACTGGTAGCCTTTGTCTGTAATAAGGCTAGCCTCACAGTCTTAATGGTCAAACAGATTTTTCTTTTTGAGATCAAGTTGACTTTATGTAAAGAGGTGTTAACCTCAAAATGAACAGATCCAGACAGGGCTGTCCTACAGAACAGTAATGAAGGGCAAAGAACCAGTGGGGCCATGTGCTGTCCCCTGTACTTTTGAGGTGTCACTTACAGCCTGCCATCTGGAATATGAAAAAAAACAGTATAAAGGTTGACATCATAATACTATAAAGGTATAAAACCATGATTGAACTAATTTACATTTCTTATACCAGTGTTTCCTGAACGTGAGTCATTTATGTATTACTTCATTAATTTTTCTTTTATTCTTTTTTACTTTTCTAAAATCACTTTTTTTCAAAGATTTATTTATCTGAAAGGCAGAATTCTCAAAGAGAAAGTGAATGTGCCCTCCTTTTTTGGGAAGGACTTGGCTTATTGATACCTGGGTCACTCTGGGCTCCTTCTCCACCATGGAGAGGCAAACTTGTTCCCAGGACCCAAGTAAGAAAACAAAAAACATGCTTCCCAAAGAGACAGAGTGATCTTCTGTC
Source organism: Lepus europaeus (assembly GCF_033115175.1). Classification (NCBI taxonomy): domain Eukaryota; kingdom Metazoa; phylum Chordata; class Mammalia; order Lagomorpha; family Leporidae; genus Lepus; species Lepus europaeus. The sequence continues at coordinate 110,675,898 of NC_084835.1, read as the reverse complement.
CACTGGTTCACTCCCCAAATGGCTGCAGCAGGGCTGGGCCAGGCTGAAGCCAGAAGCCTGGAACTCTATCCAGGTCTCTAGTTGAGTGGCAGGGGCCTAAGTACTTGAGCCATCTTCTGCTTCTTTACCAAGGACATTTGCAGGGAGCTGAATTGGCGTGTTCATATAAGATGCTGAGGTTGCAGGCAGCAGTTTTACCTGTTGCACCACAATGCTGGGCCTAATCACTGACTTTTTAGAACAAACTCTATTATAGTGCAAATGTGTGAAGACATGCAGGAACCCATAAATGTTCAGCTTCCTTAATTATCACAGGGTGTGCCATGTGGACATCTCAGACCAAGACCACACTCCCAGTAACCTAGCAGTCACCCTTCTGCCTCTTTCCTCCCTGTTGGTCATCACTCTCTCTTGACTTGCAACACTATAGATGATTTTGCCCTTTTTTAAACTTTAAATTATCTCACTTTTTTTTTTTTTAAGATTTATTTATTTATTTGAAAGGTGGAGGTAGAGAGAAGCAGAGAAAGAGATCTTCCATCCGCTGGTTCACTTCCCAATTGCCCACAATGACCAGAGCTGGGCCATTCCGAAGCCAGGAGCTTCTTCAGAGTCTCCCACATGGGCGCAGAGGTCCAAGGACTTGGGCCATCCTCTGCTGCTTTCCCAGGCCATAGCAGAGAGCTGGATTGGAAGTGGAGCAGCTGGGTCACGAACTGCTGCCCATAGAGGATGCCAGCACTGCATACAGCAGCTTTACCCGCTACACCATAGCACTGGCCCCTCTCACATATTTTTACTTAGTAACACTGTTTAATAATTTTTTGTCTGTAAGTGAAAAATGAATTTTTTTGATAAATATTTTTTAAAAATTATTTAAAAGGCATTTGATTACCACCTAAAATTATTTCATACAATACCAGCAGTATACACTGCCTTATAATTGCATACATTTAAAATGGGAAGATAGGAGCAGGCGTTTGGTTCAGTAGTTAAGACACCACTGGGGCAGAAACACCCCTTATTTGAGTGCCTCTGTTCAGGTCCTGCCTCTACAGGCTGTTGTGCATCCTGGGAGGCATTAGGTAATGACTCCGGTAGCTAAGTCCCTGCCACCCCTGTGGATTGAATTCCTAGCTCTTGGCTTCAGTCTGGCCCAGCCCTAGCAGTTGCAGGTATTTGAAGAGTGAACCAGGAGATAGGGTATCTGTCTGTCTGTCTCTCTCTCTCTGCCTTTTAAACAGAGTAATAGGAAGATAGGATTTTAAATAAAAGTTGAAGCTTTTGTAACAATGATAGTTTTGCCATTAACCATCTATATATCATTCTTTTTAAAATTTTTTAAATTTCATTTTATTTATTTGAGAGGTAGACATTCCCCATCTGCTGGTTCACTTCCCAAGTGCCTGCAGTGACTAGGGCTAGGCCAGGCCAAAGCCAGGAGCTGGGAACTCAATCCAGGTCTTTCAAGTGGGTGGCAGGAACCCAACCACTTGAGCCATAAACACCGCTTCCCAGGATCTACACCAGCAAAAAGCTGGAATCAGGAGACTGAGCCAGAACTTGAACCCAGGCACCCTGATGTGGCCATTTTAACTGCTAGGCTAAAGTCCATCCCACCATCCTGTGTGTATCATTCTTTTGCAGACACTTTGTACTCATTCACAGTTTATACCTAGTAGGTTTTAAAAATGTGTGTTTGATATTTATTGCCAGCTATTATTCAGCCCAATTTATTTTAAGCAGCATTTAATTTCTCATTATCAAAATTATGCAACGGAATTATCTGTTCACTTGCTGTATTTTGACAAAATTAGGAGTTAACATAGAGTTTCTTTATCATTCCCCAATTGGGGAGATTAATCTGTAATTCTAACCTACGCTTCCTTATGAAATCAAGAAGGCAGTAGAAAGTCACAAGTCATCCAAACTCTTGGGTAGTAGGTTTACTCCTCCAAAGTTAATAAATATTTCAAAGAAAATCTTTCCATTTGCTGTTCCTTTATGGATATATAATATTCTGGAATTATGGAATGTATTCTGGCATGGAGCAGTGTGCATAGACACTTGAAATCACCTTTACTTGAACTCTGTTGCTCCATTATACTGTAAATGAGGACAGAGATCATTTTGTCTGTCTGCACATTATGATTTTCATGCATAGGATTGAATGAACAAGCAATTGAAGGCCCATATTTACATCAACACATTTTTGACAAAGTTGTCTCTAGATATATGAGACATACTTGGAATGACTTACTTTATTTTTACTTTTATTTTTCCCCCAGAAACCTTTTATTTAAGGAATACAAACTTCAAACATTTCTTAAATACAACTTTTGGAATACAGTGATTCTTCCCACCATACCTGCTCTCCCACCCACAATCCCATTCCTCTTCCTCCTCCCTCTCCTATTCCCATTCTTATTTTTTACTAAGATCTATTTTCAATTGACTTTATATACATGCATTTAACTCTAGACTAAGTAAAGAATTCAACAGATTGTATAAAAAAAAAACAAAAACCTGTTCCTTAATAGTTGAGACAAGTGCTATTCAAAGTCATTGCATCTCAAAGTGTTAATTTCAGTGCTCTATTAGTTATCACAGATCAGGGGCAATATATGGTATTTGTCCTTTTGGGACTGGCTTATTTCACTTGGTATGATGTTTTCCAGTTTCATCCATTTTGTTGCAAATGATAGGATTTCTTTTTTTTTTTTTTTTTTTTAACCTCTGTGTAATATCCATGGTGTACATATCTCATAATTTCTTTATCCAGGCTCCAGTTGACAAACACTTGGGTTGATTCCATATCGTAGCTATTGTGAATATTGAAGTATTGTGTTCTTTTGGGGGAGTCATGTTTTCTCATTCTTGTTTCTCGAATTGCTGTGTTTGTTATTGGGCATTTGTGGTGACACGTGTTTATTTTATTTTTTTTTTCCCTGTGATGGCTTTTATCTTTGGACTGTGCCTCTGTGTCTTAGTGGAGTTTCTGTTCTTTTGGGTGAATGCCAGAGGCGTGTGCTGGATATGGTCAAGGAGCTCTGTTCAGTGCTACAGAATGAGGGGATTGTCCAAGGTGGCACTCACTTTGGGCATGGTAAATCTTCTTTTTATTTATTTATTTTTTTTGTCATAGGGAAGGTTTGTTCTTCTCTATTGGTGCATTCTCACGCTCACCTACTCTCCTCAAAGGAGACAATGCCTGGGTGCTAGCCCCAGTGGGTAGGATGTTCATCCGTGCTGTTCCAAGAACCACACAGAGGATCTGTGCAGAGGATCTGTGCAGTCCTCAGTGTGAACACAGATCCTGCAGCAGTGACCCTCACCAGGGACTCAGGGAGCCCCGAGCATGTGGAGTCACCCACAGTGACTGCTCCGATGGTCACGAGCACCCAGCCACCTGAAAGTTCTCCCAGCCAGACTCAGGCGTTTCCACTCAGCTGGTTGCTGGGGCGGGGACATGAGCTGGTGCAGCTGTTTCGTATATCCAAAATGGCACCCACCCTCTCGGCTAGTCACAGGATGCCAGTGCCAGGTGGTTGGAGAGAGAGAAATGTGCCTCCCTTTTTTCCCTCCAGGTTGGCAGGTACACTGTCTCCCACAGGGCTCCATGCCAGGCTCTGCCTGCAGCTTTATCGCCAGTGGCTTGGGCTGCTGCAGGGAGTGACTTATTTTAAACATTTCTTTTTAATACGGATGCTTTAATATGAATGATGTTTAAGGTAACTGAAGTTAACAGTTTTGAAATTCTCATGTTATTTTTCTAATGGAAATTTTAGGCAAGAGAACACCTTGGAGGGGAATCCTATTGTTTGGGCCACCTGGAACAGGAAAATCCTATTTAGCCAAAGCTGTAGCAACAGAAGCAAACAACTCAACATTTTTTTCAATATCATCCTCTGACCTTGTTTCTAAATGGTTAGGTGAAAGTGAAAAGTAAGTAGTAAGTCAATTTGGGGTGGGAGAGGGGGGAAGGGTTGGTAGAAACTTTGTATCTGTCTATAGAGTAATAGGGTTATTACAGCTTAGTAGATCTAATAGAAGTGACATGATAAAGTATTCATTTCTCTGTCATATCCACCCCTAATTTATAATGTCTTTTGTAGGAAAACCATATATATCAAATTGTACACTAAATTATCCATTTAAATATTATTTTATATACCTGAAACATGATTAAGCTTCTTAATCTCAACAGAGTTTTTGTAATATTGGTATATTGCTTTCCTTAATCTTTAACTAATTTTTAGAGACTGACAGTTTTTAATTATTTTTTAGACTAGTTAAGAACTTGTTCCAACTTGCCAGAGAAAACAAGCCTTCCATTATCTTCATTGATGAAATTGATTCTTTGTGTGGTTCAAGAAGTGAAAATGAAAGTGAAGCTGCACGGAGAATTAAGACAGAGTTCCTAGTTCAAATGCAAGGTAATAGTACTGATTTTTAAGAAGTATTTCGTGGCCGGCGCTGTGGCTCAACAGGCTAATCCTCCGCCTTGCGGCGCCGGCACACCGGGTTCTAGTCCCGGTCGGGGCACCGATCCTGTCCCGGTTGCCCCTCTTCCAGGCCAGCTCTCTGCTGTGGCCCGGGAGTGCAGTGGAGGATGGCCCAAGTGTTTGGGCTCTGCACCCCATGGGAGACCAGGAGAAGCACCTGGTTCCTGCCATCGGAACAGCGCGGTGCGCCGGCCGCAGCGCGCTACCGCGGCGGCCATTAGAGGGTGAACCAACGGCAAAGGAAGACCTTTCTCTCTGTCTCTCTCTCTCTCTCACTGTCCACTCTGCCTGTCAAAAATAAAAAAAAAAAAAAAAAAGTATTTCGTTATGTATAGCCATTATTTTTAAAACATGGGGGGGGGGAAACGCAGCAGGGCTTCTCCATTCTATCCATCTGTTTCATTATGTCATGTTCCATTCTGATTGTCTTCATGTGTATAATTTTTCCCGATTGTAATCAAGTGAAACTCATTGATATAAACAGTAGAGATGAATGTGTTCACTTATTCTAGGAACAGTATGAATAAAATAACACAAACTTCAAATGAAATCTTTAAATAAATGTCTTTACTAGGATGATCCTAGTATCTGTGCACAGTCTAGGGTATTGGATCCTTAGGAATATTTGCATCATGTTGTGGTAATACAGTATTTGGTTAAAAAACAATTTTTTCAGAGAGAAAGACTCATGATGAGGCATTTAAGTGTTAAAGTACCACATTTCTTCACAGAACATACAGATGAGTTTAAATAACACCAGAATGACAAATTATTTAAAATATTACCAATTTTAATGCAGGAGTTGGTGTGGACAATGATGGAATTTTGGTTCTGGGAGCTACAAATATCCCCTGGGTTCTGGATTCTGCCATTAGGCGAAGGTATGATGCTATAGTAGATTCCTACTTCTGACTACAGATTTAGCAAGGAAATGATAATTCCCTTTTTGTCTAGTTAAGAGGCATTCAGATAACTTTTCAAAATTTTTAATTTACCCTGACTGTTACCCTTTGTCTTGGGGAAATAATGGTGGTCATCTGCTTGCTTGCCTGCTATTTTCAAGACAGAAGATTTCTATGTTGGAAACTTTCACACTGGAAAATACTTAAAGCTTACCTTTAATGTTGATTGAACATAGTGGGCACTGATCCTTTAAAAAGCTATAAATACAGTTTTTAATATTTTGGAAAAAATCCTTCATATAAAATGTTAACAAAATGATTGTTACAATAGTCAAACTAAGATTTATTTGTGTTTTTTTTTTTTTAGTTTAAAAAGGTTATTACTCTAATTTTTAAGTTGAAAATGAAATTTCAGCCCTAGGAACAGTGTACAGACTCCTCACTGCTTCCTAGTTCCCTATTCATTTAATTTTGCGTGGTAAACATTAGCACTTCAGTATTTGCCCCTTGTATCCCCTGTGCTTGATGGTTTGCCAGCATGCTAGATTACCATCTAGTACCAAGAAAGGAAAAAAAATGGCCTAATTGCAAACCCACCTCTAGGTAAAAAAAATTCCTCTTGTTGTCAGGGAGAATTACCTGGAAGAAAAACATCTGCACAGACCATGTGAATTACCCCTTGTTACTTCCTCTTTATCTCCATGTACTGAAATTCTAGGAGGCAAGCAAAATTATTAATAAAACATACTGTTTATATATGATATAGGTTGTTTGAATGTACTCATCGTAATAAGGTGGAGATTTTGTGAAGTAAGTGTGTATTTAAGATTTTGAAATAATTTAACTTTTTTTAATTTAGAGAATTATTTTGTCATTTCTGCTTCTATTTCACATTATGATCATTAATCCCTTGATCAGGAATTAAGAGTATAATTCTGTGGGAGACTATATCCTGTAGGACAAGTCTTTTTATGAATTCTGAACATACAAATGCTATGGCTAAGATAACACAAAAATCATGTGAAAAAAATCAAAGCACTTTGTTTCCCTGGATGTTTTTATTTTATTTGTTGTTTTTTAATACTTTCTTGATACTTTTGCCTTACATAACTAACTGAAACATAAACATTTAACTCTGGCACATATGGATTATTTGAGAATAACTAAATAAATATTTCTTTTGGGAAATATCCTAATTTTTATTAAAACAGTACATATTAACATGATTAATACAATTTCTTTTTTAAGATTTGAGAAACGAATTTATATTCCTTTGCCTGAAGCTCATGCCCGAGCTGCCATGTTTAAACTGCACTTGGGGACGACTCAGAACAGTCTAACAGAAACTGACTTCCGAGACCTTGGGAAGAAAACGGATGGTTATTCAGGGGCAGATATAAGTGTCATTGTACGTGATGCGCTTATGCAGCCTGTTAGAAAAGTACAGTCAGCTACTCACTTTAAAAAGGTTAGTAACTTTTACCTACCATTTTAAAATTTAGTTTTCAAGATCATCACTGGTTTGTCTTCAAAGAATCTGAAAAAGTTTCAATGTTGTATATTAAGGAGATTACATAATAGAGATACAAGGGTACTACAAAAAGTTCATGAAAATAGAGTGTGGGGCCGGCGCCGTGGCTCAATAGGCTAATCAATAGGCACACCGGGTTCTAGTCCCAGTTGGGGCGCCGGATTCTGTCCCGGTTGCCCCTCTTCTAGGCCAGCTCTCTGCCGTGGCCCGGGAGTACAGTGAAGGATGGCCCAAGTCCTTGGGCCCTACACCCATGGGAGACCAGGAGAAGCACCTGGCTCCTGCCTTCGGATCAGCACGGTGCGCCGGCCGCAGTGGCCATTGGAGGGTGAACCATAAAAGTTAAAACTTTTTACTTTAAGTTATATATCATAAAATGGCACTAAAGTTTCATTTCACATTTAATTTTGCACTTACATTTGAAAGAATTTTTGTTGTAAAAAACTAAAAGATTCAGTAGTTTCAGACTAAAGCTTTCAAATATCAGAACTTTCTCAGCTGTGGAAAATAGAACAATTTGTAAGCATTATTTTTGGTTTTTGTAATTTATTTTATGAAATTTTTAATTCTTTTAGAGGCAGAGATATAGCTGTATATGGAGAGAGTTCCTATCTGCTTGTTCACTCCTCAAATGCTGAAGCCAGAAGCTGAGATCTCAATCCAGTTCTTCTACATGGGAGGCAGAAATCCAATCTCTCTCTCTCTTTTTCTTTTTCAAAGATTTCTTTATTTGAGAAGTAGAGTTACAGAGAGTGAGAGACAGAGACAGAAACAGAGAGATCTTCCATCTACTGGTTTACTCCCCAAATGGCTGCAACGGCTGGAGCTGAGCTGATCAAAGTCAGAAGGCAAAAGGTTCCTTTGGGTATCCCACACCAGTGCAGGGGCCCAAGCACCAGGGCCATCCTCCATGGCTTTCCCAGGCCCCAAGCAGAGAGCTGAATCAGGATAGGAGCAGCTGAGCCATGAACTGGTGCCCATATGGGATGCCAGTGCCACAGGTGGAGGCTTAGCCTACTAAACCATAGCACTGGGCCCAGAAATCCAGTCTCTTGATCCATCACAGCTGCCTCCTAGGGTCTGCAGGAGTCAGGAGCCAGAGCAGGGTCTGAGGCAGATGCTCTGATACTGGAGGTGAGTGGTTTTTTTTGTTTGTTTTTGACAGGCAGAGTGGACAGTGAGAGAGAGAGAGACAGAGAGAAAGGTCTTCCTTTGCCGTTGGTTCACCCTCCAATGGCCGCCAGGAGCCAGGTGCTTCTCCTGGTCTCCCATGGGGTGCAGGGCCCCAAGCACTTGGGCCATCCTTCACTGTACTCCCAGGCCACAGCAGAGAGCTGGCCTGGAAGAGGGGCAACCGGGACAGAATCCGGCGCCCTGACCGGGACTAGAACCTGGTGTGCCAGCGCCGCAAGGCGGAGGATTAGCCTGTTGAGCCGAGGTGCCGGCCGGGAGGTGAGTGTTTTAACTGGCATCTTCACGACGAGGCCAGACAACCCCCTTGAGAGTTTTTAATGTCTATTTTTGATCTCTAATAAAACTTCCACTAAAAACATCACAGGGACAAAAAGGAAAGCTCAACCACCAGCTGTTTTTCTTACTTTTTTTGTTTGACTCATTTTCTCCTGATAATAAAATAATTTATTGTGGTAAATTCAAAATATAGGAAATGACATCAAGAAAAAAATGAAAGTCAAAATCTATCCCTTAACTCAGTGATAACTACTTTTTGTTGTATATTTGCCTGTTTTTTTCAGAAGTAAACATTTTAAGCCAATATAAAAATTTTAATACATTTCCATCTTGCCTGGTAATGGCCTATATTGTAGTGCTTAATTTGCTCAAATAAATATTTAAGATTTACTTTTTATTCTAGGTTCGTGGACCTTCTCGATCGGATCCTGGAAACATTGTTGAAGATCTACTAACGCCCTGCTCTCCAGGGGATCCTGGTGCCATTGAAATGACATGGATGGATGTCCCTGGGGATAAACTTTTGGAGCCAGTGGTTTCCATGGTTTGAAATCTTATTTGTTCTTTTTTTTTTTTTTATAATTTTATTTTATTTTATTTATTTTAAAGACAGTTACAGAGAGAGAGGTAGAGAAAGTAAGAGAAGTCTTCCATCTGCTGGTTTATTCTCCAGATGGCCACAATGGCCAGAGCTGAGCTGATCCGAAGCCGAGAGCCAGGAGCTTCTTCCGGGTCTCCCACGCGGGTTCAGGGGCCCACGGACTTGGGCCATCCTCTACTGATTTCCCAGGCCATAGCAGAAAGCTGGATCAGAAGAGGAGCAGCCAGGACTAGAACCGGCACCCAAATGGGATGATGGTGCTTCAAGCCAGGGCTTTAACCTGCTGCATCACAGCGCTGGCCCCAAAATCTTATTTGTTCTTAAAAAATATTTTAAAACATTATATTCTGTAATTTGTCTAAGACAAAAATGTTCAGTTATATGAATTTTGCTGGAAAATATTAGTATTATCAACTATGTTTATTTAATACTATCAACTCACTTTAAAAATTGTAAAACATTTACAATTTAAAAATTGTAAACAGAATTGAACTTAAAATATAAAAATCCTTAAGATATTTTCTTGGGCTCTGAGGAAACTAAAAGTTTTTGAAAAAATAAATTTCTGTCATTCTAAGTCTTAAAGTTGGCGTATCATTGCCAAAATGCTCATATATATATTTCTTATTTTGTTGTTGAAATTTAAATAGAAACTAGGGGCAAGCATTATAGCACAGCCAGTTAAGCTGCCACTTGGGACACCTACATCCCATATCCAAGTGCTTGTTCATGTCCTGGCCCTTTGCTCCTGGCCCTTTGCTCCTGGCTCCCTGCTAATGCATCATGATGGCTCAGGTGCTTGGGCCCCTGCCATCCACATGAGACACCTGGATGGAATTCTGGGCTTGTTACTGTGGCCTGTCTGTTGAGGCATTTGGGAAGTGAACCAGTGGGTAGAAGTGCTGTGGCTCCCTCTTTCTTTCTCTTTTTGTCACTCAGCCTTTCAAGTAGATAAAAATAAATAAACATTTTTTAAAAATACTTAAAAGGGAACAAATTTTTCCCTTCATCTCAATTTTTAAAAATAAACAGAAATGCTATTGCTTATATCCTTGTATTTACAAGTAATGTTTTTCGGTTTAACATATTGTTAAAACTCCATAAAAGGGGCCCACATTGTGGTGTAGGGGGTAAGCTGCCACCTGTGATGCCAGAATCCTATGAGTGCTGGTTTGTGTCCTGATTGTTCCACTTCTGATCCAGCTCCCTGCTAACGGCCTGGGAAGAGCAGCAGAAGGTAGCTTAAGTGTTTTGGGCCCCTCTTACCCACATGGGAGACCTGGAAGAAGTTCTTGGATACTGGCTTTGGCCTCCCCCGGTCCTGGCTTCTGTGGCTATCTGGAGAGAGAGAACCAGCAGACGGAAGATTTCTGCCTCTATCTCTTCCTCTCTCTTTCTCTGTAACTCATGACTTTCAAATGAAATAAATCTTTAAAAAAAAAATGTAATTGTTAAAATTTTTAACTGAATTGAAATATTTTTATAAAAATTATATTGTTTCAGGTTATATTAGAGGAGTTAAAGTAATTCCCAAGACTTACTTAGTAAGTTACATTATTTTAGGAACTTGGGGTGACAACAAGTTATGTTCATGTTTTCTTCTTGATGAACACTCTGAAATTTTTATGATTTTTACTTCACTTGTGTATTTTCAAAGAACTCTGTAGTAACTTCCAGAACAGAAACTTTTATCCGATATGTAAACTAATACATATATTTATGTGTTAATTATCATAATGCTTACCTGAGAAGTTATTAACTCTTATTATAGAGATTTCAATCTTTGATATAGAAGTTTCAAAAGTTTTTGTATTCTATCCATTTTAGCATTTCCATCCTATATTATAGGAGTTAGTCTATGCACAAGTTAGTTTTTTTATGAATCTCTGATATTAGCATATTTTCTTACCATTTCAATTTTTACTTATTATTTTAAAATATCTAAAGCTAGTCGGTTTTAATAAAATGGTATTTGCTTCACTTAAGTGTAAGTGAATGACACATTTCTTTTTAATTGCACATACTGGAAAACAGGTAAGGCCAGAAGTTAGATCATGAATATGCTTTGAAACACCTTGATCTTCAGGCTCTGAGGATTCTACTTGTGATGGATAATGGGGAGCCACTGAATAGTTTTGTTCAGGACAAGGGAAGAAATTGTAAGTTTCTATGCAAAGGAATGATGTAACTGAAGATGTCCTTTAGGATAATTATAAGGAAATTTATAGTCAGTAACTTGGAGCACACTTCAAATATTTAGATTTAGCCTTAGATGAAAGTTAGTAACAATAATGATAATGCAGTGAGTTTTATTTTATTAAATCTGTTGTTAATATTTGCTCCCACCCTTTTTTCCCTGACAGTCGGATATGTTGCGGTCATTGTCTAGTACAAAACCCACGGTCAATGAACACGATCTGTTGAAATTAAAGAAGTTTACAGAAGACTTTGGCCAAGAAGGCTAACCCAAAGACAGCAGTAAAGATGTGTACCCTATGTATTATTTCTTTCATAGATATTTTTGCCTTTCTTGGATGGCATTCAGATTATTTCCACTAAAACTTCCCACATAGGGAAATGTTCATCTCACTCCAGCGTTACTTCAAGTTTTATATTGTACTTTTCCTCTGTTACCTATTAAATACTTCTATTAACAAAAATTACAAAACAGTGGGTTATAGGGAAGTGAGTAATACATAGTGGCAAAAAATAGAAATTCCCCAGTAAAAGAAGATAGTTAACCATTGATTAACATACAGATACTCAGAATTTTTGTGAATGATGATCTTTGCAAAGAACGTTTATCTTTTTTTTTTTTTTAACTAAAATGAAATAGGGCTTATTTTATATTTTGAAAAAAAATTTTAAGCATCATTCATATTATCAATGTAAAATGTATTTACTTCCTTAAAAAATTTAAAATAATAGAATCTTTACTCTCAGGGATGGGCAGTAAAACAGCAGAGAGTACTGTGATTGGGTTTGAGAGACTGAATTGTATTACAGCCAGTGCTCTGACTGATTTTCAGTAGGTTGGTTTTTTTTTTTTTTTTTTTTCTGTGTAGGTTTAAATAATTTCTTTCAAGGCAACCAGCTTTTGCATTTAAATTATACCTTTCACTGTGAAATCTCAAGAGAAACAGTTTAAATTAGGCACTTCTTTACCTTAAAGAAGAAAATTGTCTGTTTCCATGTGTTTTTGTAGAAAGATTGACTAAAACAGCTGGTAAATAAATAAGAAATTTTAAGTGACTTGTGAAATACTGTAATGGGAACCTTTGCTAATGAGAAAATGTTCTCCCTTTGGATTATGGGAAGTTCCTTGTGTAATGTGGGATGTGTGTGTACATATATATATATAAATATATACGTATATAAATTTTTTTAATGTAGGTTATCAAGATTTTTTTCTGTCACCTTTTAAGTTCAGGGAACAGTTTGTCCTGCCCAAATATATGTTATCAGTATAATGCTTTATGAAGAAATGAACTGATATCTCATTAAATAATAAAATACAAACAGGATATGTTGTTTTAATATCTTCAAGTAAATAATCTGAGGGTGTGCATTACACACTTTAGCAGCAACACTAAGTTGTGCCTTGTACATTTGCATTGGCTATACATGCAAAAGATTAAGTTAGCTAGAATGAGGTAGATTGTTTGGTTAATAGTTCTACCTTGCAAATGCTATAGAATAACTTGTATTTTAAAGTATACTTGCACATTTTACAGACTATGCTATATGGTTGCCTTGGGATTTTCTGTACAGGTTGTTTTTGTTGATATTAAATGGAAATCATAGTCCTGAAAATACTGTTCTTATGTGAAGTAAATTGATAAAACCTACTGTTGGCTATATTCTGTGTATGCTTCTTTATTTTGGGACCTTGTGTATAGGAGAAAATATCTAAACTAATTAGATAGGAAGAGATCTTTAAAAAATATTAACTGAGAATATACACATGAAAATTCTGTTTTTCAGCAACTCTCATGTAAGGATTGGGAATTAACACGGCAGACCAACAATGAATTATTTGTAGATGATTTATATATCATATTGTTTATCAGCCTCAGAAATATACAGTATTGATATTACTTATATATTAAAGATAATATAATTGAATTAATAATATTCTGTGAATCCAAGTTGAGAAAGTAGTCAGCTTAAGGACTGATCAATACTTGACCAAATAGTATGTGAGTATAGTATTGTTAATATGTGAATACTTTATCACACTGAATTTCCATGCATACTTTGACAGCTGTGTGTCATTACCCATATCACTTCTGACCATAACTCCATTTTCTAAGTTTCTGAGTCTACAACTATGGAATGTGAAGCTTTATTCTAAAATAGTAGAATATTATTCCTAGGCTGTTTTTACCTATTCTTTATAGACTGATACACATAGGCATCTCAGTGTTACATGCTGTTTCTCAGACTCTTGACCATTATCAAATCTGAAGTAGTCATATTTTTAGCCAACAAGTAGAGTCTAGTAGTTAAGCATTTCTATGAGCTGTACTGTACTTTTTTTTTTTTTTTAAGATTTTATTTATTTGCTTGAGAGGTAGAGTTACAGATAGTGAGAGGTAGAGACGGACAGAAAGGTCTTCTGTCCGTTGGTTGACTCCCCAGATGGCCACAACATCAGGAGCTACGCCGATCTGGAGCCAGGAGCTTATTCTGGGTCTCCCTTGTGGGCGCAGCAGCCCAAGGACTTGGGCCATCTTCTACTGCTTTCCCGGGCCACAGCAGAGAGCTTGATCGGAAGAGGAGCAGCCAGGGCTAGAACCGGCGCCTGTATGGGATGCCAGTGCTGCAGGCAGAGGATTAACCAAGTGAGCCACGGTGCCAGCCCCCCTGTGCATGTTTAAGAGTATTTTATCTCAGCGTAAGAAATCTAAGGGATGCTAACTTTTAAGTATGTTAGTAGATAACTGACTTTTAAGTTCACTGTCAGCTATGCAGAACAACGCGATGCTTGTACTTGATTATTAGTGCTACAGACACTCCATTTAGCTACTTTCATAATAAATTGAGGCTTACCTGCCTAACACTTGGGCCTGATGCTGCAAATGAAGCAGCAAAGAAGGTTGATCAGTAGTTGGTGTCAAGTTTGTAAACTCTGGCAGGAGCCACGTTCTTTCCTACTGCCATCCCTTCACATACGTCACTCTCCTACGCTAATACTAGGTTCTTTCCACATCACATAGTGTTTCTTTTCTTTTCTTTTCTTTTTCTTTTTTTTTTAGTGGCAAGTAAAATAGCAAGGTTTATTAGGGTAGGGACATCCATAAGAACGGATGGGTACCTCTCCAGACAGAACCTGAGAGAGTGCCCAGTTGCTCAGACTGGAGGGAGAGCGAAGTTACATGGTTAAGTGGAATGTACCTGGCCTGGCCTGGCCAGGCCAGGCGGGCAACTCAGCATGGAGGCAGAGGACCAAGCACGCAGTCTGGTTGAGGCCGTGGGTTTTTAAGGAGATGGGTCTTTGTCTTCACACATTTCCTTCTGAAACAAAAGACTTTATGGGTGTAAATATTAGAAACTCCTATCTGAGTTTCCCCCTGAAGGTATCAGACAGGAGGAAGCCTGGTTGGCGCCACCCTGAGTTAGAGGAAGGGTGAGCAAGACCCCCCTGGAGAATCAGGATCCGGAGCAGGGTATTTGAAATGCAGATACTGGGCTGCATCTGGAAGATTATCAGGCAGAAGGGGCAGTGACCCCCACCTGGCAGGTTATTGGGTAGAAGGGGGCAGGGCAGGATGCAAATACTGGGCTGCCCCTGAAACGTTATTGGGATGACTTTGAGATGCAGATGCATATGCTGGACATAGACGTCTTCTCTTTAGGCCTTTGTCACATACACATAAGCTCATATCTGACTTCCTACCTAACATTCCCCCCTCAAGAGGGAAATACCCAAAATTCTTTTTTGGGATAATGGATGGAGTTCCGTTTTCTGTAGCTTCTTCAAAGCTGACATATGGGCGTCAAGAAGATTTGGGTATTTCCTCTTGCTATCTGTCCTATGGTGTGCAACAGTGGCCTTGGAAAGACTGTGCTGCTCGGTCCAGAGGGCTGCTCATGTCATCCAGTGGAATGGGCTGGAAGCCTTGTCTGATGACCATTAGGAGTTCAACAGCTTTTATTCTTGGATGTCTTCTTAAAATCCCTTTGTGGTTGCCAAAATGTTACCAGTGAATGGCAGGATTCTTGTCTTCACACAAGAAAGAATTCAGGCGTGAGACAGAGAATAGTGGAAAGTAAAATAGCAAGGTTTATTAGGGTAGGGACATCCGTAAGAACGGAGGGGCACCTCTCCAGACAAAACCTGAGAGAGAATGCCCAGTCGCTCAGACTGGGGGGAAAGCAAGGTTACATGGTTGAGTGGAATACACTTGGCCAGGCCAGGTGGGCGGCTCAGCATGGAGGCCGAGGACTAAGCGCCCATAGTGTTTCCATTAAGCCCTAGCAGATGAATGATGTAATCTTTTTCAGGAAGAATCCATAGATGCTCACCATCTAATCTGTAGATTTCTTTAGCATCAAGTTGCTACCACCAGCCTAAGATTTTTTTGTAAGTTTCAAGCATGTTCTAATAACTATTTGTATCATTTAGATTGTAAGCTTTTCAAAGAATTAATTTTTTAGACCAATTAATATAGTGCTAGACATTTTGATTCTTAATAAAGTCTTAAAAAATAAGGGAATTATATCCTTATTTTGATCTGCCTCATGGTTTGCCTGTGAGACTTTTTATCAAATAGCTAATGCTGAAATGTTTTTATTCTTGCTGGTCTTGTGAAGTTGTGATCCATTTCTTCCTTGGTTATTGGGGACTTCAAAATCTGAGATGTGCTAGAGCCAACTCTAATGGCCTGCAGCTGTTGGCACGTGGTGCACCTTTCCCCACAGTGAATTCCATGGCATCTTGTTGGGAGCCTAAAGCCAGCCATGGGGGAAGATTTTCACCATGGAAATCGGCAAGCCTTTCCGTTATTTGTGCAAAGTGAGGACTACTTGTATTTTAAAATTGAAAAAGTTAACATTTATTGCATTTACAAAAACAGAACAGTTATCTTTAGAGATGCATAAAAAGCAATAAAGTCCAGCGCTCAGGTTTTTTATTTCACAAACTAGGAGAAGGAAACTTATTAAATACAGTGTAACAAAAACAAAACTATAGCAAACATCATACATAATTGTGAATTATTGAAAACTTTTCTCCAGAGACAAGTATAAAGGTAAATATACCCACTCTTACCACTGCTTCTCACCTCAGTACAGAAGATCCTAGCCAGGGAAAAAAAAAAAAAGATGAAAGAATTGTCATTCACAGATGCCACAGTTTATATGTAGAAAATTGATGTAAGTAATATGAATTTAGCAACGTTTATATGTAGAAAATTGATGTAAGTAATATGAATTTAGCAACGTTTCATGGTAAGATATAAGATTTAAAAAATTATTGTTTGGCAATAATTGAAATTATGAAAACAAATTAAAACATTAGCATCAAGTACCTTGAAATAAGTACCTTATGGGGCCAATGCTGTGGTATAGCAGGTTAAGCCTCCACCTGTGGCGCCAACATACCATATGGGCACTGGTTTGAGTCCCAGCTGCTCCATTTCTGATCCAGCTCTCTGCTAATGACCTAGGAAAGCAGTGGAAGATGGCTCAAGTGCTTGGGCCCCTGCACTCAAGTGGGAGACCCAGAAGAAGCTCCTGGCTCTAGATTGGCCCAGCTCTGGCCATTGCACCCATTTGGGGAGTGATCCAGCTGATGGAAGATCTTTCTGTCTCCCTCACTCTGTAACTCTGCCTCTCAAATAAATAAATAAATCTTAAAAAAAATAAAAGTACCTTGTACTTGAAGATGTGCAAGACCTCCAAGTAGGGAACAAGGGGGCATCACCAAAGGAAACAACAGAGAAGTAGAGGGACAGCACTGTTCATGAATTTGAGGCTGTAATTAAATTAGTGCTAACTAATCTATTTGTAGATTGAATGCAATTCCAAATTTGGATCTGGGTGGTTGATGGAAAAATTATATATTTGTAAAAATTCAAACTATACTCTTAAAACTGTGGCCCATAGTTCTGTAGGTTAAATATATTCTTATATCTAGATACTTAATCAAAAAAATAGGTGCTAAGTATAAATAACTCATTGATTTGCTGAAAACCTTTTATAGCCTGAATGCATTTTTATGATGGTGTATTTCTCCTTAGCCTCATCTTTCTTTCCATCCACCCATCTTTCCATGTATCCATGATCATAAATTATAGGTATATTGGGACTGACTGTCACCTAATGCTCATTATGTTTTGGGGGTAGTGCAGTTTGGATTGGGATTTGTTTACTTTCTTTACCTCTCATCTTCTTGAGGTATACTCTCAGCTGTCTCTTTTTCAGTGAAACCTTCCTGCAGTAGCACTTACGATCATCTAACATACTATATGATTTACTGTTTTTCTTATTTGTTAATTTCTTCCACTAACATGTATGCTACTTGAAATTTGGGAGTTTCTTGTCTGTTTTGTTCTCTGTTGTAACTCAGTATTTGGAACAGTGCCTGGGCCTAAGGAGTGCTTAATAAATATTTGTTGAGTGAATGAACATTATATTCTAAGTTTGAATTTTTTAATAAGCATGTATAATTTTGGTTCCTGACCTCTGCTCCAAATGTTTATTACTTTAAAAATAAATGAAAACAAATACACCAAGCAATTAACAGGTACTTAATTTAGGAGATAGAAATATGGATAACTTGGTTTTGTCCTTTACATTTTTATCTCTTTTTAAATTTCCAAAATGAAGGGCTGGCACTGTGGCGTTGTAGGTTAAGCTTCTGCCTGTGGCACCAGCATCCCATATGGGCACTAGTTCGAGTCCAAGCTGCTCCACTTCTGAGCCAGCTCTTTGCTGATGGCCTGGGAAAACAATGGAAGATAACCCAAGTGCTTGGGCCCCTGCACCCATGTGGGAGACCTGGAAGAAGCTCCTGGCTTTTGGCTTCAGATTGGCCCAGTTCTAGCCATTGGGACCATCTGGGAAGTAAACCAACGGATGGGGGACCTTTCTGTGCTCCCTCTGTCTGTAACTCTCTCAAATAAGTAAACAAATCTAAAAGAAAAAACAACACAAAACATAATAATTTCCAAAATTAAAGGAAGAATTTCAGTTTAACAGCAATTAGCCGCCGCCTCCTCCAAAATATAGAAAAAAAATTAAAGAGGAAAATAAAGAGAGGGAAGATACCTGTCAATCAAATGTGTTTCGGTTTAGAGAATGCTCTGGCTTTCCACACAGGAGCAGAAGTGCAGAGATCCTAGCTTACTTTCTCACTTGGCCCCTGACACAGCGGTGGCCTAATCAGATGCTGCAATGCAGGTCCTTCTTCCTTGGGCGTGTAACACAAAGATGACAGGACAAATACTTTCTTAGCATCAGTAGCATCTCCCGGGAATCTCATGATGAGACAGCTAAGTACATCACCACTTAATGGCATGTGGAACGATGAGCCCAGTGAAAAGGCATTCG
This sequence comes from Lepus europaeus, assembly GCF_033115175.1. NCBI lineage: Eukaryota > Metazoa > Chordata > Mammalia > Lagomorpha > Leporidae > Lepus > Lepus europaeus. The sequence goes on along the minus strand of NC_084835.1, from coordinate 110,657,334 downwards.
TGAGCCTCTTTGCAGCTGCTGTAGAACACAGTACAGGGCACGAGAACTTGAAGGATGGCTAGGGCCAAAGCAGTGATGGAAAGCTAGGACTCTTCTGTGTACTCAAAGAAATGTTTTTGCAGGCTGGCGCCATGGCTCACTTGGTTAATCCTCTGCCTGCGGTGCCAGCATCCCATATGGGTGCCGGGTTCTAGTCCTGGTTGCTCCTCTTTCAGTCCAGCTCTCTGCTGTGGCCTGGGAGGGCAGTGGAGGATGGCCCAGGTGCTTGGGCCCCTGCACCTGCATAGGAGACCAGAAAGAAACACCTGGCTCCTGGCTTCAGATCAGCGCAGTGCCAGCTGTAGTGGCCACTTGGGGAGTGAATCAACGGAAGGAAGACCTTTCTCTCTGTCTCTCTCTCTCTCACTATCTATAACTCTACCTGTCAAAAAAAATTAAAAAAAAAAAGTTTTTGCAGCTACTGTTAAAGCAGTGAAGCCAAACTCTAATTCTGCAAATTGCCAGATTCTATCAGTTGAATTTACAAATTCACTGAATTATTTATGTGTAATGAGAAAATTAGTAGAAAAAGAACAAGATCCATAATCTTGGAATGTGTATATTTGTGGGTTGGAGGATTCTGAACATCAGCAAATATCTGGAAGTGTGGGAGTGGATTGTTGGTGATGAGCCAAGGAAAGGAATCGCAAGTTTCAGATACCAACTTTATCACTGTGGGCTCAATTAACATAGATCCCTGAGTCAGGATGTTGGGTTCCATGCTAAGAGTGGTTTTAACTGTCTGCTTGAGTAGTTGAAGAAACTGAATTCAACAGTAGACACTCTGAACTCCAATGGTGTATGTGTAACAAAGTGCCCAACATCTCTAGGAAACGGAAATGCTGGAGTAGATGTTATCATGTGAGAGTCATCCACTAAGCCACAGTGTGTTCCTGGAGAAGATCCAAAGTCTAGTCCCTGAACCAAGGCTTTGGTAGGTAAAAAGAGCAGGAAACAGTCCTATCTACCTACAGTCTCAAGGTAAAGTACAGTAGAAGGCCAGTGAAGATAATTCAGACAAATTTTTTCGAGTTTATATTGCTGCATTACAAGTTATACTAAAACGCTGTGGCTTAAAATAATAATAATCATCTCAGTTTCTGTGGGTCAGGAATTCAGGAAGTGCCTCGCTGGGTGTTGTGACTAGCAGTCCCTTGCACAGTTGCAGTCACACACTGCCTGGGGCTGGAACAACACAGGCTGAAGCGCCTGGGGGCTGGCTGCACATCTTTCTCTGTGAAAGCTCAGGGGCCTCTCTAAGTGGTCCCTGCATGGGCTAGTAGGGCCTTCCATGCTGCACGGCGACATCTTTCTCTGTGAAAGCTCAGGGGCCTCTCTAAGTGGTCCCTGCATGGGCTAGTAGGGCCTTCCATGCTGCACGGCGACATCTTTCTCTGTGAAAGCTCAGGGGCCTCTCTAAGTGGTCCCTGCATGGGCTAGTAGGGCCTTCCATGCTGCACGGCGACATCTTTCTCTGTGAAAGCTCAGGGGCCTCTCTAAGTGGTCCCTGCATGGGCTAGTAGGGCCTTCCATGCTGCACGGCGACCTCAGGACACTCCAACTGCCGACAAGATGACTGGTGACTGAAGACCTGCGGAACAAGTATTTCAGGGAACAAAGTGGAAGCTGTATCACCTTTGTAGCCTCAGAATTCACACTGTGTCACTTTGACCATACTCTGTTGGTTTAAGTAGTAACAAAAGTCCATCCAGCTTTGAGTTCAGAGACCAAGGATTCCACCGGTCACTGAGATACATGGCAAGATGACATTGTAAGAAGAGCATATTAGGTGAAGACAATTGGTGCTGCCAAGTAGGATACAATATGAAATACACTTAGAAAGTATTCCCACCAAAAACATGCAATCTGAATGTAATAAAAAAAGACATAATTGTCAAGTTATGAAATTCAGCAGACATAAAAAATGCTACAAGGAACCAGTCAGGAAAGAATGTAGAGCAATTTACAAGATAACTGGTCTGGCCTTTTCAAGAAAATGTCATTTAAAAAGTTGAGACTTTTAGACTGCATTAGCTGGGAATAAAGACTCAATGGACTGTTTGAACTTCGATTGGATCCTGGTTAGGAAAAACCTATAAAAGACAATTTGGGACAGTTAAGTATGAATATGGACTGATATTAAATAATATAGAATTTTTATGACTTGGGTATGTTAATAGAATTATGGTTATGTTGGTGCATATTATGCCCTTAATTTTAGAAGATCCATGTTGAAGTATGTACATAAGGGCTGATATATGAAATACCATGATGTTTGTAATTTACTTTGAAATTTTTCAGCCAAAAAAAAAAAAAAATGCACTCCCATACACATACCCATCAACATGAAGCACATACAATTAAAGAAATTAGACTGAAGGATTTAGTGTAATTTCTGGAAGAGTTGAAACTTGAAGCCAATTTTAAAAAATACATAATGATAGAATCCATAACTGATTAATCTCTGTATTCCCCATGCAGCTAACAGATTTGTGAATAATATATGAACAAGGTCACAGAACTGTTCTCGTCACATACAACTGGACACCACTTGGGCTGTAAAATCAAGACGTTTCAATCTAGGTACACATTTCTTCATGAGGGAAAAGTTGTATCTGGGAGAGTTGTCAGGACTGTAAGGTGTATATATTTAATCCTATTTTCCAAAGACTTCTATAAAATTGTCAATGCATTCTGAAAAGGAATTGTGGCCTAAAACATCATACTCTGCAAATTCCTAACACAAAAGCCTTTTAAAGCTTCATATTAAATGATGTGATTACATCAAAATGTACCAATGAAAGTCTCTAGATTATTAAGAAAAAAGAATATTAAAATGCAAAGTGAGGGGCTGGTGCTGTGGCGCAGTGGGTTAACGCCCTGGCCTGAAGCCATATGGGCGCCGGTTCAAGGTTCAAAACCCGCTGCTCCACTTCTGATCCAGCTTTCTGCTATGGCCTGGGAAAGCAGTAGAAGATGGCCCAAGTCCTTGGGCCCCTGTACCCACATGGAAGACCCAGAATAAGCTCCTGGCTCCTGGCTTTGGATCGGCACAGCTCCGGCCATTGCGACCAATTGAGTAGTGGACTATCAGCTAGAAGACCCCTCTCTCTCTCTCTGCCTCTCCTCTCTCTATATAACTCTGCCTTTCAAATAAGTAAATAAATCTTTAAAAAATAAAATAAAATGCAAAGTGAAAGAAATTGTTAGGAGCTACATGAGAATGGGAAGAGTAATGACAATAGTTAACGGGTATGGTGTAGGTACAGCACCAGCCAATCAGAATACCTCTGCTATCAACAGCTGTTAATCTCCTAAGTGGTTTGTCTAGAATCTTTTTTTTTTTTGATAGGCAGAGTGGACAGTGAGAGAGAGACAGAGAGAAAGGTCTTCCTTTTGCCGTTGGTTCACCCTCCAATGGCCGCCACGGCTGGCGCGATGTGGCCGGCGCACCGCGCTGATCTGATGGCAGGAGCCAGGTGCTTCTCCTGGTCTCCCATGGGGTGCAGGGCCCAAGCACTTGGGCCATCCTCCACTGCACTCCCTGGCCACAGCAGAGAGCTGGCCTGGAAGAGGAGCAGCCGGGACAGAATCCGGTGCCTTGACCGGGACTAGAACCCGGTGTGCCGGCAGCGCAAGGCGGAGGATTAGCCTAGTGAGCCGCGGCGCCGGCTGTCTAGAATCTTAACAAAAGTACCCATACACACACCTTTACTCCCTTTTAGTTCTTCCAGATTTCCTTCTGCTATAGGTTTAACCACAAAGTAGAGAGAAACCTTTGGCAGCTTTTCTTTGAATATTAGATGAAACTTTAGCTTGTAGCAATGTTCAAAACATGGGCACTCCCTAATGGTAACTCAAGTACAAAAAGAATTGTTTTTACATTATTAAATCCAGGTCTGCTATACTATCAGGAAATTAGCTGTTAATCTTTGTTAGGCTCTACCTCCTCCAAGGATTGTACCAAAGTCCAAGAGGCTCCCAAAGTACAGGAGATAAACCTCTAGCCCATTAAGTCTGTCACAGATGTTTTTATTGTCCCAGGCCATAGAATTACCTCAACTATCCTTCTCTACACCAGCTCAAAGTCCTGTCACCCTTCCTGGGGTTTGTCCTCAGCTCAGCAGCTGCCACAGGAGGGTGGGGTGAGATGGCACCAACCTTCAGATCTCCAGCATCTATGTGAGATGTCAGTGTGTCTCCATTCCTGCCTTCAGAAGTCTTTGGCTTCTCCTGTTGCTCTCAAATGTACTTAACATCTCCAGGGACATTTCAGATGAGGATCTGTTGGTGGGAGAGCCGGGAGAGGCAAGTATTCTATAAGCAATTGTGCTTTTGCCTGTTTACAGGAGGCAAGGCAGCATTCAAAGCCCTGGCTACCTTCACACAACAGGGGAAGGGAAAATAAACAGAGAATGAGTACCTGGGGCAGGTGTCATGGCGTGGCAGATAAAAACCCTGGCCTGCAGGGCTGGCATCCCATTTGGGCACTGGTTTGAGTCCCAGCCACTCCACTTCTGATCTATTCCTTGCTAATGCACCTGGGAAAGCAGCAGAGGATGGCCCAAGGACTGGGGCCTCTGCACTCATGTGGAAGATCCAGAAGAAGCTCCTGGCTCCTGGCTTTGCCCTGGCTCAGCTGCAGCTGTTGGGGCCATTTGGGGAGTGAACCAGGGGATACAAGATTCTCTCTCTCTAACTCTGCCTTTCAAATAAATAAAACAAATCTATAAAAAGAGTATCTTGATAAACCCTGCCATGCCACTATGAGGTCATTTCAAGAAAACGTCATGAGGAAAGCCTGGAGCCAAGAGTTCCTTCCAGCTACCTCTCTCCAAGTGACTAAATTAGGAGTAATTTCTATTGTTGGTAATTTATTTTCTAAATTTTATGAAAAACTTGTTTACATTGGTAAGACGTACATAATATAAAATTTGCCATTCTAATAATCTTTAAGTGTTCAATTCTGTATCATTAAGTGCATTCACAATGTTGTTCAACCATCACCACTATCCATTTCCAGAATATTCCCAAACAGAAACTGTACCTTTTTAAAAAATAATTTCCTGTTACTCTGGGTTGCCACATGTATCAGAATTTCATTCCTTTTTAAGGCTGAATATTTCATTATATAAATATACCACATTTTATTTTTGCTTTCATCTATCGATGAACACATGAACTATTTCTGCATTTTTTGGGCCATTGTGAGTAATACTGTATTAACATGGGTATGCAGGTATCTGTTTCTGCTGGATCATATGGTAATTCTGTTCAGCTCAGGGAGGCACCACCAAATTGTTTTCCACAGCTGGCTACACCATTTTCCAGCTCTATTAGCAATGCATGAGAGTTCAAATTTCTTTACATCCTTGTCAACACTTGTCCATTTTGTTGTGTTTTGTTTTATAGTAGCCCTCCTAGGGAGTGTGAGGTGTGCTGGCTGGCTTTGATCTGTTTCCTTTCCCGGTAATAAGCCCTAAGGATGAGTCAGGCAGCTTTCAGTGCACTCTAGGAGTCCCTGCAAAATACCAGACTGAAGGTGGCTTGGGAACCCCTCAAACTTGCAGTTGGTGTCAGAAGCACTGGACTTTCAGCCTGGGCAACTTTGGGCAATAAGCCAAGATAGATGGGAAAAAGCCAACTCCTTTTGCTCCTTAGCTCTCTAATATTTCTAAAGAGAAACAACAACAACAGAAAGTAAGCAAACAGAAGAGAACACGCATCTTCCTGCAAAGCTTTCATCGAAACAATAGATGGTAGTGATGACGATGAGGCTCTGGAGGCCCTGGAACTCACAGGCGTTGGCGGGAGTGTGAAAAGTGCTGTGCAGCCACCTTGAGAAGCATCCTGGCAAGTTCACCAATGGTCAAACAGAGTTGCCCTAAAACCTGGCAACTCCACTTCTGGGTGTACACCCAGGAGAAGTTCCCACCCGTATCCCCGTGAAAACGTCTACAAGCACCATTCACAAGAGCCGAAAAGCGGACACAACCCAAATGTCCATCACTTGATGCAAGGCCAAGCAAAACGTGGCACATGCATGCAGTGGACTATGGATTTGGAAATAAAAAGGAACGGAATACTGATAATCGAACAGTACAGATGAGCCTTGAAACCGGTGTGCTGAGTGACAGGAGCCAGACACAAAGGCTAGATATTAATATGACCCCATCGACACGAAATGTCCGGAGCAGGCAGATCTGCAGGGGAGGGACTGTCAGGACTCCAGGATTTCTTGGCGGTGCGACAGAAACGTTCTGCAGCCGACTGTGGCAACGGTTGCGCGATTTTATTACTAAACGCCTTCACGTCTTAGGCACTAGAAATCGGCGGATTGTCTGCGACTCGGATCTCCACGGAGCTGGTGTTTTGTTGCGAACCTGCTGCATTCCGAGCCCAACGAAATGGAATCATCTGATTTTTTTTCTAAACTCCATGTTACGGCTTTTCCCCAGTACCTCTGCGACCGTGATGTCACGGCGCCAAGAAAACACGAGATGGAGCCCGGGACTCGGGACGGGAACAGGGCCTGGGGACCCACGGCCCGGGACGCTCCGGGGTCTGCGCCCGCAGGGTCGGGAAGCGCGCCCTGCCCGGCGCGGCGCAGCACCCTCGGCCGGTCCGGGTTCGAGGCAGCCCGCGCGCGCCAGGCGCTCCCAGGCGGCGCCTCCCGGAGCTCACGGGCGGCCGGGGACGCCCCACTTCCGCGGCGGAGGCGGAGGGCCGCGTCCCGGCGATGCTCCGGCCCGCAAGAGCGAACGGGAGGGCGGCGGCGCCGCCTCGCCGCTCCCCGAAGCGCCGCCCCGGCTGCGCCCCGCGCTGGCTCCTCCTCTTCCCCTCCGCCGCCGCCCCGCCTCCGCCTGCAAACCCAAACACCCCCGGCTCCCGCTGCGCGTCGACCCCGCGCCCGGCCCGCCTCAGGGGCCCGCGGCCGCGGCCGAGCGATGCTGCTGCTGGCGGCCGCCTTCCTCGTGGCCTTCGTGCTGCTGCTCTACATGGTGTCCCCGCTCATCAGCCCCAAGCCGCTCGCCCTGCCCGGGGCGCATGTGGTGGTGAGTGGCCTCCTGTTGCTGCCCGCGTCGCGCCGTGCCAGGCCGTGGTCCTCGGGCAGGGCCGGCCGGGTGGGGAGGGTCCCCCGCCGCCGTCCACCCCGGCACTGCCCCCTCGGGCCGGGCGATCGGCTTCGGGACCCGCCCTCCGCCGCGTCTGGCTCCTCCCGGGCCCGGAGAGCGGCGCGGCCGGGGACCTCGCCTGCGGGCCGGGCTCCCGGGGCTGCAGGGGCCCGGCCGCTGCTCGCCGGTCCCCCTCCCCGAGCATCCCTGGGTGCCTGCCCTCAGTTTTCCCCGTGAGTCAGTTGAGCCTCAGAGAGGCAGAGAAGAAACTTTGCCAAGGACACAGCGGTCGGGGGCGCGCGGGCCGGGTCTGCAGGGGACGGGCAGGAGGGAAGGGGGGGGTCTCCCGCCGCGGCAGCCTGGATCCGGGGTGGGGGTGGCCTGTGCTGGGGACACAGAGAGCAGCCGCCGAAGGATTCCGGGAAGTGACTCACCTGAGCCGGGGCTGAACTGCTCAGAAGCTGCAGCGCTGGCGGAGTGTAGACGCTCTGCCGGGTCTACACCGCTGGTCTCCCAGCCCACACTGGGGTCTGCTGGTGGCTGCGCCAACGCGAGGCTTTGCCACGATTGCACAGTCGGAAGGACGAGCCAGATGTCCTGGCCAGGGTTTTTGGGGGACCAGGAAGGACGAGCCAGATGTCCTGGCCAGGGTTTTTTTGGGGACCAGGAGAGGTTCTCGCCGGAAGCTCGCGCGTCCCTGGCGCTGCGGAACCTGGCACCTGGTGTGCGGGGAGCGCCGGGATCCTGCTCACCTGCCCGGCTTTCCTGCGGCCTCACCCGTTTGGGCCTCACCGCCCCCGAGGCGACTCGAGGCTGGGACTTGGGAAGGAGGAGCGCGGGTTTCCCAGCCCGCGGCGCAGGTGCAGTGCGTGTCCCCGCCGCGGTGAGAGCCCGGCCCGCCGGGTCGGTGCGGGTCGGGACGGTGTGTTTGCCTGGGCCTGAAATCCGGACATTTGTGAACACGAAGGTGTATTTCCTCCTGTGCCGTCTCCCTTGGAATCTGTGTGCTTTGCTGTCTGTCGTTCCCGAGGTAGAGGCGAGTGAGGTTTGGGGGGTAGGTTCCTTACAAGGAGACGGAAGCAGAACTGAGCTTCCGAAGGGTTCACACGCACGAAATTCCTGCCTCCGACCGTGGCTTTCAACGTTGGGTTCTTTCAGAACTTGTGCCCGCAGAGTGTAACTTGGGGGGCAAAGTCGAGCCAGAGCAGCGTGTCTAAGACGTTTCACTTGACCCTGACGCTCACCCTCCTGGCCCCATACTTCTCCAAGCCCCAGGAACCCCGGATCTGTTGGCATACACCAAGAAACATTTCTTCTTTTTCGCCATCTCGCTTCAGTCCACCACCACAAAGGAGAGCGGCACGAGTAATTCACGTGGTGTCACCATCCGTCGTTTTTCATGGCATTAGGGGAGGAAAGTGTAATTATTCCCATGTATTAGTAGGAGACAGGGTGGTGCCTGGACAAACGTATGAGCAAGCATGGACAAGTCAATTTTAGACAGTTCTTATGGAGGGGTCTTCAGAAAGCTCATAGGAAATAGGGATTATGAAAAAGTGTGCATACATTGCCAACGTGTTTTGCACCAAGATGAGCTTGTCTTTTAATGCCATTTTCCATGAACTTTTTGAAGTACCCTTGAGTACTAGTTTCCCATGAGCCCTTATCCAAAAGCTTGAGTGTTCCTCTGTTTTGGAGGGATCGTCTTAGAGAACAGGCTTACACGCCGCTTTTGCTTTGAAGTCTGATGTCTGCACAGCACCTTAGAGCATACACGTTTTTCTCCTTAACCTCGTAACTTCTGCTTCCATCAAGTTATTGCACAGTGAATGGGAACGTTTTATTTACAAGATTTTTTGACATTGTTTTTTTAGATTTTATTTATTTGAGAGGTAGAGTTACAGACAATGAGAGGGAGACAGAAAGATCTTCCATCTACTGGTTCACTCCCCAGATGGCTGCAATGGCCAGAACTGGGCCGATCCGAAACCAGGAGCCAGGGCCTTCTTCCGGGTCTCCCACGTGGGTGCAGGGGCCCAAGGACTTGGGGCATCTTCCACTGCTTTCCCAGGCCATAGCAGAGAGCTGGATTGGAACAGGAGCAGCTGGGACTAGAACAGGTGCCTCTATGGATGCCAGGGCTGCAGGCTGGGGCTTTAACCCGCTGCACCACAGCACCAGCCCCGACATTGTGTTTTTCAGAGAAACGGCATCATGGAAGAATCCTTTAGAAGTTCATGGAAGTGGAATTACAAGATATTTGTTTTGGTGCAAAAAAGTTAGAAATCCAGTGGGTTTTTTTTTTCATAATACATATTTTTTATGAACTTTCTGAAGATCTCTCTTATGCACAGATTTTGAGAATCTTTTGCACCAAAATAATCTTTTAATTCCATTTCCCAGGAACTGTTTGAAGTAAGCTCATACATCGTTTTGCAGATTACTGTTGCAGGCATTTATTTCACAAGATACTGGGCTAGGAATAAGTAAGATCAAGTAGACTGGGAGTCCAGCAAGGGAGCCGAGATCTGTCTGGAAGAAACATGCATGAGATGGACAGTGGTGAGCAGGGCTGGACTGAGTCAAGGGTCAGGATGAGCCTTGTGGACGAGGGGAGGATGTTCGGACCAGACTCTGCAGGATGAGTCGGGCTTGGAAGTGTGGGTGTAGGGGAAGAGGGGGGAGGGATATCCAGGCAGCAGGGACAGCATCATGCAACACTGGGAGGGACACTTTTAGAGTCCTAATTGCAGTGGAATTGTCAGTGTGGTGAAATTTAATAACCAACCCAAAAGCAGCCCTTGGAGGCAGCTGGTGTATTTTTACCGAAACCTTCTACTGGTGATTGGTCAGTTAGCCCAAAGAAACCTCTTTGGTGATGGCAAGTTGAGGCTAAAAAGGAGTATGGGGTACCTAACAGGTCACGTAGAGATAGGTCCCTCTGTGTAGGAGTGTCTTATGAACATTTTTAAATCATGGATTGGGGACAGAGATGTTCCTTACAGTATGATTTACATGTAATGTAAAATATTCAGAATAATTGAAAAGTTGGACTACAGGGAAATGGAATTTTTTAAAGAAGCACATTTTTTAAAAAATATTTTATTTACTGGAAAGACAGAGTTAGAGAGCTAGAGACTAGCTCACTCCCCAAATGGCCGCAACTGAGCCAATCCAAAACCAGGAGCCAGGAGCTTCTTCCAGATCTCCCATGTGGGTGCAGGGGCCCAAGGACCTAGGCCATCCTCCACCGCTTTCCCAAGCACATTAGCAGGGAACTGGATCAGAAATGGAGCAGCTGGGACTCAAACCAGTGCCCATATGGGATGGCAGTGCTGTAGGCCGGGACCTTAACCCACTGCACCACAGTGCTGACCCCAAAATAGATGTTTTGATACAGCTGTTTAACGCAATGTTGGGAAGCCTTTCAGTTTTTCTACAAAAGATAGTATGACACAATTTTTTAAAAGAAAATTTACCTTATTTATTTGAAAGGCATAGTGACAGGGAGAAACAGAAAGGGATGTTCTATCCACTGGTTCACTCCCCAGGTGGCTACAAACGCTGGGGCTGAGCCAGGCCAAAATCAGGAGCCTGGAATTCCATCCAGGTCTCCCACTTTGGTTTCAGTACATCTGCTGCTTTCCTAGGTGCATTAGCAGGGAGCTGGATCAGAAGTGGAACAGCTGTGACTCAAACCAGTGCTCTGATGTGGGATGCCAGTGTTACAGACAGCACCTTAACTCACTGTACCACATCACCAGCCTCTATAATTTTTTAAAAACAGTACACAGGGGTCGGTACTGTGGTGTAGTAGGTTAAGCATCCAGCCGCGGTGCCAGCATCCCATATGGGCGCTGGTTTGAGTTCTGGCTACTCCGCTTCCCATCCAGCTCCCTGCTGATGTCCTGGGAAAGCAGTAGAAGATGGCCCAAGTGCTTGGGCCCCTGCATCTGCATGGGAGACCTGGAAGAAGCCCCTGGTTTTAGATTGGCCCAGCTCTGGATATTGTGGCCATTTGGGGGAGTGAACCACAGATGGAAGAACTCTCTGCCTCTCCCTCTCTCTGTCTGTAACTCTGCCTCTCAAGTAAATAAATAAATCTTAAAAAAAAAAAAACAGTATACAATGCCATGCAAAATTATCTAATTTGCATAGGGAAAATGACTCAATGATAATTCTGGGTATCTTATTAAGTGAAATATATTTTGAGCCCTTACCCGCTGAGTGCTAAGGGTGTAGTGAGGAACAAGCATAGAATTGTTATTTTCACATAGTTTATGAGATGATGATTGGAGACATGATTGTGAGCCAAGCAATCACACAAATCGAGGCATGGCTATTTGCTTATGTGCGTGAAAAAAGAACGAAGTGCTGGGAAGTACATTGAGGTCAGGGTAGGGAAGGCAGTGAAGGCTCTCCTGAGGAACTGATGTTATGGTTGAGATTTGCTGGGCCGGTCAATGCCAGCTGGATGAAAAGAAGGGAGGTGAGCATGGCAAGCAGGGGAAATGGAGTGTGCAAAGGCCGGGTTGCTGGAGAGTGCATGGACCTGAAAGACAGCCCGTGTGGCTGAGCCGTAGATAGTGAGCAGCAAAAGAGCACAAGCGGGAGAGCTTTACATTTCCCTGTTGCCTTGTGACCATGTGCCATTTCATCATAAGCAGCCATTTAAAATTGGAGATACATGCAGGTGGGCATTGCTTTTTTTATCTGTTGTAGATGTGCGTGCAGGAGGAAATCAGGTTTATTTGGATTTGAAATCAGAGGCACATGATAACTTTTTTTTTAAAGATTTATTTATTTGAAAGGCAGAGTTACAGGGAGAGGGAGAGACAGAGAGAAACAATGAGATCTTCCATCAGCTGGTTCACTCCCCAGATGAGTGCAACAGCTGGAGCTGAGCCAAAGCTAGGAGCCTGGAAATCAGTCTGGGTCTCTCGCGTGGGTGCAGGTTGGGCCGTCTGCTGCTGCTTTGCCAGGCACATTTACAGGGAGCTGGATCAGAAGTGGAGCAGCCAGGACTCAACCCAGTGCTCATATGGGATGCCGGTGTCACAGGCAGCAGCTTTACCCACTGTGCCACAGCGCCACTCCCCCAATATATCATGTATTAGCTAGACTTACAGGGCACTTTTACTCCAGTGCCTGCAATATTTCCCTCGGAACAGTATTATAGGTGTGGTGTGTGGTTGAGGATTAAGAGCAGTCAAAGCAGCAGACCCTGCTGCTATTGTGATCATTCATGCTTGCATGGGTTCCAGTGCGATGTGTAGAAGCTGCAATAGCTAAACATTTACTTCTGTGAAACCCATCCTAGTGACTTAAAATTCCCCCTAAAAGGGGATATACCAATTGCTAAGAAGATTTTTTGATGTTTGCTTTAGGTTACAGGAGGTTCCAGTGGCATTGGGAAGTGCATTGCTATCGAGTGCTATAAACAAGGCGCATTTATAACTCTCGTTGCCCGAAATGAGGTAAGTCTTTTGGTTCCTTCGTACTAACTTATTTATGCAACCCTACTTAGTCAAAGCAGCTGAGCTAATCGTCTTAGTATACACACCTGCTCTGGACTGGTATGCGTTTACTGCCTGATTTGAGGTGTGAGTCCTGAACGATGGGTTCGTTATCATATTGAAGCCAGCACTTCCCAGCCAGACCAGCTCCACAAATATTTATGTGGTGCCGTTGACATATTAGGCAACATCATCATGGTCACGGCAGTGAAGACACGCCTGGCTAGCCAGGGTCCCCACCAGCCTGGAGCTGACGGCTGAAGGTTTACAGGTGTTTCTCTATGGTTGTTTGTCATTTGCTTGTGATGTGACAGGTTCACCACAAGGCAATCTCCTTCCGCCCCAGAGGTTTAGCAGGCTGTGCTTTCCTGTGTCAAGTCAAGGCGGGGTCTGTTTTTCTTTTCTTCAGGGTCTGTGACTGTAGCCAAAATTGTTTGCAGAGCACACACACCTGTGGGATCCCACGCCATTGCGCTCTGCCTGTGTGGTGCTTGCCGCTTAGCAAGTGCTCAGAACAGGTTTGCCGAGTAGAGAAATGAAGGGAGGAGTGATAGGGAGAGTGGGGATGCCAGTGTGGCGTCCTCGTCCTCGCTTGGAGATTAACTGCTCAGGTGGGGTTGGACAGCTGACCAGAGCCCAGTGGGCACGGCGAGGCAGGGCTGGCCTCTGGGGGAAGATGGCTAAACGACACAAGTAGGCTGGGATGGTCAGAGTTTCTTACCATGAAAGGCAGAATTAAACAAGCTTTGTCGCTGAAGCTGCCTCGCGTGAGTGGACACGTAAGTGTAATGAAATGGCATTCTGGGATTTACACAGAGCCAGTATCTGACACAGAATGAATGGAGAAGCGTGGTGGGAGGCCCAGCAGGGCAAGTGCCCGGTCACTCCTAGAGGAGGCCTTACTGGCCAGAGGTGAAAGAGCCAAAGAGCCTTTGGGCATCAAGACATTTTCTGGTAGAATTTTCCATTCTAATCTTACCCAGATATTGTTAGGTGAAAATTACAGACAATAATATTGCTCAATATAGTTCTGCTAATAGATACACACAGGTCAAGTAATTAATAGAATAGCAGTATGGTGTTAGAGACCCTGCCAGGCTGAGAGGCTGTACATGCCCTTCGGAAGAATTCTCCTCCCCTTTTGTTGTGTTCTAGCTCTCATGATGTATTTAAGGTACTCTTATAGTACATGAAGATACTCTAAACCAATATCTTTTTTCTTGAAAAAAGTAAAGCAACTAACATCGAGACCTGGGAAGAGTTTTCCACTTACATATCTTAAGAGTATTTTGGAAGTGGCCAGAGATTTATCCAGTCCCTCTCAAAAGTGATTTTTACCATAATTGCTTTCATGGTAGAGGAGGAAGAACATGGGATGATATAGAAGCCCTCTTGACATGGAGTCATATGTACCTTTCATTTTTGGGGTCGTTGTATAGCAATATAGTCACTTTTATATCACAGCTGAATAAGCTCAAATCAAAACATTTATTAAAATTGAAAGGGTGATTAGTTAATATTGGGTTTTTGAGCTTCATTTATTTTTCCTGTTTTGTTCCCCTGTGATTAGTTTAAAAACTTGCTGTCACTTATTTGTAGCCCAACATACTTTACAGCTTCTTTCTTTCTTGGATCGTGGCCCAGTTTACCTATGCAGTGTAGGTGCTGTTTGTGTGTTTCTTAGATTTTAACACTCACACAATAAATTTTTTCCCCTCTCTTTTAACAAACAAGCAGATGGATATACAGACAACCACCAAAACTCACTCTTCTGTATTGCTTTCAGGACAAGTTGCTGCAGGCAAAGAAAGAAATTGAAAAGCATTCTATAAATGACAAACAGGTAAGTCACTGTCTATACACATCTACACAGTCCTCTAAGGGGGAAAAGGACTACTTTAACTGTTCATTGACAGCACATACTGTTTTTCCAATTAAAGTACACACTAGACTGTTTTCGAGAAGGTATAGTTCTTGTCCCACCCCCATCTTTAGCTTACCGGGGCAGGTAGCTACGCTCCTGCCCTCTACACAACAGCTTTGCCAGCCTCCACGCGTGGGCGAGGACAGATCTTCTGAGGAGATTCATGCTGAACATTTCTACTCGCATTGTGAGAAACAGCCAAACGTACCTTATCTTTTCATTTTAAGTCCTAAATTTGGTTGACATTTGGATTAATGGGCACACTGCGGGATAAAGTATTCTGACTCATAAGATTTTCTGATAAAGCTTCATGTTGACCAGAAAACACTTAAAAAAAAAAAAAAAAAGAAAGAAAAGATGCAATTGTTTGAATTGTCCAGGCACTCAGGTTATTGCTGGAAAATATACAGATTTGCACACAAAAATCTGCCAGTGGTCCAATAACAGAATTTTCACTAGAAAATGATTTAATTCCAATCATCTATTTAAATGAACTTTATTCAAATGCTGGAGAGGAAAGGTATTGTAAAAAGGTTTTTGGTTGTAAAATTTTTTAATGAATGAAATTATATATACAACGTATATTTCCATGTAAAATACAATAACAAATTAACCACACCCTCATCACCCAATAAGAAATAGGGTTTACCAGGGTGTCTGAAGCTCCTAAGTGCCCCATCAGCCCCTTCCCTCCTGTCTCCTTCCTGGAGGTCACCTCCCACCTGGTTTCTGTGTTGATCCTTTGCTTATCTTGATAATCTTCCCTTATCTGTTAAAATGCATGTGACCCTACTTACTATGTTGTTTATGGCAACCATCTTATTTTGTTAACAGCTTTGTGAAGATATAACCTACACATCAAATATACAGTTGACCTATTTAAGGCATACAAGCCAGTGATTAGCTGGTCACAGAGTTATGCAACCATCCCTACAACCAGTTTCAGAACATCCTTGTCACACTCCTGGACCCATTATCAGTCACAACCCATTCCCACCCATCCCCCTGTGAGCCCTGAGCAATCACTTACCTACTGAGTATTGTCTTTGGAGATTTGTAAGTCATTGTTCTTTATGAATTCGTGCTCAACTTGATTGCTTCACTCCATATTAGTTTTGGAATTTATCTATTTTGAGGCATAAGGTGGTAGGGTTTTTTTTTTTTGTTTAGTGCTGTTCTGTGTATAAATACATTTGTTTTGTCTCAGTTCTACTGTGGGTAATATTGAGGTTGTTACCAGTATTTCTGTTTTGTGTTTTGCTGTTAACGGAAGTTTTACGAGCTCTGTGTGTGCAGCTGGCCAGGAGTGTTCTGTACCTGGTCATGGGACTCCTGAGCTGTGGTATGTGTCTGTCTTCAGCCCCCCCACCAGGAGTGAAGGTGGCTGCTGTCACGCCATGTCCTTGTCAACACTTGGTCTTGGCAGATTTAATTTTTCCCTTTCTGATGGGCTCTAAATAAACTTCTTGTGGTTTTAGTTGCCTTTGTCCCCCCTCCAGAGTCTATTAGAGATCTTTTCATGTCAATAAAAATAACAGTAATCTACCTCATTTTTTAAAGTGACTGCAGCATTGTATTGGGTGCACCTGAGTTTATTTAATCAATTTCATGTTGTCGGGCTGAGTTTGTTTGGCTTTTGCAATCTCTGTTCCTTGTCCACACCTCCTTGTACACATACTGAGTTCTTCTCTAGGACTCTGGCCTCTGCCTGTACCCTTTCTCTGAAGCTCACACATGGCAGAGCACCCCTCTGCAAATTGTCCTGTTTCTCTGGATTCACATAACCAGTGATAGAAAGGAAGGATATAGTGAAATGCGTGGCACTGGAGCACTGATGGCTGGAGGCCTGTCTTGCCTGTTACTCCTCCTCATACCTCTTGGCCCCTCCTAATCTGTCAGGGGACTTGGGGTGCGTGGAAAACTCTTCCTTTTCCATTAAGGGAGGGGAGATAATCTAGGGTGGGGATCTGTTGAGAGGGGCTGATGCCCTGGGAGCATTTTTGTCCTGGTAATTTGCTAACATTTTTGTTTCCAAATTCACTTATCTGTAGTATAGACTTTATTTACAGTACATCAGGTAACCTTACACACAAAGTGTGGAAAAGCATTTTTAAAAGCTGCTTCCTCAGGGGCTGGCACTGTGGTGTAGTGGGCTAAGCCTCCACCTGCGGCGCCGGCATTCCGTGTGGGTGCCACTTCTAGTCCCAGCTGCTCCACTTCCGATCTGGCTCTTTATGTCCTGGGAAAACAGTAGAGGACTGCCCAAGGGCTTGGGCCCCTGCACCAAAGTGGGAGACCCAGAAGAATCTCCTGGCTCCTGGCTTTGGATCGGCTCAGCTCCAGCTGTTGGGACAGTTAGAGAGTGTACAAGGGGATGGGAGACCTTTCTCTCTCCCTCTCTCTGTCTGTAACTCTACCTCTCAAATAAATAAATAAAATCTTAAAAACAAACAAACAAACAACAAACCTGATTCCTCAGCTCCCTGGTAATAGCCTGGGAAAAGCAGCAGAGGACAGCCCATGTGTGTGGGCTGCTGCACCCATGTGGGAACCCTGGAAGAAGCTACTGGCTCTGGCTTCTCCGTTGCTGAGCCCTGGCTTTTGTGGCCTTATGGGAAGCCAATCAGCAGATAGAAAACCCCTCTCTCTGTAATTCTGTCTTTCAAATAAATAAATCTTTTTTTTAAAAAAGATTCTATTTTTTTTTCACTTTTTTTTTTTTTTTAAAGATTTAGGTATTTATTTGAAAGGAGAGTTACAGAGAGGCAGAGAGAGAGAGAGGTCTTCAATTCACTGGTTCACTCCCCAAATGGCTGCAGCAGCCGGAGCTGGGCTGATCTGAAGCCAGGAGCCAGGAGCTTTTTCCGGGTCTCTCATGCAGGTGCAGGGGCCCTAAGACTTGGGCCATCTTCTGCTGCTTTTCCAGGTCAAAGCAGAGAACTAGATCAGAAGTGGAGCAGCTGGGACTCGAACCAGCACCCATATGGGATGCCGGCACTGTAGGTGGTGGCTTTACCCACTATGCCACAGCGCCTGCCTGCCTGCCTTCCTTCCTTCCTTCCTTCCTTCCTTCCTTCCTTTCTTTTTCAAAAACATTTATTTATTTGTTGGAAATCCAGAGTTACAGAGACAGAGAGAGAGAGTGATCTTCCATCCACTGGTTAACTCCCTAAATGGTCGCAATGGCCGGAGCTGGACCAGACTGAAGCCAAAAGCCAGGAGTTTCTTCCTGGTCTCTCAAGTCTGTGCAGGGGCCCAAGCACCTGGGTTGTTCTCCGCTGCTTTCCCAGGAACATTAGCAGGGAGGTGGATCAGAAGTGGGGCCAGTGCTGTGGCATAGCTGATAAAGCTGCAGCCTGCAGCGCCGGTATCCTATATGGGTGCCAGTTTGAGTCCTGGGCTCTACTTCCGGTTCAGCTCTCTGCTATGGCCTGGGAAAGCAGTAGGCAATGGCTCAAGACCTTGGGTCCCTGCATCCATGTGGGAGACCCAGAAGAGGCTTCTAGGCTTTGGATTGGCACTTGTGGCCAATTGAGAAGTAAACCAGTGGATGGAAGACCTCTCTCTCTCTCTGCCTGTCCTTCTCTCTCTGTGTAACTCTTTCAAATAAATAAATAAATAAATCTTAAAAAAAAAAAAAAAAAAGTGGAGCAGCAGGGACTTGAATCAGTTCCCATATGGGACCCTGGCGCTCAGCAGGCAGATTTACCCACTACACCACAATGCCAGCCCCAGAAAGTAGTTTTTAAAGAAAAAAATAGGGGCCTAGCATTGTGTCTTTAAAAAATAAAAAATAAATAAAAACCGCTTTCTGTGTGAGAATGTGGAGGAAAAAAATCCTCTTTGGGTGTCGCACAGCAAGGATCCTGGTCCTTTTCTTAGAATTTAGGTTTCCTTCTTGCACAAAATAAAACTGATGTCAAATCTGAAGGTGGAGGGTGGCTTTTCTTTTTTTTTTAAAGATTAATTTATTTATTTGAAAGGCAGAGTTAACAGAGAGGTAGACGCAGAGAGAGAGAGAGAAAGGTCTTCCATCCTCTAGTTCACTCCCCAAATTGCCCACAATGGCCAGAGCTGAGCTCATTCAAAGCCAGGAGCCAAGAGCTTCTTCTTGGTCTCCCACATGGGCATAGGGGCCCAAGGACTTGGGCAATCCTCTGCTTTCCCAGGCCAAACCAGAGAATTGGATTGGAAGAACAGCAGCTGAGACTCGAACCGTGCCTATCTGGGATGCCGGCTCTGCAGGCTGCCGCTTTACCTGCTACGCCACAGCGCTGGTCCCTGGAGGGTGGCTTTTTATTCCGTCCTTTGGCCTGGCTGCCTGTAGCTGGAGAAAATCATCGTCATCACGGACTTCCGAGGCCCTCATTTTCAGGGGAGGCCCCTGTGCCCTTGTAGGTGGGCTCAGCTGGAGGAGGAAGCAGCAGGACTGTATCCTGTGTTTCCCAAATGCCTGCCTGTCCTCCCCAGCTCCCCCTCTCCTCGCAGGCTCAGAGCTGCATGTAGACACTGCTGTGTCAGTGGGCATTGCCACTACTAACAGCAACATTGGCAGAGCTCTCTTTTTTTAATTTTTAGGATTTATTTATCTATTTGAAAGGCAGAGTTACAGAGAGAGGGAGAGAGAGAGATCTTCCATCCACTCGTTTTCTACCCTACCCAAAAGGCTGCAGTGGCTAGAGCTGGGCCGATCTGAAGCCAGGATCCAGGAGCTTCTTCCAGGTGTCCCACATGGGAACAGGGGCCATCTTCTGCTGATTTTCCAGGTACATTAGCAGGGAGCTGGATTGGAAGTGGAACAGCTGGAACTCAAACTGGCACTCATAGGGGATGCTGGTGTTACAGGTAGTGACTTAACCCACTGTGCCCCAGTGCTGGCCCTGACATTAGCAAATTTCAAACTCTGTAATCTATACATTGAAGGTTGGCTTTCTTCTCTGTTACAAAGAATTGCTTTTCATTAAAAACATCCC
The DNA here is from genome assembly GCF_033115175.1 of Lepus europaeus. Taxonomy (NCBI): domain Eukaryota; kingdom Metazoa; phylum Chordata; class Mammalia; order Lagomorpha; family Leporidae; genus Lepus; species Lepus europaeus. The sequence goes on along the minus strand of NC_084835.1, from coordinate 110,637,767 downwards.
AAAACATAGTTTTGACACCTGAATATTTTTTATCATTTTTTTTCTACAGGTTGTCCTTTGTATATCGGTTGATGTATCTCAAGATTATAACCAAGTAGAGAATGTCATAAAACAAGTAAGAGACTGAGCTGATTGAAATGAATGTGCTGGACTTTTGATTGGTTCTTGTCATTGTGTTCTGTGGGTTGGACTTGGTAAATCTTCCCTTTGGGGTAAATAGTTATGTAGATTTTATGTATTAATATTGAATTTGCTGTTGAGTGATTTTTCTTTCCTCCTCTCTGTAAATACCTGCTCTGATAAATTTTTCTAGGCACAGGAGAAGCTGGGACCAGTGGACATGCTGGTCAACTGTGCAGGAATGTCCGTGGCAGGGAAGTTTGAAGATCTCGAAGTTAGCACTTTTGAAGTAAGTACGGTTGTTTGCTCACTGGGTAGCTCATTTACTGAAAGCAGCACAAAGCCACAGGAAAGGCTTTAAGCACGGAGTAGGTGAATGCATTTAGAAATTCATAGACACTTGGGAAGGCGAAGGAAGAGTGACCAGGGTTTTGGGTCCAGTGTCACAGCCGTCCAACCGTAGGAATGTCGGTTGTCTCAGATGTGAGCGGAACATCTACTGCGACACAGATCTCTGCAGCCACTCGCTGAGACCTTGTCTCAATAGAGCACTCGTAAAGCATCCGTGATGCTGACAGTGGGAAACCCAAAGAGCTGAAGGAAAGACTCGCCACAGCACTCGAGTCAAAATAAAAAGATAACGCATCCTCGTCGTGTTGATATTTTTAAACAAGCACATCAAGGAACCTCTCAGTAATTTATTTCAGCACCAAAGAAATGGGCATTCGATTCGATGTCTTTTTGAAGAACAAAACAGTTTATTTGGCAGAGCGTAAACCATCTTTTTTCAGGTGTTCCGTTGAGCCTTCACTGCAGTCATAGATTTTAAACGCTTGAGCCTGCAAAGTGAAAGGGCTTTCTTCTTTAGAAATGGAGACTGCGCGGCCAGGGTTGCCGCTTCTAGTAGGCTGCGGGGTTTACCTAAAACAAGCAGGAGAGTCAGGATGCTGGTACAGGCAGAGAGGTGGGACTTGAGTCTCAGCAGGGGTTTCACCCCAAGGGAGAACTACGCTTCTGAAAGGACAGGAGGACTGCTAACCCAGACCCGCTGATGAGAGAGGCTGTGATCCAGGACCTGATGGGGGTGGGCCTCTTGGGCCCTCTACTTGTGCTCCCCTCCAAGGGATGGGAGGACACTGTATTCTGGTTGTGTCACCTTCTAAAGCCATTGTTTGCTCTCTCCCTTTTAAATCCCAATGACTTGCCTTGTGCTGTGGAGTCCAGTGTGGCTTTGTAGTCATAGTGAATTCTTGGTTATGTGTGTATTTGTTCTTAGCTTTACTTTTATTGATATTCCTGGGGAGTCACACATGTCACAGCTCCTTGCTTGGGGAATAGGGCACATCAGGACTGTGAGAAACCTGGCTGGTCTTTCTCTGCACGCTGCCCCATGTGTGTCTCCTCCCTTTGCTGACGTTGTTGGCATCCTTTGTGGGTCCATAGACTGTAGTCGTAAGCCTGGCTGTGTGCTGAGAGCTCTTCAGTGGTCCCCAAGCCTGGGGGTGGTTTATGGGGAACCTAACACACTTATCTTTCTTTTCCTTTTTCATGGTTTCTTGGTGCTGGGTCTTTCCTTATCTACCACTGGATATTAAGAAGAGTTATTTAAGTTTTCTTTTGTCCTTTTGCACATGTGTTTATTTTGTCTAAAGGGCAGGGTCTCTGTATTTCATGGTAGAGGCTTTGCTGTGCTTTCACGTTTAAAAAAGGGGTACATATGAGCTGATTGGAGAGCTCATTGCAAGTTCTGTACTGGGAGAGAGATGTTTGATTATGGGCCCCTCTCTAGTGATTGGGCTGTATACTGTGAGGAAATTTCAGTGCCAGAACCTTAGGTCTTTCCTCGTGGGTTGGGTCAAAGCCTTGGGGAAGTCTTCAGGCCTCCAGCTTCATATGTACCTGGCTGCAGGTATATCAGTACCTGGACAGACTCTCAATTAAACCCTCATTGACCTCCAGTGCCTACCACACTAGAAGAGGGGCCCACATCAGCTCTTTGGAGAGAGAAAGGTGTCTAGGACCTGACAGTTTTTGTTTTGTCATTTTCCTCCATCTCTATCTCTACATATCTGCATATATTTTAAATTTTTATGTATGTATTTGCTAGGAAGAGAGAATGCCCATCCACTGATGCTTGCAGTGGCCAGGGCTGGGAGGGGCCAAAGTCTGGAGCCTGGAATTCAGTCTGGGTCTCCCACGAGAATGGAAGGAACCCAGCTACTTGGGCTATCACCTGTTGCCTCCCAGCATCCACATTAGCAGGAATTTAGAGTCAGGAGCCAGAGCCACGTCACACTCCAATGTGGAACGCAGGATGTGCAACGTCAACCAGCATCTTGACCACTAGACCAAACATTTGCCCTAAATATATATGATATATTTTTAAGGATTTATTTATTTATTTGAAAGAGTGACAGACACAGGGAGAGACAGAGCGAGAGAAAGAGAGAGAGAGAGAGCGAGCAAGAGTGTTTTCTATCTGTTGCTTCACTTCCCAAATAGCTGCAACAGCCAGGTCTGGGCCAGGCAGAGGCTGGGAGCCAGGAACTCTGCTGATCTCCCACGTGGGTGGCGAGGTCTGCTGCTGCTTTCCTAGGCACAATAGTAGAAGCTGGATTGGAACCTGAGCAGCCAGGACTTGAAGTGGTATTCTTATGTGATACCAGCATTGCAAGTGGCAGCTTAACCTGCAGTGCTGGCCTCCCCCAGGTGTATGTATTTTTTTTTTTTTTTTTTTGACAGGCAGAGTGGATAGTGAGAGAGAGAGAGACAGAGAGACAGAGAGAAAGGTCTTCCTTTTTGCCGCTGGTTCACCCTCCAATGGCCGCTGTGGCTGGCGCATCTCACTGATCCGAAGCCAGGAGCCAGGTGCTTCTCCTGGTCTCCCATGCGGGTGCAGGGCCCAAGCACTTGGGCCATCCTCCACTGCCTTCCCGGGCCACAGCAGAGAGCTGGCCTGGAAGAGGGGCAACCGGGATAGAATCCTGCGCCCCAACTGGGACTAGAACCCGGTGTGCTGGTGCCACAAGGCGGAGGATTAGCCTGTTAAGCCATGGCGCCGGCCAGGTGTATGTATTTTTAAGGTGAGAAACCATCTAACATAAAATTGCTGTCTTCAGGGATACATTCCGGAGGCATTCAGCAAATTCACAGTGTTGTGCAACTCCCATCTCTGTCCAGTTCCAAAATGTTTTCGTCACCCCAAGGGGAACTCTGGACTCATTACCCAGTTACCCTTCATTCCCTCCTCCCCCCAACCCTGGTCACTGGCAACCACCAATCTGTATTCTGTCTTCCTGGATGTTTTGTATAAGTGGCATCCTATGCTACCTGGCCCTTTGTGTCTGCCTTGTCTCACTGACCATGTTTCTGAGGTCCGTTCACATGGTAGCCAGCAGGGGTCAACACCTTATTCCTTTTTGCATTCTGGTAATACTCCATGGCATGCAAATAACTCATTTTGTTTATTCACTCATCTTTGGTGAAATTTGAGCTCTTCTACCTGACCTTTTTTTTTAAAAAGAGATTTATCTATTTATTTGAAAAGTGGAGGAACAGAGAGGGAGAGACAGGCAGAGAGAGAGACATCTTCCCAGCACTTGAGCCATCTTCCACTCCTTCCCCAGGCGTATTAGCAGGGAGCTGGATCTGAAGTGGATAAGCCAGGACTCAAACTGGTGCCCCTACCTGACGGCCTTCACACTTCTGCCTTTCAGCCCAGTGCCCACCCACACCCACCCCTGCCCCAGGGATCCTTGGTACATTGCGAGCCTTTTGGAAGTGTGTGATATATTCCTGCCCTTCAGTTTCTCCATTCCTTGCTTAGCATTCAGTTTTCTGGGGTCATCTTTTGCCCCCCTTTTTAAAAGATGTATTTATTTATTTGAAAGGCAGAGTTACAAAGAGGCAGAGAGGGAGAGAGAAAAAGGTGTTCCATCCACTGGTTCACTCCCCAGATGGTCGCAACGGCTGGCGCAACACTGATCCAAAGCCAGGAGGCAGGAGCTTCTTCTGGGTCTCTCACACGGGTGCAGGGACCCAAGACTTGGGCCATCTTCTACTGCTTTCCCAGGCTATAGCAGAGAGTGGATCAGAAGTGGAACAGCCAGGACTTGAACCGGTGCCCAAATGGGATGCCAGCACTGCAGCAGCCGCCCCTGGGGTCTTCTGAGTTAGTTATCACTCATTTTTCTGTTCTTCAACTTCCCAAATATTACCGTTGTCATTTTTGTCCACATTTGCTTTGTTCTGATGGGATCTTGCCTTTAAAAAGCAATCTCTTGGAGCCAGCTTTGTGGTGCAGTAGGTTAAGCTGCTGGCTATGATGCCAGCATCCCAAATGAGTACCAGTTCGAATCCTGGCTGCTCCACTTCTGTCCGGCTCCCTGCTAATGCACCTAGAAAAGCAGTTCAAGAGGGTTCAAGTCCCTGCACCCACCTGGGAGACCTAGACAAAGCTCCTGCCTCCTGGCTTGGCCTGACCTAGCCCCAGCTGTTAGGGCCATTTAGGGAATGAACCAGATCTCTGGAGGATCTCTCTCTTTGTCTCTTCCTCTCTCTCACTGCAACTCTGCTTTTAAAAATAAATAAATCTTTAAGAACAAAATAAAAATAACAATGTCTTTACTGAAATTTTCAGAGAATGTTGAAAAGGGAAGAACTGAGATGAATACCTAAGTTTGGTGTTCCATCTTTTTTCAGGGACTTTTAAGGAATATTTGTATTATTAAAACTGGGGGCCGGTGCCACGGCTCACTAGGCTAATCCTCTGCCTGCGGCGCCGGCACCCCGGGTTCTAGTCCCATTCGGGGCACTGGATTCTGTCCTGGTTGCCCTTCGTCCAGTCCAGCTCTCTGCTGTGGCCTGGAAGTGCATTGGAGGATGGCCCAAGTCCTTGGGCCCTGCACCCACATGGGAGACCAGGAGAAGCACCTGGCTCCTGGCTTCGAATCAGCGCAGTGCGCCGGCCACAGCAGCCATTAGAGGGTGAACCAACTGTAAAAGAAGACCGTTCTCTCTGTCTGTCTCTCTCACTGTCCACTCTGCCTGTCAAAAAAAAAAAAAAAAAAAAAAAGGAATCACAGCATCTTAAAACAACCATTTAAGATTTTCCTCGGTTGTGTACCTGTGCATGTATGCTCTTACTTAATATGTAGAGTAGTTCCACACACAGCCTGACATGTTCTGCTTTTTAAAAACTTGCAACAGAAATACATCCCCCTCCAACCCCGCCGTCACTTCTGGTGTTTCTGGTCATCATTTTTGAAAGGTCCCTAGGAGTCTGTTATTAACATATCATCATCATTGCCTTAAAGTTCCCCCAACTGAAGGGGTCAAGCCCAAGCTATTTACTATGGAAACATTTTAAGGCAGATATTTTCAGATTTTCCAGTGTACGTGTGAGGTTTTGAAGAGTTCGCAGGATGAGGGGGACGTCCAGGTGGTACTTTTGTAAGCTCTTGCCCGTCATCCTTGTGTCCTGTGCTGTACTACGGGCAGGGGCTCCACAAGCGTTTCGCTGGGGCTTCTCTGAGAGTCCTCGCAGCAGTCCTGTGCAGGAGTGCCGAGATGAGCCTCGCTTTCAGCTGTGAAATGAGCACAGTTGTCTATCTTGTTCATCATCAGATAAGGTAGGAAACTGTGGAGCACAGGCTTGGACCCCAAATCTGTTCTGTTCATCACTGTCCTCCTCGTTGGGTCTTTAGCTTAGAACTAATAGGGCTGGAAACCGTCTGAAGCTGTGTCCTAAACGGTCTTCCAAACAGTGTCACACACAACACATACTGTTCTCTTTTGTGAGGAGAAAACGAATTGTGACTGGTTTTCAGCAGACGCGCATCAGTCTGCTGCCACTGTGAGATTGAAACAGGCTGCCAGTGGCAGGTCCTGAGCCCCGCGTCGCGTTTGCAGCATCACGAGGTCATTCGTTCATTCAGCAAAGCTGCTGAGCTCCCCAGTCCCCTGGGCGTCCGCTAAGGAACTTAAATCTGGAAATGGGATCAAATTCCACTGAGCGCGGACTTGAGGCTCTGACCTCGCTCCCACCTCACGCGGCCTCTTTGTTGCCTGCAGAGACTGATGAACCTCAATTACCTGGGCAGTGTGTACCCCAGCCGAGCCGTCATCACCACCATGAAGGAGCGCCGGGTGGGCAGGATCGTGTTTGTGTCTTCCCAGGCCGGGCAGTTGGGGCTGTTTGGCTTCACGGCGTACTCCTCATCCAAGTTTGCCCTGCGGGGATTGGCTGAAGCTTTGCAGATGGAGGTAAAAGTTGGCTCATTTTTTGCATTTATTCCTCTTAGCTTAACAACATATTCCTCTTTAGTTTTGTTGCTTCTTTATGTACATTATTGAATTAAATTAGAGATTTGACATCAGTGAAAGAGAACTGGTCAAGTTTTATAGTTAACATTTTTCATTGCGTAAAGATTATAGTTAGGAAAGAAGCAAAAATGGTTATGGCATTTTGCTTATATAATTCAATATACAAAATACTAGAAATATCCTTACAGTTTTATGGGCCTAATACTGTATATGGGTGAAGTTAACCAGATATTTTAGACATTTTTCTATAACAAAAAGATCTATCCTTGTGACTGAATAATTAGTAACTGAAATAACAGGAAACTTTTTTTATTTTAAGATTTAGTTATTTATTTGAAAACAGTTTTCATCTGCTGGTTCAGTCCCAAATGGCCTCAACATTCAGGGCTGGGCCAGGCTAAGCCAGGAGGTAGGAACTCCCATTTGGGTCTCCCACATGGGTAACAAGGCCTCAGTACTTGAGCTATCACCTGTTGCTTCCCAGGTGCATTAGCAGGGAGCTGGATCCAAAGTGGAATGGCTGGGACTTGAACCAGCACCCCAGGATAGAATGCAGGTGTCCCAAACAGTGGCTTAACCTGCTTCAGCACAAAGCGGCCCCTAATTCTTAGCATTTAGACAAATCATTTACATTGTCCTCAGTTTCAACATCTGTAATATGAGAGGGCTGGAAAAAATACATCATTTCGCTCTCGTGACACTTACATTTTAATATCATGAATGAACATCGAGGACAATGAATACTTTCTGTTTCCACAATTGAAAGGACGTTTTGTAGAAGAAGGGTAGAGTCAGGCTTAGCATCAGAATCAAGTGTCATCATATGCACAACCTCCGACCTCAGCTGGGCCAAGTAGATTTCTGCACCGTTGTCACATGGGAACGCTTAGAAACTTCACTTTACCTCTGTCTCAAACCATGAACCGAGAGGGGCAAGGTAAGATTCATGCCCTTCTGTGAGATTCTATCACCGTCTGTGCTGAAATATAGCACTACATGATGTTCAGCACCCAGAAAATCCTCCGTATGACCAACTCTGTTACCATTGTATGCTTTTAGGAACCCTGGTTAATGATTTAGATCAGGGACACTCTCAGTAATGGGGCCAGGTAGGGCAGAAGGCCAGATAGGCTGTGAAGGCGGGGTAGTGTCTGTACAGCTACTTGAGCCCGCTTTAGCAGCAGAAAGCACCCGTAATAGACAGTATGTGAGTGGGCAGGTATGACTATAGTCCAGTAAAGTTTTGTGCACACAGGCAAAGGGCCGGATTTTTCTCACAAACCATGGTTTGCTGATCACTAGAAGACTCCTTGCTGGTGTGTGACACAGCACACATTACCTGGATATTGATAACTGCTACAGTGTAGATGAATTGTGGAGTTGAGTCCTGAGGAGCATCTTAGGGACCAGTAGACTGCCATTCTCATACCAGAGAAACCGGCCACAAATTGCATTGTTGCCAACCGGCTTAATACTTTAATGAAGAGTAGATCATTGTAATACACTTAGCAACATGGCTGTGAAATTTCAAATAAGAATATTGGTATTTGTTTTGCCAACTTTTACCTAAAAGTCCCTTTATGAATAGCTGTTTTATTTTTACCCCAGTTTTGTGAATACGTGTGGCACATCCTAAGCTGCCTTATAGAAAGAAAACTGAGTTTTCGGTGAATTCAGTGAGTTGCTCAGTCTCGTGGTTGCTTAGTGGTAGCCTGAGTCTGCTCCTTGCAGCAGGGCGTGTCCACTTCAAGGCGGAGTCGCCTGGTCACTGGACTACTTGCCTCAGCTCTCGGTTTGCTTTTTGAACCCATGCAGGTGCAGAGAGGTTTTGAAGATGAAAAATCTGCTAGTGTGTGTCCCTAATCTCGCAGAGTTGTTAGGATTCACTGCTTTAGGGAGAAGTGCAGTCTGGGTGCTCGGGTTTCCCGTGAGATGAAGCAGAGGTGAGGAGGAGACCAGTGGGTGCTGGTGACGCAGTCCCCTCTGATGGGCGTGCTGCAGCTCTCACAGAGCTCCTTCTCTGCTGCTTCCAATAAGAATGTCCTCACTTGACCACAAAATCATATAAACATGCACCATGAAACACAGGTTTGGGAGAAGAGTAATTTAGTCATCAGATTCAGTTTGTTCATAGAACTTGTAACAAACCAGTCTTTGAAAGCTGAATAATTAAATCAAAGTCTATAAATGAAACTATATAATTGATCAAGTTCCAAATTTTTTATAATCCTTTTGGTTTAATTAATTTTTTTAAAGATTTATTTATTTATTTGAAAGGCAAAGTTACAGAGAGACAGAGGCAGAGGCAGGAGAGAGATCTTCTACCTGCTGGTTCACCCTAAATGGCCGCAATGGCCGGAGCTGAGCTGATTTGAAGCCAGGAGCCAGGAGCTAGGAGCTTCCTCTGGGTCTCCCACGCAGTACAGGTGCCCAAGGACTTGGGCTGTCTTCTACTGCTTTCACAGGCCAAAGCTGAGAGCTGGATCAGAAGTGGAGCAGCCAAGTCTTGAACCGGTGCGCATATGGGATGCTGGCACTGCAGGTGGCAGCTTTACCTGCTATGCCACAGTGCCGGCCCCCCTAATTAATTTTTGAATCTTCCTGTCTGTCTCACCTCGTGCCCAAGCTAACATAGGACCCTGGAATGTTCTATAATTTTGAAATAATGCTTTGTCAACAACTTTCTTCATCTTTTTTTTTCTTACTTAGTATTTTAGCTACAAATACATCATTTAAAGATTTTGAAAGTTAATCTTTTTTGGAAAGCAGACTCCTGAAGTGGGTGATAGCCAAAGATGTGGTGGCAGAGACCAAGCCAAAAAAAAAAGAAAAACAAACAAACAAAAAAAAAAAACGGCACTCTCCTTTCTGCCCCTCTTCTTTCAGTCCTGCCCCTTGCCTGCCCTCCTTGCCCTGCAGGTAAGATGGCACTGAACTTCTGGAGTTCCATGTAAACAGCCATAAGTGTCTCTCCAGCTCCCATGTCTTTGTTTTGATGGAATAAGGAACACCATGTACTTAGTATTTTGATAACAAATGGGTTCTGGAGTGAGCATCATTCTTTCTGTTTGAGGCTGAAGCCATGTGAAACTGTGCGAATGGTGACAGCATCTGAGGAGGGCAGGACAGAAAGAGCATGGTCAGGCAGCAGGGACAGGGAAGTGCATACGTGGCTCAGCAGGGCCACTGGTGAGCGAAGACCTGGCTGACACCTTCTTAGAAAAAGCCACGTGATTGGCATTGTCCTGCCAGGATCAGGAGAAGCCAAACCCCCTTTGTTTCCTGTTTGACAGAGTTGTAAGATAGTGGATGAGAGAAAGGTGTGCATACAGTGTTTTGTTTTGTTTTGTTTTGTTTTGTTTTGTTTTGTTTTTGACAGGCAGAGTGGATAGTGAGAGAGAGAGAGACAGAGAGGAAGGGCTTCCTTTTTGCCGTTGGTTCACCCTCCAATGGCTGCTGCGGCCGGTGCATCTCGCTGATCTGAAGCGAGGAGCCAGGTGCTTCTCCTGGTCTCCCATGAGGGTGCAGGGCCCAAGGACTTGGGCCATCCTCCACTGCCTTCCCGGGCCATAGCAGAGAGCTGGCCTGGAAGAGGGGCAACCGGGATAGAATCCGGCGTCCCATCCGGGACTAGAACCCGGTGTGCAGGCGCCACAAGGCGGAGGATTAGCCTGTTAAGCCACGGCGCCGGCCAACATACAGTGTTTTGTATTCATATTTTAGCAAATTATTTCATCAAGACTTTCAGAAGCTCCATGGAGGAAGGATTTATGTCCGTTTTGTCCACATCCATATGCTTTGGTTGTAGAGCAGTATTGCTATCCATTGGATGAATGGATACAAGACTGCACTGCCGGTTAAGTGCCAGTGGAGTCAGCCAGCCATAGATGCACGAGAGATGGTGGATAACGATGGCGCAGACACCAGCCCAGGAAGGAACTGGACTTCCAGCTGTGAGAGAGCTGTTCTGAAAAGCTCTGTTGTCACCCTTTGACAGCTCGGCCATGACCTTGTGTTTGAGAAACGCTGCTTTGAAATGCTGTTACGTTAGCTTGGGTACCACAGTCCTTGCTTGTTGTGGGCAGGGCAGAGGAGCTGCCCATCCAGAGGCAGTCAGCATCGTTCTTTATGTATAGGCAACCTAGTTACCACTTACGGGCTGTTTTGAAAGCTTATTATTTTTTTAAGCTTAATTTATTTGAATGGCAAAGTGACAGAGAGAGAGAAAGTGAGGGAGAAAGAGGGAGAATCTCCCATCAGTTTGTTGATTCTCCAAATGGCTGCAACAGCCAGATCTGGGCCAATATGAAGCCAGGAACTCCATCCTGGTCTCCCACATAGGTGGCAGGGGCCATCATGCACTGCCGTCCCACACACATTAGTAAGAAGCTGGATTGCGGTAACTGGGACTCAAATCAGTACTCCAGTATGGAATGCGTATATCACAAGCAGCAGCCTAACCTTAGCCCCAAAATTTACTTTTTAAGTTTCATCTTACAGGAAAGAAAGGGAGACTGAGACAGATGGACAGAGAGAGCTTCCATGTATTAGTTCACCCCCCAAATACCCACAACAGCCACAGGTGGGCGAGGCTGAAGCCAGGAACCAGGAATGCAGTCTTAAGTAGGTGGCATGGATCTAATTACTTGAGCCATCAACTGCCGCCTCCCGTGGTGCATATAAGCATAAGTCTGGCATCAGAAGAGAGCCAGAACTTGAACCAGGGACTCCAGTATGGGTAGTGAGCATCCCAAGTGGAGTTGTAAACAGCTGTGCAACATGCCTCCCATTTCTTGATTTTTGTAATGTTTTTTCACCCCTGGTCTCGAGAGCAAGGCCGTGGGAAATAAAGTTTTAAGTCCCTATCTCACAGACAAGTGGAAGAGAAATTGCTCGCTTATCAACCCCACCGCCTGGCCCTGACCCAGAGCTGTCGGTGAGCATAGCTGGGAGATGAGGCCACAAGCTCTGTGGGCGCTGAGCAGACGCGCTCTCACGCCCTGTTCCCCTGGCACTGGACCAGCGGAGGCACCTCCCTTCTGCTACTGCACTTCCCGGGAGGGCAGGCCCAGATCTGCCGCACACTTCTCCCAACCCTGGCAGCCACCCCCGCGGGCTTGGCAATGGCTCTTCCCAGGGGAAGCAGGGGGAGAGGGGTTCCAGGAGAGGTCAGGGCCCTGGCGTACCCCTAGAGGCTGTTGCAGTAGACAGCGGTGTCTCAGATACTCAGCCTGCTGTCATGATTACCCTCCCTGTGCCCTGCAGTGGCTGACCGTGCTATCAGCGGCCTCCACTCTCAGATCCCCTAGATGTCTTCATGAGAATAAAAAGTGAGCCAATGCCAAGTCAAACTCACAGCATGGAGATTCTGACAGCCACTGTTGTCCGTCAGCTCGCTAATGGCCGAGGCAGGATGTGTGTGGCAGGGCTGACGCTGAGCAGTCTTTGGCAGAATCTGTGGGAATTACTCGGGGTGTGTTCACGAGTGGGGAGTTCAGAGTAGGGTAGCAGTAGTGAGGTAAATCAGCATCCAGGGAGCAAGGTGGGGAGGGGCTTCTCTGTACAGGTACCGGCTGTGGAGGTCCTGCAGGGGAGCTGTGTGGCTGGTCCCACCCGAGGGGACAGTGACTGTGCTGTTGGTGGGTTGTGGTGGAGGATGGGCAGCGGCTGGTTGGACAGGGAGTTCTTGCACAAGCAGAACTGTCAGGATGGACGGATCTAGCCCTGGGTCTGAAGGCCATGGGGGGTGGGGTTTGAGTGGTCAGACGTATTCTGTAGATGAAAGTGACACAGCCAGAATACCAGAGACAGCGTGAAGGGGAAACACGTAGACAAGGAGCAGACCTGTCCACTGCCTTCAGACAGTGCTTGGACAGTGTGCAGTGTCTGGGGAAGATGAGTAGACGTGTTTTTGTTGTTGTTTTACTTGCTTGAGAGGCAAAGAGAGAGAAACAGCAGCCACAAGCTCACTTTCCACATACCCACAGTGGCCTAGGCTGGGCTAAGACTGAAGCAAGGCGTCAGGAACTCCATCCAGACGCCCATGTAGCTGACCGGGACCTAACTACTTGAACCATCACTGCCATTTCCTGAGGTGCACAGTACAGGAAGCTGGAACTGGGTGTTGGACCCAGGGACTCTGATATGGGACACAAGCAAATCAACTGCCAGGCGAAACACCCACCCTAGAGTCCTTTTTATTTTAAAGACAATTACTCTATCATTTTATTTGAAAGGCAGATAGAAGAGGGGGAGCAAGAAAGAGACGGAACTCGATCTTCTGTCCGCTGGCCCACTCGCCAGATGCCTGAAGCAGCCAGAGCTAACTGGGTGCACAGCACTCAATCCCAGGGACCCCGCTCCTTGAGCCATGGCCCGCTGCCCCCCAGGTGCACGGTAGCAGGATGCTGCATCCTAAGCGGAGGACCCAGGCCTCAGACCGGTCGTGGGACGAGAGCGCCCGCAGCGGCACCTAGCCTCTGTGCCGAGCGCCTGCCCCAGCCCCGTTCCTCGTGGCAGTGGAAGAAGCTTCGGAGGACCGGTTTGCCCCGCTGGAGGGTCAGCTGGTTTCCGAAGTGGAGGCCAGCGGGAGTTTCCCCGCATTCCGTAACCACGCTTCGGACAGGGGTTTGCCGTCTCCACTTCCAGAATCCCCCGTTGGCCGGCGCTCCCCGGCAGTCTGGGCCGGCCCGCAGGTGTGGAGGCAGGACAGGGAACCGTCTCACTCACTGAGGCTGCTCGTGCTGTTTCTGCAACGCAGGTGAAGCCCTACAACGTCTACGTCACGGTTGCCTACCCGCCCGACACAGACACCCCCGGGTTTGCTGAGGAAAACAAAACAAAGGTGAGTGTTTCCGCATGGCCTCTTGAGCTGTCCGTCTGGTTCCCTGTCCTCCTGGCGGTGCGGAGCGTGGAGCGGGGTTCTCCGGGCAGATCTCGCCTTCCTCTCCTCCCCTCTCTTTGAGCTCCCTGTAAATGTTCCCTGAACCTGTTTCAGAGCGCTCCATTACCTTCGCTCCATCACCTTCGCTCTGTCGCCTTCGTTCCATCACTTTCGCCTCCCCTTGCCTCTTCCCAGAGGCAGGCGTTTATTTGAACTCGCATGGTTAGGTCGCTACTGCATTTTATCAAGATTTGGGAGTTAGGGACTTTCTGCGCTGGGTGGAAGCGTCGAAGACTCAGACCTGCTCCGCACTCCTGCCTGTCGCCCATCTCTGCTTGAGTCAGCTTCATTCTGTACCTTAATACGGCTTTACAGACAGCGTGGCGCCGGCCTTTCCGCGCGGACCCTTCCCCTCTGGCCTCGCCGGCCGCAGGTTTGTGTGTTCCCGGTGATTTCAGCCCAGACGGACACAGCAGGGTTCTGTCGGCTCACTCCAGGGCCCTGGCTCTCTGGCCCTACGTTGGTCTCATCACCCCAGGGGCTCCCCTGTTGTCCCCCGAGTCTTCCACTTGTTTCCAGCCTGTGTTGGTGGCACTGCCTTCCAGCAGCAAGTGCCCGAGGAAGGGCGCGCAGGGGTCACCCTGAGCCTGATGGATCTTTCGTGGGACAGAATTCTCGGTTGGAAGTAATGTCCCTCAGAGGTTCACAGGTGTTTGTTCATTGACTCGGCCTTCCGGTTTCCGGTGGTCACCCGATGCCGTCTTGCTCCCACTCCTTTGGGCAGCACCTATTTTCTGTTTATTTTGGAAGCTCTCAGGCCCTTCTGGTCACTAAGGTACTTTGGACCGGGGCGTTCTCATTTCACATCCTTCCATACTCAAAGGAGCCCTTTCTTCAGCTCTGGGGACAGTTTATAAGATTCCTTCTTCGATTAATACCTCTTCATCCACAGTATTCAGGTGTTCTTTCTGGAGTTTGTGTTACTCAGATGTTGAATTTTCTGAACTGATCTAATTTCCCTTCTTTTTCTTTCATTTTCTCTTTTTGAGCCATTTTCAAGTTTCATTAACTTTATCTTTTAGCTTTTCCATTGAAGTTTTTATTTCTACTGACATGTTAAAATTCCTCGAATACTCTTATCTGAATGTAAATTTCTTAACAGTTTCTTGCCTTCTATGAATTACATATTTTCTCTTATTTCTAAAGATGTTAATTTGGGGCTTTTTTTTTTTTTAAGATTTATTTTATTAGAGTGACAGAGTTGTAGACAGAGAGGGAGAGACAGAGAGAGAGAGAGAGTTCTTCTATCTACTGGTTCACTCCCCAGATGGCCACAACAGCTGGAGCTGGGCCAATATGAAGCCAGGAGCCAGGAGCTTCTTCTGGGTCTCATGTGGGTACAGCAGCCCAAGCACTTGGGCCATCTTCCACTGCTTTCCCAGGCCATAGCAGGGAGCTGGATTGGAAGTGGAGCAGCCAGGACTTGGACTGATACCCACATGGGATGCTGGCACTGCAGGCAGAGGCTTAACCTACTGTGCCACAGTGCTGGCCCCTGGGCTTAAAGAAAAAAAAAAAAAAGATTATTTATTTATTTATTTGAAAGGCAGATTGACAGAGACTGAAAGAGAGAGAGAGATCTTCCATCTACTGGTTCACTCTCCAAGTGCCCCAAACCCCCGGGGCTAGTCCAGGCCAAAGCTGAGAGCCAGGAAATCTATCTTGGCCTCCCTCTTGGGTGCAGGAACCCAACTATATGAGCGTCATCTGCTCCTTCCCAGGCACATTAGCGGAAGCTGGATGAGAAACAGAGGTGAGACTCAATCCCAAGCACTCCAGTATGGGATTTGGGCAGTGGCTTAACCCACAGCACCACAGTACCCACCCCTCATTCTGGGCTTTTGGTCTCATTTATTTTTGTTCTTTTCTCCTGGATTTGACATTTTCTTCTCTCTCCTGCATTATGCATGTCCTCTAAGTTTATTTTTCTCTGTTGTTATTTTAGGCATTGCTGTTACGTCTGGTGATCTTTGGTTGTCCGTAGTTAAGGCTGGTGCACTAACGTGCGAGTGGAAACACTGGCTTCTCCACGTTCTCTTAACCACAGGGTAGGCAGGAGGGGCTCCAGCTGTTTCATTAGCAGATTCCCCCCAGAGGCATCGGCCCACAATTTCTAACGACTCAGCTTGTCAGGGAGGAATCATGTAGTCTCCTGTCTCTGGGAGAACTAAGACCAGCTCCAAATCGTGAGGCCCAAGCAGGTCAGGAGGTCTGGGAAGCTCACCATTCAGCTCCAACTTCTGCTTAGTTTTTGTGTTTCCAGCAAGGTGCTTCGTAACTGCTCAAGGAGTGGACAGCAGTGTTTAGAGTTAACTCTCTGATTAATGAACTGCTAATCTTCTGCCACTGTAAGGGAGAAGAGTTGGAGTCAGGTGACTGGGTTTCCAAAGCACTCATCGAACCCAGACACGTAAATGACTGCCAGTCATCTGGGCTGAACGCAAGCGTCACGCCTTGTTTGCTAGAACGACCCCTTTGCCTTGACACACAGTTGTGGCTCTCTGAGCAGACAGACAAGTAACATGGGAAGAAGGGAATCAACAAGAACTTTACCACCTTTAGTGTGAGATTCTTTCTCCTTCTTAGATTTCCCATTGCTTCTCTTGTATAGTAATGGTGTGAATCTTCACAGCATAAAAATTGACATTTGTTTCATGTACAGTATACTCGCAAAAACGACGTTTATGATTTAGAGGCTCTTTTCCCTGCTCTTTTTGGTTTTGCCTCTTAAAATTAGTGCTATTTCAAAGAAGTAAACTTAAGCTGAATGAGCAGAGATCTGCTAGACAGATTTGTGACATTTGGTGCAGTGTGAAGCCAAAGCTGACCAAGGGTGATGGCTTCTCTGTTAAGATTTGATTTTGATGTCATACTGGGTTTTTTTCTCAGGTAAAATTTTGAGCCAACTTCTTTGGGAGAAAAGAAAATTTCTGCATTGATCTGTGGGCTCTTTAGGGGGCGACATAGTGCTTTTAAATCTCATGAGTATTTAGAACCTAGAAGAATGAATTGCACTACTTTCCAATGGATCTTTCTCTTTCTGCCGTTTTCTTTCTTTTCTTTTTTTAATTTTCTTTTAATTTTTTATTTGAAAGGCAGACTTACAGAGAGAGAGGGAGAGACAGAGAGAGGTATGTTTCATCTGCTGGTTTACTCCCAAAATGGCCACAACAGCCAGGGGTGGGCCTGGCCAAAGCCAGGAACCAGGAGCTTCAAACAGGTCTCCCATATGGCTGCAGAGACACAAGAATTGGGCCATCCTTTGCTGCTTTCCCAGGCACATTAGCAGGGAGTGGGATTGGAAATGGGGCAGCTGGGACTCAAACTGGCACCCATATGGGATGCTGGCACTGTAGGCCATGGCTTGAACCCACTGTGCCACAGCACCAGCCTCTCTCTTTTGTTCTTTAGTTTATTTACTTGAAAGCCAGAATGACAAAGAGAAAGAGAGATTTCCATTCACTGCTTCACTCCCCAAATGCCTGCAATGGCTGGTGTTGGGCTAGACTGAAGCCAAGAGCTTGGAACTCCATCTGGGTCTCCCTGGTAAATAAAATTTAGTCTCCTATAGCCTAGGGCTTCAGTTTGAGACTTCTGATTGAAAGTCCCTTTGAAAGAATTTTTGAGCATACATGTGCAAGGTGCCACAAAGAGTAACGATAAAGAAGAGAGGAAAAAAGAAACAGCCCACAAAAATTTAGGAAGTAAAATGCAAATGCCTGAGTAGCTATAATAGGTATTAAGGCAGACACGTTCAAAGGAGGGAAGCAGAGAGACACTACTGCCAGTTAAGAATTTCGGAGAGGCAGTTTGAGCCTGGTAAGGCTTGCCATGGACCTTTAACCACTTTTGAGGAAGAAAAAGCCAAATTTGGAGTCTAAAGTCTGTAAGTAGTACCCAACAAAGCTTGGAGCCACTCACTCTTGTCTCCTAGGACTTCTTCTCTCTCAGTGTCCTGCCTCTCTACTGCTTCAGCAGAACCTGTACACGTCAGCCACGGCTGTTGAAGGCCAGGATTGAGGCTGTCCCTGCCCAGGGCCGCAGCTCTCGCCCCATCAGTCATCTCCTGGCTTAGGAGTTTGGTCAGAAAGGAAGTGCTGGTCACATGAGCAGATTTGCTTTAAACACAGGGTCTAGATCTGCTGGAACACCATAGGTCAAGTGTCTGGCCAGCAGTAGAGTCAAAGGAGGGGCCTTACTGAACTTGGATTCCATGGTGCACTCTCTGGCCATGACGGTCCTCTGCAGAGCCAAGGCCACCCAAGTCCTACACAGAAGTGAGCTCAATTTTATACAGTAACCAGGTAGACACTGATTTAAAACCCAAGCCTTATTCTAAACATAGGAATCTGCTCAAGGGTAGAAACTTAGGATTATTTGAAAATCATCATGGGGACTATTTTTTTAAAAGTAATGGGCAATAGGCCGGCGCTGTGGCTCACTTGGCTAATCCTCTGCCTATGGCACCGGAACCCTAGGTTCTAGTCCCAGTTGGGGTGCCAGATTCTGTCCTGGTTGCTCCTTTTCCAGTCCAGCTCTCTGCTGTGACCCAGGAAGGCAGTGGAGGATGGCCCAAGTCCTTGGGCCCTGCACCCTCATGGGAGACCAGGAGGAAGTACCTGGCTCCTAGCTTCAGATTGGTGCAGCGTGCTGGCCATGACGGCTGTTTGTGGGGTTGAACCAACGGAAAAAGGAAGACCTTTCTCTCTGTGTCTCTCTCTCACTGTCTAACTCTGCCTATCCAAAAAAAAAAAAAAAGTAATGTGCAATAGTGATGTTGATATGTACATTTTTTTTTTTTTTTTCAATTTTAGCCTTTGGAAACTCGACTTATTTCAGAGACCACATCTATTTGCAAACCAGAACAGGTGGCCAAACAAATTGTCAAAGATGCCATAGTAAGTAAAATTCTTTTTTGTTCTCTGTACTACCATTTGAAGTTCTGGTTGTTGAAGGATTTATTTCAAAACAAAAATTAGAATTTTTTAATCAGATTAATCATATCCAGTATTGGACTGTACTTTTCTTCCCTTACATACTTTGTTGATTCCATATTAATTTGTATGCTCCTGTAGCTAATTAGGAATAGATTTACCAGTAAGAATGTCTGGGAACTTTGGTTCTTTGTAAAGAAAATCAGTCCTATGGTATGTAAGCAATATTAACACTATATAACACTATGGTATATAAACAATATAAACACTATATACTGTATTTTCTTTTTTTTTTTTTAAAGATTTTATTTATTTATTTGAATGTCAGAGTTACACAGAGAGGAGAGGCAGAAAGAGAGAGTCTTCCATCTGCTGGTTCACTCCCCAATTGGCCACAATGGCTGGAGCTGCACCATTCTGAAACCAGGAGCCAGGAGCTTCTTCAGGTCTCCCAAGTGGGTGCAGGAGTCCAAGGACTTGGGCCATCTTCTGCTACTTTCCCAGACCATAGCAGAGAGCAGGATTGGAAGTGGAGCAGCCAGGACTCGAACCGGCGTCCATTTGGGATGTCGGCACTGCAGGTGGCGGCTTTACCTGCTATGACACAGCCGGCCCCTATACTGTATTTTTTAGCATATACTATATATAGTACTATATGCACATACATACACTATATGCTGTATTTTCAGTTTTAGATCTTTTTAATTGCCAGGCTCATTGACTAAGGGTTTTCTTACCCCTTCTTTCTTGCCAGCATCATTTCCCCATAAGTGAAATAATTAGAATGCCTGCTCGCCTGCTGGGCCGCCATCCAGTCATCTCAGCTGACATGCCTTCTCGGCTTCTGAGTTTACTGGGAACCAAAAAATAGTGCCTTTACATATCACGTGCTGTTTTGTAGGACAGGAGGATCTGTGGCCCATGCGTTTTGACAACATTCCTATTAACCCACATACAGAAAAAGAGACATTCCCGAGGGTGCCTGGGAGTCATAATCCCACACTGAATTTGGAAAAATCTTTAGGACCACTGAAATGAAGGCCTCACAAGGCATCAGTATGCCGTGTGGCAGCCTGGAAGTAGCCAAGTAGCGTTGTGTGAGTCTGAACTGAGCAGAATAAAAGAAATAATGAATTCGGTTAAAATGGTTACGGATGTGAAGAATTGTGCCGTCACATTAAAAGGCATGGGAAGATGGTACAAGTGGCCCAAGGGAGACTTTGTTTTCTGCTTATCTCAAGTCAAAGCAAATACACTGCTGCTTTTTAATTTTAGTTTATTTATTGGGGGGAGGGGGTAGAGAATGTACTACCATCCACTGGTTTACTCCCTAGATGTCTACAACAACCACACTGGAGCCAGGGGCCTAGAACTCAGTCCATGTCCCCCAGGTGGGTGGTAAGGACTCAGCTACTTCAGCCATCACCACTACCTCTAGAGGGTGCATTAGTGGGACACTGGTCTCAGGAGCCAGAGCCAGGTACAGAACCTGCACTCCAAGGTGAGATGCAGGTGTCCTAACTAACTGGCATCTTAACCATTAAGCTAAATACCTGCTCCCCACTGTATTCTTTAGTGATCCTACATGGCTCTTCATATTTTGGTAAGATCAATTTAGTCTGTGAGCTTTCAAACTGTTTCTTCCCTTGACCATTTTACACTATTAGAAGTGGTTGACAACCCCAGAGAACTTTTATTTATGGAGGTTGTTAAACGTATCAATATCTGCCATACTAGAAGGTAGAAATTATGTAATTTTTGAAGTCAGTTATGAATTAATTTAAAACTGACAATTATAAGCCTGTTGCATTTTAATGTGACATATATACAAATATTTATTTATTTTTAAAGATTTATTTATTTGAGAGGCAGAATGACAGAGAGAGGGAGAGACAGAGAGAAAGGTCTTCTATCCACTGGTTCACTCCCCAAATGGCCACAATGGCTAGAGCTGGGCCGATCCGAAGCTAGGAGCCAGGAGCCTCTTCTAGATCTCCCAAGTGGGTGCAAGGTCCCAAGCACTTGGGCCATCTTCTACTGCTTTCCCAGGCCATCAGCAGAGAGCTGGGTCAGAAGAGGAGCAGGCACGCTAGTGCCCATATAGGATGCTGGTACCTCAGGCGAGGCTTAGCCTAGTATACCACAACGTTTGCCCCCAAAGGTATTTGTTTTTCAAAACAAAACTTCAGTGAGAAGAGTGGTATTATTTTATATTTTCAGTGGTCTTTTTTAATGTCTGTTCATGGAAGACAGCTGGATTCTCTTAGCTACTTCTCCATTCAAGCTGTTTTGATTGAAGAATCTGAAAGAAACCTGGCCTTATCAGACATGCAGTTAAGGGGTAGTACTTTACTAAGTTTTTCAGATAATTATGGAGATAGTTTTCTTTTTTGATATTAAACCCAAATTTGACAAATGGTAGTTTCTTAAATGTTAGTTGCAAATGCCATTGGATACCATATCAATGAAGTTTTTGTTCTCAGTGACATTAAAATCCATCAGTCTGTCTTGGACTTTCAATGAATCTTTTACCCATTCATGATTTTGTATTAGTCACTTGGAAAATATGGTTTTACTGAGTTATCAAAAAAATTTATGGGGCCCACGCTGTGGCGTAGAAAGTTAAGCCTCCGCCTACTGTGCCAGCATCCCATATGGGCACCGGTTCTTGTCCCGGCTGCTCCACTTCAGGTCCAGGTCCCTGCTGGTGGAAAGGCAGTGGAAGATGGCCCAAGCTTTTGAGCCTCTGCCAATGGTGGGAGCCCAGATGAAATTCCTGGATCCTGGCTTCAGTCTGGTCTTGTACTGGCTGTTGTGGCCATCTGGAGAGTGAACCAGCGAATTGCAGATCTCTCTGTCTATCCCTCTCTCTAACTCCAACTTTCAAACAAAATAAATATTGACCGCAAATGTGGCTGTTTTTCTTGAAGTGAATTCTCATTTCATTTTCTGTAAATCTGCCACGTACCCAATTTCGAATAACTACAGTTTCCTGTCCATGATTCTTTCATATAAAAAAAACAGTGTTCCAGGAGCTGGCGTTGTGGCTCAGCAAGTTAAACCATTGCTTGGATGCCCACATCTCAAACCAGAGCATGGGTTCAAGTCTACATACTCTGTGTCTGACACAGCTTCCTGCTAATGCACTGGAGAAGGAAGTGGCTGACAGCCCAAGTACTTGGGTCCGTGCCACCCATGTGCAACACCCAGATAGTTCCAGTGACTGATTTTGGCCTGGCCCAGCCCTGGCTGTGAACCAGTGGATGGAAGATCTC
Source organism: Lepus europaeus (assembly GCF_033115175.1). Classification (NCBI taxonomy): domain Eukaryota; kingdom Metazoa; phylum Chordata; class Mammalia; order Lagomorpha; family Leporidae; genus Lepus; species Lepus europaeus. The sequence continues at coordinate 110,616,171 of NC_084835.1, read as the reverse complement.
TTTCTCTGTCACTCTGTCTATCAAATAAAATGAGTCTTTTTTAAAAAATGGTGTCCCAAGAACAAAACCTCAAGTTTGGCTCTTGACTTGAGCAGCCGCCATGGGGGGTTTTCCTTCACATCAACCATTCCAGGGTCTGCACCTCAGCAGAAGTAATTTGTGAGTATTTCTCATTTGTCACCCGGGGGAGGGTTTTTTTTTTAACTTTTATTTAATAACTATAAATTTCCAAAGTACAACTTTTGGATTATAGCAGTTTTTCCCCCCATAACCTCCCTCCCACCCACAACCATCCCATCTCCCACTCCCTCTCCAATCCCATTCTTCATCAAGATTCATTTTCAATTATCTTTATATACAGAAGATCTATTTAGTATTTGCTAAGTAAAGATTTCAACAGTTTACACCCACACAGACACACAAAGTATAGAGCACTGTTTGAGTAGTAGTTTTACCGTTAATTCACATAATACAACACATTAAGGACAGAGATCCTACATGGGGAGTAAGTACACAGTGACTCCTGTTGTTGATTTAACAATTGATGCTCTTATTTATGACGTCAGTAATCACCCAAGACTCTTGTCATGAGCTGCCAAGGCTATGGAAGCCTCTTGAGTTCACCAACTGCGATCTTATTTAGACAAGGCCATATTCAAAGTGGAAGTTCTCTCCTCCCTTCATGGAGAAAGGTACCGCCTTCTTTAATGGCTGGTTCTTTCTGCTGGGATCTCACTCACAGAGATCTTTGATTTAGGTCGTTTTTGTTTTTTGTTTTTGTTTTTGTTTTTGTTTTGCCACAGTGTCTTGGCTTTCCATGCCTGAGAAACTCTCATGGGCTTTTTAGCCAGACCTGAATGCCTTAAAGGCTGATTCTGAGGCCAGAGTGCTGTTTAGGACATCTGCCATTCTATGAGTCTGCTGTGTATCCCGCTTCCCATGTTGGATCATTCTCTCCTTTTTAATTCTATCAGTTAGTATTAACAGACACTAGTCTTGTTTATGTGATCCCTTTGACACTTAATCCTATCATTATGATCAATTATGAACTGAAACTGATCACTTTGACTAGCACTTTGACAGTGCTGAACTGTACATCTCCTCTTGGGGAGGGTTTTGAACACATGTCCTCAAGAGCTGAGATTTAATAAAATGATGAATTCTCCTTCTGCACAAAGAACACTTTAAAGTGAAATTGCCATTTTTTTTTCATTTTTACAGATGTTTTTCAGTTGTTATTTCCTTTGTGTGTTTATTACTACAAGTGGAGGTAACAATGACTAATCGTGCACTCTGGCTGGACCACTGTGGTTCAAGCCAGTGTCCCATCAGCTTTGCCTGGTGCAAATGTCACTGATGAAAAAGGCAGTTCATATCTTAGTAGTAGTATGATGGCTGTGTCTCTGGGACCCCCTGCAACAGTCCCAGAGGCTCCCCAGAAGTCTCTGGGTCTTGTTTTGAGAACCACCCATGGGGCAAGGCCACAGGTCCATTTATGAGCTCTGAAAAATATGCCTTATTACAGTCTTCCCGCTTCTAAAGTGAACAGACACGCTTCCTTGTTGCTGCTGTGTTGAACTGATTCCTTCCCCCTCGCTGTGATCCCTTCTCTGCCTTCTCTTTTAGCAAGGGAACTTTAATAGTTCGGTTGGCTCCGACGGGTACATGCTCTCGTCCCTCACCTGCGGGATGGCTCCAGTGACTTCCATTACTGAAGGGCTGCAGCAGGTGAGCTCCGCCTGGGCCAGCAATCAGTCGATGGATGGGAGGATGGACAAATGGATCAGACGAAAACTGCCTCTCGTGCAGCCTGGATGAGAAAAGGCTAAGAGTAGACTAAATGACTTTCTTTGAGAATAGGAAGAATTTTTCCCAAACCATATTAGCTTTTTCTCTATCAGGCTTGTAAATAGGACAATTTGTTTTGAGTACTTCCGTATTTGAAAATGTTGCTCTTTCTCCTAAGAGTTCCATGCTTTTTCAGAATGCCTTTGCCTTTAGGGTTGCTTTAGCGAGGACCTTGTCTGGCAAAGGGTGAAGGTAAATGGATATGGCCCATTGCTGTCTTGACCCTGGAACAGTAGTTACTTCTCCCATGATTTTCTTCCTAATTAACAGATACACTCACTGAGGGCAAAGACTGTGTCTTTTTCATCACAGTATTCTCAGCACCTAGCGTACAGTCTCATGTTTTGTGCTCAGAACATAAGTCTTAAACCAAAAAAAGGCCTTGGTTGCAGTTTGGATATTTGGGTGCTGGAATGGACCTCCCCTGGTTCTTCCTGAGTATTTGGGGCCACTGAGAATCCCTATTTTGTTCTTTTCACAGTTTGCGTTTATTTTATTTTTTTTTTTAAAAAAGATTTATTTTATTTATTTGAAAGAGAGTCACAGAGAGAGGTAGAAACAGAGAGAGAGCTCTTCCATCCGCTGGTTCACTGCCCAGATGGCCACAACGGCCGTAGCTGTGCCGATCCGAAGAGGAGCCAGGAGCTTCTTCCAGGTCTCCCACATGGGAGCAGGGGCCCAAGGACATGGGCCATCCTCTACTGCTTTCCCAGGCCATAGCAGAGAGCTGGATTGGAAGAAGAGCAGCTGGGACTCGAACCAGCACTACTATGGGATGGCCGGCACTTCAGAGCAGGGCTTTAACCTGCAGTGCCAAAGCGCCGGCCCCTCACAGTTTGCATTTATTAATTGGACGATATTTGTTGTTTGGCAGGTCCAGTGTTGTACAGTGATACAGAGCACATGAACTCTGTTCTCAGGACCTACATTTACCAAGGTTGCGTTGTGCTTATCCTTGGAGCAGATCAGAAGATGTGTGAAAAAACAGTTTGCTAGAGACCCAAATACCTTGAAGGGAACCAGCATCTTGCACCTCTGGGCGAGCTGAAAGGTCTCTCTTTGTCTTGCAGGTGGTCACCATGGGCCTTTTCCGCACGATTGCTTTGTTTTACCTCGGGAGTTTTGACAGTATAATCCGCCGCTGCATGATGCAGAAAGCGAGATCTGAAACTGCAGACAAAACTGCCTAATCCATACCCCTTGGAAGAAGACTTGTTTCCAAGTAATTCCAACAGCTTGCTGCTAAATGGGACCCAAGGTTTGGCCTGAAGACACTTCCATGTTGTTTTTGAATGCGTGAGATTGGACCACTGGTCTTCAGAAACCTGGTGAAAGTGAGGGGGTCAAAGGCCAGCTCCAGAGAGTGTCGTGAACACTATGCAAACCTGGCATGGGAGACCATCGGACTGTCTGGGCTCCAGGCTGGACAGGTGGTGCTGGGAGAACCAGCAGCAGGTGAACAGGGTAAAGTACAGAATTTCAGAATGATCATTTAAAATTTTTTGTATTTATTCCGCTTCTGCCCACAACCATGTCCCAGAGAGAGACCAGGTCCAGAAATATACTTAATGGCACAAAGAAATCTTGAGGACTTTTTTAAACCTTCCATGAAGGCAGAGTATGAATTACTGGGGCTTTGCTTTTTTTTCCTCCCGTTTTTCACTTGGTCTGTTTTGTTGGAAAAGAGTTTTATACATCACTTATGAGTGAACGTGGCTGACACCTGGGTGCTGTACTCGGGACTCACTCTGCTGCAGCTGATGGGAACGCGGGGCTTCTCTCTCTCTTTGATCCCACTAAGCTCCCGGGGGATGAGAGAGGGCACTGTGGTGAAAGGTAAGGAGATTAATATTTTCCAGTAGGGAAAACAGTGCTTTCTTGTCTTCTTTAGACTCAAATGTTTGGGAACTTTTCATTTTTCATTCGTGGGGAAAGGCAGCCTCCTTAAATGTTTCTGAAGAGAAATAAAAATCTTAGAAGCTTAAAAGTTTACAACTTCTTCAGTAGCCATGCTGATCTGAAGTCCACTCATTCCATTTTAGCATCTTCTTATTCCTCCCATCTCTTCCTTCCCAAGTCTGCTTATTTGGCTGTTAAGATTTTTGTAAGGGAAAAAAAAGAAGAAAAGAAAAAAAGAAGGACAGCTACAACTTTTTGACTTGACTTTTTAAATTAATTCTTGAATTAATTAAAACAAGTGAAAACATTACAGAGTGTGACATTCTTCTTGTAGCCAATCTGTAGCATTCAGAGAAGACTTTTGATGGTTCATGTAAATTGTACTCATTAGGGAAAGAAGACAAGGCTGGTTTTGAATATACTCATATTGGAAATCAGATGATCACCTGATCTTTCTGCGACTCTGCCCCCAACTCTGAGGGCAAGACCTTCGGGCCACTTGTCCAGGAAGCCACTCCTTACTCTCACAATAGGATGTGTCTTCAAAAAGTTCATGGAAAATACGTATTGTGAATAAACAATGTGTGGATTTCAAAAACGTTTGCACCAAAATAAACATCTTTTAATTCCACTTTTTTCCATGAACTTTGTGAAGTCCTCTCATCTAGCCCTGGAAATCCTCTCGGCTCCATGAATGTTGTTCCCAGGTACAGGACCTTTTGTCCATACAGGGGATTTCTACAGCAAGTGCCTGAGATAGGTTTTAGCCAAATTCCCTGCTCATCCAGTTACTCGTATGCACACCTCTGACTTAAGGAAAGTTACCTCTCTGTGTTGTGACCCCTCCTTCTCGCCCACACAGCAATGCATTCTGGCTCACTTCAGTGAGAAAAAGACCTCTGCTTTTGAAGAAGAAACTTTTTTTTATTGTAAAATAAATAAATAAATGCTCAATAGAAGATAGAAACCCGAAAATGATAGCAAGCCTTTTATAAACTTGAGTTTTTGAAGCTCTTGACTTTAAAAAGACTTAATTTTTAGATAGTAAAATGTTTAATGGCTTAAATCCATGTTATGTTTTTATCAAGATCTGAGAAGGACATATTTTAAAGACTGGTAAATACAGAAGAAATTATTACTTAATATATAAATTGCCCGGAGTGACTTCATCACAGTTTACGGGATTAAGTTGATGCCAAAATGGTTCTATAAACCTCTCAGCCTTATTTAGCCAAAGTTTGCAACTGCTGGGCCACAAAAATGGAAATATGGCTCTACCTTCGTAGTTTGCAGGAAATAATTACATTAATATCTGAATGTTTCTCAACTTTATCCTTTTTTTTAAAGTAAATGTTCCTTGAATGTTGACACCTTCTACTACTGGTCTGTACATATTGAAGTCTACCCATGATGGTGTCTGATTCAATGAAATTAATATTCAGCAATTTTTCAATATACATTTTTTCCAAGTATCCTCAGAGAGAGTGTCTGTGGGCAGTCTGCTGCTTGGATGAATTTTAGAGCCTCTGTTCTGTGGTAGGAGGTACTGTCCCTAGCCTTGGTTAGGCTCAGGCTGAGAGATTTGTAGAGATCACAATGTCTCGGAAACAGCTTCTGTGTCAGAGAGGTTAAAGGTCCACAGTCTCTTGTCCCAAAAGCCTTCAAAACTAAAGTTTGCTTTTCTAAAGCTGACGCCGTAATTGAATTGGGAGCAGCTGCTGTGAGATCCCTGTGGTCTTCACTGTCACTTCACGGGACGGCTTGCTACTTTACCTGGAAAGGTTTCAGCGGGCTCGTTACAGGCATTGCCCCAGACCCTCTGAAGGTATTCTGTAACACCCAATATATGCTCCCTAAGACCTTGTTAAAATCCAACCAACTATGAATTCTGATACGCATCTGGCCCAAAAGGTCTAGAATAGGGGATTTATAGACTTTTAAACTGCCTCACACAATGGTCCAACTTTATCTAATACATAAAAATACTAGAAGGAAAATTTTCCTTTTTATCTTTTTTGGCTCAGTTCTTATGCAACTTGTTTTTCTGCTCAGGGGAAGAGAGCAAGCAAGCAAAAATTCCCAAGTGCGATGGCTAGGGAGACGATCGACTTTTTGTCCTAGGGATCACACTGATTGGGCACCATCTACTTCCACCCAGAGGTAGAGAATCTTGCCCATGCCAGGAGAAGGTTAATTACCGTTCCCTTGCAACATTAGAGAACTACGTGAAGCTCAGTTAAGTGCCTGCTCTGCTGGGTTTGGTTGCACTATTTCACTGTAATGCTTATTTGTAAGGATATTTATTTAAAAGTTAACATTCAGCCATGGAAATTCCAAAGTGTGTTCTAGGACCCTTCATAATTGAAAAGGGTATAGAAGCAATCCTCATTCCTTTTTACAAAAACAAAATCATGAAATTGTCCTTTCCTATATATATTTTAACTTAATCACTTGCATAGTTGAAAAGAAAGTTTGATGCTGTTATGCCCTTTTTACATTAATACTTACATATATTTAGCTATAAATCTTTATCTAGATCTGTTCAACCATCTATTATAGATTCTTACAACTGAAACCTTGAGGGACTATTTCTGATATTTAGATGATAAAAACATTTTGGCAAAAGTTGTTTCAATTCAAAGAATTGTATGTTTGTCTCTTTCCAAAAGAAGGCAATATCACAAATATTTTTTGCTGAATTATATCACCATTTAATACTATTACATCATGTTCCAATTTAAGCACACCTTACTCACTTGAGACCACTTTTAAATATTCGTACTTTTTGACATAAGATGCTTTGTATCTTTCTCATTTCCTTTAGTTCTAACAACTCAGCTTTAAAAAGTACTTGCTAACTTTGACCTTCGGGATTCTGGACTAAATCTTGCTGTTCAGATTACAGTTCAGTGCAATTACTGTGGGTTTGATATTTTGAAGAAGCGGTGGTAGCAATTATATTTTACACTGGCTTGATGTGAAAACTGTAAAGACATTTTTAAATTGATAAAAGTGCACCTGGCTATTTTGATACATTTTAGAACTTGTGTTTGCTACTTGAGACGCTTTTGTGGCAGAATTGTAAACTAATTTTCATATCTTGTATTTCTGAATCACAACAAAAATAAATGGGGAACAAGCTTTACAGACTTGAAAACTTCTTTTTCTAGAATTTCACTTTTTAAGGAGACCACTTAAGCAAAGCGCAAACGTCTAAAATTGTCCTGACTTTGCAATCTTAAACATTTTCACATTTCTATCATTTTTAAAAATTAATTTTTCCAGAATATGTACTTGCTATTCTGAGCTCTTGTTTCAAATGTTGGATTTGTGTGCATGATGTGAGATACAGGAGTAAAAGTTTAGGAAGTGTGAAATTAGTAAGATTTCTTGATTTCCTATACCTTATTAAGCCTGCATGTTCCAACAATGAGTTATCTCCTGGACTGTGAAGAGCAGTATTATTTTCCAAGAGTGATACATAAAAGAACCTGCCTTGATACTTGTCAGTTCTTAAATAGAAAAGTCTGATCACATTGAGAAGAGACTCCTTGCATGTCTTGGTTGATTGGCAAGCCCCACCTTTCTTTAAATTTGGGCAATTTATATACCTAAGTGGCATGTTGTACCACTCCTATAACTTTCATATGTGGACATTAAGAGGTACTGTTCCTTGATTTTGTCCTATTCCTAACTTTATGCCTTCCTTTCTTCCTCATTCAACATATGTTTTCTGTATCTCCTTATAAGCTTGGAGTCTGGGCACTGTAGATACAATTCTGCGGGAACAATTGGTCCCTGTCTGGTGGTGGCTGCATTTCTTATTTCTTCCATGTCCTCCCTAACCCTCATTCCTCAGATGGGTCTAATGCATTCTCACAAGTCTTCTGTATTTCCTTCTCCAAGTTGTGGCTTCTAAATTCTGTGTTGAAAATATTTGAATACCAAGCACTGTTCCAGTCTGGGAATGCATCAAGTAAAAATGTAGTCCCTGCTGTCAGATAATTTATAATCTAGTGAGAAAGTCATATTTCAGGAATTACACTATGATTGACAATAGCTTTGATTAATATATCATAACTAACACTGAAAACGTAACAGGTGCCAGTCACTGTTTTGAGTGCTTGACATGTTTTAGTTTATTGAAATCACACACTAATCCCATGGGTAAGTACTGTTTATATCTCCATGTTATAAACCAGGGATCAGGTACCAAGAGGTTGAATAACTAGCTCAAGGTCATAGCTATTCAGTGAAGAGGCCAGGATTCAAACCCCTGCTCTTGGTTTCTAAACTCCTAGCCTCTGTACTAAACCATAGTGGTGTAGATGTAATCCTAAGGATACCCAGGAGAGTCAGGGATAATTTCATAGAGGAACACATTCGTGAGCTGAAACTTGAAGAATGTGTTTGAATTTGTCAGGTGAAATATTGGGTGCACTGTTCAGAGGAGCCAGCAATATGCAAAGGCAAAAGAGTTCAGAGATCTTGCATATTCCAGAAACCACCAAAAGTCAGTGTGTAGAGCCTTCAAAAACTTAATGGACAGGGTGTGTTATGAAAAAACTGACTTTCAAGAAATTTTTGCACCAAAACAAGCATCTTTTAATTCTACCTTTCCATGAACATTTTGAAGTACCCTTGCATAGCTTCAAGAAGGGAAAGCTGGAAGGGCAGGGTGAGCCCCAAGGTGGTAGACCCGAGCCAGATCACACTGCGGATCTGTGGGTGATCAAGCCTTTGAAGAACTTTGGACTAGCTGGATCTTAGTTTCAGAAAGATCCGGGTATCCCTTGAAGCTTAGATCTATTGTTGCTGAGTCCTGAGGTCTTGGAATAAACAATCCTCATTATTTGTTTTTTAAAAATACCATATTAGATACCTATTGCAATGGGTTGACTCGTGTCACTCCAAAAAAACGATGAAGTCCTAACCCCTGCCTCGTACCTGTAAATGTGACCTTATTTGAAAATAGGGTCCATGCCGATGAAATCATGTTAAGATGAAGTCAGTAGGATGGGCCCTAATCCAGTATGACTGATGACCTTATAAGAAGAGGACAAAACAGACCCCCCACACTGAGTACCACGCTGTTAACAGAGCCAGAGACAGGGATGCACCTGCTACCCAGGGGATGTCAAGGTTTGCCGGCCACTAAGGAAGCTAGGGAGAGAATAGGAAAGATTCTACTCAGGCAGAGGGACATGGCCCTGCTGACACCTTGACTTTGGACTTCCAGCCTCCAGAACCATTGAGAGTAAGATTTCTGTTGTTATAAGCCACCTAGTGTGTGATACTTTGTCCCAGCCACCCTAGGAAACACTCTTAACCTTCACTGTTCACTGGCAATTAATTTCTGGAAGGTGTGCTCTGTGCTCTAACAACATTCGAGAATAAAAGTTACTGCACATAAGAATGTAAACTCTTCACTGAATCCCCTGGATACTATGGTGTTGCCCCTTAACTGGTTCTGTAACTGCAGTTTGAATCCATGGAGAGCAGTAGATATTTCAAAAATAAAATACAAGTTCCTACTCTTTATTTTATTTGAAGCCCCATGTCATAAAGTCTTGAAAGAAAAAAAACAAAAAAAAAACAAGTGAATGCCCTATGCTTTGATGTAAACCAAAAGTAAACATTATTTGTTGCTATTAAACTTGGACAACAGGATGGTTTATCTTGTAGTTCACTGCTTAGTTTTAAAGATTGGTGCTTAATTATTCTTAACATTTTTTGAGGTGTAGGACCTACCATAAATTCGTCAAGTGGATGTCTAAGTTAAACTAAGGCCACGACTTGACTTGCTTCCATTTGAAAGAGGCTCCTGACTATGACGAGTGGTTTGAGAACACAAAGCAGAGGACCTGGATATGCCCTGAGTAGAGCAGAAGAGAGGCTCTGGGGCGCAGGTGAATTGGGAACAGTGTGACTGGGGCTTATTCACAGGTACTCCAAACGGTTTATGGAAAACATTTATTTTGATGCATTGTTTTAAAATTGGGGTAGGCAGTAGACCTAGCAGTGAAGATGCCACTTGGGACACATGCATCCCATATTGGACTGCTTAGGTTCGAGCCCTGCCTGTACTCTCAGGTCCACCTTCTGGGTAATGCGCACCCTGGGAGACAGTGGTGATGACTCATGGGCTTGGGTCCCTACCACCTACCTGAGGTGGGAGACAAATTGAGAACCTGGTCCCTGGTTGGGGAGTGAACCAGTGAATGGGAACTCTCTGTCAGTCTAATTAATTAATATTTAAAAATTTTTTGAAATCCATGTACCTTTTTATAATGCACATTTTCCATGAACTTACTGAAGACCCCCATGTGCATGAGTTTTAAAATTTTGGCACCAAAAATAAGCATCTTTTCCATTTGCCACAAACTTTTTGAAACATGCCTTTAGAGTGCTTGTGTCCAAGGTATTAAAGCCAGTGCAAAGAATATTGCACTGTTCATAAGAGTTTAAATGTATAAAATACCAGAAATTATATAATACTAGCATAAATCATTTGGATGCTTCTGTAGGCCTGTTAGGTGCTGTAATTTGCAGGGTTTTTTGTTGTTGTTTTTAGGCAAGCTACATGGACTACTTGGCTTTACTCTATTCATTTTGTTTATGGATTTATTTCCACTTCCTTTAGAGAAACAGTTGATGTTTTTAACCTAAAATAACCGAAATGATTCTATATTTAACTCTTTGATCTTATCAATTAGTTACCAACTCCTCAGTTAAAAGTCTCTTTGTACCCTCATTTCCACCAACAGTGTTCACAGCTGGGAAGATTTGACACAAACCTATCTTAGTAGCGGGTCCAGGTTAGAATGATGTTCTTTTTGGGTTTCATAAACTTAGGGAACACTCCTGTTGATGGAAAATGAGCTCTCTGTATAATGCTGTTCAACAGCGACCAGCAGGTGGCGAAAACTGGCAATAAACAGCTTTTTCTTTGCAGCCTGGAGAACCAAGAAGGAAAACACAGGCCTCTCAGGCCCTTGATAGGATCTCCATTCCCTGCATGTTGTTCTGTGCTGGGCCTGGTGTAGGGTCCGCCCAAGGTCAGCCACTGGCTCTTAGGACGGTCTTGGGCAGTGAAGTCCACAGGAATACACTGGAGGTTGCTGGGGAAGCAGGGGGCACAGATTCGGGATTCAGATCTGGACTCCTGACCCAGGTCAGTACTCTGCACAACCGCCTCATCAGCCAAAGACAGAGTTAACATCACAAGGTCAGACCACCAGGGAGTGCCTGCCCTTAAGCTTTCAAATGCACTCTAATAACCCTGGACTCAGGGACTCAGCAGAGGGATGATTTAGGTCTTTCAGCGTTCCAGAACATTCCAAGGGGACAGATGTCCAACAAGTCCAGCACACAGACCTGTCCTGAGCTCAGTCATAGCCAAAGGCCAACTGAAAATCTATTAAGAAAGGCTCTGTGGAAGTAAAGCAGGAGACATGTCGGAGCTCTTCTTTCCTTGGGAACAGGGCTCCCTCTGCAGAAGTACAGTTTCTTTTCCAGGTCTGTCCGCTCAGTTCCTCACTCACTTGTGGGTATCAAAAGCACAAAAGCCTTCAACTCCCCTTCAGTGATTTGGGGGGTTTGAGACAAGGTTCCAGGAAGGTTCCTAAACCAGCGCGTTGTGGGATGTGCATGCATTTCTACTATCCCGATGAGCGGACACCCTAGGTCAGTCTGCCCACTGCCTGCTGAATAAAGGGGGCTCTGCCTCAGCTGTCAGAAGGGAGGAGAGGAATTCCTCCCTTTGTACCTTCTCGCCTGGATCCGGAGAGGTTGGCACACTGGCTGGCTGATGTAAAAAAAAAAAAAGCGCAAATAACCTAGCATGCTTTATTCACTTAAGAATAGCAGCTTTGACTTTAGAGTCGCAATGAGACAGAATAAAGATGTGGTCAGGACATCCCGGCATGTGGCTTGCGGCCCACTGCTCGTGTTCCTACGACCTCGACCTCGGTAACCCAGCGTCCCTGTGCATTTGCACCGGGGATCCGCTGAGTACCCTGCTTTGCTTGCAGTCAGTAGTTTTGCTTTCTCGGTGCTTTATTTGTCAGAGCTTCGCAGATTAAAATGGTTACGCACGTGCAACAACGCGTGTGTCCCCTCGCCCTTCTCTCCCGGGGGCTGTCCACGAGGACGCATTTGTAAACGTGTCTGCTTGTCCGTGCGCGCGCGCGCGCGCGGCCGTCGCCCGTCAGGTGCTGCTCTGAATGGCAAAGGTGCAGAGAAAGCCCTGCACGCCGCCCCGCGCCCGGTGCTAACCCAGGGCGAAAAGTGCTCCGGGGAGAGGGCGCCCCACCCCACTCCCGGCCCGTTCAGGTGGCGTCCGGCCTTGGCCTCCGAGCCGGAGTCCGGCCGGTGACCGGCTGCCGTGCGTGAGCGCCTGAGCCCTGCACGCACGCCCGGGAGGCGAGTGGGAAGGAAACACGACTTTTTCAGGGTGGTCCCACAGCCGGGGGGCGGCGAGGGCCGCGGGCTCCCCACGGCGCTGACCGGCGCGCGAGGTGCGTGGCCCGCACCCTCTCCACGCACACACGCCCGGCCCGGAAGGTCCACGCGGCTGCCGGCGCCTCAGCAGCCCTTGTTCTCATGGCGCAGCTCCGGCTCGGCCCGGCCGCGTGCGGCCAGCCCGGCGCCCGTGGCCCACCGGCGGGCCCCGGCGACCCCCGAGCGCAGGCCGCGCCCGCCGCAGGCCCGGGGAGGCCCCCGGCACACCCACCGCGCCGCGGCCGCGCCACCCACCGGCCGGGCCCCGCGGGCGGCCGCCCCGGGCGCGCCCTCCCCGGCCGCGGCCCCGCGCGCCATGTGTGCCCGGCGGGCCCCGGCCGGCCGCGGCGCCTTTAACCGGGGCCGGGGAGCGGGGCGGAGGGGGGCCGCCGGGCGGCTCCGAGGAGGGCTCTTTCTTTCTTCTTTTTTTGAATGAACAGTGACGTACGTACAGGAAACCAGTCGGTTTGTGAGGAGAATGAAGTCAGCGGCCAGGCCCCCGCCCGCCCCCTTCCTCCCCGCCCCCGCCCCTCCTCCGCGCGCCGCGCGCCCGCCCGCCCGCCCGCGCGCCGCTCCCGGGGTCCCCGCCGCGCCGCGCCGCCGCCGCCGCCGCCGCCCGCGAAGGTGCCCGGGCGCCGGGGCCCCCGCCAGCGGCCGTCAGCGCGCGGAGCTGCCGCACGGCGCGACCGGAGGAGGCGGCGGCCGCCGCCGCCAGCGCCCCGGCGCGGGAGCGGGCGGAGCAGAAAGGGTGCGCAGCCCGGAGGCGGGTGCGCCGGCGGGTGCAGCGGAAGAGGGGTCCAGGGGGGCGAACTTCGTAGCAGTCATCCTTTTTAGGAAAAAGAGGGGGAAAAAAAAACATAAAGCCCTCCCCCGCTCCCCACCCCGGCCGCAGCGCCACACACGGCGCGGGCTCCTCGCGAGGCCGGCGCGTCCTGCCTTCATTGATCCGCAGCTTTTCGGAAGACGCGGCGGCTGCTCTCGGAGTTGAGTCAGAGGAGGACCCCGCGCCGGCCGGGCCCCGTCGGCGCCCGGGGCAGAGTCCGCGCCGGGCCCGCGCGGCGCGCGCGCCTGTCAGTGGCCGAGGGGAGCCGGGACGGCGCGCGCTCCGGGGCTCGGGGCCGGATCGCTGCGGATTGACGTTTCTGAGGAGCAGAGAGCCGGGGGCCGGCCTGGAGACCCCCCCGCCCGCAGCCCCGGTGCCTGCACCCCCGCCCGCCGCCCGGTGCGTTCGGAAGTTTCAACGCGGCTCTCGCCCGGGAGCTCCGAAGATTGATGGGATCCTTGCCTTACGCGTCTGTTTTGGTTTTGCTGAGAAGGAAACTGGACAGAGGGTCATGCTGTCCTTTCACAACACAAGTAAGTTCTCTGCGCCGCAGGGCGGGCTCGTGTAACTTTCGGCGGCGGCACTCGAGATGCTGGCTTTGAGTGCCTTCGAGTAAATGTGAATTTTCAGGCAGTTGGATGCGTTGTTCTTAGCCGTGTGGCCCGCAGCGTGCGCGCCCCCCGCTTTCTCCCCGTGTGTGCCGGAGGACGCACCTGAGTTTGACTTAACCAGGTTTTGTGTTTGTTTGTTTGCTTTTTTTTTTTTCCCCACCTTCTAGCATCACGTAGGGAAAAGACTGGCGTTCTCCACGCTTATGAATGATAACGTGCCTCGTGAAACAGAGATCCGAAAGGGATTTGAGTGAAAATCTCCTGCGCCTGCTGCCAACGGGGAAACACCAGCAGCGAGGGCTCCGCGTGACTGAAGACACCCCCGCGCCCGAAGATGCGGCGCGCACCCGGGAACCCCGCCGGCTTCTGAGCGGGACGGGGCCGCAGGCTCCGCGGGCGCCCAAGGGCAGTATGGCGCACGCCGGGCGAACAGGGTACGACAACCGGGAGATCGTGATGAAGTACATCCACTATAAGCTGTCCCAGAGGGGCTACGAGTGGGACGCTGGGGACGCGGGCGCCGCCCCCGCGCCGGGCGTCTTCTCCTCCCAGCTCGCGCCCGCTGCGCCCCGGGACCCGGCCGCCAGGACCTCGCCGCCGCCGCCGCCGCCGGCCGCCGCGGGGCCCGCGCTCAGCCCGGTGCCACCTGTGGTCCACCTGACCCTCCGCCAGGCGGGCGACGACTTCTCCAGGCGCTACCGCCGCGACTTCGCGGAGATGTCCAGCCAGCTGCACCTGACGCCCTTCACCGCGAGGGGGCGCTTTGCCACGGTGGTGGAGGAGCTCTTCAGGGATGGGGTGAACTGGGGGAGGATTGTGGCCTTCTTTGAGTTCGGTGGGGTCATGTGTGTGGAGAGCGTCAACCGGGAGATGTCGCCCCTGGTGGACAACATCGCCCTGTGGATGACTGAGTACCTGAACCGGCACCTGCACACCTGGATCCAGGATAATGGAGGCTGGGTAGGTGCCTGTCTGGTTGCACGTGAGTCTGGGCTTGCGGTCGCAGGTCCGAGATGCCGTGGCGAGGGTGTGGGTGGACCCCGGGGGCCGGGGCAGGCTGCAGAGCCCATGAGCTAACAGCAGGTGTGTCACTTTCCCTGCTTTCCTTCCCGCGCGCCCTGCAGGAAGCGCGCTCTGCCCTCTCAGCTAGGGCAATTGCTTCCCGCCAAAAGTGGTGTGCCAGCCCTGGAGGCTCCCAGATGCCGCCTTTGCGGCCCAGTAGGATTTTGTGATGAATGGTACCGCCTTCCCGTGCTTCTCAAACTGGGGCTGCGGAGTCCCCAGCACCACAGTTATGTGGCCTGAGTAGCTGAAATCGCAGGTTTCAGGGACTTGGTGTGGACCAGACACCCCACGCATCCCACCACCACCACCACCACCACCACCACCCCAGGGAGAGGCCCTGGCGGTCTGCATCTTAAACAGGCTCCCCTGGTGGATTTGTCATTGTCCTAAAAGTTGTAAGCCACCCCATTGAAGAAGACTCCCCCAGAGGACCAAGTACATGGTTTGCCTCACTGGGTAAAAACCTCCCCAGAGGAAGCCCAGTGTAACCCCTTTCCCTGAAGGTCTTAGCTGTGTTTGTGAAGAGGTAAGTGGACGCTGCAAGAGCCCGGGGAGTCTTCACCTGCTGGTCGTGCGGTGTCCCCAGTGGACACGATGGTGTGTGTTGAAGGGCAGCAGTCTGTGGATGCGCTGCTTCCTCTTGTCAGTGATGGGGTTTGGATTGGCTGCGGACTTTGTGTGCTGTCTCTCGTGTGGCATTTAGAAGTTTCCTGGAGATTTACCATCTCTTACATTTTACCCCCTAGACGCCACATGATTTTGTGGTCTCTGCTTACACACACACACACACACACGCAC
The DNA here is from genome assembly GCF_033115175.1 of Lepus europaeus. Classification (NCBI taxonomy): domain Eukaryota; kingdom Metazoa; phylum Chordata; class Mammalia; order Lagomorpha; family Leporidae; genus Lepus; species Lepus europaeus. Next base: position 110,600,625 of record NC_084835.1, on the reverse strand, counting down.
GCACAGAAACTTGCACCTAGGGAAACTATGTAAAGTGTAGAATTGATCTTTAGCTGTGGATTCTTTCATGCGCTGACCAGGGTTGAAGTGATGAGCAGCTGTGACTTTTAAGAACCTTGGTAAGATGCTTTTTCTCCCCCTCCCTGGCGGTTGCTAGATAGAGCTTCCATCGTGTTCACCACGCAGTTGTATTTTTCCATGATGCTCTGGGACTGGGGTGTGGATCCTAAGACTCAACGGTTGTTAATTAAGATTTCCATCTCTTACCTAAAACGATTAATTTATGAGAAAGTAATCATTCTTGTCTGGAGTTTTTTTAACTTTGTTTTTAGTCTGAAGAGTTATCTTGGAAAAAGGTTGCATTTCTCTATGCTCTTCTACAGTCTCGTAGGAGAATGACTCACATTATAGAACCTAATGGGATCCAAAAGCCTAGACTTGACTGCAAGAAGCACATTCCTTCATTTTTGCTCCATTTTTCAAAGTATGCTAATATTAAGGGGCCAAAAAGAGACGGGGCCAAGAAATGTAGGTGATTGATGTGAACATCTGATCTTATTTGACCAAAGTTGACAAAATATTGATGCCACTGTTCAATGTTTGAAAGTAAAATTAACTAAAATATCCCAATTTAAATCTCTAAAATATAATGACTCTTTATGGATTGTTTGTTGAAATCCCACATTATTAGGTCTTTAGTGATTCTTGAGTAATTTGCTAAAGGATGAAAAGAATATTTTTGTTAAGTGTTTAGTTAAGCAGCTGGTTTGATTTTTAATCACCATAACCAAAGAGGAAGGGACTTCTAGACTCCGCAAGGATCATTCTAAAACCAAAGTAAAACTGATTTAATAGGTCTCCTGGTTCCTATTTTTCGTAAAAAAAGAAAGCCATGTTAAAAAAAAAAAAAAAAAGTTCTGTCTAGTTGAAAGAAATCCATGGTGGAAACCGCCATGTATCAAGCAAGTTAATAAAGTGGTAGGAAACAGACACATGTTTATGATGGAGATTAAGATAGAACCTTGATGTTTGTTGTTGAGCTGCAGTATGTTAATGTCTTGTACAACTGAGGTTTCCTTTTAAATGAGGGCTCACTTTTTCCTCCTTTCACAATAGAGTTTTCGTTGTAGAGCCTATCTTTGTGGTCAACAGGTATCTGAGGTCGATAAATGCACAAGCTACATTTTATGATGCCAAACCACAATGACATTCTGTAGCACATGATAAAAATTTTTTGACAAAACCTCTTACAGTAAAAATAAATCATATAGAAGCACAAATGGCTGATGGTAAAATGTGTAATAGTTTTCAGAGCAACACGTAGATGGATGACTACAGGAAAACAAAGGAATTTGGCAACAAAAAAGAGTATAAATCAGGAAATGCAAACATATGTGGATACTCTGGAATAATAAAGTGGTAGTATTTGAGAGTTATACATGATTTGCCTATCATTTCAAATGTGTATTATTAATCTAAATTTTTATTTGAAACATTTGGCTTTCAGACAGATTCTCCTTACAGTTCGCAAAATCAGGGTTGCATCTCAGATTGTAAAGAAGTCTTAGTGACGATGGTAAAGTTTCACAGAACTAACTTATTTTCTTGACCTGCAGAGATGATTGGCACTGTTGCCAGGGGTCAGTGGATCAGTCAGCCCCACTGCTAAATGCCGCACCCAACACTCCAGGCTTCACACTTGAAGCCACTTTTTCTTCTTTGCTGCTGCAAAATCAGAACCTCCTAAGGCTGGGGGAAACGTTTGCATTCTGTGTTTCGTGACATGGAGAAAGCAGGTCCTTGGAATGCTCAGCCTCTGAGAAATGATCCCAGAAGCTCACAAATTACGTGAAGACTAAAGAAGTAATTGGGTGTGGAGTGGAGTGTGGCTTTATTCCTAAGTCTGAATAAGGCATTGTGTGGCATCCAGAGAAAGGCAGAGGGAGCAGTAGCAGAACAGCAGTTCCAGAAAATGTCTAGGACTTGCTGCTCCAGTGTGGCTCTCAGGCCAGCGGCATGGGCGTCCCCCACAGCTTCCTAGGAAGGCCAGCCACTGCTGCTGAGCTGGGATCTGTGGCTTGGGTGCCCAGTAAAGCTAGAGATGGGGCTGCCATGATTCCCAGAGGTATCTTTTAGGATGAGTCACTTCCTGGGAGGGATTCTGTAGTGTCCCTTTCCAGGGGCCTTGGTCCGTGCTGTCACCTGGAATACTGAATATTTCCCTGTTGTCCATTAGAGTGATCCCATCCCAGGAAAAACGAGAATGCAAGGAAAAAGAGGTAGGAGGTTGTGTGCTGAAAGCCCAATCTTCCCAAGGATGTTTTTCACGAGAGTTACACAATGTGTGTTGGCAGCACCGGTCCCATTGAAGTAAGATGGCTTTTTGAGCTCTGTTGGTTGTTATTTAACCCCCTCCTAACACATTTTACATTCTGTAAATGAGTTCGGTGATCTTGTGCCTGCCTTGAGACAGAGGAACTCTTGGCAAGAGAAGGGTTGGGATATGGGCAAGCTGATGGTGAGTGTGAATTGTTATCACCCTACAGCCTGGGGAATGTGGTGGCATCCGGCTTCATTCTTAGGAGGGAGTGAGACGCAAGCTTCTAGGAGAATGAGATGGCTCAAGCAAGGCACTGAAGGAGGTGATTTGGCTCCAATCCCTTGAGGAGATGATGGTCCGACTCTTTCTTTTGCTGTTGGTAGTTTAGGACAATAGATACTTCTCCAGACCCAGAAGAGGTCAGCTTCCCCTTTGTTAGTCAGCAAGTAGTTTTCTCTTTCCTAAGTGTTATCCACGTGCAACTGAACATTTGATTCACTGGAAAGCAATACGTTTCTCATGCCAGTGACGAATGGCCTGAAAGAAAATCATTTTCCTAGTGGCCGAGTATCTACTTATGGCCAATTTTGGCAGCAAAATGATGTGATTAAAAATAGCCTGAAGATGATCCAGTCTTAAATAATATATTTAATGATGAACTTTCCTTGGGAAAGTGCATCTTTCTGCCTGCTAAGAATCTCATGACCCCCTTCAATAATTTATTTTGTAGGAAAAAAATACAATATTGCTCCTAGAGTGTTCAGTCATGTGCTGTTGAGTGATTATATTTCTGGATCCTCATAAAATTTTGCAGTTCACTCAGTTCTCTTTTCTATTGAGGGCCTTTGTTGGTATTTAGTGTCTGTTGAACAGCTTTATTTTGGGCATCCTATTTCTTTTGGTTAGCTTTCTAGTGAGGACTGATTGCTCCTTTTACTAATCCTTGATTAAACCAGTACATTTCAGATTGCTTAAATGTCTTTAGGCCACAGAGCAAACCAGGTAACAGAAGGCAACCGATTAAAACAAAGCAAGCCAAATGCATAGTTTTTTTCGTATCTGTTCTTAGAGTCCTAGTCCTCCTTTTAAAGGGAGGATAAACCCACTCACGAGGCGAGTGTGGGTGTGCTCTGTGTGTTAGTGGCATCTCCCCTGTGACACACCTGTTTCTGAGAGTCTTCCTCGTGTCTTAGCAGGAGTTGAGCAAAGCAGGAGTTCAGTAGAAGTGCATTTGTGCTGGGAAACAACACCGTCTTTGTAGTGTACAAGAAGAAAGTTTTCTTTTTTCCCCTGAGATATACTGTATGTGAGGTTCAAAGGTTCTGTTAAGCTTTTCTAAGGTAATCTAATAGCAGCGTATTCAGGTATAGCAGGAACCTCTCAGTCTGGTCACCCTTTCCCCTGCTACATGGAGGAGACTGCTCAGGGACTGTACCTCACGGCTGGGTTTCTCTTTCATTCCCCGTGTTTGGTTTGGTTCAAACAACGTGGTGCTTGAATTCTAAGAGGGGTTAAGGGTGGAAGTTGTCCAAGGCCTGGGACAGTGACTCCACAGACGTCTTGGGATGTCTAGCTCTGGCTTAGGTTGGGGGCACCAGAAGCAGAGCTTTGCCCCTGCGAGGAGGAGCTCATGGGTTGGTGTTGGAGGGGGCTTTAATGAACCCATACAGCCCCATGAGCATGATCCCAGGCTCTTAGACAAAAAAAAAAAAAAAAAAAGAACAGAACTAAGTACATATTGTCTTACATCCATTTCAGTCTTTGTCTAAAAAAAGTTATTTCTAACCATCTGGCTGTTCATGTATGCATTAGGTCTCATTTAAATAGGGGGCAAAACGTAGATCCCTTTAAAAAATACTGTAAAACAGACTGATTCTTCTCAGAACTGAAAGGCAGGGGAGTTCCCTTTGTTAAATATTATTCCGCTAAGTACTCTTTATGCACGTTGAGACGTCTTAGCAAACAGCAGTGTACACTCTTTAAAGTCTTTCATTAACTCTTTTTAAGTAGAAAACAATCAAGGCTCTGATTAGAATGATTAGAAGGGAATAATTTGAAGGACTATCTTTCCTAAGAAACTCATTCTTCTACGCAGAAAAATACAAACAGGGTTTGAGCCAAAACGAGGGCTCTTCCTTGGGGAGAAAAAAAAATAGCTTTTGTTTTGCTTTTAGGTTGTAGTGCTGTTTTGTCCGTCAAGATGCTCCTCTTGTAGGAGCCGTTTACAGGATTCACCCTCCACTGTAACACTGACATTTCCAGAGAGCAGGTGTTTATCTTCTTCCTTCTCGTGCCTCTGGTCCTCCTCCCTCAACTTTAGAAATTGCAGCAAGGATATTTTCCTTTTTTAAAGTATTTTTGTAGTGGCTGTTCTAATAGATGCCCAATTCCCTAGTGCCACCACTGTCTCTCAGCTCTTGATTTGCCAGGAAAGATAAACCCACCTGTCCTTTAGTGAGGATGAGGATCCCATGATTATTTCCATCTCTCTTTGGGCTTTCTCAGAAGTGTCCTCCATGCCCATCCCCTGCTTGCCTTGTCTCCAAAGACAGATTCCCCCAGGTGTCGCTCCTTCTTACCCCCTAACTCCTGAAGGCTAGAGTTCACCTGGAGAAAATAGAAACATGTCTAGATGCCAGCAAGCAGCAGCATGAATATGTCCCCCACTGTAATCGTGATACAGGCAGCTGAGTAAGTGAAGGGGTGAAAACTCCATCAACAGACGCTGTCTGTCCCTTCCAGAGGAAAAGTGAGCCTACTGACAACACTTTTACTCGTTCCCATTTGTAGTGCAGGATTGTGGTGGGGCTTGTATGGGAACCGTAGATCAATTTCAACGGAACGAAAATAACTTACAGTAAGGACTACTTCCCCAAACACACCCTTCAGTGTGATAGAAAGGGAACCTCCCCGACTTGCCGGTGTGACCATTTGTGCAATGTACAGAGAACGCTGTGGATGACTCCTGGGCAGTCACCTGCCTCGCCATGGGAGCCTTGACTGTGAAATGTGCCCCTCCTTCACGTTGCACATGCTTCAGTATGAAACTCTTTACGGGGGGAAAATACGTGTTTTCATTCTGCTGCTTATTTTGCTTTTAGAATTTCAGGGATGGAACCATATTCCCTTCTTAGTTAATAATCAGCTCTCTGGGGCTTCGGCGTAATGAGTCAGAAGCTTATGACTGACTCCACTCTGCTCTTTTTTATGTCTCCTGAAAACAACCGAGAACCCACTGTGTCTAATGAGGCTTTAATTTTTTAAGGGAGATTTTCCGTTGGGACCAACACATCTTTTCTTGTGACAGTTCCAATTACTGTATTTCTCTAGTTTTAACTATTGAGAAGACAGTTAAGCTGCAGAGGAGTAATGGAGAGTTTACAAATTTTAATGCTTCGAACACCAAATGAAATCAATGTTGTAGGTTGTCTGTTTTTGACTTTTTCCAGCTCTCCTTAGCAGAGAACTCAGATGTCTTCTGCTTTGCACCACAGTGTTAGATCTACACTTTAATCCTAAAGTGGGATTGTAGCCAAATATTCCTCTCAGCTGCATTAGAATTTTCTAAGAGAATAAGGGACAAGTATTTGTTCCTCCTAATTCAGTGCCTGTCTGATTATACAAGGGGGCTTCAAAGGGATTTCGGGAAATGGAGTTAAAAGATATTGATTCTGTACAAAAACAGTTTTTAATCCTTGCATGATTATTCCATGATGCTTGTTTTCCACGAACTTTTTGAAGACCCCACATATATATGTATGTGTATGTGTGTGCCTTGTAATTATGATAAGAAGTAAACTGATGACAAGTTATATAATCAGCTTTAGATGTTGACTTGCTATCTCTTTGTGGAAATAAAAAGAGTCCAGAAAGGATGGTGGCATTGGCACTGCTGGGTCTAGAATTTCAGGGTTATCGCCTGCTGTTTCCTTTAAGGACCCTGCCAGCATCTTTTTTTTTTTTTTTTTGACAGGCAGAGTGGACAGTAGAGAGAGACAGAGAGAAAGGTCTTCCTTTTTGCCGTTGGTTCACCCTCCAATGGCCGCCGCGGTAGGCGCACCGCGCTGTTCCGATGGCAGGAGCCAGGTGCTTATCCTGGTCTCCCATGCGGGTGCAGGGCCCAAGAACTTGGGCCATCCTCCACTGCACTCCCTGGCCACAGCAAAGAGCTGGCCTGGAAGAGGGGCAACCGGGACAGGATCGGTGCCCCGACCGGGACTAGAACCCGGTGTGCCGGCGCCGCAAGGTGGAGGATTAGCCTATTGAGCCGCGGCGCCGGCCAGCATCTTTTTTTTTAAACACTGAAAACATGGAAACAAATCTTTGAGGTATTTTATAACAAAAATATAAGTTCAGCTAGAAAGAAACACTAACTAAAGTTTAAAGTGACAGTATCAGAAGCAAATGATTTGAAGAAGTCTTAAGGAAAATGAGCAATTTTCCTGCGTTCCCAGAGGCCAGAGCAGTGATGGAAAGAAGAGCATTAAAAGGATGGAATTATTTAGGAAAGGGTGTACATTGGCTTTTTTTATTGAAAAAAAAAAAACCCACATTATAGTAGGTGTTTTAGTGAAGAAGAGAACCTTTGCCTTCAAGGAACTTACTAACCAGTTGGGGACTAAGTGGCGGTACCTCTTGACAGTCTTTAGTGGACAGAGAGATCTGATCTAGCCAGAAGGAGGTCTGCAGGGGTTTTACACAGATCATTCTGAGACCAGCTTTGGACAATGGGGAGGTAGGGGCAGGCAGAGAAGGCATTTCAGGTAGAAGGAACCAGCGTGGTCAAAGCAGGTGGCACGGCTGGGTTGTGTCTGGGGCATGGCGGGAGAGTCTGGCCTGACCGGGCAAGCGAACTCAGGTCCCACTGCAGTTTGAGCACTCATCACTGGGTCATAGGTTGAACAATTGAACATAGGATGTTGAAAGACTTTGGAGACAAGGCAGGATGTGTGGGTTTGAGGAGGATTGTCAGTGGTTGAGGCTGGATGGGGGTACCAGGCAGGAATCTGAACCCCAGTGGTGGAGTGGGGTGTGGAAGACAGGGTAGATGTGGGACACAGAAGAAAATCCAAAACATGGAGAAGGGGTTGGATGTGAGAAATGAAAGAGGAATGAGTCAGAGGACTCAGGCTCCTTCCCTGCTGGCTTTAAAGAAAAAAAAAAAAGTATTTTCCGAGAGGAAAGGTAGAAAAAGTTACTGGGGTAAATATGGTGAATTTAATCTTAGACAGTTTCAGCTTGGATTTCCAAGTGGAAATGCTTATTCAGCAGTTGAACACAAGAGTCAGGAGGTCAAGAGGGAAACTGAGGCTGGAATAAGATACAAGCAGACCTCAAAAAGTTTGTGGGAAAATGAAATTTAAAGATAAGTTGATTTGGGTGCAAAAAGTTTTGGAATTCATTTATCTTTTTTTTTTTTTTTTTTTTTTTGACAGAGTGGATAGTGAGAGAGAGAGAGACAGAGAGGAAGGTCTTCCTTTTGCCGTTGGTTCACCCTCCAATGGCCGCTGCGGCCAGCGCATCTCGCTGATCTGAAGCCAGGAGCCAGGTGCTTCTCCTGGTCTCCCATGCGGGTGCAGGACCCAAGGACTTGGGCCATCCTCCACTGCCTTCCCGGGCCACAGCAGAGAGCTGGCCTGGAAGAGGGGCAACCGGGACAGAATCCGGCGCCCCAACTGGGACTAGAACCTGGTGTGCCGGTGCCGCAAGGCGGAGGATTAACCTGTTAAGCCACGACGCCGGTCCATTTTTTTTTTTCAAAATATGTGTTTTCCATGAACTTTTTGGAGACTGTGTATGCCTTTCCCTTCAATCATGAAGACTCTTCTTTCCTTCTTTCATTTCCAAACGTTGGCCCTAAACCACTACTGCTGCTCCTGCCTTCCTTAGAACTAGGGAACTGTAGACTTCCGTGGATGGGACTGCGATGATTAACTTGAAGCTCTACTATTCCAAGCTTGGCTTCCCACTACCAGTTGGACAACTTAAAAAATAACTCAACTTGAGTCAAATTAGTGTTTCTCCAGTATCCTGTTAGTGCCCTCCGTTTATGGCTGTGGTCTTAGGAAGTCAAGGTGTTCTTCGTTGGGGCTGCCCCACTTACTGAAATATTGCTTCTATTAAATTCAGTCTTCCAGCTAACACAGCCTATAGTAGGTACACACAATGTTTGCTTATTGAATAAAAGAACTTGTAAAATTATAATCTTAGAAGCACTTTAGATATTTAACTCATACTAATCAGCTATTGTTTTCCCATTTCTCTTATTGTAGTGTTTCCCAAATGTCCCATTCTGTTGGTTCATTAATATTTAATGACAGTGGAAAAGAGAGAAATGCCTATTAAATACTTCATTTTCATCCTTTTCATTGAATTGAAGAAGTCTGTCACTCATAACTATTTTTACTAGAGAAATCATGTAGATTTTGCTTCATATGAAATACTTAATGTATGTTAGTTTTTCATGCAAATACTGGTTGTCACATTGTAGCTATTGATGCAAAAACTGTATACACACAATCTAATGTCTGTGTCTAGTGGCTTTCATTCTTCATGTTTCCTATCTCCAGCCTGACCCCAGACTGTGAAGGTCTTGGAAGTCTGGGATTATCCATCACCTCATCACTAAAGAAAGCAGTGCTTGCCCAGCGTTCTCAGAGGGGAGCAATGCAGTTTTAATTCAGATCAGTGTTGTGGCTCAAATATAGAAAGAACAGCATACAAGTCACAAGGATAAATGATCCCCTGGTCCTTCTCCCATAAAAACAAGCAGCTAGTTGAAACCGGAAGTCAGTGCAGGTCAACATTCCAAGAGGTGAGGGAACCTAAGATTGCATTTCTAAAGACGCAGTCCAACAAGAAGACCACTGGTGCTGTCACCGATAAAACTATTGGCCTGGCAGCTCTCGGTCAAGTTCTCTGCCCTGGGTCAAGCAAGTATCACAGCTGATCTGTGGTTTTTAAGAACTGGTGGAATTTGTATTTTGAAAAACTTCATCCCTTGGCATGAAGCAAACTGAAAGCATTGCTGCTCATCATTTGTCATCTGTTTGAAAAAGATTGCATGATTTGTTTATTTGTAATAAAACTTGACCATACTTCTCCAGGGGCTTTTTAAAAAGACGGATGTGTCAGCTTGCAGATTTGTCCCTGTGAATGAAACCACAAGCAAATTCTCTTCTTTCTTCCCTCCTCCCTTCCTCCCTCTCATTCCTTCAGTGGCCATCTGTGCATTAAGTTCCCATTGCCAGCCCCTCTTCAAGTGGCTTATCTTTGAGTGAATTCAGAAACTTCAAATTATAAAGGACACCCAGATAATTGGCCTGGTCTCCAAACTCTCCTTTTCCTGTGCTGCTGCCAGATTCCTCCTTAATGAATACATCCAGTGACAGTGGGATTCTTGAGCTTGTCGGCATCCGTGAGAAAATGAGCTCCCCTGCTTTGTAACAGCTTGCGGCACAGGCAAAAAAAATGACAGCCATTGCACAAGTTTTCTTTGAATGTAGTTTTCTTTCCCATAAATGATACTTTGAGAATACAGTGAAGGGGTTATTAGTTTTCTATTTCATGCTTGGCCTGTGTGTGAGAATAACACAAGCTGTCACTGCAAATCAGTAGCTAAACACGCTTTGTCTGGCTAATGTGAGCATTTAATATTTGGCTCAATTAAAAATTAACTGATGAAAGTACATGTCATTGGAATTTGAAAGTACCTTTTGTAAGGAATGTTTAGAGGCCACACCAATGAGTACATTAGTGGTTTTAAAATAAGGAGAATTGGGGTGAAATTTCATATGGGTTGGGACACTTGACTCCACCTGTTGGGCATGGTAGGATAGTGGGGAAGGGGCATCCTCCTCGTTGCAGTTAGAGACTCGAATCTCTGTGCTTTTTAGTGAATGATTGTTTCCTCACACTTGGTTATGTGATTAAGGCACACAGAACAAGTGATCAGTTACCTATTTATGCTACATGTTCCCTTACTGATCCCGTGCTGCAGCCCCAGCTCTGGAGAAGTGGGCCGTGGGCGCACGATAGACCTGGCTGACACTCTGGGGGAGTTGGGATCATTACATTGCAGCTGCAGAAGAGTGTGCTTAGAGCTGGGAGAGAAGAAACGCTACAGTGGAGAGGCACTTGGGAAAGTCAGGGAAGTTATCCCAGGAACAGGACTAACCTAAGCGGTGAGCTGGAGTAGCCTAGTGAGTGGTGGGAAGCGCAAAATGAGGACAGAGACAGAGCTTCCAGAACGAAGGCCAGAGGCAAGAGACCACGTGTAGTGAGCTGCATGGTCCGAAGAGGCCAGCCTGGCTGGGTTGGGTAGGCCAGAGGGCTGAAGCTGGACAGGCTTATTCCAGAGAGGTCACTCAGACTCCAGACAGTTAATGAGACGGAGAGGGAATCACCGACCGTATTGGAGGCTGTTTCAGTAAATGGAGAAGAAACCAGGTGCATGACCCAGAGGGACAGTAGTGAGAATGGCAAGAATTTGGTGGCTCTGTGTGATGTTGAGGACAGGGGTGCATTGCTTTGTGCACTGTAGCGATGGAGTGCATGCTTCAGAGCATCACTTGTTTTTTCGGCTATGGTTGTCTTTAGTAAGAACCATTAACAGAATGTGGTCCTTGTTTTGACTGTGTGTCTGTGTGTGTGTGTGTGTGTGATTCACTTTACATTCTCTTTAACATCACCTACTTGGAAAATTTTTATTTTAGAATCCACATCATAATAAGTCCTCATTAACGATCGGTTAATAAAAATGTTATTTGAAAAAAGAATTCGGTTATGAAAGAAATATTTCATAGAATTTTACTTCAGGTGGAAAAAATGATAGTGGAGTGTTGCCATTATGCAGGATTTTAAGGTCTCCATAGCAGTTCCATATCTGTTGGGCCATTTGAGCTTCACAACAACCCTAAAAACGGCAGGTGTTATATTCCAGCCTCTCCCCACTGTCCTCTCCTCATACGCTTTTGGTTATTTGCTGATTCCCATGTGGAGAGAAAACTTTGTAATAAGACTATGTAAGAGCAGTAAGCCAAGGAAAAACTGGTTAATCCTCATTCTTAACCATTCTGAGACTGGGAGTCGGGTAGATGGTTTCTTTATATGGTGATGTTGTCCTGGGTATGTTCTCACGGGGGCACTAGATGGTTCAGTACCAAGATAGTCAAAATTAGTAGGGTATCCTGTAATAGTGTCTCAAATAGTTTCAGGAAATTAAAGTGTAGTCTTTGTCTCTGGTTATTTTTCTTTCTTTCTTTCTTTTTTTTTTCCACTTTTGAAGTGTATTTTATGCTGGCAGGAGAGAGGCATCTAACTGCTGGCGGTTTGCTGTGCAGGCATTAGCTCAAGACTTTGTAGCGACCTGTGCACCAGGTGGGCTCCAATGTGGTCCTCTCACGAAAGAGGTGGGAGTGTACTCAAACCCTGTTGTGACAGGTGTGTAAAACAGCCACTCTGATGCTGAGAGTGAAGTGAGGTGAACATGATGACTGTTTTTGGTGGTGGGTATCTGACTATCAGTGACATCTTCATTTAGCTTCAAAAGTAGGCCCCTTTCTTTAGGGGGCCAACTTGGTGAGTGTTTATTCAGTTCTTAAAAATGGTGGCGCCCTCATCAGCAGTTTCCACAGTGTTAGAGGGCAAGTTAGCTTAACTTCATTCATTTAACAAATATTTATAATGACCCTACTGTGTGCTGGGTGCCATGCTAGGGGGCTGGAGCTGTAACAGAAGACATGGTAGTCAAGGCCTATCTCTCATATCTCTCGTGAATTCACTGTTATGAGGAAGTCAAAACATAAATGGGTCCATAAGGGCTACAGAGTCAAAAAAACAAAACAAAACAAAACAGAGCAGTGCTGTTCCACAGAGGGTGCTGGTGGGACCATGAACTTCCAGATTAGTCTTCTAGATTCTTCTAGCAGAATCACAGTTTACACAGAGCAAGTTTAATGTACCCTTTTTTTCATTAAGAGCTGCAAATGGTGTTTTACCTTAAGATTCATATGTTGATGAATATAATACAGCCCTATGGCAGTTTAAAATCAGTTGCTCTGCCCAGTATCAGAGACTTTCACCACTTCTGGCTAAACTGTTTCTCCCTTCCTTACCAAATCTTTCTCATTTTCTCCATTTTTATTTAACACAGCATTGGCCATCGGCCTTAGTCACCAAAAGTCAGGAAGGAAGGAAACCAGCTTTTACAGAGCCCCCACATGTGCCAGACCCCAGAGTTCAGCTCTTCTCACAGAGAGGACGTCCTTTAACCTGCGCAGCCTCCCTCCAGGGTAGGAAGTGGAATTACAGATGGGGAAACGGGTTCTGCCAACTCAAGTAACTTTGCCTAGAAAGAGGCAGAATCAGGATCCTTTTCTTAGGCAATCCAAGTGATCATCAATGTCCTTTGGCACGTAAAGACTTTTTTTAAACATTTAAAACAGAAGCCTATTTTTAAAAACTGGTAAATGTGACTTTTTGGTTTTTGTATGAAGCTGATTAATTTGCTTTATTTTAGTAACTGGGAGGTGTGATCTTTCTTAAAACATGGATTTTTTTCAAATTCTTTCATGGTTTAAAAAATGAAATTTTTATTTCTTTTCTTTTTTCAGCAGTGAGCATGCCAGTCCAATGAAATTTTTTTAAATGAGACTGTTTTTCTGTGTCTCTCACCTTTGACTCCAAGAGTCTGTGTAGTGAGAGGTAGTCGTTTTCACTGGTTCTTACCAAGACCAGACAGCAGGTTCACAAGCTCTTCCAGGGTCCAAGTATGCAGGCATAACACATCCACAGAGCTCCCTTGGCTCCAGAGAATGACCTCACTGTCAAATTGTAACCCGCCTAATGCTTTAATAAAAAGGTAGGGAAAGTCTGCGGTTTTCCCTCTGGTGAGGGCCTCATCTCTCGGCCCGTCCTATTTTAGGCAGGACCTGGGTGTTTTTTTCAGCTTCCAGAGGTGGAATGACATGTTACTCAAGTTTACAAGATGATGATGTTTCTGTTTTTATATTTAGCTGTAAATTTTATTCTACTCATAAACAAACCCACCTCCAGCAGCCATGTGCATCAAGGGAAAGTTATTTCCATCCTCCTTGGTTGAATTTGGATACATTTGGCCTGGGACAGCACAGTGTTTCCACAATAACATTTGAACAGGATGCTGTTGTGTTGATTTGCAGGGCTCAAGGAGTTTCAGCATGGGCCAGGAAACTACTTTAAGAAACTTAGACACCGAATTCTGACAAGATAGGAAACTCTGACCACTTCATTATGAAACCCATCTCTTTTTTTCCTCTTTCTCGCTAATTTATGTGTCTCTTTGTGCTATTAAACACATGTGGATTGCTTAACTGACTTTAAGTTCCTGCGCAGAATGTAATGCAAATTCAGAAGGAAAACAGCTAATGCTTCAAGTAGCTTGTTTAATAAGACATAATTAATAAAAAATTAAAGTGCTTTCCCAGGCGCAGCATGTGATGACTTTTTAGAGTAGGACTTCATGGCATTTCATAAGGAAGCAAAAACAGAAGGGAAACTGTTATTCAGGCAGAGGGACCATAGGGACGTTTCATTCAGCAAGACAGAGTTCAACCCGGGGCTCCCCAGGCCTGGGCTAGTTGAACTGAATAAGCCACCAACTATTTCCTCTCTCTTCCATGGGCCAGTCTGCTTCAGAAATACTGGTGCGATATAATCTAATGCGTTTGACTTATGAGCTATAACCCAATAGTGTGATGATTCAAAAGGCTGCTACAAGTCCTTACCATGCTAATGAACTGAGATAATCAGAATCTTTGTTCTTTAAGCACCTTTCTGTGTGACCTCTTAGTTGTAGAGATTGAGTTCAGGAGCAGGGGGGCGAAGATCTGTATGCTTTGCCCAGGATGGACCCGCTGGTTTCCAGGGTAAAAAGGAGAAATCCTCACCCTCTCTAGGCCTTGATTCTCTTTGGGAGTATTCATGACATCCCTTGAGAAGTGAGGCTCATCTGCTGGTCACTAATTCTGTGATTTGTGGGTAAAGGACCTTTGGGGCTGCAAAATACTGGAACAGCTTCCTATAGCTCCCTTTAATGATGATGACCCTACATACAGCTGGGTACTAGGAGGTGATTTCAGTCTTTCTGTGCTGAAGAGCGTCACCCAGTTCACACCCATAACTCACAAGAGCTTGGCCATCATTCTTAGTTGGCTTGAGTGACTGTGTGTTCTGTGGGTGGTGAAATATGCATAACGTGAAATTCACCATTTCAACCATTTGTAAACATAGAGTTCCATGGAGATAAGCACATGTAATCATCACCCTCATCCATTTCCAGAACTGTGTCATCTTCTCTAACTGTCTCTGTACCCAACAAACAGTGACTCCCAATCCTTCCTCCCATTAGCCCAAGGGAAACTATTCTATCGCTGTGAATTTGCCACTTCTGGGTATCATACCAGTGGAATTTTATGATATTTGACTTTTGGTGTCCAACTTATGTAATAATTTTTAAGTTTATCCATGTTTTGCCATCTGTCGAAATGCCATTCCTTTTTAAGGCTGAATAACACCTTACCCTATTTGCTTTTCTGAAAAATAGATTTTGGGGCCAGCATGGTGGCATGGCAGGTTAAGCTGCTGCCTATGATGCATCATCCCCTATGGGAGCCTGTTCATGTCCTGGCTGCTCCACCTTGGATCCTGTTCCTTGCTAATGTGCCTGGGAAAGCAGAGAAGGATGGCCCAAGTGCTTGGGCCCCTGCATCCATATGGGAGACCTGGAAGAAGCTCCTGGCTCCTGGATTCAGCCTGGCCAAACCCTAGCTCTTAGAACCATTTGGGGAGTGAACTAGTAGATGGAAGATCTCTCTGTTTTTCTCTCCACCCTCCCACCCCATAATGTGCCTTTCAAATAAGTAAAGAAATAAAGAAATAAAATCTTTTTAAAAAGTAGATTTTTATTACAAGATTGGCTATCATTTTTCCTCTAGTAAAAATAGAAACAGCAAATACATTAAATTTGGCAGTGGAGGCCTGAAAATTATTTTTTAGTCTAATAACAAGGAATAATATAAAAATGCCGCTAAGCCAGGTCTGGAAGTAAAGTCTCATGGCCACCAATGTTATTAAATGTGGACAGACAGTAAAGATGATCATAATAGCAAAGGATGGCCTAAATTTTTCCTGATGGTGTTGCTGGGTTGTTTTCCATCGGAACAGTTGAAGAGTTCAGGGAAAGTGGGTAATAAGTTATAGAAATAGCTTCATTCCAAATTCTTAAAATTTTTTAAGAGTTTAGGCTTCAGTCATCTGAAAAATTCACTTATGTGCAGTGATTCACTGCTGCATGTAGTGAGCAAGTGGAAAGAGAGCGACGGCAATGACAAGAAAGCAATTGGCTGCGAGGCCTCTGATGGCATTTGCTTACTTGCTAGCACAATATTCCTTTCTTCTGGGGGACGTGACTCAAGAGGCTATGCATGTTGTTATTTCTGGGGAATTTTTGCTGTATAACTGGATCTAGATGATGCTCTGTGTACGTAAATTGTGCACGTATTTAGAACAGCTGGGCCGCCCTGCTGCATGGTACAGAACTGCCTTGCAGCGTCTGAACTCTGAGCCTCTGCCTCGTGGCTTCATTTTGGGAATGGCAAGAAGGGGAGGGCAATCAGAATATCAGATAGGAGCTGTGGGGTGGAATGGAAGGAGCTGCAGTTGGGAGGGTAGTGGAGGCTGAGTCACCAAGCAGTGTGTGCACACCATGGAATTTAGATTTGGTCTGTCATGCACTGGAAAGCTAGGATGGTGAGCCACATGCCCAGATTTTTTTGTTGAGGAAAATCCTGCTGGCAGTATGTGGGTGGGTAGAGAGGGCAGATGGGAAGATAGGGCTGGTATCCACGTTAAGGGGCAATACAAATAGTGAGGACAGGACCTAATACGCATGTCTAAGTTCAGATCCACAGGGGGGTGCACAGATGGTGGGAAATACGTGATTTGATCACCACTGACTACCCAGTGCTTAGCCCAAGGCAAGCACATGGAGGACAGTAGGTGCTCAGTAAACACTGGCCTGATGAATCCGTGAATGGACAGCTGACTGTGTAGATGTGACAAGTAGTGCTTGTATGTGGAGAAGGGCTGCTCAGCTCCACCTGGGACAGTGGTGAAGCAGATGTGCCGCTGTGTGTACCCTGAGCCAGGTGCTTTCTAAACGTTCTGTCTATACTAACATTCCTTTCTCACAACAGCCTGGGGGAGTCGGCGCTGTTTTTATCTTTATCTTGCAGATGAGGACATGAGGCGTGGGGAGGTGACTAACTACAGCTGCTTCCATGGTTAAGCTGGGATTTGAACCCAGACTGTCCTGGAGTGCCCGGTGCTCTGAATTACGACAGCGGACACTGCACTGCCTCTCTGCTTTTGGAGTTCCAGGAAGCTGTTTATACCAAGGCCCCAGAAGTGATGGCTCAGGGCAAACACACTAGTAGCAGGATGCAGAAAAGCCTGTATAGGAAGCCATTTATCTCACGCAGACACACCATTTGAGATGACCTTAGCAGACATAACAATGGCAGAGATAACAGCACCATGGCCTGTTCCCTGGCATCAGAAACCAGTTTGGTAATGAAAATGGAATTCCTCCGGGAATAGTCCTAGCGAGAAATAAGCAGTGAGATAAAAATAACAAAACGTAAAGTGGGATCCAGTTGCTTCCCTTCGCACCTGGCCTTTTGCTTTGTAAAGCTTACCTTGTTCACCTGCCGTCTGCAGGCTGGACCTCACGGGGTAATGTGGCTCACTCATACTTTGATCCAGAGGGAGAGAGACGGGTGGGTGCCTTTGGAGGCAGGTGGTTGCACCTTACTCGAGTTTACCCTCAGAGTACCTGGTTAAAAGGAGGAGGGGTGCTTCAGGGTCGACATTGCTCCAGGAATGGAATCTCACGGCTTTCTGGAATGACGGGTGGTGAGCTTTGTTTCCCAGGTGGCCCACGTGCAGGAATCTGAGCTCCTTGCGTTCAGGTGGGTCATGGATCATTACAGCCGACTGAAGCTGTGTTTTCATGCCACAGGTCAGAGTCACGTCAAATAAACTCTTGTCATAACAAAGGATGCAGCATCCAGATTACATCTCAGAGTTCTTTCACTCTTTTAACCCAGAGGACACCAAGTTCCATGCCACTATGGGGAAAGAGATTCCACTTTTATGTTGATTCTAACTGGGGGTCTGTCTTGCTCGACCACCTTGGTACATGGTGATAAATAGTGGTGGCCATAGCAGCGTGGAGAAAGCACAGTTTGGAAACCCTGCCAAGCTCTCTTGGCTTCAATTTTATGCAAATTTGCTTAACAGAATGCAAATGACTTTGCTGTAATACAGAGCCCAGGAACACTGCTCATCTGTTTTCAGCAATGTTCCTGAGTTCCTTAGGGCAGTCACTTTAGAGGCAGGCCAGTGTACAGTGAAGCAGGCTCAAGACTGCTAGGGAAGGAATGGCTCACACCAACCAGAGATGCCATGCCTGGAATTTTATGCCAGAGACTTTCCCTTTGGTACAGGCCAAGTCTTACGTGTTTTGGAAACAGGAAAAGGTCAACACAGACTTAAGCTTTTCAAAGTCCTGTATTTTCTTCTTGTACCTGAGATTTTTCTGTGACTATTATATTATCAAAACATTCATTTATTTGCTGCTAGGCATTGACAAAAGGCTACTAAGTACCACCAAAGTGTGAAACCATAACGCTGTGTCCCAAATATAGTTCTATAGTACCCATATGAAGGCCACTAGTGAGATGTGGCTACTGGGCACATGAGATGTGACTCTCAAATTGAGATGTGATCGGAGTATGAAATATACACTTAGTTTCAAAGCATGAAAAACTGAATGTGAAAATATCAGTAATTTTTATATCATGTGTTGAAATGATCATATTTTGGATATGTTGGTTTAGAAATGCATTAAATGCGGCCACTAGAAAAATTTTAAACTACTTACATGGCTCACATTATATTTCTATTGCAACCACTGGTCTAAGCAGCTGCCATTTATTGCACAAAGTTTTTACCTTTTATTCATGTATCTGAATATTATTCTAGAGGAGAGTAGAAAGCACTTTTCCATGATGACATACAGTTGAGACTATCGTGTGGCACACTGTGTAACCTTTTTCAAAGTCATGTTCTTGCTGATCCATTGTCAGGCCATTGAGGCAGACAGGGAAGGGGCTCACTGTACTTTCACAGGTGCATGTAGTGAAATACAAGAAGGGGGATTTGCCAGCCTGCAGAGTTACAGCTGGTTGGGAATAGAACTTAGGCCTTTGACTTCTATGCCAGTGCCTGTTAGAAATATATTTAAAATTACCCATGAAAATACTTACCTTTGTTTCTATATCAAAGATAACAAAATACAGTCATTTAGAAGCATTTATGCATGCATATGTATATAAATTTATAAACATGCCCTGCAGCAGGCTAATACAACACATGAGTCAAGGGTCAGATGTTCAACATCAAGATACAACTCCTGTTGGATTTTTAGGCCCATCAGAAGGGTAGGGCCAGGGTGGCAGGCATGTCATCATGACAAGGAAATGTTTTCTCCTGTTGGAAATCAGCTACTGCCATGTCAAATCCCCAGAAGCATGAAACAAGGTGGGTAGATCCCACCTGTTTGAAAGTCCTGCCATGGAGTGTCAGTTGTGAATGAGAGGGAGGACAAGGCAGGCAGCCGGACCAAAGAGGCAAGGGATCAAATCCAGGGGGTGCCCCCTTGTGGGGATGACACAGAACACAGGAAGAGCAGTTCTAGGGAATATGGGAGAATCCATGAAGGCCAAGAACAGGAGGTGGAGCTGGTGAGTGTGACCTGAGTAGGAGCTGAGGGCATTTGGGCTGGGGCCTTGGGTTGATGGGAGCTTGCTCTTGAAGCACATGGCACACATTTCTGAGTATCTGTGTCTTCTGCTGCTAATGAGGTCACTGAGGTGGAGTGTTTTTACTAACGTTGTGTGGCTGAGTTTTCAAGGCTAGTGGATCTGTAAGAATCAGGTTAATAAGCCATCGCGTAGAGGATTTCATTCTCAGTACTGCTCTTTCTGCTGTCTGATGTACGAGGGGACACCCATGGACAATGAGATCATTGGCCTGGACCGTTCACTTGGCCCAGGCTGAGACACAGGCTTGGTTTAGAATTGTTTCACAGCTGTAGCCAAAACACACAAATGATAGTATAATACCTAAAAACATTTCTACTTGTCTGTCTTGACTCTCTCTGTTCTCCTTATCCCCACACTTTCTGGGAGTTATAATTATTTCTTATCGTGTATCTTTAGATTCTGGTATCACTCAGGTAGTAATTCTTCCACATTGATCATATGCTTTAGTAAATAATTACTTATTCCTTGTCTAGAGCTATTTTCTCTGCTTTATACTTCCTGGGAATTAAAAAGCTTCTGGGCCCTGGATGAACAGCATAAGAATTTAACTACCTTTTCTTTTTTAAAGACTATATTTTAATTGCCTCCCATAAATGCAGGCAGACAAAAGCCCTTGGATCTCGGGGTGTCTTTGTATTTCATGGAGAGCCATCCCAGGAGCACATTCCCTCACGGAGGGCTCAGCCACCTCTTCCGCCTCATTATACTTCGCTTAGCACTGAGAAGCCTGGCATGGTTTCTGTTGGAATGAAAAGATTGGCAGAGCTGCCCTAGACAACAGCACCGCAAAACACTGTGGCAGAAGGTTTGGTCTACATACCAAGGCAGCCAAAGTATTAATTGCATTCTCTGTGATCGCAAAAAAGGCGCTGAATTATTCTCTTCATGTTTTCAGAATGACAGACTTCTGCTCTGCCAGCTCTGAGCACAGCGCATCACATGGAAAGGAGCTGCTGGATTTGAGGGGGAAGGCTCAGAAGATGGACGTCTGGTAGCCAGCTAGTGCTTCATAGAGTTCCCCGTGAACTCTTTCGGAACTGTGGAAGGTCAGAAGCAGAGTTAGGATGTGCTTCCATGCATTTGCATAGTCTGCGAAGCCATTTCCCATCTTGAAGTCTTACTTTATGTGTTGCAGTGGGACTTGGCCAGCTGCCAGCTGCAGTTTGAGCCCATTTCCTTTTGCATTGGTTTGTGTGTCCAGGGAAACCTTGTTTCTCTATGAGGATGCTTCAAAAAGCTTTTGGAAAGGGTGTGCTATGAAAAAATTGTATGGGTTTCAAACTTTTTCTTTTTTGCACCAAAATACACTTAGCTTTTAATTTCATTTTCCATGGATTTTTTGAAGTACCTTCAGTTATTGACTTTGCCCCAGCTCCTGAGCACACATACTCATAAATATTCTGAATAGTGGGGGTCTTCCAGACACGCAGTGCCCTTTGATGCTGCTTTTCCTTGGAGCTTGTGTTCCCTCTTCCAGGAATATACTCCCTTCACAGCCCACACCCAGGCATCCGCCACCCGACATACACGTGTTTTCTTGTTAGTCGTTCCTTTAATCTCTGTGAGCCTGGGGTGGCTATTCCTATAGAACTGCTGGTGATTCTTCAACATAGTTGGGAGGGCAATAGATACTGCAGGTGTTGGCCTGGTATTGGGGATTTTCCTCTGCTGAAAATTGTTATTCTGTGTAGCACCCCACCCTCCTTCACACCCCAAAAAAGAGAAGTACGAGCACTGCTGCCCTTCAAGGTTTGAGCATGTTGTGCTTGAAAATGTTCAGTGCATCAGAGAGAATTTCATTCTGGGCATGGTAGCTGGGCTGGAGAGATCTTTTGATTTTCTGTCATTAAATCTCCTTCCCTGATCCTGCTGCCTTGGGGCAGGAAAGGAGGTCCTGAGAAGCTGGCTGGCCAGGAGGTCTGCACCAGGGGTCGAGCTAGGGGTGAGATTATCACAGTATACATCTCGCATGTTGCATGAGGCTTTGAGCCCAGCCTAAATCTTCAGAACTTCCTATGTAAGAACACACTCTCCAAGCAAAGTGAGGGTCCAGCTATTGCCAGGTGGTGGAATGAGAGCCATTGCCAGCATCACTTGATGCCTGCAACAGGAGGAAGGGTACTCAGGCCATGTAGTTCTTCTGTCTTCAGTCCGTTTGGCTACTGCATGCAGTAGAGAGTCTTGAGCTCCTTTCTCAATGCTTGGCGTATGAGGCCACTTTATTCAGTGAATTTCCTGCAGCAGAGTTTTCCTGCCACTTCCTGCCTGCTCCATACCTGTTTCCCCCACAGAATCAAGAACTATTAAGCCATTCCTCAGTATTGCATCTCCTGGCTGAGCTATGCATTTGAGCCATTGATGAAAATGACTCATTGCTTTCTTTTAAAGACTGTTTCGTTTGTTGCCCATTTACCCAGCACCTGGTTGGTATCACACACTAATTCTTTCCTTTCTGTGGGCAAGCCCCACTGTTTGTTATCAGAAAGCAACTTCCTACCTAACATTGTATGTATACATGCAATACATGATGTTGGGAATATTCATGAAACATGTGACAAAATTCAGAAAGACTTCCTCAAAGTATTTTGTTATCCGTGAAGACCATAAAATTTATCATACATCATTATAGTGGGCATCAGAGCAAAACAGTATGGTTCCAGGCAAGCTGGTACCTATATAATAATGATGAACATATCAGTCTTCTAAGAACTGGGCATGATTGGAGGGAAGGAGAGTTTGTGATGAGTTCTCCAGTGTTTTTATGAAAACCAGTGAACTGTTTTGTAGGTTTCTATGTTGTTATAAACATGGAAACGTACTCACTAGAAGCCTTTGGTCGTCCACTGGTTTCTCCCCTGCAGACTTGTCATTGACACCTCATGGCCCATCCACATCACTGACTTTCTATTCTTCTTGGACTCATTGAACTTCCTTCCTGTTGGAGTCTTCTATTTCCCTAAGTCACTGTCTAGGCAGTCATTTCTTGAGATTCTAAGAATAGAAGAAGAGACACAAACTTGATTCCCTGTCTGTCTCAGCAGGGTGGTCTTCCACCTTTCTGACATGGAAAGGAATGCATTTAAAAGTTCTTTCAGGGATTTTTCCATTTTATTGAGAACGAAAAAAATACCCATGAGTACTCCAGGGCCTTATGTGATATATTACTTGGTAGTGTGACAAAAATAGTTTCAACTGAACCAAGTAATGCAAGGCTATTTACTTTTGCTTTGTACTCTGATGCACTCTTATATGAACTTTTATGGACTGGGATAGTACTACTTGGTTTACATTGGAAACTCCAAGAGGGTGGGAGCTCTCTTTGTGTAATTTTCTGTGAATGATCCCCTGAGTAGGGCAGTGGACTGGGTGACACTTGGCGAGTACTGGTTTCCAGGGCTAATCATGACCTGATGAAGGGCATAAGGCCAGAGGTGACATAGCTACCCAACTAGATAATGTTCCCATCAACAAAATTTTGTGAGTCGTTGGTAAGAGTAACAACTTTCTGAAACATGTAGTTTTATATAGCCATGAACTTTAATCTTCCCAGTCAAAATAATAATCTATTTTGGAAACAATTTGGAGATTCTTTCAACAAATGCAGAATAATGAAAACCAAGCATTCTTGCCTCAAAAATTTGATATTGGAAGGACATCAGCTTCATCTTGCTAAGTAACCCTGGTACAGAAAAACCTTATCCACTACTTGCTTTTTTTTGCACTTTTCAATCTGCAGCTAAATTAGGCCACAGGAAAAGGATGGCGCACCTTCAAAGAGCCAGTTGGGTTGGCTGTGTTCTTTCTCTTCGTGGAAAACAGCTGTGGGTACCGCATAGAAGTCAGGCTTTTGTTCCATGCAAAGGTGGGGAGGTTTGGTCTAGAGAATTCTTCTGTGGGGGAGGGGCTGTCAGATGTGGAGCTTCTTGATCACCGTTTTAAGGGCTTTTGAAATGTGTTGATAATGACCTGGGGAAGAGCCTGTGGGATGAGGGTGGGAGTAGGAAAGAAACATTCCTCCCACACAGTGCTCATATCTTCTCTTGTTTTTGCATCTGTGGTGGCTGCAGATTAAATGAATTAGGTTATTCTTTTCCATTGCCTTCCACCAAATAAGAGTACTCATTGAAGCCCTTGGTTATTTTTTCCTGCTGAGTGAAGCCTGAACTCCATCTATGAAAGGAGATCTGTGCAAAGCCAGGGCACGCCCCGCCTTGCAGGTGGGGTTCCCGCTGTGGAGTTGACCCCCAGGCTCTGTCATGAATGACGACTGTGAGTGAGGTGTTTTCTGTACCTCAAGTTAAAACCCAGTTTTAGGAATTCTCTTTGGCTGTCAAAAATGTGTTCTGAGGGAACCCAGCTCATCCTATTCCTACTTTCATGCTGAGTCGGTGATTTGGAAGGACTTTTCATTGCGTTGCCATGGCTCATTCTCTCCCTTTCTCCTCCTGGCTTCTTCCCTGGAGACCTTCTGCATCCCCTCAGATCAGGCATCCCCTACCTGCAGTTGATTCTCCAGTGGGATTTCCACCAATGCCAGTTCTTATGTACTCTACTTCGGTTCCTTTCTATCAGGGTTTCCTGGTGGCAGTTCACATTAAGTGTATGATTGCAATGCTTAACTCAGGACTGAACTCGTCAGCATCCCTCTGCAATGTTGTTGGGTTGAATGGTTTCTCTTCACATTACCAGCAGGATCCTGGTCACCCAGTCCAAACATCGGAAGCATTTGTGCAGCTCCTTGCCAGGCCCTGCTGTGTGTTCCTCACTCCTCTGTCACCCTGTGCCTCCTCCCTAGCTTGGCAGTCACCAGACATCTTAACTCTTGGCTGCATGGTTTCACCAGCCTGCTCCAAATTCTCTTCACTCCAGTTATCTTACAGTTCCCAACAGATTTGACGTAAGTCCTTCCCCAATTGAAAAAAAAAGTTCATCTCCCCACCTGGCAAGGTGAAATCTTTATTTCCTTTGAGCCCACTGTCCAGGTTCCTCTCTCATCGTTTGTTTCAGCCTTCTCAGCATCTTTCCCTGCTACTCCTTAACAAAAAGCTCTTCCTTGAACCAATCCTGTCTTCCCTACTCTGGAGATCTTTTTCCTGTATTTTTACACTCCAGAACCCTCTGCTTCCCTGCAGGTTTTCCAAAATTCTCCATCCCTTATACGTTATAAATATGTTGGGGGTCAGGGCTATGTCTTCTGTGTTTGTGATTCCACTACTGTGCCTAGAAAAAGGTCTCTCACTAGCAAGTGCTCAGTCACTAAATGAATGAAGGAATGAATGATGTATAGTGACCTTTGCATCTCTTGCTCTAGGTCTACTTGTTCATGTCTATCCTCACTTCATTCATTCACTCACTAGTTACATTTTGAGAATCTACCACATGCCAAGCACTGTGCCAAACACATGGATACATGCATGAGCAAAACAAGACCTCCGCCTAAAGGTGCAAACATTCTACCTGCTCGCTAAGACTCAGCCTCCCTCCTTTGCTCTTAAACACTGGACAGTTATTTTGAAAGCATTAGCTTTATGTTTAGTTATTAAACTTTGTTTCCAAGAACATTATGCCTCCTTGGATCTTTCCAACTTTAAGGTCCCGGTTCTTAAAATTGGTCACATAGCCCAGTGGCTGTGGTAGTGTTGAGAATTCTCCTATTTTTCTTTCCCTGGCTCCAAAAGCAAAAGTTAATTCCAAATTACTCTGAAACATTGGCAAAAATCTCCTTGATTTCAGCTCTGGGTGCAGCAGAGAGACTTAGAGGAGGATGCTACCTGTTGACTAATAGCAGATCAATGCCCATCTTCCTCAGTTTGCTACATATTATCAAACAAAACTCCCAAACAGAGCAGCAGTACATTATAACCAGGCATCAATAAGAATGGAGAACAGCTGTTTTTCACAGTTTGGTTTGTATTGTTATTGATAAAGAAGACAAATCTTTGTTGTATAGATCCATGAAAATATGACTATATTGATGACAAATGGATTAATAGAGAATGTGCCTACAATCTTTGTTAGGTCAGCATCATTCTGTCTTTGTGCTTTTTGAATGAAAAAATAAACAGTCACAAAACAGAAACCACTCAGAATAATGCAGTGTGCCATCTTCGTGTGGGAACCCATAGTCACAGTTCTTTTGCATTGTAGCAACAGTGAAACAATATTTGTGGGAAGATCCTGCTGTCAGTGCCAAAACCCAACAATTTTGTTTTCAAATTCCTGAAAACTAAAAAAGGAAATCTTGGTGCCATAAATGTTCCAAATACAAAATATCCCAAAGTGAACTCATCAACTTCCTCCTCGCGCCTGTTCTGTATTCTGTCTGCTGAGCCCCAAGCCATTAGATGTTTTCGACCCAGTTTTCTCCCGTGTGAGGTGGAGCTCTCCTGGATGGCTCCTAAGGTCCTTTCTGATCCTGAGAACCTCTGGGCCTCAAGGTCTTCACCCTTACCCCCCACAAAGCCCGGGTCCCGCTTCTGAAATCTCTCACCGAGATTCCCAGCTCCTCTCTTAGTGTCTCTTCATTTCCTGACTATTCTGCAACCTTCCACCTGGGTTCCCTGGTTTTCTTTTTTGTTTTGTTTTGTTTTCTTATTTTATTTTCATTTGTTTGACAGGCAGAGGATACAGAGAGAAAGTCAGAGAGAGATCTCCCATTCACTGGTTCAGTTCCCCAAATGCCTGTAACAGCTAGGTCTGGGCCAAGGCAAAGCCAGGAGCTCAGAACTCAATCTGAGTCTCCCAGGTAGGTTGCAGACACCAAAATGACACGGGAATTCTGGTGTTAGTATCCGGCTGGATTCTTGTCCCATGCTGATGAAGAATGGAGAACACAGGCTGGAAGGAGTTGGGGAAAGTGGGTTTATTGTTAAAAAAAAAAAAAAAGAAAAAAAAAGAAAGGACCCAGCGCTGAGAGCAGATCCTAGAGCAAGAAGCCGTTGGCTTGTTTTTTATCCTGTTTCTTAGGGAACTGTTTTTGATTGGCTAGCTAAGATGTCAATCCTGAAAGTAAGATATCAGCCCAAACTAGCCAACTTTTCTCTATCCTCCCTCCCCCACTCCCCTCTCAAGATGTATTTATTTGAAAGGCAGAGTTACAGAGCAGGAGAGGCAGAGAAAGAGAGAGAGAGATCGATCTTCTATCCAGGGATTAACTCCCAAATGGCTGCCTCTGCTGGGGCTGTGCCACGTCAAAGCCAGGAGCTTCAGTTGGGTCTCCTACATGGGTGCAGGGGCCCAAATACTTGGGCCATCTTTCACTGCTTTCCCAGGTACATTATCAGGGAGCTGGATCAGAAGTGGAGAAACCAGGACTTCAACTGGCGCCCATATGGGATGCTGGCACTACAGGCAGCAGCTTTATCCACTACGCCACAGCACCAGCCTCAACAGTACTTGAATAATCACCCGCTGCCTCCTGGGATACACATGAGCAGGGAGCTGGAAGCAGAAGCAGAGCTGGCACTTGCACCCAGGCACTCTGATCTGGGATGAGGCCATCACAAGTGACATCTTAACTGCTGTCCCAAAGGTATCCTCTCTCTGTCGTTTTTTAAAATTACTTTTCTAAAATTTACATGCAGTAAAATTCTGTTTCTGTGTACAGATTGTGCATTTGGGTAGATGCATAGAAAAATCACTATCACTAACCACTACTGCAATCGGGATGCAGATCGGGTCCCTCAACCCCCAAAAAAACCCCTGGGGCTGCCCCTTTATATTCGAACCCTCCCCCACCTTTAGCCCCAGCGACTGCTGATCTGTTCTCTGTTCCTGGAGTTGGGCATTTTCCAAAGTGTCATACGTTTGTGACTCTCACCTTGAGCACCTGTCCCCAGCCTGTCCATCCTCTGCATCAGTGCCCTGATGTCCTCCGAAGGCGTCTTTGCCACAGACTTGCAGAAACAGTTTCTCTGAGCTTCAGTTTCTTGTTGGTGTGACTGGGCAAGAGAATACAGCTCTGAGCAGGAGTAATTCTAACACTTCCTCAGGGTGCTGGTACCCGAGGAAGACCCTTACTGGGCTGCTGGGGATGCCTGATGGGGAGATCAGAGAAGCAGTAAGCCACTCTGGGGACTTGGTGGCCTGGAGCTCCTGGGAAGAAAAAGAGTACAGGAATTGGGAGGAGAGACCAAGCCAGCAGAGCAGGAGGACATGAGAATTCCACCTTCAGGAGCAGAAATTTGGGGAGAGAGGTGGTCTACAGAAGACACCCAGAGGGAGCTTTGCCATGGAATGCACCGGGCATCCTTCCTCAGGGGCCTCAGGAAACCTGCAGTGGAGACCTGCATTGTAGGGAGTGTCCTTTGAATGGTCTTTGTGTTGAGAGGGGATCAGCAGGCCCAACCCCACAGTGGGGATTGTGTCCATGCCGTGTGGCTTGTCATGAGGGGGCCAGCTGCAGCCCTGTGGGGCAGACTTGGGGGAGTAGGGAAGTGTTGACCCCCTTCCCACCATTCTGTGCTGTCCCCAACCTGCCCCCCCCCCTCCCCGGAGGACTCTCATCAGTCTTAACTCCTGGGCTTGCTGAACAGGGACATTTTGAGCTGACCCTCAGAGCTGACCCCAGTCCAACTTCCCACTGACCTCCCACGAACGCACTTTTCCTGTTCCCCATCTCATGTCCCAGCCGTGTTCAAGACCTTTCTCGAACACTCCTTATCTCCTCTTCAATCAGAATTAGACTCTTCTTTGTGTTCTTTTTGTCTTTACATAACACAGTGGGGTTTTCTCATAATTATTCATGTTCCCTCCTCCCCTGACCTGTGTAGAAGACGCTCAGTTCCTTATTTGATGAGATGCAATTCATTCCCAAATAATCGTAGCAAGTGTGAGAATGGTAAAGGGAATATTTTAAGGCATTTCTTTTGTATTGCTCTCTTGTTTTTATATCCTACAGCAGCATGCCAGCAATGGGACAAATTTTACTCTCACAGATTTGCTGCAGGTATGAATGTATCCAGTGGTCTGTTTGCAAATGGCTATCACATGGACAGAGGTCTTGCATGACCCTTCTGTGTGCACGATCTGTTAGGACACAATCCAGATAGACCTAAGAGAAGTAAGGCTTTTGGGACCTTGGCAAGCTACTGGTGCAGAAAATTGGGGGAGGAGGCCAGAAACTGGGTATGCTGAACCCAGCCCCCACCCCCACCATCAGGTGTTTGGTGAGCTGTCAAATTTAAGCTGCTAGTGAAAGTACGGACCACAAAGACATGCTCATGAAGTTGTTGAGTGGCATGCACTTCCAGAACCTTCCATACCATTGTCAAGATGCAGAGTACCCCCCTCTAACACATAAACACATCTTCCCTGCACATAAACTTGGGCCACCCTCACATAACCATCTCTCCTTGGGCATACTCAGAGATGAGAGGAGATGGGCCTGCCTCAGATTCCGTTCTTGTGCAAGAACCACATGGCTGACATATGTTCAGTCTGTGGCCCACACAGCCTCTAGAACACGCCTCCCATCTAGCACCTCCTCAGCAATCACCCGTCTTGTGTCTTGTATTTGCATATGTTCCCCTTTCACAAGGGTACAGTCTGTAGCTGCCTCCTTCTGCGGATATGCCTCCCATGGAGGCTGTGTGTACTTGGGCAGACAGAGGAGAATCCCAAGGGCCTCTTCTACCCCCTGAGCTCAGAGTCAGAGGTCAGCCAGACAGGGAAGTAGCAAGGACAGAGCCTGGCCATGGCCTCCAGCAGGGAACAACAGCTCCAGGGGAGCGGAGTACACACAAGGACTGGATGAGTGAGAAGATCGCACAGTGATCTTTATTTTCCATTTAAAAAAAAAAAATCCTTGTTCCAGCGCCCTTCCCTCCAGCTGCTACGCGTCAGCCCTTCTCTGGCACAGCTGTAGGTGAGCTGGGGAGCCCCCCACTGGGAAATCCTCCCGGAGATGCTCCGAGCCCCTTGCCAGCCACAAGGCTGGAGCCTTCCATGCCTCACTTCCCCTTTCCCTTTTTTCCTGGCATCTACACTTGCTGGAGGGGAGCCTGGTGGGAACCAGACCCTGAGGCCTTCCAGGATTCTCGTGGTCTGGAGCCAGGGCTGTGTGAGCCTGACCTTGGCCTGCAGAGAGGAGGGGCTTTGAGTAAGAACCAATGCTTCCCCTCCTCTGCTGTCCCTCTCAGCTGTTTCCAAGTGGCTGTCACACGGGCAAAGCTCTTGCATGACTGCAGTAGAAAATGGCAGGAGGCCCCCGTGCCGTTTTCAGAGATGCTACAGATGTACCAGTCCTCTGCTTGCAGTTGTATGCTCTTGAGTTATGGATTTGAAAGCATTTTCTCAAAATTTATTTGAAATTTCAGATGAATGAACTTGCTTAAAAGTTCCTGTTGCTTGCTAGGAGCCACTTAAGTATTGGCATCACCTTGAAGCAGATGGACCTGGGACACAGCCAGGTGAATCCTGGTGGATGACCCTTGGGAGGAGTCTGTCCACCTTTGGTACAGCTCAGATCCTGGGTCTTCCAACGTTTGGGGCCTCCAAGTAAGAGACCAAGGGCTCAGCACAACACGGTCGGGTTGGGTCCTTGTTCAAGGCCTACAAAAGTGTGATCTTGCAATCTCTCCTCCACTCCCACTCACCCCCCTAATTTGGGGGTTTCTTAGGCTTCTTGGTGGAGAAGAAGGAGTAGCTGATCCAGTTTAGTCCTGTCTTCATTTGTCTATTTGTCACCCAGCCAGGGGCCGGTATTGTGGTATACCAGGTAAAGCTACAGCCTGCCACTTCTGATACAGCTCCCTGCTAATGCACCTGGGAAAGCAGCAGAAGATGACCCAAGTGTTTGGGCTCCTGCCACTCGTGGATATCCAGATGAAGCTTCTGGCTTTGACCTGGCCCAGCCCTGGCTATTGCAGCCATCTTGGGAGTGAACCTATAGATGGAAGCTCTCTCTGCCTCTCCCTCTCTTTCTTGAATTCTGACTTTTAAATAAATAAATAAGGAAATAAATAAATAAATAAAATCCTTTAAAAAGAATTTAACCTTCACTCAGCCCAACTTCCAAAGTGACCACTGCAGCTGAGGGGATGGCCAAGTAGGGTCAGCAACATTGCAGGCAGAACTGTAAATTTCTTGTTAGAGATGCCACCTGCCTTTACCTGGCCAGCTCTCCTCCCAGGCCAGCTAAGTAATGAAAGTCAACAGAGTGCCTTCCCCTAGGAGGTTCACACCTCCCTTAGGATGTACCCCCATGTGAAGAGATAGATAGGTCTGGGCTTCTTAACTTACAAGGCCTAAAGCCCACCAGATTATTATCAAGCCCCTTCTATCAGGTTCTATTTGCCTCTCAATCAGAAAACTTAATTGTAGCTTAGACAGCACCTTTCTTAGCTCCTCTAATAATGACTCTGTCCTTTGTTCTAGACCCTGTCTAATGCACTTGGGCCTCATTCCTTTGTAATCATAACCTCTACTCTACCACCAATGGCTCTACTCCCAAACTGTGTGTACTGATGGTCCTCTTCCCCGCTTAATGCTGAATAATTGTTCAGACCTGGTTAATGCCACTCTTAGGATCATTGGTTACTATCCTCACCCTGTCTTTTATGACCTTGTCTAAATATGATCAGAGTCGGTGAACTTGGAAGACTTCCATAGCCTTGGCAACTCATGACGAGAGCCTAGGGTGGTTACTGGCGTCATAAACTAGAGTGTCAATTTGTTGGGTCAACAACAGGAGTCACTGTACACTTGCCCCTCATGTGGGATCTCTGTCCTTAATGTGCTGTACATTTTGATTTAATGCTATAACTAGTACTCCAACAGTATGTTTCACTTTGTGTTTCTATGTGGGTGCAAACTGTTGAAATCTTTACTTAATATATACTAAATTGATCTTCTGTATATAAAGAGAATTGAAAATGAATCTTGATGTGAATAGAAGGGGAGAGAGAGCGGGAGAGGGGAGGGTTGCGGGTGGGAGGGAAGTTATGGGAGGGGGAAGCCATTGTAATCCATAAGCTGTACATTGGAAATTTATATTCATTAAATAAAAGTTAAAATACATAAATAAATAAATAAAAATAAAAAGAATTTAACCAGGCAGCAGTTACAGGTCCCAAAGTCCAGGCCATGCCACAGACCAATTTAATCAGGACATCTGGAGGTAGACCCCAAGTAGTTTTTCAAAGCTCCCAGAAACTTCCTCAGGCCACGGCTGCCAATTTCATGTTCATCAGAGTACACGTGTTGGGACCCCTTGTGTTGACCTGTAGTTAGAGTGACAAAAAGTAATGCTGCCTTGCTGTCACTGTAGACTCTGAAGTCAGATTTTCCATTGGAATAAGAAACAAATGCCAAGTTTATTTTAAAGTGCTCTTGATCTACCTAAAACTAGGAAGTGTGGAGAATCCTCGGGGAACTATCTATTCTCACATTTCAGTGCCTCTGGCTTCCTCCCGACCAAACCTTACAGTTTTATCCGTCTCCAAAGGGGCCCAGTGACTTAGGAGGAATTGGATGGCACTGGAAATTCTGGGGTCACGGCTGGGATCACACCGTGAAAGGTGGCTTGGAGTGAAGCCCCAGCTCTTTAGACTGCCTCCTTCGGCACGGTGCCCTGGGTGGGGGACACGTCTCTCAGGCAGAGGATGTTCCTGGCCAGTTAAGTGATTATTTGATGAAAGCTTTAAAAGAAGAAGGGCAGATACCATACATTTATACCCAGTTAACCACACAGACACCGTTAGGCTAAGATAGCAAACACCTAAATTGGTGGTTTATTACCAAACTGGGGAGAGTTGCACAGGCAGGAGGGAGTCCATCTCCCAGACTGGAAAAGGTTAAGTCTTTGTACGAGGATTAGAAACTCTAACAGCTTGACTATTGCTTGGATGTTATTGAAATCAGAACGTGTTCCATTTGCTAGCTAGTAACAAGAGGTGCTTCCTTGGAGGTGACATGGAATGTTTTAATGTTGAGAGATGAGCTTTTCAGGACTCTGCAAATGACATTTGTTTTGGCATTGGTATTTTTGTTGTCATATTTATTGCCTGTAGTTCCTAGTAGGAGTAGTTTTCTGCTCCTAATTACCCAAAAAGCAAGAGAAAAATAACTAGAATTTTTTTTTTTAAAGGAGAGGGGAGATCTGTCTTGAAAGTTTCGTTAATTGCAAAGTTAAATGAAGCATTCAATAAAAGTACTTCTCAGAACCGATGGAGGATTTCTCAGAAAGAAGCCCATTAAACCTGGATTCTCTAAAGCAATGGAAATCCCAGGAACAAAAGCCAAATGCCTGGGAATAGAGTTTGAGAAGAATCTTTGAATTTGTACAGCCCCGTAATTTACAAAATGGAATGGAATCATTGAGTGGTCTAAAGTCCGTTCAGCTAAAGTGGGATAATAAATGTAACTCACGTGGACGATGCACATTCCACTTGTGCTGTTATTGTATTTTTGCTACCACATTTTAAGCATTCCCTGTGAGCCAGGGCGTTGTTTCATGACCTCACCTTGGATGATTACAAAGATTCGGTGCCTTTCACAAAAGTCATTACTAGATTGTGGAAGCGTCCTCATGCTGATCTTCGGTATTTTGAGCAAGTAAAATCTGTAATAACATTTGAAATGCTACTTAGATGTATGTTGAAGATAACCTAGAAAATACGATTTCCATTCAATTGACAAGCTTTATAAACTGGACCTCCACTCAGGAGGGAGAAAAGAAAAAGAAAGGAATTCACTTTCTTTATTGTCCAAACCACAGGCTACACTGGGTATTTGGGCAGATCATCTTCAAGGATGGCGTGGGCCTTGTATGTAAATGTGAGTTCTTAAAACTTGGAAGCAATTCCTATAAATTCCAATAAATTTGGCATGTGAGAGAAATAACTACTCCTAGATTGGAACTGCAATTTAAAGATAATCAGAAATGCAGCTTAAACATCATCAAATGGTAACTCATAGTTTATCTTAATTATGGATGCCATGAACTTGGGATAGCCCTAATTGAAATGAGTTAATATCAGATAATATTAATACCCCTTTGGTCAACTACAGTCATTAATTCACCTGAGAAGTATTACACTCACCTTCACTAGCAGGGACTATGGGCTATAGACAAACTACAAATACAAAAATTGGTAATTTTAATAATATCAGTTACTGCTATAGACTAATTTTTGTTTGGTCTCTACGATAAGAAATTTTTATTGATATTTATATTGAAAGACAAAAATACCTTAGGGGAATTGTTAAAGGAGTTTTGGATAGGGCAATAATAATAATAGTAAAAACCTAACTACCAACAGCTGAACAAATAAACAAACCTTCAGCCTATGGTAGACATGTGGTCTTTTCTCTCTTCTGAACATGTTAAAATTAACTGGTTCGGGGAAGTACGTTGCAATAACATTTCCTACCATTCTTTTATTTTTCTTTTAACTGTAGTAAAATATAACATAAAATTTACTATTGTAGCCATTTTAAAGTGTACAGTTCATTGGCATTATATGTATTCACACTGCTGTACAATCATCACACCATCCATCTGTAGATATTTTTTACATCTTTCCAAATAGAAACTTGGTATCCATTATACAGTAACTTCCTATTCTGCCCCCACCCCCACCCCCTCCCCAGACTCTGGCCACCACCATTCTAGTTTCTGCCAGTGAATTTGACTACTCTAGGTAACTCCTATAAGTGGAACCACACTTGTGACTAGCTTGTTTCATTTAACATAATGTCTTCAAGGTGTATCCATGTTATGATGTGTGTCAGAATTTCCTTGCTTTTTAATACTAATATTCCATTGTATGTATATATGGCAGATGGTTTATCCATTCATTCATTGATGGACAATTGAGTTCCTTCCACCTTTTGGATATCATGAATAACACTGTTATGAACACTGAACAAAAATCTGCATCTCTGCTTTCAATTCTTTAGGGTGTATAGCCAGAAGTGGAATTTCTGGATCATATGCAAATTCTATTTTTCAGGTTTTTAAGAACCACAATAGTGTTTTCCATAACAGCTGCACCATTTTACATTCCCACCAGCAGTGCTCAAGGATTTCAGTCTTTCTACTTCCTTGCCAAGGCTTGTTCCTTTCCCTATTGTGATAAAAGCCATCTTAATAGGTGTGAAGTGATATCCCATTGTGGTTTGTTTTGTATTTCCCTAATAATTCGTGGTGTTGAGCATCCTTCTTTGTGTGTGCTTCTTAGCATTGCTTATCTTTTTAGAGAAATTTGTATTCAATTGTTTGCCCATTTTAAAATGAGCGTGTTTTGTTGTTGAGTTGTAGGAGTTTGTTATATATTCTGGATATGCAGTCCTTATCAGATACATGGTTTGCAAATACTGTCATTTCTTGAGCCTTACCATAGGCCCTGTCTTCTGCTGAGTGCTTCGTATATGAGTCCATGACCTTAATAATCTCCCTGACAGGTAGCAATTTCCCGTATTGATGGAAACAGAGGTTTTGAGAGTTGAAATAACTTCTTTAAGACCACACAGTAAGTGGCAGAGCCAGGATTGGAACCCAGGCATGTCTCTCTCCAAAGCCCGTGATCTTAACGCCATTTGGTGTGGATTCTCTTCTACCTTTTGGATTTCTGATTTTACTTCATTTAAACAACATTTTTAAATGTAAAAGAATAATTAAACCAAAGTGTACATAAAATATAAATATATATTCCATTGGATTATGTTACAGTCAGCACCCTGTAACCATCATCCAAATCAAAGAAATAGAGCTTTGCCAGCTCCCTAGAAGCCACCTGCATGTCTCCTGACAGTCACAACCCTTGCCTCTCCCCAAATGGAAAAGTTATAACTTTTATGGTAGTCAGTGCCTTGCTTTTCCTTACACTTTTACCACCTGAGCATATATAGCCTAAATGATATCGGTTAGGCAACTTTACAACTAATTTATTTAACTGTAGATAGATGAAATTTTAGCATATGTGTGGGAACTTCATTTAATGGAAAATTCATCTTATGAAAAAACTATGCACAGATTTCAACAAAACTTTGCACCAAAATTAACTTATTCTTTAATTCCTTCCATAAAACTTTTTGAGGTGCTCTTTTACATTTTATGTGTTTGCTTTCTTTTTCTCATGGTTAAATTCGTGAGATTAGTGAAGCTAAAATTTATTCATTTTCCTTGTTGTGTTTTGTTATGAAAACTAACCTGTTCTATATCCATCCTGTTGTCATAACTACCACATATAATGCTGCTGTGAACATTATTGTATATGTCCTTTGGTACCTAACAAGTACATTTCTGCTGGGTAATCTTAAGTAGTGAAATAGTTGTAGATAGGATGTCAAGCACTATTCCAAAATAGTTGCTATCAGTTTACCGTCTCTGCAGCAGGGCATGAGAGTTCCTGCTGTTTTGCATACTCTCCGAACTTAGAATTCTCAGGGTCTTTCATTTTAGCCATTCTGGTGTATTTATGACAGTATCACAATGTGGGTTCAATTTGCATTTCTCTGATTACTAACTACTGTTTACTAATAATCTTTTCCTATGTTTATTGGTTAACCTGTGTTGTGACATGCCTATTCAAGACCCTTGTTCATTTTCCCACTGTGTTGTCTATCTTGTGGATTTGTAGGAGTCCTTTACAGCTCCTGGCTAGGAACACATTATTATATGTGTTGGAAATATCTTCTCTGGCTCTATGACTTTCTACTTTCTGAACAGAATCTTTTGATGAAAAGAATTTCTTAACTTTAATGTAGTCTTATTTGTCATTCTTGGTTAGTGCTTGCTGTGTCTTGTTTGGAGAGTTTTCCCTACTCTTAAGTCAGGAAGATTTTCTTATGTTAATTTTTATAAGTTGTATCATTTGCCTCTCTCATCTACATCTATAGAACGCACCTGGGATTGAATTATGTAAATGATTTCAGTGCAGCAGAAGGTCAAGTTTTCTTCTCTCACGTGGATTTGCAGTTGACCCAGCAACTTTCTTTGGGGGAAAATCCTTTTTTTTTTTTTTTTTCTAATGCTTTGTAGTGTTCAAATTTTCAAAAATTGTTTACCCTTATATGTCTGTTCGTGGGCTCTTTATTCTATTCCATTGGTCTGCTTGCCTATATTTGTCACATTTATAGCTTTATAATAAGTCTTGGTATTGTTAAAGATATAATTATTCATGACTTGTTTAAGACAGCAAGGGGGACATCATTTGAGTAGAGATCCTTGTGTTACGCGTAGAGATGACTGCAATGGAGTCTTGCAGTGGTGTAGACATTGGACTTGACTCTCACTCCAACAAGGATGAGTGAGGTTTATAGCCAGAGATCCAGGTGGGAGACAGTAGGTAGAAAATGTTTAAAAGGAAACAGCAGGAGTATGGGAGATTCTTGTTAGGCTGAGTCTTCAGAACTCTTGTGAAGGCAGGACAGGGTGATGTAATATTGATGGGGTATGTGTGTGGTGGGGAGGTGAAATCCTGAGGGTGGGAGATTTTCACTCAGTTGACTCAGATTCTAACTCAAATTGGATTCTGTAAGAACAGAGAAGGAAGCCAAAGGACCTAGGAGCCTGACTCAAATTTTATCAAAGAAGTGAATCTGTCGATGTATTTGTACAATGGGATGAGTCCTGGTTTCATTTTTTTTGCCTCAAGTGTATCTTGGCTATGGCCAGCCTTTTGGGTTTTTATGTAACTTTCAGAATCAGTTTATCAAGATCCACAAAAGTATTTATTGGGATTTTGATTCGAATAGAATTTCTTACTGATAATTTCTTAATAAAATTCATTTCAAGGAAGCAAGTGGGGACAGTGCCATGATTAAAATAAACAAAAACAAAAAAGAGAAGAATGAGGAAGGACAGACTTTTGCCATCACCAGCCAATGTTTAGAGATCTTAAAATATATCTGTTTTGGTTTTTGAGTGACATAGAGAAGTTGGTTATTTTTCAAGGAACCATGCCATCAGGAATCAAACATCTGCCTCCATAGCATGTTTCTGTCCACTGAATACAGTAGATGATTAGGGTGTCCCAAATCCCCATGTTAGAGCTGGTTCTAAAAATATGACTATTTGAAAAAAACATGCTCCCTTCCCTGTCACTGGCCTGGTTCCCTTTTTCTGCCCTTTTACCTGGCCAAGGGTGGTACGTGAGAAACTTGGTCAAAGGGAAAAAGAGCACAAGGAGTGGGGGTGGAATTTCCTGATTCCCAGAGAAGCTGAACCCTTTTGTCAGAACAAACTTCAGTCTGTTTGTGTCTTCCTTTATTCACCAACAGGTATTAATAAGTGCCTTTTGTGTGTCGGACACTGTTCCTGGTGCGGGGGAACAGCACAGACAAAAGCCCTTGGTTTCAGAGCTTGATTCTAACTGTAGAGAGAGTCAGTAAACAGTTAAGTGTGAAATGCAGTGTTGGGCATTGATGAATTCTACAGAAAGCAAAAGAGGGGATGTGGAGTTAGAAAGAAGCGAGGAAGGAGCCTTGTGGGAATAAGGAGACTCATGGGTATCTGAGCAATGGACTTTGTAGACAGAGGGCAAGTTGAAGGCCCTGGGGCTGAACCTGGGCATGTTCAGATAGCAGCAAAGAGGAGGCAGAATGAGGGAGGGAAAGTAGTAGGGCACAATATGGAGCGAGGTGGCCCTGGCTAGACCCAAACCCAGAGAAATTTAGTAACACCCCTTTTACACCTTTACAATGAAATTTGTGAAAAACAAAAAAACAAAAACAAAACAAAACCACAGCTTATGTACTCATATAATTAAAACCATCAATATGATGCCTTAATATAACATGAACAAAATACAAAAGCAGGTTAATTTATAATAAAATAATAATGATTTAGGTGTTAATTTAGGCCTGACCATGCAGGGTGTGGTCCTGATTTTTTTTCTATATAAGATTATTGGGCCAAATAGTAAGGGCACAGTAGTAAACTAATAAATACTTCTTCAGAGGCCACACACAAAACTGAAGGTGGAGTGTATTTCTGCCCTTGCACACTTGGGTGCTAGGATGTAATGACAGCAGCAACACCATAGGCACAGCTGGACTCAGAGTTTTCTGTTGAAAACAATTAGCTTGTATTTGTATTTACTAATTAGGTTGGAAAATACCTGGATTCAGCCAAGTGCCTGAAGGTTTCTTCCTTTGGAGGAAGGTGGGATTAGGAAGAAACTACTGCAGGCTGTATCCTTAGAGCCCAGGCTCCTAAGCCACACAGGTAGCACAAAGCCTTGTTGCCTGGTAGTTCCATTTGCTTCACAAATAAGGGTGGGAAGAGTTCAAATGTGGATCTTTGTGTATATGCAGCGTGGGGAAAGTATTACTTAGAAGATCTCCTAAAAGGTGGACTCCCACCGTCCATTGGCCTAATCCAAGTTTATCAGCAGTCTCAAAAACCAGCATAGGAATTCATAGGCTGTAGGAGTGATCTGTTTTGGCCAGAGCAGAACATGGGGAGGAAAAATATCTTTCCCTCCTTCCTAATCTTAAGGGAGATAGGAAATAAGAAGGATCAGGGTCTCAAGGACGAGAATTGAGGATGTATACTGTAAAAATGCCTTCCTAGATCCTTTCTTGAAAAGAAAATACAGAGGTTCCCATATCACTCGACAGTCTTAGCTCATCTTTTTATCCCCTCCTTACCTTTATATGGTCTGAGATACCCACACAACCAAGAAACAGGAAGCATCGTGGTGAAAAACAAACTTACACCTTCATTTGCTGCCATCATCTGCAGGGTTGAGAACACATCGTATAGACAGAACCTTAAGAGATGAGTCAGGTGCAAGGCTTTTGGGAGATCAGAGTTGGGGTTGTAGCCACAGTCGTTCATCTTAAACACATGGAAGGTTAGAGCTGGAAGGAACCTTAGTTACTTTGTTCAAATCCCATATTTCATAGATAAGAAAAATAAGGTCTAAAGAGATCAAAGATAATGACAGAGGTCTAGCAAATTGATGGCTGAACTAGCAATTGAAAGATAGATATTTTTTCAAGATTTATCTATTTAAAAGGCAGAATTATGGAGAGAAAGTGAGAGCGAGAGCGAGAGCGAGAGAGACCTTCCATATACTGGGTCGCTCCCCAAATGGCTGCAACCTCCAAGGCTGGGCCAGGTTGAAGCCAGGAGCCAGATTTCATTCACGTCTCCCACATGGGTGGCAGGGACCCAAGCATTTGGACCATATGTTTTCCAAGGGAGCTGGATTGGAAGTGGAGCAGCTGGGATGTGAACCAGTACCAATATGAGATGCTGGCATCTCAGGTGGTGGCTTTACCCACTATGACAATGCCAGTCTCCTGAAGAGTAGATTGTTGATGAGCTATGTTAAATTCTTCAGCTAGGCTCATATCACTGACAGAAGAATAGAAAGGGTTTGAAGGGGTTGTATTTTAAAGGATAGGATGTTTTAAAAGGATAGGTTGTTTCTCTTTATGTTTTATTTATTTTTAGTTGACAAATTATAATGATATTTATTTATGGGACACAATGTTATATTTTGATTTATTTATACATTATAGAAAGATTCAGTCAAGGAGACTAAATACCTAGCACCTCACCAAGTTATTTTTTGTGATGAGAATGTTAAAAATCAATCTATCAGTAAGTTTGAAATATGCAATATACTCTTTAATCATTAGATCTGTGCACTATTAGCGCATTAGATCACTAAAATTTACTCCTTCAGTCTAACTGAAACTTTGTACCCCTTGATCATCATCTTGCATTTCTCCATCCCTTCTCTTCTACCCAGGCTCTTGTAACCAACTTTCTACCTTGTGTCTATGAGATGGACTTTCTTAGATGACACAGATATGTGAGATCATGCGGTGTCTTTTTGTGCTTAAGTTATTCCAAGCACGATGTCCTGCATTTCTATCCATGTTGCTGAAAATGATGGCATTTCCTTCTATGTAAAAGCTGTTGTGTTCCATTGCGTATATATGCCATGTTTTCTTTGGCCATTCATCCACGGGGGAAACAGGTTGCTTCCATGTCTAGGAGAATAGTGCTGCAATGGCAGTGCAGCAAATGTCTTTTCTGCAGACTGATTTCAATTCCTTTGAATAACCCAGAAGTGGAATTGCTGGATCACATTGTAATTCTAGTTTCAGTTTTCCAAGGAACTTCCATATTATTTTCCACAATAGCTGTCTTAATTTCCATTCCCACCAACAATGCACAAAAAGTCCTTTTTCTTTACATTCTTACCAACACTTGTTATCTTTGGTCTTTTCGATAATCATCTTTCTAACAGGTGTGAAATGTTGTTATGATTTTGATTTGCATTTCTCTGATGATTGTGATGTTGATCCTTTTTTTTCACCTGTTAGCCATTCAGATCTCCTCTTTTGAGAAATGTCTGTTTGGATCCTTTGCCCATTTTTTAATCAGGTTATTTGGTTTCTTGCTATTTATCTGTTTGAATTTCTTATGTAGTTTGAATATTAGCACCTTAACAGATATATGATTTGCAAATATTTATCATTGTCAATTTACTTTGGTTTGATCTTCAGCACCCCAGCTGGTAAGCGTAAATTGTACTTGCTAATTTGCTTTTCCTGGACATGTTTGTGAATGACTCTCGTTTTCTTTTAAAGCAGTCAGTTGAGTTTAGAAGGGAGGAGCATTTGAACGGCCTTGGAAATTCTTAGC
The DNA here is from genome assembly GCF_033115175.1 of Lepus europaeus. NCBI lineage: Eukaryota > Metazoa > Chordata > Mammalia > Lagomorpha > Leporidae > Lepus > Lepus europaeus. The sequence goes on along the minus strand of NC_084835.1, from coordinate 110,559,770 downwards.
AGACTGACACAAGGCAAAACCCAGGCTCTGATATGAAAAAGTTTGCATGATGCATTTTCCATGGGTATTGGTAGATTGGTTTTTGCTGGAAAATCTAAGACAGAGTATTCCGACCGTGGCATTAGCCTCCCTCTTCATGAATCAGTTTTATGCTTTCTACATTGTGTCTATGAAAGTTGCCATTTAAAACTATCCTTTTATAGAAAATAGAATTGATATCTAATTCCACAATGAGATATATACACTTATGAGTTATGTATGATATATATGAGATACATGTATATTTCTCATTATGGAAATGTTGCTGCATTACCAAGCCCTCCTAAAAGGTTAAGAAGCTTATTTTCATTTGATTCCTATCTTTCCCATGTTTTTAGATTAGGTTGTAAACAAGCTATAATGCAAGGGACTACTGAGACATCTACAGCAGACACAGCCTCAGAAATAGAAATTGAATTCATAGGCAGTGAGATAGGATAATTAGTTTTTATATTTAAAAATCTCCTCAAACTAGAGGAGTCTGCTGTCTCAGATAGAGAATAGAATTGAGTTTGAATCTTAATACCTCAAATAATTTAGTAGAAACTATCTGGTTTGTAAAATTTGCTGTGTGCATGTGTGTATATTTTATTTATTCCTCTTTAAACACAGGAGTTAAAGTGTCAGCTTAAGCCCAAAGTTTCAGATCGCATGAATCATTTGTACTTATAATTCTTGGTCTTAAAAGTTGTTGGTAGAGCTAAGATATTCCTGTTTACCCACTGTCTGCAGTGTTTCTTTGAGTTGTTATTTGGAATTCAAAAATCACTCAAATGAAACAATTTTTCTGCTTTTTATGGGAGAAGAATTGTGTCTGGTGTTTGCTTAAGTTTTGTTTTTAATCCGACTGCTAGTACGGAAGGGGCATTTAAAGCTCCATGTAGGTGAGCCTACCCAGTGTCCTCTGGTGTTAATAAACACGTGCAGGTTCAGTGCACCTTCTGTGGTGGCCAGTGTCTTAGCCCCTGTCCCTGACGTTCTGAATTGGCAGGAACCAGACCCTGGTTTTGGATCTCAAACAGATTTTTCTCCCCCATGGTTGCATCACGCCCCTGGGGAGGGCATCCTGTCTGCAATGTGCTGCCTCCCCAGCCTGGGTGAGTGGGGACAGAGAAATCGCATCTGTCATTGGGCTGACCTCTCCCACATGTGGAGTCAGTCACTGCTTTTTTACATAACGTCAGCTAATGAAACTGCCACTGCTTGTGGCATCTTGGTTTCCACAGAGAAAAGCCTGAGAGTGGGATGAACTTGAAAATAAGAGCAAACAGCTCTGTTCCTCCCACTGACCTCTGGAGCTTGCCTTTGAGCAGGGAGGAACCAAAAACGCCCAACCCTTGGTACCTGCTCTGAGGATTGCACGGGGATTTCATCAACCCTGGGGTCTCTGCCCCTCTCTCTACCTCCTGTCATAAATCTCCATTTCAAAGGAAAGAAAACGGATGGTTGTTAAAGCATAAACCTCTCGGTCAGCTCTTGTTACATCAAACTCCAAGATGATGTCCAAAACCTTTTGTTGTGCTGAAATGCTAGATTGGTTTGAAATAACTGAGCCATTCACTGCCTGAGGATAGGAAATATGCCTGTTGTAGAAAGGTGGTTGGTTGGTTAGCTGGTGTGTGGGTGCTTGCTTATGTAGAGAGTGGGACGCTTTTGGAATAGCCTTTGCCGTGTGGAGACTGCACGCCGAAAGCAGCAATACCCAGCAATGCCCCAGAAGTAGGGAAGAGCTGGACAGGCTGCTCCAGCCACACCTTCAGAACTGTGCTCATTCAGGTGCGGGTTCTCTCAGCCATTTGAAGTTTTCAGCATCAGATCAAGTTTTCTTTCTTGCTCCCCGATACCTCACGTGCTTGTTTGCCATCTGTTCATTGCCACTGCAGACTGCTCCATACAGTGTTACTCAGTGTTAATGAGAACATGTGCCTCTTTGTCATTCATCTGGGGAAGGGGGTTAATGATAATTTATGTCCCTTTAATTGGTTCTCTGCCAAACTATTATATTTAATTTATTGTTTTGTAAGAACTTCCAGAGACCAGGAAACAAGAAAAGTATCTCATTTTTATTCTTCACAGCTTTGGAAAGAAGACAATCTTGTTTGAAATGTTTTGATGTTTACAAAATACAGTCCTTCAAATTCTTATTAAATGGTAACATATATGAGTTTAAATTTATGGCTTATTGCTGAACAGTTTGTTAGTCATATTTGTTCATCTATGTTCATTTATTTTTTAGTAAATAATATGTTTGCATGGCTCAAAATTCAAAAGGCCTCCCAAGTAAGCAGTGGAGTCTTCTCTCAGACTCTCAGGTTCCATTTCCAGAATCTGTTATCAAGGTCTTTGGTATGTACTTGTTGCACTTGATGTATACATTTATGTATTCACTTGAGTATGTGAGGGCACTTCAAAAAATTTTTTAGAAAAATGAAAGTAATGGGAGACCAGGATAAGCACCTGGCTCCTGCCATCGGATCAGCACGGTGCGCCAGCTGCAGCGCGCCAGCTGCGGTGGCCATTGGAGGGTGAACCAACGGCAAAGGAAGACATTTCTCTCTGTCTCTCTCTCTCACTGTTCACTCTGCCTGTCCAAAAAAAAAAAAAAAAAAGAAAAGAAAAGAAAAATGAAAGTAAAAGGCAAATTTATTTTGGTATAAAAAATTGAAATCCATGCCTATGCATGTATACTTATTTTCCCCCTTCATGTGCAAGGGGTGGCATACGTATGTGCTGTTCTGCAGGTGTGTTTGAAGTACATTTTGGAGTTCAGGGCCTATCAGTCAGTTAAAAGCTTCCTCTTTAAGGCTACATTGTATTACTGTGCTATGACTTGCTAACTAGTCCCTTAGTAATAGACACGTAGGCTATTTCTACTGTTTGTGGAGACAAACACTGCTGCAGTGAATAACTTTGTATTTTATTAGTATTTTGTATGTCTCTAGGACAAAGATCCTGGAAATAAAATTGCTGCAGCTCAAAAATCAGTCCATTCATCATTTTGATTGATTCTGTCAAATGGCCCCGGATAGAAGTTAACAGTTACAATTCTACCCTCTGTGTGAATAGTCACCAGCCTTTTTTGTAGTTGTGAAAATAATGGGTGAAATAGCTATTTTACCTTATGGTTTCATTTGTCTTTTCAATTATTTGTCATGAATGTGTTGAATATAATGAACACTTCAAAGTAAAAAGATGAATTTTTACAGTTAGATGTATAAATAAATAAACTTCAAAGATGGAAGCCTGTTTGTGCATTTTGCCTGCAAAACACCAGTAAATTGTATCTGGTTTCTGGTAAATTAGACAGCTAACTTCTATTATGTTGTGTTATTAGCAGTAAATATACTGCCATGTTGGAGGATACGTAATGCTCCCTTTCATACGATTACCAAACCATATTGCTGAAATCTGATTTCAACTGAAATTATTTTTCAAAATAATGCATTTCAAATCATCAAGTCAGGTTTTGTAAGGGTGTATGACATGATCTCTTCTATGATAAAATACCAAACTCCACCATGCATTGCTTTTTTACTAAAAGTACACCAGTTCTAGAGGAATCACAATTTGACTTATGTGATGAACAAAAATATTCTAGATAAAAATGGCCACCTTTCTGGTATTTTTCTTTGCATTGAGCCTTAGGTGACAATCCCCTGTGGCTGTTTATAATGACTGTTGCTTTCACTGAATGATCCCATTGCCCTCATCAGAAAGAGAAGTTGGGGGGCCTTTTATTTGTATTAGATTTCCTTGTTTGTATTCCTTGTTTGCTGGCAAAAACTCATATGGGTCTCTGTAAGTGGGAAAATGCATTGCCCATTTCTTGGTAGACTGAATTTTCCATCTTCCTAGTCTTGAAAGGTTAGGGTATCATTTGTATGGTTACGGACTGAATACCGATTCCTTGGTCTGGGTGCCTTTTTCTCTTCCCTTGTAAATACCTTCTTGTGATTTCTTTGGCAAATATGAAATTTAAAAATTGAGCATTTGCTGCATGGTAACAGTAGGGCTCTCCCTCTGGGAGAAATCAACTTGCCACTACAGGAAACTGTGCTAGTGAAATAATGGCACGTCCATTGCCCAGTCAAGAAATCAACCCATCTACCCAAAATGAAATTTCCTTGAATGTGTAATTATAGTTGTGAACTACTGAATATTCCACATGGCCACAAAACCAGCTTAAGTCTTTCCTCAAATCTAGACTCAAAATTTGAGAGCCAGAAGGTGATTTGGAGAAGCTCAATTTTATAGGCGCAGAAACTGATGCCAAGAGAAGGTAAGGTTCACTTAGTGATTAAGTAACACAATGCCCCTCTTAATGCCTGGCCCCAACCTACACCTAGCTCAGTTCTTCCAGAAATCTTGCTTAAACATGGTTATTTTTCTAGTAGAAAAAGGTGTGTTTTTTTATAAGTCAGCTCTAAGGTCTCTTAGTGAACCCGTTGGTAGGTCATCTGGAAGTGGAGGCTGGTTTCAGTGAATGCCCTCAGCAGAAGAGAAAGCTGCAGAATGCTCCTTCGAAGGCACACCTAGAGGGCTGGCGTAGTGGCATTGTTTGTGACGCTGGCATTCCCCAATCCAAGGACTAACTATTCTGCTTCCAGTCCAGCTTCCTACTAACGCACCAGGGAAGGCATAGAGGAGAGCACAGGTGTTTGGGCTCCTGCCACCCACGTGGGGGACCCAGATGGAGTTCCTGGCTCCTGGTTCAGCCTGGCCAAGACCCAGCTGGTATGGCCATTTGGGGAGTGAGCCAACAGATGGAAGATATTCTCTCTCTCTCTCCTCTCTCTCTCTCTCTCTGCCATTCAAATAGATAAATAATTTTTTTAAAAGGCACAGCATGCTTGAGGCAAGCTCATGGTGTTCCCTAACCCTCTCTTGTACTTGGGGCTCTAAGTTACCCACTGTGGGAAAATGAGGTCTTTTGGGGGTGGCGTGTGGATGCCTACACAACTGAAACCACTCTCACATGGCTTTTGCTATGTGAAGGGAGATTCAGAAGGAGTACTGGGAAAGTACCAGCACTGCCACTGATTGGTCAGTGATGGGTTACTTCACTGGAAGCATTGAAGGAAGCCTCTTGTAAGGACTTTGATTAGGAGAGAAGGGGAAGAGAGAGAAAGAGAAAGAGAGAGGGGGAAGGAAGAAAGGAGGGGGGAGAAGAGAAGGCTCAGGGATCCACCTGCATCACAGGTATTCACTTTCTCCACAGTCTATTACTTGGACCAAAGGGGCCAGAGGTGCAGCTACCTTAACCACAAACCAGGACTTTGAAGTATTAAAGGCTTGTCTGGAACCTCCCAAAGTTCTATTTCCAGCCTAGCTCCTTTGTCTGAAATGTAGACACCTACAACTAAGCACAGGTTACCTGTGGGGCATCTGAACCTCAACAAATCCAGGACTTAACCTATCATCTTACTCCCTCCCCTGCAGCCCTTTCCCTAAACACCTTCCAGAGACCTGCATCACAGGCCTCCAGACTGATCGAGTCAAAACTCCAGGAATTATCCTTGATCCTATCGTCTGTTCCACTCAGCCCCTTCCAGAACAACAAACCCGGTTGATTCCACTCCTCTGGGGCCCCAGATGCTTCCACTTTAGGGGCCCACTGCCAATGGCTTAGTCCATGACCTCATTATTTCTTCCTTGAGCTGCTGTAGCAACCCCCAGCCTGCCTCCCCGCCACCCAGCTTGTACCTCTCTCCAGCTCTCTGCCAGGCTGGTGCCCGAGAGACCTTTCTAGGAAAGTCTGTCCAGTTGTGGAATTCCCCCGCACCACTGGCTGAGAGACTGTCAGTACTCGCTGCTCCAGCCACAGCTCTTGCTGCCGCCCCGCCCTCACAGGCTGCACCCAGTCATCTCAGGCTTCCCTCAGCATCACCGGAGCATTCTCCCAACCCGGGACTCTGCACATGCCACTTGTTCTACTGCTTCCCACCTCCTTGCCTAAGTTTCATTTATCTTTCTGATCCCACTGCAGGTGGCACTTCTCAGAGATGCCTTCCTTGACGGACTAAGTGAACTTATTTAACAAATACCTGGATATCTTCAGTGTGTGCCAGGCCCTGACCTAAGGGCTTCCTAGACACTCATTTATTTGTGCCTCGAAACCTTAGTAGGAAGGAAGGACTATTATCCGTAAGTGATGGAAGGGGAAACAGGCCTTGTTTGGACAGTGAGAATGGTGAAGCACCTGGCCCAAGGCTAACAGCCTTGTGAGTTAGAGGCCACTTTGGTCACTGTGTGGCACTTGATTTTGATTTGTATAGAGTATGTATGTATTGTGTGTGTGTGTATATATCTTTTTTTAATATTTTATATATTTATTTGAGTGGTAGAGTTACAGACAGAGAGAGGGAGAGATAGAGAAGGGTCTTCCACCCACTGGTTCCCTCCCCAAATTGCTTCCATGGCCAGAGCTGGGCCCATTCGAAGTCAGGAGCCAGGAGTTTCTTCCAGGTCTCTCACGTGGATTCAGGGGCCCAAGCACTTGGGTCATCTTCCTCTGCTTTCCCAGGCACAGTAGCAGGGAGATAGGTCAGAAGTAGAGTATCTGGGACTCGAATGGATGCCCATATAGAATGCTGGCCATATGGGATGCTGGTGCCACAGGCCATGGCTTAACCTGCTGTGCCACAGCACCAGTCTCCATATATAATTTATTTTTGCATAGGTAATATAAACATGTATTACAAACTTCAAGACATGCAAAAAATATAAAATACAGTGACAAGAATGTCACCTAACTTTGCGTCTCAGCTGCCCACTTCTTAGAAGAAATTACTGTTAGCGGTCTTGTGTGTGTCTTTCCAGGGGACACATACAAGCGTGTGTGTAGACATGATACGATTTTGTTTTTGTATTTGCAGTGACATTCTGCTTGCCATTTTTAATTTGTTTTGTTTGTTAATAGTATACCTTGGGGCTTGTTCCACACCAATATGTTAAGAGTTTCCTCTTCTTTTTTATATCTAAATGATAGACCATTATAGAGATACATCATAATTTATTTATCAGTCTCCTTTTGTGGGTTACTCAGGTTATTCCCCAACTTTTACTGGCATAAACAGTGCTGCAAAGATTGACTTTCTACAGCATCATTTTGCACACTTGAGAGTTTATCCGCAGGATAAAATCCTGGAATTTGAATTTTGGGTCAAGGGGTAAGTACATTTATAATTTTGATAGATAGTGTCAGATTGTCCTTCATAGCAGAGGTATCCATTTATGCTCTCATTAGTAATTTATGAGAGCGCTTGTTTCCTCATAGCCACACCATTGTGTCTGTATTAAAACATTTTGTTGTTTGTTGATCTAGTATGTTTAATCTGCATTTATCTTATTATTAGCAAAGTTGAGTATGTTTTGATGTATTTATGAACTATTTTGATTTTCTATTTGCTGACTGTTCACTGGATTTTGTTAGATCTATTCTTACTGATTTATAAGCATTCCTTCCATATTAGGGAAATTAGCCTTTTGTCTGTGATTTATGTTCCAAATAGTTCCCCGAATTGCTATTTATCTTTGTCCTTTTTATGATGTTTTTTTCCCATGCAGAAAACTTGTGTTTTCATGAAATCAGATTTATTGTTTTTTTTTTTCTTTATTACAGCCTCTGGGGTTTGAGTCATAGTTAGGCTGACCCTCCCCACGCCTAGACTGTAAAACGCTCTTCTGGGTGCATGCGTATATGTGAGAAATTGTTAGTAGAATATCAGTCGACTATCAAAGCTTAGGAGACGGATTCTGGAGTCAGGCTGACCCGGCTGCCCTGTTCTCGTCTCTAACTACCTCTGTCATCCTGGATGGAAATTATAAATGGGTTAGTAACAGCTCCATCCTAGGGTTATTATGAAGGTTGAATGTGACAGTATAGGAAAGCGTCCGGGCATTCAATTACTGATAACTGTTCTTAGTGTGTTATTATTTCTCTCCAAATTCATGAGTTGTCCATGAGAACAGAGGCCCTTTCTTCTGTCTCCTCTGCATTCCTTTTGTCACTATGGCCCTGCCCCCCCCCCCCCTCCCAGCCAGCCTTGGGTATAATGCTCTGCTTGGGAGCGCTTGAGTGCTCCTCCTGATTGCTTTGCTGTTTACTTTGACTTGGGAGGGAAAGGCCCGGAATTCTGGCTGGAGCCACCTGGATGGCCCTGGTGCTTCTCCACTTACCCTGGTGTCCTCCTGGCCGTCAAGGACCCTGCATCTTCATGTTTTGTGCCTTCCCACGGGCACCAGTGAGAGTCCACGCTCTTCCCTTCGAGCTGCCCAGCAGCCCCACCCTGCGGGTCTCCTACCTCAGGGCATTCCACCTGTGCACCATGCTGCTCCTGTGTAAGCAGTGGTGTCCTCCACTTGGCATAGTTAGTGCCTCCCCTCATCCACTTTCTTTTTTTTTTTTTTAATTTTTTTTTTTTGACAGGTGGACTTAGTGAGATAGAGAGAGACAGAGAGAAAGGTCTTCCTTCCATTGGTTCACCCCCCAAATGGCCGCTATGGCCGGCATGCTGTGGCCAGCGCACTGCACCGATCAGAAGCCAGGAGCCAGGTGCTTCCTCCTGGTCTCCTATGCAGGTGCAGGGCCCAAGGACTTAGGCCATCCTCCACTGCCTTCCCGGGCCACAGCAGAGAGATGGACAGGAAGAGGAGCAACTAGGACAGGATCCGGCGCCCCAGCCAGGACTGGAACCCGGGGTGCCTGCGCCGCAGGGGGAGGATTAGCCTAGTGAGCCTTGGTGCCAGCAACCTCGTCCACTTTCATATTCTGAGAGGACCTGAGACAGTGTCCTGCACATGCAAGGCCCTGTAAATATATTTGACCAGATGATCTGGGAGAAGTCAGAGGTGTGGGTGTAGTATTGACAGCAAGGGCCTTGGATATCTCGGTCCATCTTTGTTCCTTTTGTAGCCCCAACTAGTATGGCTGTCACCCTAAAAATTTGTTATGTCAGCTTCAACTAATATTTACTAAAGTTTTAATTGCCATTATTTTACTCTTTAAAAATGTTTTTAATAAGCTGTCAAACATACCAGTAATTTGGAGACAGAGCTGGGAATTTGGCTTTAATTTCCTGACTTTTATCTCTGTTGCTCCTTCTATTCTCACTTGTTTCTTGAAGTATTTCCTTTGTGTATTTAATTTTAACAGGAGTAGGACAAGCAGTGGAGCAGTAAGGTCATCTCATATTTAATTTTGCCACTATCCTAGCCATTAATTAAAGTAATACTTGGGGCACAAATGTCAAGTTTTATATGGAAGTATATTAAGGTTAAGCACGAATAATCTGGAGGTGCTACTATCGCACCAGGAAGAGAGTTTAGGGGCACAGGCAGGAGAAAATACTAGAGGAAAGAAAATGCTGTAGTATTTTGTTCAGTTTAACAGGAGCTCCTGCTATGGGCAAGTGCAGTAGAGATGGATAAGGTATGGTTCCTGAACTCAAGGCATGCTGAATGTTCTCCCTGTACATTTAAGATTTGTGATAGTCCTAAAATGTAGCGGCTGTATTCCCAGTACCTTGACATTGATTCCATAGTGTGGTGGAGCCAGGATTGGATGGGGTGAACCTGGTCTCAAAGCCTGCGCTCCGCAGCCGTGTTGCATTACCTTCTAGAAACTTATGACTCAGTAAAGGGGAACAGGTGCACGACAGCAATGTGACTGTTTTCAGTGGAGAAGTAAAAATAATGAAATAAAAATCAAAGAAACTCATTGATTCCCTTGAGTTATCATTCTGTTTGAAGCTTTGGGGTCCAGGGTTCTCTGGTGCATGTCAGTATGGTGGACGTTCAAGTGAGAACAGTCACTCTTCAGCCATCTCCTCAGCTCCCCCAGCTCCCACCTTGATAAAAGAAGTTCCCTTCGAAGCTGAGGCACCTGCAGACGACAGAACAGGTTTTTAAAATGTGAAGTAAAGGAGGACTGCTTTTTCCTCTTTGGCAGTCATCCTAGTGGAAGTGAAACTATGCAGGATTGGCTGCCTAGTTCCCTGGACCCAAGGAGTTAATTTTTTTTTTTTAAAAAGAATTGGTTGCAGTTCCTGAGTTCCCATGGTAAATTACTAGAATGTTCTGTAGCTTTAAAAACTCTCAGTCCTCATTTCTCCCCACCCCCACCTTTTCTGCATAGCTGGGGACAGGTCACTCCTTGTCCACCCTGGCTGCCCCCTTTGCCAACACTCCCGCCTGAGCGTAGAGTTTCCATGGAAGGCTCTCAGCTCCTTTTTGGGAGATTTCAGTGATCTTGCTCTTGTTTCCAGAAGACGCTTCCTTACCAACTTGACATCTTGCTGTATTCCTTGGTGTTTTGGAAACAAAATGTGCAGTGGGAGAGTTCTGGCTTTGTGAATATTGGATCACTGTGTTCCCTGGCACAACAATCTCTCCTTTGTATTAAACATCTGAGAACAGAAGTTCTAAATAACATTTTGATTTTCCCTGTTGATGGGTGTTTTTTATTTGGGGACAACAGTTTTGTACTTGTTCCTCTGTCAGGTTCTGATGTGCTTTCCCCTTCAATGACATGGATGCCACCGACCCATAGCCTGGAGCTGGTCTCAGGCGAGGCAGTGGTGGTGTGTTTGCCTGTCCTTTGGGGCTTTCTTGTTGGTTCTAGTCAGCAGTAAGAAGCCCACATCACAGTGGGATGGCCGACCGGGCAGAGCAGCAAAGGCACCTCATCTGCTGGCCTGGCCCTGAGCTAAGTGGAAAAAGCCAGGCACACAGAGACCCACTGGGCACTTCCTTCCTGGAAGTGCAGAAGGACTGCTCCAGGGCTCAAAGCAGACCTCATTTGGTGAGGAGTCCAGCACTTACTACCAGTAGGAAGTTGAGTGGTGACCCTGGCTTTAGTCCCCAAGTCGAGTCTGATAGTTACGATCGTGCCTGCACATCTTCAAGGAGGTGACCAGCCACCCCAAGCACAACGAACCGGTAACAAATACCCTTACCGTGAAAGCACTGCTGATTTTTCCTTAATTTTGAGGTTGTACAAAGTGCTAATACTTTGACTCCCAAGAAAATAGCTGTATATGCTTTCATCTTTAGGCAAACCTAGTATCTTGAAAATCCAGTTTTGTGCAACAATGCAGGACGTTTTTCTTTTTCAGAAAATTTATCACCATGTTCCTTAAACGGCATAGATAGTATAATAAAAGTATGATTTATCTGCCAAGGATGTTTTTGTTTCTGTGTAAGTCTCCAGGCAATCCCTTTTCCTCTTTCATTCAACAAATACATGTTGATCGTTGCACAGGGGACAAGGCTGGCCCACCCAGCTCTCCTGTGGAGAGGACCACACCAGCACTGGTGTTTGACCGCTTTAGGTCAGAGATGTATTTCTCGCTGCCTATTCCTTCAGTGAATATTTATTTTGGTCTCTGTATGAGCCAAGCATGGTGCTGGTTTTCTCCCCTTCTGCCTTGATCCTGGTGGCTGTGGTGGATCTGGAGGTCCTGTTTTCTGCCTCACAGGAGGGACAGTCTCTTGTCTGACCCACAGCCAAGAGCTGCTCCCTGGCTCTTGGGAAGCTAGGGCACCACCAGGAAACCCCGTGAGCCTGAGGCACTGGGACGGATTAGATTATTTTCTAAATGGAATAATATTCTACCCTTCCTCTATAACCTTCCCTTGTAAGCTAAAATGGGAAAATTGCTCCACGAGCAGACAGGCTCAAGAGATAATAAAAAATGCCCTCTCAGAGGCAGCTTGACAGCACCTGCCTGAGCCAGCCAGTGTTTGGATAAGAAGCCCCCAAGGGGGAATGGAGCCCTTCCCTGGACCTTAATTGATTTTTATGTTCATTCTGCTCCTTTTAATTCTTTGTGGAAAAGTGGCTTGTCGTGCAGAGTGGGTTTCCTTGCATGTTATGGGCGCTGTATAATGTAATATTGCTCTTATCAACAGATCATTTCTGCTTGTTCCACCCTTTTTTTCTCTATCCAGCTTGTGTTTGTTTCTCTTTGTCTTTTCACATCTTTGTGCTCAGGCAGGCACTGGTCTTCTCATTTCGCCCCGCTCATCAGTGCCCACCCTCTGCCAGGGCAGGAGGAGACATGGGGACTTGGTCCATTCTTTTCTTCACTTTTGCAATCCATTGGCTGGACAGCTTCAGAAATAGGCACCTTCTCCCCAGTGAGTTTGTTATATAATAAGGAGCCTCACTAGCTGTAAACTTGACTCTGAAGAGGTTGGGTTATGTTCATTCCTAGGGATTAAGGCTGCATTCTGGCGGGGTTGTCCCTTTGTGGTCTGTGCCATTGTCCAGTCCTGCTGACCAATGGGGGCTGGCTCCTAACCGGGGTGCCCTGCTGTGTAAGAGTGTTCTTAGACTAGTAGCTACTAAAGTCTCTTTCGTTAAATAAGGTCTTGAAGCTGTCAATCTTGTGCCTCTTAAACAATTTATGTAATAAATCTAGAACTTGGAGATCAAAGAGTATTGACATATTTTAGGTTATATTGCCAGGGAACCCTGCCTGCATTCTCAAATGGTACATTGCTCTGTGTGCACATGTGTATATACCTGTGGAAGGAGAAAGTTCAAGATTCATGTTTATGTGCTATCATGAAAGACTTGTTAGGCTCATACAATGGCGACCATAGCTAAAAAATACAGAATTTGTTTACTGCAGTGTTAATGTGACCAAGAAATAAAGCAGATGAGAAGTAGGTAAGCATGTCGAAAGCACAACTGATATATCAGATTTCTAGAACATCTGAGTCTAAGGATTTGGTTGAGAGGTGATGTTTTATTTATTCTTTTTTAAAAAATTATTTATGTGAAAGGCAGAGAGAGACCTTCCATTCACTGGTTCATTCCTCAGATGGCCCACAACAGCCATGGTTGTGCCAGGCTGAAGCCAAGAGCCAGGAACTCCATCTGGATCTCCCATGTGGGTGATAGGGACTCAAGTGTCTGCTGTCTCCCAGGCACATCAGCAGGAAGCTTCGTTGGAAGGAGAGTAGCCAGGACTCAGACCAAGCACTGTGGTATGGGATGTGGGTGTCCCAAGCTGCGGCTTATTCTGCTGTACCACAACACCTCTCCTAAGGTGATATTTTAAAAGCAAAAAATGAAGCAGATGTTTGACACAGCAGTTAGGCTGCTGCTTGGAACATGTCCAGAGTGCTCGGGTTCAAGTCCTGGCTCTGCTCTCTATTTCAGCTTCCGGCAAATGCCCACCCTGGGAGGCAGCAGTGATGGCCACCACTGTGGGAGACCAGATTGAGTTCTGGGCTCTTGGCTTTGTTCTGCCCCAGCCCTGGCTTTGTGGGCATTTGGGGACTGAACCAAAGCATGGGAGATTTTTGTCTCTCTATATCTCTGCCTTTAAAATAATAAACATGTATTTTTTTAATTTTAGTAAATAAAAGCAAGAAAGGAAGAAAGGCCCATTGTGGAAAAATGATAGCTGAGACAGTTAGGAAGCAGACTGTGCCGCTGAATGTGGTCAGTTTCAAATGCATCGACGATGTCCTCTGAGGGGCCAGGAGGGAGACTTCTGTTGAAGGCCACACAGTAAAAACTGAGTCATTTTATTCTTCCTGTTCAATATAGATTCACACATGCAGTGGGTTTTTCAAATTGTGACTTGCTTTCTCATTGGCTGAACTCCCAGCTGCCTTTGGAAGTCTGTTCCAGGGTGACCTTGCCACCTGCAGCATGGAGTGGGAAAACTCTGGCTGAGAGTCCAGATGCCAGATAACCAAGTAGTCAGTGAGGCAGCAGCCAGGGTTACCCAGGGAAGCCGAAGGCTGGGCTGTAGTGACTGCAGTCAGACTCTCCTGCTGCCAAGCTGCTGCCCCTTTGTTCTGCTTCCTGCGTGTGCACCTGTGTGATCGCTGTCAGGCATTTCATTCAGGTTTCACCCACCTGGTGCTGCGTCTGCAGCAGCAAATGGCACGCGGCTCCCCAGCTGCTGTGGGAAGCTGTGTACAAACAGACCTCTGCAAAGCCTGGTCTGGTGCACACCGACTTGGTCTCGCATTCTGTTTCTCTCTCCGGGCCAACCTAGGGACCTGCTGCCTAGTACTCTTTCTGTGACAGGGGTAGTGTCCAGGCACTTGACCTCCCACAGCCATCAGTAGTTCTGTTCATGTGGGAGGTGACAACCACGTTTTGCCACAGCACTCGGGCTGCTGGGCTCAATGTGAACATTCTTAGAGAAAGCAAAGGGCATGGGACGGCATTAGCTTCTGACAGGCAGTCACAGCCTGTACCGCACAGCAAACCCCCTTGATCCAGGCTGTGGGGAGCGCTTAGAAGTTCTCCTTGTGGCTTCAGTAAAACGTGATGAGCAGACGTTTGTGCTGAAGTCTGTGGTGCGGTTTTCTGACGACGGATAACTGAATTACTGAAATCTTTGCCAGGCATTGTTCTTCATTTTTAATCTACAAGGGAAGCCACTGACAAGCTCCCTGCTGTTCGCTGGGTTCCACACAGTTCATTCTTAATCATCCAAGTCAAAAGGAAAAATCACCATCATCGATGATACAAACCCACAGAGAGTCCAAAAATAATTTGTGTTTGACCCTGAGATGAACACAGCAGGCATGTGCTCACATGGACTGAGATGTTAGCCTCCTTCTACGTCCAGCCTGATGCCCTCCCAGCTCAACTCTGCTCACCCTGACCATGCTTAGGTATCTGGGCAGGGTAAAGGGTGGCTGTTGGGGAGGGTGAGCCCCCAGGGACAGGTCAAGCAGGTGGCCCTCAATCCTCAGAGTGCCTCAAAAGGCTGGTCAGTTTTTGCCCTAACATCACATGGACATTTCATTTATACTTTTGTAACAATCAGAGTAACACATGTAACTGGTTAAAAAGCCAAATGGCATGGAAAATGTTTAATAAAAAATTAGTGGCCCGGGCTTGTTCACTGTCTCCTGTAGGCCCTCTTGGTGGAAACTTCACCACTGAACCCTCCCACCCTTGTTTAGTTTTTGGTGGTTAAAATCATATCCTTAAATAACACAGGTCCCCCATTTGTGTGCATCTCCTAGACTGCTGTAACAAACCCCCATAACCTGGGCGGCTTACAACAATAGGGATGCTCTGTCTTCAGTTCTGGAGGCAAGTGGCTGAGGTCAAAGGTCACAGGTGCAGTGCTCCATGGCCTCTTGTGGCTTCTGGTGGTAGCTGTGAATTCTCAGCATTCTTCAGCTTGCCCAGTGTGGTCCTCTGTGTTGATGTCTTCCTGTAGGGTCTCCTTAAACGAAACAGTCACATTGAGTCAGAGCCTACTTTCATGGCCTCATCTTCACTTGATTGTATCTGCAAAGACCCTGTTTCCAAATAAAGTCACGTTCATGGGTACAGGACACTTGATCAAATCCTTTGAGGGGACACAATTCATCCCCTCCTACCAGTCCTTCTCAGTTCATAAATATTTGATTTTGTTGGCTCCCTTTTACAGGAAGTAAAGCTTCTCTCCCTTATTCAATCCCCTAAGCCTCTTTCCTCTCTGGTATATTCCTCCACTTCCAGGATATTGCTTAAATCTCAAATATGTTCTTGAAACCTCATTTCTTATTCTCTTAACCATAGAGGATATCATTTAGTTACCATTTAAAAGTGAGAACAGGAGCTCTTTCAGCTCCATCTTTCACCTCCCGGTCTCTGTCAACCGGTATCAGGATTGATAATACCAGGTTATTTCTGGATGACTAAATGATACACCCCTCTGTTATTTGTTCTCTGATGTAGAATCAATATTTGTCTGTAGCTTCTATAGATATGATCTAAAAGTTAAAAACCAATAAGCAGTGTTTTCGTTCTTTAGTATTATTACTGTGTATGCTGAATTATATTACCTTGGCATGCCCTCTGGGATTTAATTAAAATACTCCATACCATTTGAAGAATGGCACTGTAATTTCTGTTTGCATAACACTTTAGAATCTACATTTCATTTTGTTTTATATAACCATTTACTGTTCTAGCTCTGAATTTGGAAACTCTGTTGTTACTACATCTTGAAATCCCTTTTGCATTTCTTGTTGAACTGGGCTTTGTATCTTATTGTAAAATGTTTAATCCCATGCAACAGTAGCCACAGGGGTAAGGCAGAGCTAGCCTTAGATTTCAAGATCCTTTTTATTCTTTTCCTTTTTCATTGTTAAATTTAAAGACCAGGGGCCAGCGTTTTGGCGTAGTGGGTGAAGCTGCCACCTGCACTGCTGGCATCCCATATGGGCACTGGTTTGGGTCCTGGCTGCTCCACTTCCCATCCAGCTGTCTGCTATGGCCTGGGAAAGCAGTGGAAGATGACCCAAGTCCTTGGGCCCCTGCACCCGCGTGGGAGACCTGGAGGAAGCTCCTGGCTCCTGGCTTCAGACCTGTGCAGCTCCAGCCATTGTGGCCAATTAGGGAGTGAACCAGCGGATGCAAGACCTCTTTCACTGTCTCTCTGCCTCTGCCTCTCTATAACTCTGCCTTCAAATCAAGAAATCTTTTTTTAAAAATTTAAAGACTAATATAGAGATGCTAACTTCTTAATGGAATTTTCTTAATTACTTTAATTTTCATTAAAACTCTCTGCTTTCCCTAGTTTTTACTTTTTGGCGTATACTAGTGAAAATACTCTATATGGAGGTGGTCCCGGCTCAGCCATATTTGGTGGGCACGCGTTTGATTTTAGTAGATGTATACGCACTGTTAGTTACTCCTCTTATTCTGTGGATGGTTGAGTCATTAGAACCTGACATGGATGATGCCCAAGAGAAGTGGGGAGGGTTTCTGTGGAGTGGGAGCATTGGTTTGCCCTTTCTTGCAGCCCTACACTATAAGAATACCGATTTACCCCTAATGATATTCCCCAGTGCAGACCAGCAGAGTCAGCTCCCAAATGTGTGATGCTGGGCATGTCTTTACACCGTTGCCTGCAGATCAATCAGATATTTAGATATGTAGCCCTTGAGTGAGTCACACTTGAACTCTAGCTTAATTTCTTTTTTCCAAAAAGTGGTCTGCCCATAGGTATTTTACCAGGGTCATTTTGTAACTGTAACTGATAAAACGGAAGCATTCAACCGACACACAATGACAGCATTTAATAGTCTTCTCAGGGTAATTTAGTTCTGAAACAGACAAGACTATTGATTTATTTGTCCCATCAAGTATATATTTCACTAATTAACTATCTGGTTAAGTTCATTTCTCTCCTAATAGAACTTGTGGGTTGGATAGTGCCATTACTAAGTGTTAGTATGTTCCCTTGTCAACTGAACTGAGTTTTCAGATTGTTAATTTTTAAATATATTTTTGTGAAACTGCTCACAAGCAAGAACAAAATTAACTCTTAATTTTATTTTTGAGGGGAGGGAGAAATGTTGGTTCATCCATGGCCCACCACACGTGATTATGATGCTGGTGATAGCGCATCCAGCTTCCCTAAGACCACGTGGTGTAAGGCATTGATTAGGGAAACCTTCATGACATCCCTGAGAGGTAGTTGGACATTGTCTTTCCATGTGTTTTCACACGGGGGAAACCCAAGACAGAGCAAGGGTAAGAAGTGAATATCCCAAGTCACTGAGCAAGCCAGTTGCAAAGTGAGAAAAGGAAGCCCAGGCTCTAAACACTACACAGCCTAACCTGGCTAGGTCCATTTTCTCAACCGTAGGATTTCACATGCGGCTACTTGGGCTTTCAAAGACCTGAACATTCAGATGAGTCATACATGACTTTCCAATTAGAAACATGGGTAAGTTGTGTCCTTGGAGGTTTTGGTGGGCTGAGAAATGAGGATAGAAATGACGTTGAGCTCTGGGACACCAGCCAGACCCCATAGTGGAGGAAGAGGGCTCTGACTGCAGCGTCACTGACCTTGTTTATCAGAAGCAATGGTTTGGCTGGAGCTGTCCACATGGTTATGCATTTTGTTGGTGACTAGTAGCATTACTGGAAAGGTCAGGTTTCAGTTTATGGCGCTGGAGACAGTGGCAAGTGTTGGCCCTCTACCATGCTAACTCTATGTCACATGGTGCTGTGGGCCTCAGCTGGAGAGGATGCTGCCCACTGCCAGGCCTTCCCCATTGGCTGTAGTCACGTTCTTCCCAATGCCGTTGATAGCTGTTGAGCTTATACCTGATGCTCCTTGGGTCTGTGTGGTTCCACCATCCAAGGCTCCACCATCCAAGCACCAGGTACAGGTCTTGGTAGGCCCATGTCTGGAAGCTTTGCATTTTTGCTTGTCTGTATTTCATCTCTGTGCATTTACTAACTTTTGGAAGACCTCGTGCTTCACTCTCTATATTCTCCTTGGACACTTTTTGCAGAGATCCCAAGAACATGCTACCCTGTGCTGCCAGGATGGTGCTTTGTGGTGATTCCCTTGAAGATCTGATCTCTGTTTTAGCTGAAACCTAATAGTCATTGAAGAACAGGACAGGACAGCTACATAAGTTAGCTATAGGATAGCTTTCTGCTATCCTATATTTTGAACATGTGTACTAATTTATAATTGAACCTTCTGAACATTTCATATAACTCTGGACTATAACAAAAAGCTGGCATGAATAATCGTGTTCCCAGTTGTGAGGAACACTCACAGAAAGAAGATGAATTCAGGTTCAGCACACTTTAACTTTTATCCAGTCTTGTTGTCCATCGTCGAGATTAGAAAGTAGAAAAGTACCAGGCAGGCTTTCTCTATCTCCCAAGCAAACATTTGAAATAGTTGGGAGTGTGCTGTACATAAAAGGAGGCTTTCTCTCTTGCAAAGTTTCCAAACAAATGGGGACTCCTGGAAATAAAGACCAAAGAAAGAGAAACTTGAACAAGCTTGCTGTAGTGGGTGGAAAATAAACACTGACTTTATATGTATTTCAAGAAAGTAAAAGACACAGGTGGGAAATGAATCCTCATCGATAAGAGAGAAAAGTGCTTAGTAGAGTGGAAAAGAAAAAAAAAGAAAAGAAAACATTCAGCAAGTCTTGGAACTGTTCAAGTCCAGAGAGGTTTTTTCCCCCCCCCTTTTTTTCTTTTCTGGTTAGCTGCTCATAGCCACAAATATGTATATTATTTCCTTTTTGCCCACAATTTACTGAGAATCATCTTTCTAATATACTGGGGAATCCCAAATAAAAATCTCATTTTCCTGAAGACAGACAAGCCTTTTAACGCTAGCAATTAAATCATTCAGTTGTTCATATCTAAACTGTAAAATAAATAATTAGATTTTATAATAGAGATCTCTAGCATCCATCTCAAATAGTTTCCTCCCCAAATTTATACTGTGAGCGGCTTGGGTTCTTAGAAAGGGGTTTTTGCCCTGGTTATTGAGATTTTATTTTTTTATTTTTTATTTTTTTATTTTTTGACAGACAGAGTGGACAGTGAGAGAGAGAGAGAGAGAGAGAGAGAGAGAAAGGTCTTCCTTTGCCGTTGGTTCACCCTCCAATGGCCACCGTGGCTGGCACGCTGCGGCCGGCGCACCGCGCTGATCCGATGGCAGGAGCCAGGTGCTTCTCCTGGTCTCCCATGTGGGTGCAGGGCCCAAGCACTTGGGCCATCCTCCACTGCACTCCCTGGCCACAGCAGAGAGCTGGCCTGGAAGAGGGGCAACTGGGACAGGATCCGGCGCCCCGACCGGGATTAGAACCCGTTGTGCCAGCGTTGCAAGGCGGAGGATTAGCCTAGTGAGCCGCGGCGCCAGCCCAATTAAAGCTCAGACGTCTGCTTCGGGAAGCCTCTCTCCTGGTGTGCAGTGCAGTAGTGGGAGCACAGAATATGTTAACCCTCTTGAGAATGTTGCATTCTGTTTTCATGTCACAGATTATTACTAACCACCTTGAAAATGCTTCTCATCCAAGCAGGTCAGGACAGTGAGCACAGGTAACTTCCCAGCTGGCCAGTGTTGTGTCGCGTGTGAGCAGGACGAGACTAACTGGAGCCAGCATGCCAGGATTCAGACCTTAGCACTACCGTTTTTTTCCCCGGTTGTCTGTGTCTCCTTGTCCTCGTCTGCAAAGTGCCGAGCAAAACAGCAGCATCTCTATAGGGTTGCTTTGAGCTTTAAGAAAACTAATATGGGTCGAGTGCTTAGAACAGTGCCCGTACATAGTGAGCATGTTGTAAGGACACCAAGCAAACTGTGCCTCCTAGGAAGACTTCAGTTACCATTGAAATGTGTTGTTGTTTATAGAGTTGTTATCTGTTGTCTGGGCATTGGCTTTTTTTTTTTTTTTCCCCTTGTTCTTCCTCCTACTCTCTGCTTGCTAGATCTAGGTCTAATACATTTCCATATGCAGAATTTCTTCTGTGCAGAACCAACTTTGTCAGAGTCACCTGGGCAAAATATTGTGGTTTTTTTTTTTTTTCTTTTGTTTTGTTTTTTATTTGACAGAGTTAGATAGTGAGAGAGAGAGACAGAGAGAAAGGTCTTCCTTCCGTTGGTTCACCCCCAAAATGGCCACCACAGCTGGAGCTACGTCAATCTGAAGCCAGGAGCCAGGTGCTTCCTCCTGGTCTCCCACATGGGTGCAGGGCCCAAGCACTTGGGCCATCCTCCGCTGCCCTCCTGGGTCACAGCAGAGAGCTGGACTGGAAGAGGAACAACTGGGACTAGAACCCGGCGCCCACATGGAATGCTGGCACCGCAAGCGGAGGATTAACCAAGTGAGCCATGGCACTGGCCCCCACTGTTGTTGTTTTTTTAATAAGAGCTCTCCTACTAAGACATGTGGGCATATGCAGAAAATGAGTAAATAAAAGTGGCTTGGGATGTTAATAAAGAAAGTGATAAAGCTAGTAGGTGCTGACTTCCAACTTGCTTTCAATTAACTTGAAAGCAGATTTTTGATAAGCCATGAAAGGAATGCTTTCACAAGTTCTATTTCCTTGTAAATATTCATTTTTTCATTCTATCTAATAATCTTAGTAAATGAAGATTGGTGTCTTTATTGAAGTATTAGGAAAATTAGCATTATTTTTATGTGAGAAATGAAAGAGTGCTAGGGAAGTAAATGCACCCTTATGACTTGTTTGTGTTTTTGTTTTACAGATGATAAATCTAACGTTCATGTTCACTACTTAAGACCAAACATTTTGTCTTGACAATCAAATAGCAAATAGTCCTTCTTGGTGTTACTCTTTTTTTTTCTTAAGGTTTACATTAGCTGTGCCTGATTTTTAAATATTAAAATTAAAAATTTCCCCCTTCTACCAATATTGAAACTCCCTGGTGTCTGTAAACCAGGTTACACATTAATTATTTAACAAGCAATATAAATCCTCCCATGCTAGGTATTTTATTTAATTTGGTTATTCATGGATTTGTGACCAGTGTGACTTGTTGTTTATTAGTTTGTTGTTAATATTTGACTTGGATTTACAGATCACATGTGTGCTTCAGAAAATCTCCAAAGACAGCAGTACCATTAGTAAGTGGAGAAAAATCACTTACTAATGTTCAAAGTATCTCAAAAAATGCCCATAAAGAGGTTTGAGTATTTAAGTGTGGATTACAGAAAGATGGATATGAAAAATAAAACACTCATAGTTTCTCAATGGATTATCCCTGAAGAAAGTTTCCATTCCCCTTTGGGACAACAGCAGTTTTGAATAGTGTATGTTTTTGTGTGTAAAATGAAAATGTGCTACCAACACCATCATATTAACTGAGCTTATGCCCATTGGAGGTTTCACAAATAACCCAAGTGAACTAATACTTTTCAGGAGACACCAATAAACTCTAACATTAAATGGTCATGCAGAGCTGCAGATGTATTATATATTTGTGATATTCTGTCATACCATGATTTAATTCTCTTTACTTCCTTAACTTGATTTATTTTTCAGTCGTAGTAAAGATCCACATTCACAAGGGATGGAATATGTTGATGGAAAAACAAAGGTTTCATTGTGTTGTTCTTTTCAGCTAGCACGAGTGGTAGTAGGCACTGCCACCAATCTCAGATATGGAGATTCCTAAGTTTGATATGTAATTCAGCAAACCTTTATGGAGGGACTCTGGAGAAGGAATATAATACACTGGCAGGAGGATGTGTTTTGGAGACGGACTGTTCTGAGCTCAGATCCTGGCACAAGCCACTGTATTCCTGAGTTTCCTGAACTGTGAAATGCCTGACCTGTAGAGCTGGTGAGGAGCCAGGAGGATGCACGGGCAAGTGCATGGTTCAGCATTTGCTGGGGCTTCATCAGTGTTGGCTTCCCTTCCCTTCCGCACCAGGTTCACCATCCTTAGAGTAGATGGTGGAGGGTCAAGGGTTGGCACTACTCTTTTCTGTAGTGAGCCACACATCCCAACCTGCGACATCTTAGGGCCACCCTTCACCATGGCTACATGGGTCATTGCCTCTGTTCAATCTGGGGTTTGATCTTCATGATTGTTTCTAAGAGCATTCCCAGTTCTGACCTCCTGGGAATCTGATCTTAGGAAGCAATAAGTTCAAGAATAGGAGACAATTATATAAAGTGGGCAGTACTGACCACAGTAGTATAACATGAATGAAGAGTCACGTGGACTTAGTGATACCTTAGGTGTGAACTAGGAGCTGTCCCAAGGCAGCCTTCCCCAGTATGCCCTGCACGACATACCAGTCCTGGGGGTGGGAATAGGCAGTGACTGATGAAAGGCTTCTGAAAAATCACTTAGGAAATGCTGACTTAAACAGGTTTCTTTCCTTCCAGGACCTCCCAGAATCTTTAATATGCTCCTGTGCCTTATGATTCTGAATCTTGGGAATTTAGTAATAGTATGAGTGTTTCCAAAATTTTTTTTCATCATGGAATAGATGATTTTTGCCCCCTTATAGGACCAGTATTTCATGGGAAATATTCTGCAACATACTGGTCTATGATTGTGGTAGACTCCAGATGTCATTGACTTAGATCCCATTAACCAAATGAGTATGTTTAGTGTGGAGCACCTGCTGGGTCCTGCGGAGGCCAGAGGTGAATCACATCCAGTCCTTGCAACAAGTCCAGGAAGAATCCACCAAGTGTGGCATTGTCCCCAAGGCTAACTGTAGGGATCCTTGGAGGAGACGATATTCTACCAATCATTGACTCAGAATCAGCTGAGGCACAGACTCCTGGTTTCTGCCTTCCCTGTGTTTATTTTTTGTCCTCTGTCAAGCTCTTATAATTGTAACTGCAAGCTGTTCATCTCAGAGAAGTCTGTAGATAACATAAAGGTACAGTGCCCAGCCTCATGTACGGGAGTTAAGCTTGTTGGAATTTTCATTTGGGAGATTTTGCAAAACGCACTGCATGGACTTGGCTTTTTGAGTACTTAGTCATTCATCCACCATTTTTAAAGTCAGCTTTAAAGTCATCCGGGGAGGGAACCCTTGACAGAAGGGCTACCTACTGGGTGACACCTTCATTCTGAGAGATGTGGTGGCTCCACGTTGCTGGGATCTGATGGCACCTGCTCATCAGTGTTTATTTCTCCCTGATGAAATAGGACTGAGTGCCCGGTGGCAGATTTTACTGGCAAGGACCTCTTCTCCCCACCCGACAGATCCAGGGGCTATTTCACCACTGGGTTTCTGTGCCTGTTAGGCCTTCTGAAACTTCTTGGCAGGTCGAGCGGTTATTTTGCTCATGTTGTGAGTAGCATTTCTCTGACCTTTTGTTATTTACTGAAACAGTCCAGCCTGTTTTCTTTTGAGAGAAGCGTGAAATGAAGGGGAGTCACTCGGCGTGTGCTGACTCTGGTATCAGAAGACGAACTTTTGGGCTGCTTGGCTCTGTGCAGACTTTCAAAGTTAAAGGGTCATTGGCCTCCTTGTTTCTTATTCCTGTGATTTTGAAGGAGTTTTTTGGGGGATTTTTTTTCTTTGCTAGAGCAGATTCCTGTAAGGTTGATGATTTACTTGAAACATTTCACCACATCTGAAAACACAACCTTCTATGAGTTTTCTCATCACATCTTGGCCGTGGTGGGTTATCAGAAGCCTGGACCACCTTGGGCAGTGCTGTGAGATGTTCCCAGGGCCCAGGGAACACTGCTCCAGCACTGGAATGATGGTTTGGTGACAGGGCAACCTCACTCCTGACCTCTCAGGACCTTGAGCGTATGACAGCCAGGGGAGGTGATGGCACCTTCTGGGATACTCCCCCAGGCCACAGCAGCACCTCAGGGGGCTCCCCCCACCCCCACTTTCTGACTGCTATGCCCAGAAAGACTGGATTCTCCATTACAGGACGCCTTCTAAGGGTAAAAGAAGCATCAAGATCTAATTACATCTTTGAAGATGAGAAAATGTGTGTCTGTGCATGTACATGGGCACATGCATGGGTATTTAGATACATGTTGATGACCTTCAGATCTCTCTGTCTCAGACAGAAAATTCAACAGGAACCATGTCTTTTCTTTGGGATCACCATAGCACTTGAACTCAGCCACTAGATCACTCAAATTGATTATATTTATTCTCTTAGCCAAACATACAATGTCCATCATGGACATAAACTAGCAGGATTGGTCATTAATTAAGGCTCTGCGATTTAACAATGACCTGTGCATATGAGGACCATCATAGTCTAACAGTGGGCCACAGCTTTGCAGATCTTGAATTCATTTCTTCACCTGCTCTGTCAATGGGTACTTAACCACAGCATCCTCAGTGCAGGACATGCTTGGAGAACAAAAGAGATGACCTCCCATGGTCCTCAAGTGGGAGTGCAGAGATGCAGACCAGGCAGTAAAAAATTAAACCAAGAGTCAGTTAGTGGTAGACAACAAGACCGATCACATGGCGGGTACTGGGGAGGGGAAAGGCTACTGTATAGTTTAGATTGCAGTGTCTAAACTCCCATGCTGCTTTGGTCCAGACCTGTGCAATGAGGATCCAACCATGAGAAGTCCTGGGGGGAACTTCTGGAGGCAGGAGGAAGAGCTGGACTTAGTTAGACTCCTGTCTCCTCCCTGTTCCTTGTCAAATGACCTCACATATAATTTTTCCACTTGGGACTGCGACCCTTTAAACCTAGAGTCTAGGCTATTGGGAACACCCACGAAGCAGCAGGCAGATGAAACTTTGTTAGAATGCTAGTCCTAGTGCAGAGTGTGGCTGAACCGGGATGCATCTTTCAGGCACCCAGTTATCCCTCCACTGTGTCTCCCTAGCTCTCGTATGCACAGAGACAACATTTTACAGATCAGAAGCTAGGTTGACTTCATTTCTTCCAGGCAGATAATAAAAAATACTTAAAAATACTGTGAGAAGAAAAAAACAGTGTAGAGCTTCAAATAAAGTCAGGCCAAGTTGGGCAAGCTACTGCCAGATAGGCAGTAACCTCCTCCTGGGACTTTTTAAAAAACTTTTAAAAAACTTTTTATTTTTAAATAATTACCAATTCATAGGAAGTTGCAAAAATAGCGAGGCCTGGTGTTTCCTCAATCCAGCTTCCCCCAGTGGCAGCATCTTGCATAGCTAGTGTGTACACTATCATGAATATAGCATACACATTAGCAACACCAGGAAATTGATGCTGGTAGGACCACCAGCTCTTACTCGGCTTCAACAGCTTTTACATGTACTCATTTACTCCATGTCTAGGTTCCTGCAGCCACTACTGCTGCCAGGATACAGAGCTATTTCATCACCACCGAGAAGCTGTCTTGCCTTATGGCACGGCCCTGCCTGGATCACGTTCTGGATGAATCTCTAGTGAGAGAGTTAGATGAGTCTCTGAAAGCTATTGCTGGCTTTGGCCACCATGGAGTCTGCTTATTTGACATAAAAATGGAGTTCTTTGGTCTGACCTACATGAAGACCGTCTACAAGCTGAGAGCAGAAAAACACTGGTTTGAGCGAGTAACTCTGACCACGCCAAGGGATCTCGTCAGTTGCTTTAGGAGGCTGATACCAGTCCTACCAGTGGCCTCAGTACTTGACTTCTAAGGAGAATAAAACCATTTGGGGTACCACATAGCTCTAGGACTTACTGATTTATAAGGGGTGTTTACTACAAAGTTTTGTGAAGATGGCCAGTGAGGGGTTAATAGGTTACCTGAAGAGTGGCTGCATACCTTATGGAAAACAGAACAGATGATTAGAACATCCCCTTTGTGTGGAGGCAAGAAAGCTTTAGGACGTGCCTTAGCAGTGAGAACTTAAGGTGCAGGCTGGAATGGAAACACGCTATAAACAGATTGAGAGAGAGACAACAGATTTAAGGGAAAACATCTGTCTGCTGGATCTGACATCCAAAAGCTGCATCTGTGGCCTGGGATCAATCTTGTAATGCTTAAAAAAGGAATGTGAAGGGGCCCCAAGCAGGCTCTGAGAGTTTCTTTCTTTTCTTTTTTTTTTTTTTTCCTCGAGATTTTCTATTTGCTCTGCCCAGAATGCTGCCAGGGGCCGATGAAATGAACTCATATGGTCCTATTTCTCAGTGCTGAAATAGCATTCCTGAGAAGCTAACTTTAGAACCACTGATTGAGAAGACATTATTTACCTGTACGGTTGTAGACACAGGAGTCAGAAGAGCCCATTTACCTTGCCAGTTGAAACCTCCGGAAATCTCAAGATGGACTCGTGGAATAGTTCACATTTCAAATTGAAATTTTCAGGAGCAAAGAATTGGAAGCCCAAAGAAAGGAGTAGATCATGTTCTCAAGCGGCCCTAGAGGGGTCCAACAGCCTCTACCTTGATGCTAGATTGAGATTAAAATTTATCATAGCAGTCTCTTGATTTGTTACTTTTTACTTTCTGCCATTTGTTTGTATCCTGTAGACAGAAACTCAGAGGCTAATGTGGAGGAAAAAGAGCTTGAGTCTTGTCTTCAATTTCTCTGAGCTCAAGCAAAAGAGGACGGTGAATAGTTGCCTTGGACATCATCCTTCCTCCTCACACAGTCTTCACAGTGAGATGCTGTAAATTTGTTGGCCAGCGCCGCGGCTCACTAGGCTAATCCTCCGCCTTGCGGCGCCGGCACACCGGGTTCTAGTCCCGGTCGGGGCACCGATCCTGTTCCGGTTGCCCCTCTTTCAGGCCAGCTCTCTGCTGTGGCCAGGGAGTGCAGTGGAGGATGGCCCAAGTGCTTGGGCCCTGCACCCCATGGGAGACCAGGAGAAGCACCTGGCTCCTGCCATCGGATCAGCGCGGTGTGCCGGCCGCAGCGCGCCTACCGCGGCGGCCATTGGAGGGTGAACCAACGGCAAAAGGAAGACCTTTCTCTCTGTCTCTCTCACTGTCCACTCTGCCTGTCAAAAAAAAAAAAAAATTAAAAAAAAAAATTTGTACTACATTTTCCATGATTTTTCTCTTGATGAACTTAAATGAGCCCAGTCCTTGTAACCTGAAGATACTATAACTGAGACGTAGGAAGTTGTGCTAAATTATTGAGAGCCGTCTCCTGGGAAATTCTGCAGTGCTCCATGGTCTTGCAATTCCTTCTTACCCTCTGTTCCACGTGATCCCTTGTCAATGCTTGTCTTCATTTTGTCCATCTTACCACAACCTGAGAACGTGGTTAGATTCCTAGATGACCTTGCCATCTGTCTTCGAAGCAATTGGAAATCGTATCTAGCATGAATTAAGCCTGAATAGCAAATAGCCCTTCGTGGACATGTGGTCTGCTGGAGCACTGTACTGGGGACGTGAGGATGCCTTTAGTGTGTGGCAGGGAGGGGCAGAGGCTGTTTCAGTGAGGAGTGCCCACTCATCCAATAAGCAGACAAGAGGAACCGAGGATGGCTGGGCAGTGGAGTGGAACAAAAAAAAGCAGTGCTCACACTTGATGAGCCCAAACCTGCTCA
Organism: Lepus europaeus; assembly: GCF_033115175.1. Lineage (NCBI taxonomy): Eukaryota > Metazoa > Chordata > Mammalia > Lagomorpha > Leporidae > Lepus > Lepus europaeus. The sequence goes on along the minus strand of NC_084835.1, from coordinate 110,531,993 downwards.
CCTGCTTTTTCTGTTCAGCATATCTGACGTTGTCTTTTTCCAGTCTCCGACACACGCATGTCATGGGCTCTCGGCATTTTTTTGGTAAATAAACCCTAGCCTGTGATAAAAATTAAGACTAAAGTCGCATCTTTGCCTCAAGTCACATGGGTTGTATGTGGTGGATGTGAACCCAGAGCTTGTGACTCCCTAATGGTACTGTCCATTTCCAAGCCAGTGGCTTCTCATTTTTCTAGGGCATAGAATCCTTCCTTTTTAAAACCAGACCTGGTGTTGAAGAAAAGCTTGACATAATGAACAGGCTTAAATTTCACTTTCCCTTTTCAGAAGAAATGCTGAGAACTGTGGATCACAGCCTGGGAGGGCTGGTAAAGTTTGAAGATCCCCACTTGACAGTAGTATATTTCCAACAATGCCAATGGGGTGCTCATTGGTGCATGGTTTGCAATACATTTCCTCATAGCTTGGAAAGAACTTGCTGAATTTTTCCAAAGCAAGCAGTTGACTTTGCTTTCTTCTAGTTTCTGCCATAATTCAAATCTAACTCTTTTTATTTTTAATTGTATGAGAGTACGTCAAAAGGTTTGTGGGAAAATAGAATTAAAAAATAAGTTTGTCTTGGTTCAAAAACTTTGAAATCCATGCACATGAGGAGTCTTCAAGAAGGTCATGGAAAATACCTATTATGAAAAAAAAAATGCACAGATTTCAAATATTTTGAAATATTTCAAGCATTATGGTGCAGTAGGTTATGTGGCCACTTGCAATGCTGACATCCTACACGGGCACCATTTTTATTCCTGGCTGCTCCACTTCCATTGTAGCTCCCTGCTAATGCACCTGGAAACACAGCAGAAAATGGCCCAAGTACTTGGATCTCTGCCACCCAAGTGGGAAACTCAAATGGAGTTCCAGGTTCCTGACATCAGCTTGGCCCAGACCTGGCTGTTGCAGCCATTTGGGGACTGAACCAGAGGATGGAAGATCTCTCTATAACTGCCTTTTAAGTAAATAAATAAATCTTAAAATAATAACAGTAATAATAAAAGGTATAAGTATGGGAAAGAACATGTATTTAAAATTATCTTCACACCCAAAACCGTATCTTTTAATTTCACTTTCCACAAGCTTTTTGAAGTACTGTCATATGTTACACAAAATGTGGCCCGATATTAACACAAGAGTCATGACAAGCCAGAGAACCTCAATGAGGCCAGGTGGCAGGCGAGGACATCTTGTTTTACTCAAATTATTGTAGTTATCTTACTTTTCCGTGTGTTTGCTGAGCTTTTGAGATTCTGTTGTGCTCTTTCTGGCTGGATGTTTTCCAGAAGGTCATCAGGAAAAAGGAGTATCTTCAGCATTAAAAACCTTGGGAAGAACCTAGCAGTAAAATCAGAGACCAGATGATCTGGTAGAAAACAGAATGAGGGGACTCTTTTTTCCCCCCTTCTAGGAGAGTCAAGTTCAGTGTGACCTAGCAGCAGACCCTTTATCCAGTAACTGAGGTCTTATCATATCAAGTTATCTCAATAATGATGATGTTAATGGCAAAATGACTACCCTTGTCTCTTGGGATAGGAATTGTTCTTTTGAAGGCATGCAATACACAAAATAAGTGACCATGAAATATGCTTAGTGGAACAACTAATTTCCATGTGTGCTCTTTCTGATTTTTTTTAAAGTGAATTCATGATTATGGAGTTCCAAAACAACTCTTTAAAAAAAAAAAGATTTATTTACTTATTTGAAAGTCAGAGTTACACCAAGAAAGGAAAGGCAGAGAGAGAGATCTTCCATCCACTGGTACACTCCCCAGATGGCCACAACAGCCGGAGCTGTGCTGATCTGAAGCCAGGAGCTTCTTCCAGGTTTCTCATGCAGGTGCAGGGGCCCAAGGGCTTGGGCCATACTCTGCTGCTTTCCTAGGCCACAGCAGATAGCTGGATTGGAAGTGGAGCAGCCGGGACTTGAACAGGCATCCATATAGGATGCCAACACTGCAGGAGGCGGCTTTACCTGATATGCCACAGCAATGCCCCCCCCCCTTTTTTAAGATTTATTTGAGAGGCAGAGTTACAGATAGAGAGAAGAGAGAGATGGAGAGGGAGGTCTTCCTTCCTCTAGTTCACTCCCCAAATGGCGAAAATGACCAGAGCTGAGCCAATCCAAAGCCAGGAACCAGGAGCTTCCTCCAGGTCTTCCATGTGTGTACAGTGGCCCAAGCCCTTGGGCCATCTTCTGCTGCTTTCCCAGGTCATTAACAGAGAGCTGAACCAGAAGTGGAGCAGCCGGGACTTGAACCAGCACCCATATGGTGTGCTAGTGCCACAGGCAGAGGCTTAACCTACTGTGCCACAGCATTGACCCCCAAAACAACTCTTTAACATTTATTTTTTCTGCAGTTTATCTAATTATTGCAAAACACAGGTTCCATATGCAAACTTAAAGAATACACTGAGTTTATGGCAAAGATAAACACTGTAGCTCTAAGGTTAGAAAACTGATCTATGGGCCAAATCTTGATCACTACTTGTTTTTGTATATAAAATTTTATTGGAACACAGCCATTCCCACTTGCTTATGTATTGTCTATAATGCTTTAACACTGCAACAGCCTATTTGAGTAACTATATGAAGACCATGTGGCTTGAAATATGTACTGTCCGGTCTTTGGCTGCAAACATTTTCCAACCCCTGCTATAGACATTTCATGATATTTATTTCCTTGCTCATTTATTTTATTCTTTCTTTGAGTGGCACCAACTCTGTTAATGACACTGGGGCATACAAAGAGCTTTCTCAAAGCTCATGAAAAATGTGTGTTATGAAAAAACTGTGCTTGGGGCCGGCACTGTGGCACTGGGGGTAAATGCCTTGGCCTGAAGCGCTGGCATCTCATATGGACACTGGTTCGAGACCCGGCTGCTCCACTTCCGATCCAGCTCTCTACTATGGCCTAGAAAAGCAGTAGAAGATGGCCCAAGTGCTTGGGCCACTGCACCGCATGGGAGACCTGGAAGAAGTTCCTGACTCCTGGCCTCGGGTTGGCACAGCTTCGGCCTTTGTGGCCAATTGGGGAGTGAACCAACAGATGGAAGACCTCTCTCTCTCCCTCTCCTCTCTCTGTGTAACTCTCACTTTCAAATAAATAAATAAATCTTAAAAAAAAAAAAAAAGAAAAAACTGTGCATGGATTTCAAAATTTGCACTGAGCCGGCGCCATGGCTCAATAGGCTAATCCTCCACCTGCGGCGCCGGCACACCGGGTTCTAGTCCCGGTCTGGGCACCGGATTCTGTCCCAGTTGCCCCTCTTCCAGTCCAGCTCTCTGCTGTGGCCCGGGAGTGCAGTGGAGGATGGCCCAAGTGCTTGGGCCCTGCACCCACGTGGGAGACCAGGAGAAACACCTAGCTCCTGGCTTCAGATCAGCGTGGTGCGCCGACTGCAGCGCGCCGGCTGCAGCGGCCATTGGGGGGTGAACCAACGGCAAAAGGAAGACCTTTCTCTCTGTCTTTCTCTGTCTCACTGTCCACTCTGCCTGTCAAAAAAAAAAAAAAAAAATTTGCACTGAAATAAGCTTAGCTTTTCATTCTATTTCTTATGAACTTTTTACACTTGATCTTAGCCAAAAGGCCAAGAAGCGATCTTATGAATTTTTTGAAGTCCTCTCATTTAAGGTGAATTAAGCAGTCTGTATTAGCCAAGAACTCTAATGTGATAGAAACAGGTCATGGATGCACATGGCCCTCTGACCAGGCTGAGTATAGATAATAAATAACTAAATTCTCGGGCAGTTGAGATGATGAGGGCCGCTGACAAAGGGAAGGAGCTGGGATGTGCACAGAGATAGTACTTCCATGACTGTAACTCCCAGTGATTTCCCAGTAGGAACTTCATGAGAAATGAGAGTCATTTCCTTCATGGAATTTTATAAATTGCAGTATCCAGAGGGTGGAAGTGATTTAGGGCATTACTTTGTGTCCAGTTTTCTTTATCTGGAAGGGTATTTCCCCTGTAGCTATGGGAATAATCGTATTTATAGAAAATTTTTGAAGATTTGAAGGAAGGCTTCCTTCGTCGGTGGGAGGACAGAGGGAGTTCTTTTCTTTAGTACGATGTTCACTGAACAAAATGGGTATTAAAGAACAGAGCTTGAGGGAGAACCTCTCAAATATCAATGGCTAATATAAACAAGAACCCAGCCATGACATAGCATGGCCCAGTGACACATCTCCTCCTTCTCCAGCATGCCATGGTGTCAGAGCGTGAACTGAGCGATCGGTCAGTTCTCGTTGGCCTGTGTAACCCTTTGAGGGTTGAGCCCCATAACCCCGAGTAGATTGCATTCATGAAGGCTCCTGGAATCCTCCAAATTGTTTTCAGGGTCTGCCTCTCCATTTGTGACCTATTAGAGGATTTCTGCCTGTTGATCTGTGTGTCACCAGGAGTGCCTTGTCCGTGATTTGTATTTTCCAAAGATCCAATTCACTTGACTTGGATAGAGACACACACCATGCATTCAAAATTCTGGTGGTGGGGGGTGCTGATTTGGTTAGTCTGAGAGTGAGGTGAGTGGGATTCCTTCCATTGTGTTCCCAGCAGGTTATCAAATTGTTGGCTAAATGCCAGCCAGCCATTCTTATATTTGTAACAGAGGTAGTGGAACTAATGCAGTGCAGTTTTGTTTTAGAATACAACCTTGTTTCACCCGCGGAAGGGCATCAGGTTTGGTCTAATAAAGTGGGTGTGTTTGGTGAGAATGCTACTGAAAGTGAACAGTATTGGACACCCAGTTAGGTAATTTAAATGCATAAGAAGCACCAAGCTCAGATACTGTCACTTCCTTCCTATGAACTGGCAGGTACCTGCAGTGGGCCAGACACCAGCAGCCCCCAGACACACTTTCCAGCCTGTCTCCTAGTGCCTCTCGTTACTTTCGCAGCTCTCTCCAGCCATTAGGCAGGGGGTTGCCCTGCAGAGAGACTACAAGAGGGAAACACAGGCCAGAAGCTCATCCTGTTGCTCTCCTCCTGCTCCCTGAGCCAGAAAGGAAAACCCAGCCCTGTGTGTCTGAAGAACACATTTCAGGGCATTTCCTGACAAGCAGGTACAGTTACTGCATACACATGGGAGGGCTGTATTCTCTCAGAACTGTCTAAATAAACACAGACTCGGCAGTCCCCTTCAAGCCCCCCATGCATTTTTGAATGGGATTGCTGCATCATTTTCCTTTCATGTCAGTAGCTGGGAAGTCAGAAGACATTGCCCCCAAAAGAGGGACAGAACATGGCACACAGGCGCATTCCCAGCCAGCCGCGGCAGTAACCAGCAAACACAGTCGCCGTGGCCCGTCGTCACGGGCCCTGTCCCTCTGGGATTTTTCCTGCTTTTCTGACTTTATAAGGATCCCTTTTGAAGGACTAGAAATGCTTAGGTGAGATTAAATTACTGATTACTCCACAGTTCTGTTTTCACTGGAGTCTTTTGGACGGCTGCTGATTCCGTCCCGTTTAAAGCATTTGGTGGCATGAACTCACTTGGTTTCTGCCCACATCACTGCATTCCTGGGATGCCGTTCGCAGGCCTTAGCAAGATCATCTGACAGCCGCCTGTGAGGTCAACGAACTTTATACACAATTAAACACTCGCAGGGAGGAGAATTTGCTTTTTTCCTCCCTGAGACGTGGGGAAAGAATACATGTTGTGTTGCCCTCCATTATTGGGTAAAAGTTACGTGGCGTCGTCGGGCTAGTTTCACATGATTTAATGCTGAAACGACTAAGAAAGTGATTGCATCCTCTACTGGGCCTCACACAACAGTCACCACCCACACTGTTTATTCAGACTGGGATCTTGGCCATTTGGGGTTTAGGCCAGAAGAAAGGGGGGGGGGGGTGGACCCAACCCGGGAATGAACGCTTTTGAAACTCTATTCTCGATGAAATGCAGCCAAGGATTCTTTTAAAAATCTATTTAAAATCAATTACTGGGATCATATTTTCATTTACAATGGATTGTTAGCAACAGCTAATTCTGTTTTCATCCTGATTTGGAGTCTCGGCTTGGATTTGCTGGCATTGGAACCATCTCCCTGTTTTGCCTGGTATCTGATGCTACCACCAAACTATGTGGGGGTAATTGGGCAACTCTGACCTTTGACCAACTTTCCATAAAATAACAAGGAAAGGTGTGAGGAGGAGAGGGATTGAATGAAAACAAACCTAAGAGGGGAGGAATGTATACAGGGGGTGCCTGGAATATTGTAAAGGAGAAGAGGAGGCAAGAGGCAGAATTGTAGGCTTGGGAGGAGGGGTCTGTAAGGCACCTAGGCCATCTGTCTCTACTCAGAGCTGCAAAAAAATCATCTCAGACATGTGAGATTGGATCGTATTTTTAGAGATCTCTTGAGGAGATTCCGGAACCTCCCTTGGTTACCCACCCTACTATTTAGCAATTCCTATGGCCAGGAAATTCTTTCTTATTTCCAGTCTAAAATGTCCATGTGGTGCTGCTCTAGGGAAGAAGTCACTGGTGGAGACCACTCCCATGGCCCCACAGCACGCCTGCTCCTGGGACGGGACAGGCCTATTGCTTGCTTGTTTATTAGAACTACAGCCACTTGGATCTTTGGCCTAAGAGAGAGAGAGAGAGAGAATGGTGCAGGGGTGGGGGTGAACAGAGAGGTAGCATTTCCAGAGACTGCTGGATGCCAGACACCATTGCTAGATGCAAGAACATAGCTGTGGCGTTTCTAGCAGTGAGTTGCAAACCTATGTGCAAATAGTAAACGCAGAAGCTCCTGTTTCAATTTTCTTAAAAGAAAGGCAAACAATCCAGAAAGAAGAGGCTAGCATTCCATTGGCCTCAAGATGGTGTTGAAAACTGCCCTCTTAGTTTTAAATCAGAGCTGAAAGCCAGGGGGGTAAGGGACCCATCCCCAGACCAGATCTGGAGTGTGATGCCCCCAAACACAGCTACCCTGTCCCTAATTTGGGCAATGACACTGTGCTCCAGGACCGCAGCCACTTTTCTCACTTCCTCCAGCCTCTTCCTCCTTCTCAGCAGATGCACAGTGAATGGTCAGGCCCTCCTGGGGTGAATTTCGGATCCATTGAAAAGCTGTCAGATGACCCAAGCAGCCTGGCTTCTTCCCTTTTTATCAAGTGATGTCATTGCCCTTCCTCAGGCTGCGGTTTGCTCCAGGGAGGAAGGGGCCAGCTCCTCCAACACCCGCCTGCCCAAGGTTGCGACGAGTCCCAGTTCCTTGTGTTAAATAAGCGATTGAAGAGTGGAGCAAGCGCTGTCATGTGATGGGTGTGTGTGTGTGTGTGCGTGCGTGCGTGCCCTGCAACAATAAACCCTGGGTTCCTAAGCTCCTCAGCTTCCTCACCTCCCAAAGGATAGTAACACTCTTCCTATCCACTCTTGTGGCCCCTGAAAACAAATGATGATACAGTTACATGTCACATAATGAGAAATGTACTGTTAGGTGACCTGTGGTATGAGTGTAATCCCAGGAGCCCACTGTCACCCATGCTGCCTGCCATGGGTCTAAGTGTGGGTGCACAGCTGTACTTACTGACAGCTCAAGAATGGCCAACATGGGGCCAGTGTCATGGTGCAGCGGGTGAAGCCACTGCCTGCAATGCTAGCATCCGTATCAGAGTGTTGGTTCAACTGACTCGAGTCCTACCTGGCCCACTTCTGATCCAGCTTCCTGGGAAGGCAGTGGAGGATGGCCCAAGTGCTTGGGTGCCTGCCACCTGTGGAGGAGACTAGGATGAAGCTCCTGGAGTCAGCCTGGCTCAGCCCCAGTTGTTGCAGCCATTTGGGGAGTGAACCAGAGAGTGAACCTCTCCCCTCTCCCCTCTCCCCTCTCCCTCCATAACTTTGCCTTTCAAATAAATAAAGTAATTTTTTTTAAATGCTCAACACAGTGTTTCTTATTGTGAAGTACATCAAGCAGACAGGAAATACAGAGACTAAGATAGTGAACACGTGTGGTTCCACCACTGTTTTGTCAAATCCACACTTGATGCAGATGCGCCCTCCTGGTGCTGTTTTCTAAATAGAGGTGATATGTTCTCTCACCATCATGCCCTTCCTCCTTCTCTGAGCTTGACAGCATTGATGTAAATGGGATGCTTGTTATCACCACACATGATTCTTTCTCCTACAGGTGTGGATCCATAAGCAACATGGATATTTTTATGGGAATGTTTCTGACCTTTGTCTAAATGGTGTCATGAGCTTGTTGTGCTTTGTCTGATGGGAATCCTGTGCCTCTGCCTCATCCATTTTCCATGCCATGTCATAGTCTGCTGTATCAAGAATTTTAAAGTTGCTCCCCAGCTTTTGAAATGTCTCTGGAAGGACATAGGAGTTTCTGAGTTTGTGATGTTAGAGGCAAGGCTGTGACCCACCTGTCTCCTTGCACACTGTGTGGGGTAGTTTCTATCAGGTCTGTAGCCAGTGGCAAAGTGAGAAACTTTAGCTCTTTGACTTTCCTGAATGTTACCAAATCACTCTGCAAAGTGCAGAAAGTTCCGAGTCACCTTCCCATCAGGAGAATCAGAGAACTGCTGTGGCTCCATATTCTCTCCACTACTTGTCATATCATGTTTCGAAGTTTTCCTTTGCCCAATCTGACAGTTGCTTGGGGTTTAGACTGCAATCTCCTGATTACCAATGAGGTTGAGCATCTTTGCTTCTATAATAATCTCGATTCATCCTCAGGAGCCACCTCATTTTGTCCTTTGTACCTTTGTTCATTTGTCTTTTGGTTTGTTTGTTTCCTTGTTGATTTTTCTGGAGCATGCAATGTATGCTTGATCCAGTCTCTTGTCCATGTTATGCTTGGTTTTGTAGTCTTACTGTGTTGATGGTGCTGTGCTAAGAGTTTGTAATTCTTCATTTATTTTCTTCTCATGACAAGTCTATGAGCTGGATAGGATCTGCTGCTGTTTTCCAGGTGAGGACAGTGCTCTTAGCACCTTGAGTGAATGAAGGTCCCCAGCAGTGGATAATGGAGCTGGAGATGCGTTCCTCATCTACTTCCAGAGCTGTGCTCCTCACCACTACTCTCCAAGACATAAGCACCACAAGTTTCCCCATTTTACAGAATGATTTGCCCAGGGTCACACACTGGGATGTGTTAGCACCAGATGTATTCCTAGGACCCCAGACAGGTAGCATAACTGTATACCTATAGAAAGATGGTGAGAAGGGGCAGATAAATATCACATGCACATACTCTCATGAAATTTGACCTCAAAAAATAAGCTGGTAAAAATGCAAAAAAAATTGTTACAGAAATAAAGCCTCTTTTGTACCCACCTCCTTCTACTCGCCCCCAGATCTTGAGCAGTGACTGCTCCTGCATAGTTGTGTTGTTAACACAATACCAGCTCTTGGGGTTTGCTGTGTGATTCTGTGCCATAAACAGTACCTACTATTATTTTGCCAGTTTACAAAAGCCAGGTAATGCTCTCACTTAGTAATCCATCTTTCTGCAACTCAGTTTATTACTTAAGCCCTATCCTAATTATACAGAGCTAGTTCCTTTAACGGCTGTGTTGCTGGGGGCTGGAATGTTTGTGTCCCCCACCTCCCCACAAAAATGCATATGTTAAGATCCTGACTCTCCATGTGATGTGATGAGGAGGTGATTCTTTGGGGAGGTGATTAAGGCATGGGCCTGGAGCCCTCACAAATGCCATTAGTGCCCTTATAAAGGAGACTGCAGAGTTCCCTCACCTGCTTGGCCATGTGAGGTTTCAGCGACAAGGCTGTCTGTGAACCAGGGCCTGGGCCCCTACCAAACTCCAAATCTGCTGGTGCCTTGGTCTTGGATTCCTGGCTTCCAGAACAGAGAAGTAAGTGTTTAACTCACTCAGTCTATGTATTTTCATTACAGCAGCCCGAACAGATGAAGTTGTTATAATGCACTCCCAGAAAGGAGTGTATTATAACATTTTGCAGTGTCTCATTTTATGCCCACGAATATCTCTGTACGTGTTTTCACATGGAGCGTTGTACTTCTCGAGGATTCAGAAGTGCAAGTGAGTTTCTGGGTCTTAGGCTACAAACACCATGAACTTGGCTGGATGTTTCTGAATTGCTCTCCAGTTACACTTCTGGTAACAACCTAGAGTTCTTCCTGTTCTGTGAGTTCTGCCACTCTAAATTTTACTCATCTGATGGACTGAGAAGGCATCTCACTGTGATGTTGATTTCTGTTTCTCTGATTACTCATGAGGTTATCTCTTTGTCGAGGTTTTTTTTTTTCTTCATGTTTTTTTTTTTTTTTTTTGTATTATCCATTTATAGACTTTGCTCTTTTTTTTTGGAGTTACTTTTCCCTTCTAGATTACTAAGTGTTCATTATTCATTATGGATATTTAAACCAAACCTTCTCATTCCAGCTCTTATTTATTGCCTTTCAACGTTGTTCCTGGCAATTTTTTTAAACCACATAATATTTAAAATTAAATTTGTTGATTTTTTTTTCTTTTTTGCTTTATGGTTTGTACATTTGTGTCATTCCTTAACCTAAGATCATAGTTACATTTTAAAACCATTTTTTCTAAATGCTTTAAAGTTAGCTGTAGTTTTCCTGGAATTCATTTTTGTTTATTGTATGAGTGAGAAATGTTTGTATGTTTTTTCCCCCGTATGGAGAAGAATTGCTCCAGAACTACCCATTAAGTGGCCCAGTTTTTCTCCCATAGTTTTGTAATGCTGCTTCTTTCACTTACTAAGTTCCCATACACTGCGGGGGCTCTCCTTGTTACACTGGCCTAACTACCTGTATCCTTATCAATAAAGACATCTTAACTATATGGCTTTTTTATTTTTATTTATTTATTTAGATTTTATTTATTTATTTGAGAGGTAGAGTTACAGAGAGAGAGAGACAGAGAGGTCTTCCATCCACTGCTTCACTCCCCAAATGGCCGCAACTGTGCCGATATGAAGCCAGGAGCCAGGAGCTTCTTCCAGGTCTCCCACTTGGGTACAGGGGCGCAAGGACTTGAGCCATCATCCACTGCCTTCCCAGGCCATAGCAGAGAGCTGGATTGGAAAAGGAGCAGCCGAGACTAGAATTGGCACCCATATGGGATGCTGGTGCTGCAGGCGGAGGATTAACCTAGAGCACCACAGCGCTGGCCCCTATGGCTTTAATTATATAATCAATGTCTTGGTACCTGGTGGGACAAATTCCCCTATCATTCTTTTTCAAAATTATCTTGACTGCTTTTAGACCTTTATTCTCCTGTATGAATTTGTAAATATTCTGCAAATGTCCATGAAAAAAGCCTTTGTATGGTTTTTAATATGAACTTTACTCAATTTACCCATTAACCTGGGGGCCTTGAGCTTGTTGGATATCTTGGTTTATTCAGGTCTTATGGCTTTTGATAAAGTTTTATAATTTTTTAATGTAAGTATTGCAACCTCTTTCTTTACATTTATTCCTAGGTACCTCAAAATTTATTGCTAATGGGTTCTTTAAAAAGTTACCTTTGCTGGGGCTGGCGCTGTGGCACAGTGGGTTAATGCCCTGGCCTGAAGTGCTGGCATTCCATATGGGCACCAGTTCGAGACCCAGCTGCTCCACTTCCAATCCAGCTCTCTACTGGGAAAGCAGTAGAAAATGGCCCGAGTCCTTGGGCCCCTCCTGACTCCTGGCTTCGGATCGGCGCTGCTCCGGACATTGAGGCCCTCTGGGGAGTGAACCAGTGGATGGACCTCTCTCTTTCTCTCTCTGCCTCTCCTCTCTCTGTGTAACTCTGACTTTCGAATAAATAAATCTTTAAAAAGAAGTTACCTTTGCTACTTGGTTGCTGCTGTTTAGGGATACAATGGATATTTATATATTAATCTTGTCTCCAGCATCCTTGCTGAACTCTCATTACTTATAATTGTCTTTCATGCATCATCTACATAGATAATCTCATCTGCAAATAATGCTACTTTTTTTCATCTAATCCTGATTTATATTCTTCCTTTTTCATGTTTTATTGCACCACTCAGGATCATTCACCCAGTGAACAGAGTGGTGAAACGGGAGAAGGTATGTTTGTATAGTTTAAAAGAAATGTCCCTGTAGTTTATTGTAGGTTTTTAGTAGAAATTACTTTTTTTTTTTTTTTTTGACATGCAGTTAGACAGTGAGAGAGAGAGACAGAGAGAAAGATCTTCCTTTTCCGTTGAATCACCCCCCGAATGGCTGCTGCGGCCAACACGCTGCGGCCAGCGCACTGCACCAATCCGAAGCCAGGAGCCAGGTGCTTCCTCCTGGTCTCCCATGCAGGTGTAGGGCCTAAGCACTTGGGCCATCCTCCACTGCCTTCCCGGGCCACAGCAGAGAGCTGGACTGGAAGAGGAGCAGCCGGGACAGAATCCAGTGCCCCAACCAGGACTAGAATCTAGGGTGCCGGATTAGCCAAGTGAGCCGTGGCGCCAGCCAGAAATTACTTTTTTAAAAAAAGTATGTATTTATTTGAAAGGCAGAGTGATAGAGGGAGAGACAGAGAGCAAGACAAGGAAAGACAGAGGGAGAGATCTTCCATCTGCTGGTTCACCCCCCAAAACGGCCAGATCAGCCAGAGCTGGGCCAGTCTGAAGCCAGGAGCCTGGAGCTCCGTCTGGATGGATCTCCCAAGTGTGTAGCAGAGGCCTAAGTACTTGGACCATCTTCAGCTGCTTTCCCAGGAGCATTTGCAAGGAGCTGAATCAGAAGAGGAGAAGCTAAGGCTTGCTTGAACAAGCAGTCATGTGCTGGCACCACATGCAGAAACTTAACCTGCTGGATCTTGCCAGCCCCAGAAATCACTTTTCAATAAAGTTTTTCTTTTGTTCTCGATTAGATAGACATTTAATAGTATTCTTGAATTGTGAATAGTTGAATTTTGTAAAATGCTCTTTTTCTTTTTTTTTAATTTTTTTTTTATTTGACAGAGTTATAGACAATGAGAGAGAGAGAGAGAGAGAGAGAGAGAAAGGTCTTCCTTCCGTTAGTTCACCCCCTAAATGGTCGCTAGGGCCGGCGCTGCGCCGACCCAAAGCCAGGAGCCAGGTACTTCTTCTTGGTCTCCCATGTGGGTGCAGGTGCCCAAGCACTTGGGCCATCCTCCACTGCCTTCCCGGGCCACAGGAAAGAGCTAGACTGGAAGAGGAGCAACCAGGACTAGAACCCGGCCACCATATTGGGATACTGGCACCACAAGGTGGAGGATTAACCAAGTGAGCCACGGCGCCGGCCCCTCTATTTTCTGTCTATTGAAAGAATATATATATATATATACATATATATATATATAATATATATTTTCTTAACCTGTCAATGTGGTGAAATGCATTAAGCTTTTCTAATGTCAAATCCTCCTTGAGCTTCTTGGATAAATTGTGCTAGGTCATTATACTGGTATGATCCATATATATCTCATGTGATTAAGTATGATACATATGATACATGATATATAAAATGTATTTATTAAAGAAATACTGTGTATCTGCACCCACTACTTTCCTGTAATGTTTGTTAATATTTTATTTGGGTTTTGTATTGATATTTTTAGCTGAGTTCAAAGTATTATTTTCCTGTTTCACTATCTTAGTCTATTTCTTAAAATCTAGACTTAGATAGAACTCATAAAAGTACACTTAAGAGCTTTTGTTCTATTTTCGTCAGCTTTGGTAGCATTTTTCTAAGAAATTTTTCCATGGCATTTGTCTTTAGATTTATTGCTTTAGAGTAGAGAGCAGAATTCTCATACTTCAAGAAAATATTTTTCAGCTTTAGCTATGGTTCTTTTTCATGCTTATTTTTTGTACCTTCTTTTCCTGCTCAATATTGTCAAATATTTACTTATTTTAGTAGTCTAACAGTCACCTTTTGTTTTTTCCTACTGTCTATTGTTTCTATTTTATTGATTTTTTGTGTGTCTTTGTTATTTCTTTCTGACTACTTTCTTTATCCAAGTGTGGAAGACTTTTATTCCCATTTTTTAGTTTACTTTGTTGCTCTTTCTCCAACTTCTTAATTTTAAATTTTTCTTGTGTTCTGATAGAGCATTTAATGCTAAACTTTTTTTTTTTTTTACTGAAATCTATGGCTTTGATTGTTCAGTTATAAATGTGTTTGTACTTTCATTTTTATTTCATATTAATAATTTAGCAGTGTGTTTTTGAAATTTTAAGTACTTGGGGACTGTGGTTTTGTTATTGATTTCAAATTTTATTGTATTTTGGTTGAAGAATGTGGTCTGCATGATAGCAGTTCTTAGAAATTTGTTGAGACTTGTTCTGTGGCATGGAAGCTGTTCAATTTTTATCAACATTTCATGTGTATTCGCTATGTATTGGGTGAAGAGTTTTCATTCCATGTCAATGAGATGAAGCTTATAATATGCATTATTTAAACATCTCTCTGTCTCTCTTTTCGCTTGGTCTATCAATGTTATCAAGCCATGTGCAAAAATCTTCCAAAATTATATTGATTTTATTACCTCCTTATAGTTAAATCAATTTCTGATATATATATTTGACAGTTAATGTATTTCCGGTGTAGATATTTGTGATATATATTTATATTTGACATTGTTTTCTGAGTATATGAAAGGATTCCAGAAAATGTTTCCTTTTATTGTTAAGCAGTGATTGTCTTTATCCCCAGAATTGCTTTTGGCTGTGAGTCTATTTTATCAGATTAATTCACTGTTACAATTGAAACAAATCTGTGTTGAACATTTATGTGTAGAGAGTGTTCTAAACACTGGAGATACAAAAGTGAATGTTATGAGAACAAAATGAGGACATGTCTACCTTCTTGGATTTTACATATCTTACATTTTACCTGGATATCAAATAAATACAAAGTGTTTCAGGTGGTATAGTGCCATCAAGAAAAATAAGGCAATAGCACTTAAGATGCCACTTAACATGCCCATGTTTCTTATCTGAGTGCCTGGGTTCAGTTCCTGGCTCCTAATTCCAGTTTCCTGCTGGTGCAGACCCTAGGAGGCAGCAAGGATGGCTCCAGAGGTTGGATTCCTGCTGCCTGGTGGGGGCCCTGAATTGAGTTCCCAGTTGCAGGCTTTAGCCTGTCCCCATCCCAGGCTATTACGGTCATCTGGGAGGTGAGCCAGCAGATGGGCGAGCACCATCTCTCTCTCCCTCTCTCCTGTTTCCCCGCCTTCCACTCTCCTCTTCTCCATGCCCCTCTCCCTCTTCTCCCTTCAAATAATTTAGAAAAATAATATTTTTTAAAAAATTTAAAGGTCACTCTCTAAAGACAAGATTTTTTTTTTAGAAAAAGAAAAATATGGTAAGATGAGGTGCATGGAGCATGCACACAGATGTTGCTGTCTCATATAAGACAGTCATGGGCAGCTCTTAGATTAAATGACATGTAGGCAGAGACCAGAAGGAAATGAGCCACTTGATGTTAATGTTACCATTGTGGACTGCTTGTGCCCCCCAAATTCATATGTGGAAGCCTTAAGTGCCCAGGTGATTAGGGTTAGATGGAGTTGGTGGCTGTGAAGGGACCTAGTTCTCTAAGGACAGACCACGTGAGGACATCACCAGAAGGCTGTGGTCTTCCTGGCAGGAAGAGAGACCTCTTCAGGAACCAAACGGGTGCCATCTTGGTCCTGGACTTAGCCCGCCTAACTGGGAGAAGTTTCTCTTGTCTGAGACACCCAGTCTGTGGCACTTTGATGTGGCTGCCTCCGTTGATAAGTTCACACCAGCTTCCTCTTGGTTCCCTAGGATGTGACTTTCTCTCCCTTTGTATTTAGCCTTTTTATGACATTGTGTTTTAGGCTTCTTTCTGGTAAACAACTGGACTTTTAAAAAATCTGATGATTTCTGTGTGTTAACAGTTAGTTTAAGCCATTTATATTTATTATTTACATATTTGCAATTCCCCAGGAACTCACATGTTTTCTAGATGCTGCACTTCTTGAATTATTTTTTCTTTCTGTTTTGTTTTATGTTAAATTACTTTTTTCTTTATACTTTCTTTTTTACTGACTTGTAATGTATATGCTTTGTTCTGTTATTTTGGGTATCTGCTAACTGTGCCTAACTTTCTCTGCTCTAGCCCAGGGTTCAGCTTCTTTTTATTTGCTAGTTTACTTTAAAAAAAAAACAAAACTTTTTTATTTATACAGAGAGAGAGAGAGAGAGAAAGCTCCCATCTGCTGGTTTGCTCCCCAAATGCCTGCAGCAGCCAGGGCTGAGCCAGGCCAAAACCGGATGCCAGGAACTCAATCCAGGCCACCCATGTTGGTGGCAGGCACCCAACTACTTAAGCCATCACCTGCTGCCCCCCAGGGTGCTCATTAGTAGGAAGCTGGAATCAAGAGCAGAGCTGGGACTTGAACCAGGCACTCCAGTGAGGGATATGGGCATCCCAAGTAGCACCTTGGTCTCTGTAGCAAATGCCCACCCCTCATCTGCTAGTTTAATTACTACTTGTCTGTCTGTTTTCCATCCTCTAAATCTTGTTATGATTATCCCCTCACCTGTTGTCCTCGTCAGTTTATAGCTTTTGAAAGATCACCTCCCTGAGTGAAGTTTCAGGCAAAGCCCGTCTTAGATAGGGAACGTTCACTTCTCTGGTTTCTCTTGAAATTCAACGTTACAGTTTAGGGGAATTTCTTCAGGTCTGGCTTCTGGTAGTCTGATGATCTATTTTGTGTTGCTCTCTTGTCTAACATTTCTATCAAGTTACTTCTAGGAGCTCTAGTTTGTTTTTTTCTCAAGTCTATTTTCTTTTTCATTTAATCCCACTTTTTATTATGATTTTCAGTCTTTTCTTAATAATTTCAAGCAATTTTATTTGGTAGTCCATTGCAGACTGTTGTGCTTTTCTGGTTCTGAGGACGTAATTTAAACTCTTTCCCCTTTATGATTGCCTCTCTTGAGTGTTCATTATGGGAGGTAGGGTGGAGGGGGCCAAGTTCATCTTCAGAGATTTTTTTTTTTCCTATAGGAATCTTGTGAGTTCTGAGTTCTGAAATTGCCCCTACATGGTGGTCATGTATGTGTTTCTAGATACCTGAGGACTTTCAGTGGTCTTGGAATTCTGTTTCTGTAATGGCTTGTCATGGGATGCCTGGCTCCAGATTCACACGTGTTACAATTCTGATCCTACCATTGAACATGGTTCATGTATGGGGTTTTTAGTTCTCTAAGGTGTCCTGGGTGTGGATTCAGGGACTTTTCTACTATTCATCTCTAGGCCAGTGGGCAGAGTGCTTTTTAGTCCCTTTTCATCAACAAGGTGACTTTTTGAGGCTTTGAGGTTTATGCAGGGAACTCAATTCTGGGCCTCTTCCCTCATGTAGGACTGACGTCATGTCCCAGTATGGTTGTTAGAATCTAACCATTATGCCCAGGTCCCCAGGTGCATATTTGCAGGTCTAAAACACCCTTGGGCAGCAAGGACTCATTTTTTTGTTAGTTTAAGTTTTAATTACTTATTCGAGAAGTAGAATTATAGGCAGAGAGAGGGAGAGAAAGATCTTCCATCCGCTGGTTCACTCCCCCAGATGGCCACAACTGCCAAAGCTGGGATGATCTAAAGCCAGAAGCTTCTTCCAGGTCTCTCACGTGGGCAAGGGCCCAAGCACTTGGGCCATCTTCTGCTGCTTTCCCAGGCCATAGCAGAGAGCTGGATCAGAAGAGGAGCAGCCGGGACATGAACTGGCGCCCATGTGGGATGTGGTGCCCAGGCAGAGGCTTAGCCTACCACGCCACAGCACTGGCCCCGGGTCTCAGTTTTTTGTTGGAGCCCCGGCCTCAGTTTTTATCTTCATTTCTGGAGCTTAAGCTTCCTTGCCTGCCTCCCTTTCTTTTCTTCCTTCCCTTCCCTTCTTTTGTGGCAAGCTCAGCTCTGTGAAGTTCTCTTGAGAATTTCACACGTTGTAGTGGGAAAGGAAACAGTGTTTTCCCTTTTGGTGGAAATCGCTTCATATATAATTTTAAACTGAGCCTAGAATATACTAAACAAAACCTGAAACTGATTGTCAGAGATTGTGAATTTCCAGAGATCAACATTCCCTAGCATTGTAAGGAAGCCAAGGCCCAAACTGATGAGACCACCTGCAACCTGACAGTGGCCTGTTGGTGGGAAAGCGGAGGTGGAACCAAGAGGCTGTAAGTCTCAAGGAGGAACACTGCCATCCAGCAGCTAGCACCTGTCTGGTTGTTAAGACACCTACAGCCGGTGCTTGTTGAGCCATGAGCCACTGCTACATTTTTGGAAAGCCATGGAGAGTAATAATGCTTTCAGAATCATTTAAGTGGCTTATTCATATCCCGATTTTGTTTCCCGCTTTCATTTTTCCCGAAGACTAGACACCTTTTGTTTTCCTTTTGCCTTTCTATCTTCGTGGCACAGTTCAGGATCAACCCGTCTCCTGGAAACCCACACTGGAGTCTGAAGCCTGTAAAAATTTCTCCTTCATTTGAAATCATTCTTTGAGCCACACAGTCATCATCGTGATGAGTTTATCCTATCCTCTTTAGTTATGAGGGTGCATATGCTTTATTTCTCCAACAAGATTACAAGTGCTAGTTTGCAAACTTACAGCTTATATATCTTTACCATTTCCCAGAGTGTTTTTCTGCTGATTAGTTGATAAAGAAACAACCTACAGGAAATATGTTCTTTTAAATAGCGCCAGGGCTTGGCATCAAGAAACCTGAATTCTGCCCCTTTTCTCTGCCCTCAGGTATACTTAGGCAAACCGTTCTACCTTGTATTGCAAGCTACTGGCCATCTGTCTGACAGTAGCACTGATAGAGTACTCATATAATTCATCACTCAAACTGGGACAGTTTTGAGAGCAAAAAGGGGTTACTGTTTTTCAGGGACAACAGGTGTAAACCGGGACTTTCCCTGACAAGCTGGGACATCTGGTCACCTTATGTTATACATCACCTTGAGCTCTTCAGAAAAATTTGCACAGCTGCTCTCAAGATACCAGTCTTCCAAGCAAAAAATTATCATCCCTTACAAAATTTTTCTTCCATTGGTCCAACTTCACAAGTAGTAAAATTTTTGGTCTTTCCAGACATTCTTGTTATCTCAGTTCCTTTTGTGGCTTTAGATGCTTGCTATGAGTGATGTCCAAGGAGATTACAGACTTGAAGATGAGTGCTCCTGGTGATGAATGCCTTCATTTTCCATATGACCCTTCTGTCTGTCCCGGGACAAAAGAGGACCTGTGATTCCCAGAGTTCTGAACCTTACTTTGGGTGGAACGTAGAGATCTTATCCCTGGTGTAGCCAGTAAAGAGGGAAGGTCTATGAATGACTGGTGATCCATGAGACTGGATATGTCTCGGTCATAATGGTGTATTTGGTGGCTTAGCATGGTGAGTTGACGTAGGTCTCTAAAAAGATACATTATAAATCCCATTGCTCCCCAGCTTACTGGCCTCTACAGAGTGCTTTGTATGTAGTAGGCACTTAATAAATGGTAAACTTTCTTTTTTTTTTTTTACTTATTTATTTAAGAGGCAGAGAGAAAAAAACAATAGAGAAAGAGAGAGAGTTCCCACCCACTGGTTTACTCCACACATTCCCAGAATGGCCATGGCGAAGCCAAGCCAAAGCTGAGAGCTGAAAACTTAATCCAGATTTCCCGTGTGAGTGGGAGCCATCACCAGTGCCTCCCAGCATGTGCCTTAGCAGGAACCATAGCTGAAAATCAAACCCGGTACTCTGATGTAGGACATGGGGCATCTGAACTGGCACCTTGACTTCTAGGCCAAGTATCCACCTCAAGCTGTTCAAAATTCCAGGGCACACTTGGAAGACAGTTGTATTGGTCCATTTTCTATTGCTCAAAGAATATAGCCTAGGCTAGTTGCTTTAGCAAGAAAAGAGGTCGCAGTTTTGGAAGCTGAAATTCCAAGAGCAGGCCCATCTGTTGGGACTCTAGTGAGAGCCCCTTGGCTGGGTCACTGCCCTTACAGAATGAAAAGGATGCGGTTGGCCCCGAATGTCGTTTCCACACGTGGAGAAATGACATTCATCTGGAGGAGGGTGTTGCTTCCTTTCTGCCCAGCCTATCCTGAAAGTCTACAGGAGAATCCAATTTCCCCTAGTCGCTTTTCAACCGTTAAGAATAATTCTTTTTGTGATTGGAGACTGAGTCACATTGACTTTCTCTGATGAGACACTTCAGGGTCACTCTCAATTAATTCTTTTATTAGAAGCACTGGCCGACACTTGGTCTTACTCAATGCCTTTTGGTTTCTTTGTCTCAGTGTCTGATTATTTGGTAAACATTTTAGTTTCGTGATTACGTGGTGTTTAGATGGCAATGCATGAATTGTGTTACTAAAATTGTTTGCTTTCAGTTATAGTACATCTGCTTCAGGAATGTCAGAAAGCATAAACACAGTTTATTTAGTAAACTACCTCTGTGGGAACATGTGAGAGAGGGAAGGCATAAAATCTGGGGCTGGCATGGTATGCCAGCTGGAGTCAGAGTCCCGGGGCTGGGCAGCCGCCTTCTACATGGGTGCACCATTCCCTGCCCAGGTCTTCTAATGAAAAGGAGTTCTCAGAATGTGCAGACTCTTAGAAAAAGGCAAACCACAGTAGAATAGAAACTTTTAAATTAATTTCTCCTAACACTGATCATAGACTTGTTGACTACAACGTGAAATGAATCAAGCCAGAAGTTCCCTAGGAGTATTTTTATTTGATCTAAAAAAATCCCAGTGTTTGAGGTGACGCTTTTCAATGATTCATTTTCTGTGCATAGAAAAGCTTTTTACATCATCTTAGAATGAAGTTTCTCTTTGTCTTCTATGGTTTCTACAACTTTTTTTTTTCTTTTCCCCTGGGTATTATACCTTTCCTTGATGTGGGTTCCAAAATGTCGCTGTATTTAGAGACTCGATGTTGAAAACAGGCCAGTCTCTAAAACAGCTGCAGTGCCTGTACCTTTGGGATCAAACCAGCCGACTGTGACGTTTGGCTGAGTGTGGCTGCGGACCTCAGTGCAGGTCCTCCAGGGCCCTGTGAGCCCCAGCAGTTCTTCCTGAGCAACACTCCACTCACTCCTTCAATTTAGAAAATGATTAAATCCTATTTGCCTTTCCATTCCTGCTCACTCTTCTCTGTTTGTGTCCCTTATTAATGCACATGATCACCCCTGCTTCATTCAAGGGTTTTCATAGTTTTCCTCCAGTATTCCAGAACACCATTTTCACTTAAAAACTTTCGCTGCATTGTTTTTTCCATAGTACATTTTGGGTAACAAAAGCAAGATAGAATTTTTGTAGGAAATCTGAAAAACAGAGAAAAGCAAACAAGGGAAAATCAGCTACAATCTGCCACCAAAAACGGACAAACGACAGAAGCAGGCACTATTAATAAGATGAGGCGCATCTTACACGCTGTTTTTCTTCTGTTTTTGTCTGGCACTTAGAGCCTTCCAGTTATTCACGTTCTGACATGACCTTACAACCTCATTTCCTAGCCTGCATCTGCGCAGGGAACCATCCTGCCTTCAGGAGGACTTTTCATATTTCCCCCTCAATGAATTTTAAGTGATTATATAAATAGAACATATGGACATAAATATTTCAAAAATACATACAAGGATAAAGTAATAAAGTAAGAATTAATCTTTAAAAGCCTCGAAATCAGAACATATATTTAGCCTGCTGATTACCATACAAGCCACTCCATATTGGAGTACTTGGATTTGAGCCTCAGCTCTGCCCTTGACTCCAGCTTCCTACCAGCGCTGACCCCTGGCAAGTTATTGGGTTGACTCCCAGCTCCTAGCTATGGTCCCGACCCAGCCCTGACTGTTGGGTGTTTGGGGAGTGAACCAGTGGATAGCAGCATGATTTCTCTCTCTCTGCCTCCTTCTCTCCCTCTCTCGCTCTACATCCCTCCCTCTCAAACACATAGTAAGTTAAACCCATTGACATTTTGGAAACCATCCCATCATCAGTTGTTTGTGTACATGTATAGGTCCACACCTACCAGGTTTCCCATAAATAAGATCATAGTATCTGTGTGGTTTTTGTGTCAACACCGTTTTTTTTTTTTTTTTAATTTTCTGTGTATTTTTTTGCTCCCACTTCTTCCCTCCTATTCTAGTCCTTCTTTCCCAGATTGTCAGTGTTAGCAACTTTCTTTGTATCCTCCTATGGCTTCCTCCTTGCTCATACATTTATACAAAAAATTTTTAGATAGAGGGAGAGAGAGAGAGAGAGAATTACAAAGTCATATATTCACACATCTATGCCATGATTTTTGTCATTCTGTAAAAATCAGATCCTATGTTCTTTCCCACATCATTCTTTTTTCATGGAGCAATGACACATTATTGAAATTCCTCTTTTCATGACTGCATAGTATTTCTTGGTTGTAATATGATTTATTGAAGTCTACAGCCAATAACAATGTATTAAACACCCTTACATTTATGTGGGCATGAGATGGCTTGATCAGAACAGTGTTTGCTTTTTAATTGGGATAGGTATTCCCAGATTGTGTCCTAAAGTAGTATGACAATTTGTATTTCTATCCACAGTGTATGAAGGTACCCCTCTCTGGCAGGCATGTAGCATAGTGATTAAGATGCCAGTTCTGATGCCTGGTTCTAGCTCTTGACTCCGGCTACCTGTTAATGCAGACCCTGGCAGGCAGTGGTGAAGACTCAAGTAGTTGGGTCCCTGACAAGCTAGGAGACCCAGTTGCCTTCCTAGCTCTAGACATTTGAGAAATCAGTCAGTGGATGGGAGTGTGTGCGCATGCTCTCTGTCTTTTCTGCCTCTCAAATAAACAAATAAAATTTTCAAATAAAGTACCGCTGTCTACATCCTGCCCAGAGGCAGTGCTTCTGAATTGCAGGAGAGGATGAGATGCTTTGCCGCTTTGAAATCCAAAGAATCAAGACAAATGTGGAGCTCTAATAAGGCCGTCCCAATAGTAAATATAAGAGCATTCATTAAGAGATGATCATGGCTCGCTAGAGCTGAGTTCTGGGGAAGTGTTATTCATAGAAAGGTGCCCCGGGGCCTCAAGTGTAATTTTATTTTTAAGATGACTTTTTTTTTTAAATAATATGACATTATTGGGTTAGTGGAGAAGTTAGAAATTTCTCTCCTGACTTTAATTTTTAAAATGCTTTACTTTTTTTTTTTTCAGAAATTTAAAAGGTAAAACACATCACATGCACCATTCGAACATTTGAGTCCATCTTCCAGATATGCAGGCGGAAGCATGTCAGTGTAAGAGTAGGCCAGAAGTTCCCACGAAATGGCTTCTGTCTTTCAGGTGTTTCTAATAACTGTATGTGATGTTAGGAGATGGGAAGTGGGTAGAAGGGTTGGATCTTGCAGCCCTGCTGGAGCTGTGTGGGAAGGCTTGTCTCCCCTCCTCTGCTGGTCTGCCTCCAAACCATGGACTATCCACCTCTTTCTGCACTTGCCCTTGCTGTTGACACCTGCCCTTGCTTCTGCGGTCCCTCCTGCTTTCCCTCTGCCTTGTCCCCTCAGTTTTCCCACAGAGAGCCTTGGCCTTTGCAGCCATGGCTTGCCATTGAAGTCACAGGTTCTTGCCATTAGGCTCACCTGCTCACATGGTTTTGTGGCCTACCTCAAGATCATAGGCCTGTCTTTCCTAAATTCATCCCTACTTGTTCTGCTATAGACTTTTCACCAGCTCCCTTGTGAGTTTTTGTTGTTGCTCTATTTTTTTTTTTTTTTTTTTGTGAGACACCTTTTGGGGACCTTCCTTGTGCTCTGAGATTGGCCAGATAGATTCTCACCCAGCCTGTCCTAGGAAAGAATGTTGGCAGATGTTTGCACCAAGTGAAGGATTACGGTAGATCCATTGGCCTCTGAGAAGAACCTGGAATATGACTGCATCGCTCTTGAATATATTCTCATTGTCAGGGAGAGTCATGAGTAGGATCCTGGTCTTAACTCTTTAATTCTGAATTTATTCACATTTGTGGATTAGACAAAGCCTCGACATTATTGTGGTAGAGGGTGTGTGTGTGTGTGTGTGTGTGTGTGGTTTAATGTGCACAACTCATCTGAATGCAGTAGGTCTGTGGTTTATCTTCTACTGAGAACTTTTTTTCTTCCTTTTCTAAGAAAATGCTAGTTTCCTAAACTAAAGTCTGTCTTGAATTCATCAGCCATGAGGGGTCTTGTGTGAGGACATGGTGGTGATAATAAGATCAAACAATCACCCAGTTCAGGTGACTTGAACACAAACTGTACGGACTAAAATAGTATTGACACATGATGCTGGTGTGTGGCATTTGAATATTTGCCAAGAAAAGCACCTAAGTCGCTATAACTGGCTGCAAGTGTAAGAGATTTGCCTGTTTTGTTGTTTTGACAGTTTTTACATACACTTTTATTTGAGAATCTGAAACCAACCTTTAAAGTTTGCAGAGGGAAAGCAGTATGTAAGAATTCACTGCTCCTAAGAATCCAGGTCCATTCTGGCTAGAGCGCTTAGTCCTAATCAAGACAATGCAGAAATTATTGGATAAGTGAGTATCAAATTTGACCTTTCTGTATGCTCTGTGTTTCTTATGCTCCCTTCCTGCAGTCTATTCATGTAAAGGTAGCTTCATGTAAAAGCTTGGAATTCAATTCATGACTTGTGGCCAGTTCTTCCCATGAGAGTCACTCTCAGGATTTGGTTTTCTAATCTCTAAAATGGGATATCTCAATTCATGAGGCTAGTAAAACATACTAACTTCCTTCCTTTACTCCTTCCTTTTGGAGAATATTGCTTTTAGGTGCAATATTTTAGGACCACTTGGATGTCACCCCTCATGATAGATATGCCCTATTGTCCTACTGCCTCCTCCACAGAGCAAAAAGGAGCCACAGTTACATTTCTGGTAACACCTGTGCAAGGATAGAGAAGTCAGAGATGCTGTGTTCCTTGATTTCTGTGATGGAAGAGCTCCCTCTGGGGCCCCTGGAGAGAAGCCGTCACATGGTGTGAGACTCCCCTGTTGGCAAATGCATCATTAGCTGTGTAGAGACAGAGATTGCAGCCAGGGCAGAACCATACAAAATGCTGGGCTGACATTCAGGAAGAAAAGACCTACCTATCAGCAGTATGTACGACTGTCAGGTGCTGCATCACTGCGTGTGTGTGTAGGACTCAAATGAGGCCAGAGCCCCACCAGCAGCATCTCCAGAAGATGTAGAAAGTGAGAGGTATCCCAAACCGCACTGCACTACCTAATGCAATTTAGTTAAGGTTGAAAGGTGAAGACTTGAAAGACAGATGGCTTAAAGCTGGAAATAAAAGAAGCAAGAAGATTTGAGTTAAAGCGAGATCAGCCTCTCTCAAGTGGCAGTTTTCTGAGGCCTTGGAAAGATGTGAAGAAATAAAAACTGCAAAGCGACAGAATTGGGGCAGAAAGTGACAGTGGAACAGTGTTAGAGCCCAACACTTGATATCTGGGATTTGGTGAAGAGAAATCAAGAGAAGGGCTGGGACCCCGGAAGTGGGTCAGAGAACAATGAGGTCACAAGTGAGGGCCCAGAGGAGCTGAACCCCAGCGCAGGGCTGAGCACAAAGCAACCAGCGTTGGCCAAGGCCTTCAGAAGTGAATGGGAGCGGAATTTAGAAACAGAGGTCGCTGTGAATGGCAGGGGAAAAAACTGGAAGGAAAGCAGATGTCTCATGGGCAAGATAAGCTCATTCTTAGACGTGTGACTAAACTGAAACACAGATAAAATATTATCTTTTAACCCAGGGTCTTCCATTAGTTGGAAGTTCAGTTTCTTTAAATTTCATTCATAAAAACAATACAGAGGTACACTGATACATTTGATTCTGGAATGGCGGATGGAAACTCATTGCTGATAAGCGTGCTGCAAATTAAGGAAGTCTTAACAAAACATCCTTGAGAAGTATACGATGAGAATGAAATTTTAAGCCAATGATGAGATAATAAAGACTCAATGCTAATCTACATTCCTTGAAGAGTCAAAGACTATTTTTAATGAAGCTTGAAGTCGATACTACCACCTTCACCAAGGTTGTAACCACAAGGGGTGAAGCCCCATCCCTCTGCGTGAATGAATTCCTTTCTACACATTCACTTCCTGTCCACTGCACCTCTTGTCCTCCCTCTGAGAACTCCAGGCCCTTTGAGCACCTTCACCATCCCCCCTTGCTGCCCACAAGTATTCTTAGGACTCCTAAATCCTAGAAAAAGTTGGCTTTAATTCTGTTGCTCCTTTGGTCTGCCTTTGTCTCCACCCAATGTCTGTCTTCACAAAGGCTGGCTTCTTCCTGACTCTTTCTTCATCCCCTCCCCTCCCTTACCACCACCCTCCACCACACCAGGGGGGTCTTCTGTTTGTAGGGTTTTAACACAATGGCCATCCTGGGATGGAATTACATGCTGTTTCCACAGACATCCAGAGGCAAGCTATTCCACCTTTCTAGCAGTCGAGCCCAGGGAAGACATCTCTGCTTAACTGTTAGGCCTCCTTGCTCTTGTTACACCAACCTAATTCCTCCTCTACCCTGCCGATCAGCCCATCTCTATCCATCACTTACAGCTCTTCCTTCTCCAATTCAGGTAAACTGAAATGCTTGCCCCAGCCCAGGCCTTGTGTTCCTCTCCCCGGCTCCATCTCATAGAGCTCTCATCTGTTGCCTCAACTCATTGCAACTTGTATGCAGATTGCTCCAAGCCCCTATCTCCAGCCCTGACACTTCCCCTGTTTCCATTGTGCATTGCTGACTCCCTAATGGTCACATCCACTTGGACAACCCACCACCATTTCAGCCAAATTCTCCCTTCACCTTCCAAACCAGCTAACTACTCCCCTAACAGTGCCATGGGAACACCTCGTCCTGGTCCCCACATCTTGGTCCTCTGTGGTTCCATCTTCTCACTTTCTTCCACTCCAGGCAGTTGCTAATGCTTTATTCTCCTCATTGCATACTCTGTCCTCCTGATGTTCTTAGAAGTTGAACAGATGGGCAGTCTCCTAAATTCTGTATAATCATAAGGCTTCTAGGCCAAGTGAACAGAAAGCCTGGTTTGAACCAGAAAAACAGAGTCACACCCCTCCGTTCATTTCTACACATGAGCCAGTGTTCAGACCCAGAACCTTCCAAAGGATGAGGAGGCCAGGTCCCCTTGAGGAAAACACACAGCACACTGCCAAAAATGTAGACTGCTAACTCTCCCAGCTTCCCCAGAGGGACCTCCAGCCTTATTGTCCTATGAGGAAAAGGAAATCATCAAACCTTTTGGGACCCCTGGACTCCGGCCCTGAATTGACATCAATTCTAGGAGACACACAGTGTCATGACAGTAGAGCAGAGACTGATGGAAGTTGGGGAAATCCACTGGGGTGCTAGCTCCATTTCTGTGTCCATTCCCGTAGCACTCTGTGTAGGCCAATATGGCTGGGCCTCCGCACTACTGTGGCTTCCTGCAGAATTCTATTCAATTCTGTATTTCAGTTCTCTGGCTTAAAACCCCACTGGTACCCAGCTATCAGGAAACGCCAGCTTTCCTTAGCCTGGTAGTTAAGTTCTTCTCACAAAGTATCCTTCCCCTCCTTTCCTGGCCTCCCTGACCATAAATACTCAATACAATACCCCATCACCACTCCTACACCTCAACATTGTACCCCCCCCCCAAATATGACTCCCATTCTTTCTCCTCTTCACTTCTACCCACTCGGCTCCTGCACTGGTATTTTTTGTTGGCTCCCTTTGAATTTGTGGGGTGCCTGTTTCTAGCAAAAATAGACCATATTCCCTTGTAAAACTTTTTTTCCCTTTACTACAGCCTGTAACAGCCAGGGAAATGAGCAACAAAGTGCAGATGGATTAATTCACCAGTGGAAGGGGAGGGTGACTTTCTATCAATGGGTGGTTAACAGTCTTCATCAACAAAAGATTGCCTTGTTTATACCTGTTCTTCAGCGTCAGCATTTCTTAAATCTGCTTGAGGTGAAATGAGTGCTTTGTGTTTAAGAAAAATCATATGGGAAGTACAGAAATACGAAATGTTCACTTTGTTTAATGTGTAAGTATATTCTGTGACAGGTGGCTTCTCAACTTGCACAAATAAAACAAAATTGGCTGGCAAAAGCCTATCAGAAGGCGGAGTCATGGGCAGGTGGTGGGACCAGGAGCAGATGGGGGATATTTACTTAGAGCTTCAGCTCTTCTCATTAAGTAACCCTCTAATCAAGTCCCTTCCCCTGGATGTTAAATAAACTTCCAGTGCTTTGAGTATCCTTTTAATAAAAGGTATATTCCTGTGCCAGTTTCTTCTTTTTCCAAAGTCAAGGGTTGGGTAGATAACCTCTGTGCTAGCGTAAATGTTCCAAGTTTCCTTTCAGACTTTTATTTGAAGTTTCCCTATTTCACAGCCAAAACAGAAATTACATTGAAAAGATTATAAACCCAGGAGATGTTTTTTCCATACCACAGAAGGCAGTGTCAGCCCTGGGGGGTCTGTGGAATTCACAGCCATTGAGGCAGCTTCTGTCACACCCAGACAGGCTGGAACACTCAGTGTTGCCATCGTTTTCAGGAATTACTACAGTTCTCTTGCCAGTGTCCACCCTTGACTGCCTTTGAGTTCTTCTTTGCCTTTGAGTTAGACAAGACTGTGCTGCTGGTCTTCTCCCCACAGCTCTGACTCCTGCGTTCCTGTTCCTTCCAAAGACTCTGTGAAGCATTTATGTAACACCTGCTGGGGTCAGAGGCACACCCAGATCCATGGCTCTGACAAAGATGAGCCAGACATCCCATGCCCTCTTAATGTGTGACTCGGGTTTCAGTACTTACTCGGTGTCCCTCACAATGCCTCTCTGGCTGCCCCACCTCTGGGGCTGAGTGGCCCCCAAGTGTTTTCTCCAATCCTCTTCCCCCATGTGCTTGTTCAGAAAGGCTCTTCTCGCATGCCGTCAACTGTCGACACTGTAGTCCCTGTTCTATTTTCTCATCTGGTGTTGAATGTTAAATCTCCTCTCGTCCCCCACTAGCTGGCCTGCCACGAGCGCCCTCTGCCTCTGTCAGCAGCCACACACACAAGCTTCCTTCTTTCCCAGGTCCCCAAATCTGGAAGCCATCTTTAAGGTACCTTCTCCTTCTCTGTGTCCAGAAACCAACTTTCAGGCCTCCCATGAGCTTTCATTCATTCTTTCCAATTCTCTATCCTCAGTGCCTCCGTCCTGCACTGGCCCAGAGGCTGCTCCCCTGCGTCACCCCTTCCCATGTGCTTGTCACACCCAAGCCAGACGCCCTCCGTGAATCCCTGATTGACGTCATTCTCTTTAAGTGGCAGGGATAGCCTAATCTTTTCCGTCTCTACCAACATCTTACTCAGCACACAGTAGGTACTTAACAATATCTGACCTGTTGTGGCAAAGGCTTACCTGGATTTTTAACTGTGTCAGTTTTCTTACCATGTTTACCTGGTGGATCTTAATAGCAGGGCCTCCACTGTCTTCATCATGGGGAAAGAAAACAGTGAAACTGCCCAAAGCATGGGGAAGTGGAATCTAGGAGGTAAATGAAGGAATTGGAATTACTTGACATGGCAAAGACAGACATGATGGCGAGAGCTTAAAGGGAGAAGTCTAACTGCCTCTGTGTCTGAGACAACTCTGTACACACCCTTAGTTTCCACTCTTACTTATTCATAGCCTTGACTAGTGCTTTAATGCTTAATGCTTTACTGTCTCCTGAGTTGTTGCCCACAGCTTTTATCTTGTGTTGGTCAGACATGGTGCCAAGGCTGTGTGATGCTGTTTGTGCAACCCAGCGGGGAAGGACAGGAACATGGCAGTGTAGGTGGCCCACACTTCCTTCTCAAGGAGTTTGCACGCGTGGGAATCAGGCATGGACACAGTAAACTCCAATAGAAGAGGAGGAGATCTTGTGGCACAGTAGGACAGGTACAGGTTCAAAGTAAAGATTTCCAGTGAGAGTTGTCAAACCCTTGAAATGGGTTACAGAGAAAGCTGTGGTCTCCTCTTTCCTAGAAATGCTGAAGTCGTAACAGAAAAGCTTTGCTCAGTGGTTGCTTGTCTCCTTCTCTGGAGGCCTGAGGATGGGGCTGGGAGCCTGCTGGCTCTACATTCCCACAGTCCACTTATCTGGATTGCTTAGTTTGCTTGGTGAGAGAGCCACTTATTCCAACCACAGAAGTTACATTTGTTATTTATGGGAAATAATAAAAAAATCTTGCTTCCTTTCTTTTTCTAGACTCCTTCTAGTCAAATGCTGTTGTTTTTTGGAAAGAGGTGGTTTTGCATTTTTCATAGTATTCAAATTCGGCATTTGTAGGTACCCTTCTCAGAAGTTCAGGGTGCGTTTCTAAGAGAAGCAAACCCTAAGTCATAGTAAATGTTCACCCTTCTCCTAAAATATGGTATGTGAAGTGCATGTCCAGATGGAAGAAGTTAGGTTGCTGAAGATTACATAGAACATTCCAGCATGGACAATGGATGCCTTCAGTGACGTTAGAATTTTTTTTTTTTTATTTCTTTGATGCAATGAGCACTTGCTCTGTGCCCTGCACTATGCTTGCCAGTGGCTGGAGAAACAGAGATGCAGGAGATGTGGTTCCTGCTCTTAGGGAACTCCCAGTCTAGCAGACAAGATAAACATGTGTTCAAGTAACATTGTGTATTACAAAGAAGGGATCATTCTGGTTTCGGGGAAGACCGCTCGTTATGAAGGATGGATTCATGCATTTGTTATCATCAGTTTAGAATTCAACTTGTTCAAGCTTTTCAATTCTATCTTGTATTATTCTTTACTTTTTAAAAATAATTTCTGAGGCAACACATTCGTATGATTCATAGGCTGAAATAATTTGAAGGTGTTTACTGAAAAGTCTCACTCCCATCCCATCCCCATCTACCCAATTTGCTATCCTCGACCTCATTAAAACCAGAAATCATGGTTATTAATGTCTTGAATATATGTCCAATAATGTGTTTTTGTGCAAAATAAAAACCCATACATTAAAATTTTCTAGCTCTTTCATATGCCAAAAGCAGCGTATGTTTGCCATGTTCTTCACTAATCTGTTAACACTATTGTATCTACAGACCTTACCTTGTCAGTGCATAGAATGCATCTTATTCCTTTCTCCATAAGTAGTACACCATCTTCCTAGTATTTTCACTGTTTTGGAGGTATTATAATGCATCTTCATCTATTGCTACGATACGAACTTCTCTATAACACAGTGATTGCAAAGCAGTCATCTTATTAATTCACAATTCTGTGGTGAGTTTTTATATTGGATTCAGCCAGGATGTTTTCTGCCAGATTTGTCTGGATTTACTCACGTGGGTGCAGTCAACACAGAGCTAGATGATCTCAGATGGCCTCACTGGACAGTGGAATGGTAGGCTCTGACCGCTGGCTGGAACATGCGCCTCCCCTGGCCAGCCCAGACTGATTCACATACTGCCTGGTCCCGGAAGCAGGGAGGGGTTGTGCCCCAGTTGAAAGTCTTGATTAAGCTTCTGCTTGCATCATGTTTGCTCATGTCCCATTGGCAAAAACAGATCACGTGGCCTAGCCCACTGTCATGTGGGAAGGACCATCAAGTTGAGAAACTCATTGGAAGTTGTTCTTACTACACATCAGCAGCCTTTGTTGATGGACATCTATTTCCAGTCTTTTGGTAATGCTTCAGCAGATAACCTTGTCCACAAGTGAGTGCATATATGAGCAGGGTAAGTTACCAGAAGAGAGTTGTTGGGTCGAAGGGCAAATGCTCTCAAAATTATCTATTCTATTTTTGTGGTGCTGTTTCTCTGGTTATTTTAAGCTGTGTTTTTCTGACACTTGCGCAGGAGCTTTGAAAACGTGAAAAGAGTTTAGATAGGACATGTATACAAACTGAATTAATTAGAAACTCATTCCTAAAATAACAAAAAAGGATGAAAGCTGAAATAGAAATGAAGTCATTTTGAATATGGTGACATGTATATAATACTTGAGTAAATACAAATAAATCTGTTATTATAACAGTGCTTTGCATTTGTATTGTGTTTCCAGCTTAGAAACACTCTGCTTATAGTATCTCTCTTTATTCTCAGAACAGTTCCATGAGTAGAAGGTATAATTGGCCCCATTACAGTATGAGCTCAGAGAGGTTACCTGATTTGCCCCATCTAGCAAGTTAAAGCCAGAATATATCCCCAGCCTAGTACCAACAAACTTGACTTCTTCCTATTAATTACATCTCATTAGTAGGGATTTGTGTCTTAGATCTGGCTTAGCTTCAGATGACATAAATTTGTTCTTAACCTGCTAATTGCTGTAGTAATACATCACAATCACATGTGGTCTCCTCCCAGGCTCTTTTAAAAATTATAAATAGTTTATTTCTAATTTCTGAATACTTCTGGGCACCTCTAACGTGTTCCCTTGTTTTGCACAGGATGCTAACATCCACACTGAGAGCTCTGACCCCTTCTCTGAGCCTCTTGCCAGAGGAATGTTCTTTAAGCCCATATGCTTGCTTTTGCCTTTGAGGAGGAGGGGTTACTTCTAAATAAAACCTCGTCTTGGCCTTCCTGCAGGGGACATGGAAAGTTGACTATTTTCTTGTTTCTCATTCACACTTAGACACTTTCACAGGGGCTTGATCACGGCAGCGTGGGCTCGGCGTCCAAACCACCCACTTCCCTGAAGCGTGATTGACTCGCAAAGCTGTTCGGCTCAAGGACAGCCTGTTTCCCCGAGCTGGGATGATGACAGGTCCGACATGCACAGATTTTACAACAGGTCGCAAGTCCCCAGGCTGTAGGCTGTGGGCCAGGATGCTTGTGCGTGAATAGAAGACAGGAGGAAGGATCTACTTCAGGGAGCAGGGAAAGGTACAGGATCAGGAGTCACCCCACCTTCTAGACTTCCCGAAACGCGGCCGCTCAGACCAGTGTGCTGCTTGTGTCTGGAGTCCCTGATGACGCTGCCTGCCAAGAAAACTCTGGCTTCAGGGAAACGCAAGGTGAAGACAAATACAAGGATGTGTCGGAAGGCCTGTTCATTTGACTGAGAATCTAAAACATCAAAGAGAGGCATCCATTTAAAGAGATAGAGGAATCTGATATCTAATCAAGGTAGCCCATGACGGAAATTTGGAAACACAGCCAAGCAGTGACTCTGTAAACAGGACGAGGCACAGGTCTTGTCTTTGCATGTTTGTCTCCTCCGTGGCATCTAGCAGAGTGGAATTTTTTATAGAGTGGAATCTTTGTAAATATGGTCATAAAATGTTACGGCTTGAAGAAGCCTTAGAAGCATCTTGTCCAGGGCTCACACTTCTAGAGACAAGTAAACTGAGGCACAGGCCCAGTAAATAACTTTAGGCTGCGCTCCTGGGATAGAAGCAGGTCTTCTCAAACTTAGTAGAGTTAGTTGTCATTGTGCTGCCAATATTCACATGAATATTAATGAATGAATAAAATCATATATAATCACTTACTTATATATTAAACATAGGAGATCACCCCAGATACATCCGCAGGGGGAAAAGGGGTTTAGAATGATGAAGTGCCTGGTATCTCTTGAAAGACTTTCAGGGATCTGGGTTTCAGGACATGTTGGCCATCTTACAGAAAGTCTTAAATGTCAGAGTTGGATGAAAAAATGTGGACTTTCTTGCAATGATTTGTTGTATGCTCAAGCTGCAGATAGCATGATGGGGAAAACTCAGCCTAAGGCTGAGTGGTTCTTACATGCACTTGAGTAGACTGCATGTGTGTGTAGTAGAAGGAGTAGAAGTCATTAAGAAAAGGACTCCAGCCGTTCCCTTGACTGAGCTCCTGTGGCACCACCTGCCCATCGGCCAGTGCACACAAGGGCACTCATGCACGCCTTGCTTGATGGAGCTTGGAGAGCAGCAGCTTCCTGGTCTTGGTGCGGATGCTGTTACGCGGTTCATTGTCAACTCCGTCTGCTTTGACTCCTGTCGTACCACCTGGGAGGTACAGGGAAGCTTCTGTGAATGCTTGCAGAGATGCATGTGACAGAATCTGTTGTCACGAGTGCATTTTCACACCTGACAAACAAGTGTAGCTGCAAGGTTTAAGGGGTCAGATATTATCGCCCCTTTGGGGATATAAATCAGTGACGGCTCTGCCAACCACTGAGAATATTTTAGAAGCCCACTTACCTGTGTCTAAAAAGTGCCTCGTACTTGGTTTCCTGTGTCATGAAGAAAACCCTGCCAATAGCTAAAAGTAGGGATTCCAATGAAATGTGGGCTCCACTTTGCTACATTTGGTGTGGGAGGCCGTGTGACTCTAACTCTAAGAATACCGGTAGTGGTATCTATCTACATTCTAAGAATTGGGGGAGGCGAGGTTTGTACAGAATGAAATCACCCTGTCATATCTGTGAGGCTTCCTGCAGAACGAAGGTGAAAATCAACCCAAACAAACAAAACAGGAACGAGTCTGAGTGAGGTGTGTGCTTCGCGAACAGAAAAGATGATGGTGACCTGAGCCTTGCGGAGTTCGCCAAGGACCGACTTCCTTGAAAAGATCCTTGAAAAGATCCTAACTTTTGTTTGTTTTTGTTTTGGCGGCGTTTTTTGTTTGTTGTTATGGTTTCAGTTTTGGTCCTTGCTACAATTTTTTACCCTGCACGTGATTGGAAATGTCAAGGTTTTCTTGATAAAAAGGGGAGAAGAGATGAGAGATTCTGCCATTCACACCACAGAAGGAAGAGAGACATAGCAATGACATGGACATGTGTGTCCATGCATGTTGTGTGTCTCAGTGTGCCAGTATGTGTTGTGTTCATGTGTGTTGTGTGTCTGCATATGTTGGTGCCTGTCATGTGTCTGGTTATACACTTGTATACCTTCTTTTCTTAAAACACTTCATTCCGGCTGGCGCCACGGCTCACTAGGCTAATCCTCCACCTGCGGTGCTGGCACCCCGGGTTCTAGTCCCGGTCGGGGTGCCGGATTCTGTCCCAGTTGCTCCTCTTCCAGTCCAGCTCTCTGCTGTGTCCCGGGAAGGCAGTGGAGGATGGCCCAAGTGCTTGGGCCCTGCACTCGCATGGGAGACCAGGAGGAGCACTTGGCTCCTGGCTTTGGATCAGCGTGGTACGCCGGCTGCAGCATGCCACCGGAGCGGCCATTGTGGGGTGAACCAACAGAAAAGGAAGACCTTTCTCTCTGTCTCTCTCTCACTGTCCACTCTGCCTGTCAAAAAATAAAAATAAAAAAAAAAACCACTTCATTCCTTCCTGAAGCTGCTGTGCTTTGCTGTGAAAACAGACATAACTACTATCTTATAAACTAAAAACCAAATACTTGAAAAGCTCAAATAAAATCTACCTTATGACACAATATTGAAAAACAGAAATTCTCCATGGAGAAAAGCCCACACCACACTGAGGAAGACAGACTAATTTGCTCAGAGGTTTTGCTTGTTGTGTTTTGTTTTCTGACCTACATCCCCATTTGCCAACAGAACAATGCTCTGTCAGCACATTTCACACCTCAGCGTCTGACTGCAGATGACTTTCACTTGAGAATCAGCATCTTTGGTGATGAGTCGGGATAGGGGATTGAGTGTTACACTATCCTACTACCGCTGTCTCCCTCCCCCTCTCTCTCCTTCCTTCTATTTGTTGTTCTTTGGGATAGTTCACCTGGTTTACCAGATGTGGGTGTGCAAACAGCCCGCTGTCAGAGTGATTGACGCCTCCCAGACACTGCTGCTCTGAGGTAGCTCTCTCTGGAGGAACCTCACTGAAAATGTAGGAAGAGTTTGGCATTCAAGTGCATCTTGCCCATTTCAAAAAGGACAACTGGCAGCAGAAGATGATAACAAGAAATAGCTACCACACAGTGAATTGTCACCACATGAGAGACATGGTGCTGAGCTCTTGGCTTGCCCTGTCTGAGTCCTGAAGTTCTCCAGCAGATCCCAATCTTTTCCCCATTTTCTGATGAGGACACAGAAGCTCAGAGACAGTGAATGACCTGTCAAGGATTGGCCATATCGGAAGCCACAGAGCAGGGCTTGAGCCAGATTGGACTGTGAGGGTCATACTCATGCTGTATCAACATCCTTGCAAGGACACAGGCCCTCAGGTGCACATTAAAATCGGCTTCAACCCATGTGCGTTTGGCAGCCACGTGTCAACAAGCCGTCATTTTCTTAGGTACATCAGGAAAGTTATTTCCCCTCACTTGTGTTTACATCCATCCTATCTGGTGTTCCGAGAACTGAAAACATGTGAAGAAGAATAGTTTTACTGCTTCCTGTGGTGAGATGCAGTCAGGAGATGGAGATTAGATGGAGGGATGTTGGAATTTCTGACCTAAACTCATGGCTGGGGGGAAAGGAAGCTGCAACATGGAATTAAGAAATTGAGGAAATCCGAGCCAGGAGAAATGAAAGCCTCCATAGCTGTGATGCTTCTAAGAGTAGGAAGCCAGGCCCTTCTCTTCAGTCAGAAGGCTTTTTTGCTTTATTTAAATTGAATATATTTTTAAATTATTTAATTATTTGTTTTTAACTGACAAGTGCAGGTTTCACATAAGGTTTTTGTATTTTGTTCTGCGTGATGAAGGGCTGTGTTATCTCTTGCTGCCCGAGTTAACTAATCATATTAACTGCATGCAGTGTTCAGCTCTCATTAATTTTCCATAGTTTCATTTGGCTTTGATCTTTTTATTTCAAAGCCAAAAAAGACCATATACAGAGAGAAACCATCAGGTTGCATCTCCTCTCCCAGTAGGAGTAGTTCAGACTCTAAGGATGCCTTTCAGTCAGGAAGGTTTTCACCAGCAAGTGACCAAGTTACATAGCTAAATACCTCCCCTGCCCCTTTATCCATCCTTTAGGAGTACTCTCTTCTTGGCTAAACCTCATTTCAAAACCTGCATCACGAACTTTTTCCATTAAAGGAACGTTTTAAAGCATATATTTGAAATATCCTTGGGTCTAAGAGACTAGTTTTTAAACAACTTACACGTTGCAGTCCTCTCACTCTGACATACCTTGAGTGACTTTCCTGAAGGATTCTCTGTGGTTCGCTGCACACGGAAAGCGAGCAGTGCACCAGCTTTGGTAGATGGAGATAACACAGCATTTGTTCTGCAGGAGCTTAGGTCTCCTGGAGGAAATAATACACTTTCGACAAATAGCCACAAGGTAAAATAGAAAATTGTCCAGCGCTAAGTTTTCATGCCTATGACTGCATACCTAAAGG
The DNA here is from genome assembly GCF_033115175.1 of Lepus europaeus. Lineage (NCBI taxonomy): Eukaryota > Metazoa > Chordata > Mammalia > Lagomorpha > Leporidae > Lepus > Lepus europaeus. The sequence continues at coordinate 110,494,718 of NC_084835.1, read as the reverse complement.
CTGGTTAAATTATAGTTTTATTGAAAGCTAACGAACTCTTACTCCTCTCCCGCACAGAATTTTAAAAACCCTTTCCTCTCTCTGGGTTGTAATTATGGTGACCACATTTTCCATACCAAAAATTAAGGCCCAGGGTCTGACAAAGGGTTGTTGTGTCACTTGGAGGTGTGAGACCACCCATGGTTAGATTTTTTTTGAGCAGCCTTTTTCAGGCAAGCCCTATAAAAATAGAGATTCATTAAATAGATGTGTTTTCAGACTTTTCATTAAAAGCCTATAATACAAACAGTATTTTATTTTGTATCTGAATCAACATGTTATATCCTAGAGCACTATTTTACAGCCTCAGGGTATGTGTTGGCCTATTCATACAAACATACTGCTGCATAGAGTAATAACACCTGCCATTATCCAGGTGGAATAAAAAGGTCCCAAGTGGTCTACTCCAGGTCTTTAATTTTCCTTTTGAAGATAAAGCTCCTTATTTCACTTTCAAAGTTTTTGAACCTTGCAAATGATTGCCATTGAGGCGTGCCAGATGTGAGCAATTGTGAACAGTCATTCTTGAAAAGAGGGTGAAGGAGCGACATTTTCATCCTCATTGTCTCCCCTACTATCATTTGCAACTTCCACACATGTCATTTTTCAGCCCATAAAAGACATGGGGTGGATACCAGCTAGAGATGCCAGAGTCCAGGCCTGGGGCTTTGGAACTGAGAGGACGTGAGAGGTGAAATAGGCCAGTCCTGGTAACTTACAGGTGAGAACACCAAGGCCTGTTTGACCGAAGATCAAATGATTTGCCCAGGGCCATCCATCTTGTCAGTCGAACAGCCAGCTCCTGTCCCAGCTTCCTGACCAAGGCGGCGTTCTAGTCTCCAGCCCTAAGACTTGTTTCCATTCTGGAGTCCCTCGGGTTGGTTTCTAGTCACCCTGATGTTGGAGGAAGCCCCTAAAGATGATTATTTCATCCAAGAATCATATATTTTCTGTATGGACCACCACGTTACTCTCAGAGAAATAAGACAAAACACCTGCAGAGATGATGCCTGGCTGTGAGGCCTGGTGGCAGACATGACCTTGCAGGCCTCAGGACTCCAGGGAGGCTCTCACCTAGCATGCAGTTGAGTTCAAGGCAACTCTTAGAACATGGCCCTGCTCTGCTGCTGATCCAAGGGCTCTTGAGGCCAGGTGTTTCCCATTACAGCTTGATTTGGGGTTGAAGGATCATAGTGTGTGGTTGACCTGTTATTCTCATCAATAGACAGTTTTGATAGCTAATTTATTTAGTAAAATGGCTGCAGGTATAAGCTGATTTTCTGAATGTACTTACAGATTGTGTCTCTTCCATTAAAAGCATACCAGATAATTCAACCTCATTTCACTATAACTTCAATTGGTCATTCATTCGCTCATTGGCTGTTCATTGAGTACCTTCTAGTTGGCAAGCACTTTTCTGGGTGTTGAAGACATAGCAATGAACAACAGAAAACAATTTCCAGTGCTTTGGGGCCTCACATGCCACTGAATGGTTTTAATAAATTCACCAAAAAGTAAAGAATAAAAACTCTTAGCTTGCAAAAAATTTGGATTATCATGAGAGCAGAGAGCCAAAGGAAAAGGGATCTATGTTTATTGAATGTCTGTGACTTTGTCATGTGCTGTGTTGGGTGCTTTATCTCAATGAATCATCACAGCAACTCTGTGAAAGATGAATATGAGGCTCTTTGTTTTAAAGATGAGGAACCAGAGTTTAGAAATGTAATATATCTTGCCGATGGTCATATTAGGAAGGAAATAAGTCTGCATCAGTCTTTTTTAGGACCATGACACATATGATTATATAATTTAGAACTATATATTTGATGCATGAATCAACATACCATCACAGAAAATAAGTGAGAAGATCAGAGGGCTCATCTTTGCTGATGTTAATTATATAAACAAAGAAATGTCATTTCATGGCTGGATGGATAAAGAAAATGTGGTAGATACATATAGCAGGATATTTTTCAGCCTTAAAAAAGAAGGAAACCCTACCTTGCTCAACAACAATCTTGGTGAACCTTGAGAACATTATGCTTAATGAAATTAGAGGGGCACTGAAGGACAAATACTCCATGATTCCACTAAAATGAGAGGTCTGTCAGGAGCTGGAGGTTGTCAGGAGCTAGATTGCCAGGAGTTAGAGGGAGAGGGAAATGGGCACTTGCTATTCAGTGGACATAAGAATCCAGTTATAAATGATACAACTTCTTGATATCTGTGACACAACATTGTGATATAGTTGGCAGAACTGTATTGTGACTTTAAAATTTTATTATTATGAGAATATATCTCACGTTAAGTGTTCTTATCATATACACAAAATTGTCATTTAACTGGACTTGTTGGAAATGTTATTTGGAATTTAATTATGTCCATGTTCCCCCATAGTAGTGATCACATTCTATTTCAAAACAAGCACCTTCCATAGAATACCTCACACTAGACTAGCTATTTGATGACCACAATAACATGTGCTTCTCAGATAACACATGACCTTTCATTTGGCTCAGAACTTAGTGGTTGACTTGCTAAAAATAGCTTGTTAATGGCTGACTGTATCATAGGATGCTGATATTTGGGAGTTTTTCTCTTCATACCATGAAACCAGAGTGATTACCAAACTGATTACTCTCGTGTCTTAGATGAAATGTATTAAGAATTTCAGAGATAATTCCCTGTATTATCTCTGTATTATCTATATCTATTCCATGTATTATCTATAAGTGCCGTCAGCACTTCCCAGGGCCCTGCTCATTGGTTGAGGGGTCGCAGGAGATGTATATGCTCCTTCCCAGTCTATTTGGTTAACTTTGGTTTGAGGTCTTTGAATTGTGCTTCTCAGCCTTATCACCCCAAACACTTCCTGTCACCCTTAGTTTAATATCCAGACTCCAACATCTGGTGTCCAAAGTCTTACACTTCCTCCTTCACACTCCTCATCTCTTACCACTGCCCCACTCACATGTTGCTCATGGGTTACTCTGGCTGGCTTCCAGACCCCCTAACACATCAGGTTGTCTTTACATCCTTGGGGCCTTCTGTGACCTGTTACACCTGCCTGTATTGTACTAACCTAGGATTGGCTCCATCTGGCCTTCCCATGGCCTCTCCTATTGCCTTACTTTAATTTTATGGACATTTTCACAATGTACAGCCATTGCTTTGCTTGTTTATCCTTTCAGCTTCACACAAGCAGGGACCATCCCTGTCTTATTCTCCACAACATCCCCACCACCTAGACAAGCACCAAGCGTGTGGTAATTGAATGAATAGATGCCAGATGAGGGGAGGGGCATTCAAATTGCAGGTGATTTAGATGTACCAAATATATCTGGGAGTTATTTTTTAATAACGCAAAATAAAGACAGACCATGGCATTTTTTTTAAAGTTCACATTTCTACTCAACATTTAGCTAGTTCTGACTTGTCAGATATTCACTAATCACATACAATAGCCTGACCTAAGGAGATCCAAACCCGCTGCCCTTCTCAGCTCTTTGCAGATGCACCAGCCTTCAGCCTCACACTATGGTACTGATTTTGGAATCTCCATTTAATGCATCAGAAACCGTTGGGCTTATCCTGAAATCCAAGGCTGGCTCTCCTTCCTTGGTAAGCAGCTGCTTATGCACAGATACCCATGTCAGTGATATCACCAGAAACCAACCTCAGATGCTCCTGTAGAGTTGCATTTATTTCACGCACACACAAACCCACTTTTTCACTTGAGTAGCTTAGTAATACCATTGAATACAAATGACCTTTCCTGAATATATTGAACCTTCACAAAAGTTTTTTTCTGGCTAAAAGGTGGAATTCAGTTGAAGATGGGTCTGTCATAAGCAGACCCAAGGGATCTATATAGTTACTAAAATAAAAATCTCAGAAGTGGTTTCACTTGCTGGGGCAGCCTCATGGTTTCTAGGGCTTGGGGCCAATTTCCAGGAGCTTGGCCTCAGAAGGAAGTGCGAGAACCCCTCATCTTTGCAGGGGCAGGGAGTACGTGGTGGTGGTGGCCTTCGGATCTGAAAGTGAGCTGCGGACTGTGGTAAGAAGAGACTTACACCCCTCAAGGCTGTGAGTGACCAACTTCCAATGTGTCAAGGTTTCCTACTTGGAAACCTACTTAACTGATTATCACTTCTTGGCCTTTTGGCCAAGATCAAGCATAGTAACCTAGTTGATTTAGGGGGAAGTTGTAGACTGAGTTTCCAAAACTGACTTTTGAAAGCTTTTAGAAAATATATATTTTAAATTTTTTATAAATGATATTAGCAAATCACAGAAAATCTACTATGGCATAAAATCATTGAATCAAGCCTTGCATTCCAAACCAATGACTTATTTGCTATAATCTGAATGATGTAATTGTTAACTTGGAGATTATTATTAAGGGCAGATTTAACAGCCTTACAATGGATTGTTTCTAGGGGGAATGATGGGAAATGGCTTTTTCAAGTTTTTTATCCTGGGAGGGGGCTATCTGTTCTTTTGTTCAGTTTGACAGTAAGAGTGAATTGATGGGGAAATCAGAGCTGAGTAATATGGCAAATCCCAGTTTTAAGTACAGTAAATTCTCAGCTACAAGAAGAATGAGATATTCTGGTTAATTCAATCTTTAGTTTTATCTAGGTATCCAACAGACCAGCTCTCTATGACCAATTTTTTTTATAGAATTCAAATACAGCAAAATATACTTGACACTCAACTATACCAAACACATGTTTATCTCTTAATGATTCAGAAGATCTTTGATGATCTCACCGACCCAGGGTCATCACAGAGAACATCAGTTATCTCAGAAATGGCCGTTATAGGGATTTTTGGCTGATAATAAGATGGCCCGTTAACTGCTGATTGAAAACAGCACTCCATTGGGTGCAGTGGGTGGGAGGTGGGTCACCAATTATGTTCCCTGTATCTTCAGGCAGGCTGTGAGGCTTACTCAAAAATTCACAGATTCTAAAATAAGATGATGTATGTAAAACACGTAGTGCTGAGCCTAACACGGAGAAACAGTCATAAAGACCAGGGAACTTTAACACATTGGTTTGTGCTTGGTTTGCTTTTTGGGACGGGGGAGCATGATCATGGGCTCAGCAGCTGGAGGAACCTAATGTATCTAACCTGGGACCAGCAGAAACTTTCTTTTTAAGACTGATTGATTGACTGATTTGAAAGAGTGACATAGAGAGGGAGAGACCAACAGAGACTGGCTAGCTCACTCACAAATGGCTGCAACAGTTGGGGTTGGGCCAGGCTGAAACCAGGAATTCCATCTGGGTCTCCCACTGCAGTGGCAGGAACTCTTAACTTGGGCCTTTATTTGCTGCCTCCTTGGTGCATTGGCATGAAGCTGAATCGCAAGCAGAGATGGGACTCAATCCCAGGCACTCTGGTCATGGGATACGGGCAGCTCAAGCAATGGCTTAATCCTCTATGCTGCAATGCCTGCCCCAAGCAGGAACTTTTTAACCTCCAATATTGTTCACATTTTTAAACTAAGCACCTACAGAGGATAACTACATGGACAATTATTAGCTAAGGGTAAATTTTGCATATTTAAATCAGTTATGACTTCAGATTGTACACTGTCTTCTGGGACAAGTCTGTAAAAAGTTAGGAGAAGGTAGGAAAAAAAATGTCTAGGGTTTTTATTTTTCCTTTCAAATACTATTCATGAAGGTAAGTGCTTATAAAATTTTTGGAGGTCATTTTGTCCTTAATTTTAAAGATGCAGAGGCTGGCATTGTGGTATAGTGGGTTAAGCGAGCACTTGCAACACCAGCCTCCCGTATTAGAGTGCCAGTTCAAGTCCTGGATGCTCTACTTCCTGTATAGCTCCCTGCTAATGAACCTGGAAAAGCAGTGAATGATGGCCAAGTGCTTGGGCCCTTGCTAACCATATGGGAGACCCAGATGGAGTTCCAGGCTCCTGGTTGTTGCAGCCATTTGGGTAGTGAACCAGTGAATGAAAGAGCTTGCTCTCTCACTCACTCAATCTCACTCTGTCACTCTGCCTTTAAAATAAATAAAATAAAACTTTATTAAAAACTTTTGAAAATGCTAAACGCTTTGACTCAGTGAATTTGCTTCTGGGAGTTTTTCCTACGTGTATATAAAGGCCAGCCATTGCAATAGTATTTCTTTTTGTTTTTGCAGAAAAACAATTTGGGAAGGAAAGAAATGTCTATGTAGGGAACTGGTAAGTTGGTTTTATAAAATAAAATGCATCTATTAAGAAATGAGATAGAGGGCAGTTTTTGTGGCCCAGTAGGTTAAGCTGCCACTTGGGATGTCCACATCCCATTTTGGAGTGCCTGATTCAAATCCCAGCTACTCCACTTCCCACCCAGCTTCCTGCTAATGTACTTAGAAGGCAGCAATGATGGCTCAGGTATTTGAGTCCCTACCACCTACATGGGAGATCCAGATGGGGTTCCTGGCTCTTAACTTTAGCCTGGCCCAGCCCCAGCTGTTGCTGGCATTTGGGGAGTCAACCAGCAGATGGAAGATCTGTCTCTCCCTCTGTCTCTGTCACTCTGCCTTTCAGATCTTTTAAAAAAATAAAAAGAAATATGATAGCTATATATAAACTCACATGGAGAGATGCCCAAGATCTGTTGCAGAGTGATGAAGCTGAAGTCTGTGTGGATTATACAGTCTCACTGGTGAGGGGAAAAAAAATAGATACACATGTATATGCCTTCTATGATTGCAGTTTCTGGAATGATATGTAGTACACTGTTCAGTTCATGTAACTTAATTATAAGTGTTGCATGTTGACATTAATAATTACAAATAAATAAAAATTAAGATTAATTGCTATAAGCATTATTTATGGTAAAATAAGTGTGATTAAAGGATATAAAAGTTTGCTGTCTTTCATTTGTTAACAATTTCCTAGTTTGCTTATTCAAACCTTATTTATTTATAGCACCTGTACAATATGAACTTCAGTTCAGCTTAAGCTTGTTCATAATTTCCAAAGCGATGCTTTTACTCTTTGTGCAGCAGTGTGGGAGAAAGTGGTGATCATACCGGTCACTGCTGTGTGCTTATATTTTCTCCAAGTTCCTGAAAAATGAGGAGGAGCCTGAGGCTCTCCTGTCTTAAAGAACTTGCTGCAGCTCTGAAGTTTCAGGCCAGCACTGAAACTGGGCTCGTTCTCCCAGGGATGTGCTATTTCCATGTGTCGTTCTGCCCAAGATGTGGCACTGGCG